>NC_135784.1:90514171-91714171 GCF_051106095.1 Pogona vitticeps
TTTCAAAGGACAAATCTATTTGTTAATTTTTGATTTGCTAATCTTTCACTTAGAAAATAAGCATTTTTTTTCTTGACTGCATCCATGCTAAACTTCTCAGGCAGTGGAGAAATAATAACTCTGTCACTACCCAGAAGTGGAATGAAAACGGAATTTCCACACAGCACTTAATATAGCAATGTGCTATCTAGCAATGCTTTCACTCAATGCTAAGAGTAAAGGCTGATAAGGTAAAGGCTGCTAGAAGAGCTTACGTCGCTGACCGGATAAGCGAAGCTTCCAACCGGCAGGCGGAACTTTTCCGTATAGTTCGCGATCTATCCGGAATTGGCCAGGGTGAAGGGCCTCCCACTAGCATCTCACCTGACCAATTTGCAGCGTTTTTTAAATCCAAAGTGGAGGCCATCCGCCGTGACCTTTCTCCTTTTTTAAATACAATGGATCGAGCAGAGATGTCCAGCGCTCCGTCCTGCCCGGTAATTCTCGATTCTTTTCAGCCTGTAACATCAGAGCTGGTAGACAAGGCGCTTGATCGCTGTCGGGCCACCACCTCTTCTCTCGACCCTTGCCCGGCCTGGCTAATCAAAGCAGCCAGGCCGGTAACAACTGAATGGGCCACTGCAATAATTAATGGGTCTCTCCAGGAGGGCAAGGTACCCCTTGCCCTCAAGGAGACACTCATTAGGCCCATCAGGAAGAAACCAAATCTGGCGGCGGATGAAATTGGCAATTATAGGCCCGTCGCCAGTGTGTCCTTCCTCAGCAAAGTGGTTGAGAGGGTGGTGGCAGACCAGCTTCAGGCGCTCTTAGACGAAACCAATGCTCTAGACCCATTTCAGTCGGGCTTCAGGCCACGCTATGGTACAGAGACGGCACTGGTCGCACTGCTGGATGACCTGTTGAGGGAGGCCGATGGGGGCAATGTGTCCTTGTTGGTCCTCCTCGACATCTCAGCTGCCTTTGATACCGTCGACCACGGTATGCTCCTGGGGAGGCTCTCCAAGTTGGGAGTCGGTGGCCTGGCACTTGCCTGGCTCTGCTCCTTCCTGGAGGACCGCCCCCAGAGAGTACAGCTTGGGGAGAATGTCTCGGCCCCGTGGAATCTCAATTGTGGGGTTCCACAGGGGTCGATCATCTCCCCAATGCTGTTTAACATCTTCATGAGGCCGCTGGGCGGGGTCATCAGAGGGTGTGGGGCATCGTGTCACCAGTACGCTGATGACACACAGCTCTACATCTCTTTTACTCCAACTTCAGTGGATGCCGTCCAGTCCCTTCAGCGCTGCCTGGACACCGTACTGGAATGGATGCAGTCAAATGGATTGAGGCTGAACCCGGACAAGACGGAGGTCTTGAGGGTGGGTGGCCCTCCCGTCAGCGGCATAGGTGACTCCCTTTCTTTTGGAGGGACGACCCTTGCCACAAAGAGTGAGGTCCGCAGCTTGGGGATACATCTGGACCCGGCACTAACCATGGAAACCCAGGTGGCGTCCGTGGTCCGTTCTGCCTATTTTCATCTATGGCGGATTGCCCAGCTGCGGCCATATCTTGATCGGGGGGCCCTCACTACTCTAGTCCACGCGCTCGTAATCTCGAGACTAGACCATTGTAACGCACTCTACGTGGGGCTGCCTTTGAGGCTCTTGCGGAAACTCCAGATGGTCCAGAATGCAGCAGCCAGGCTTATTAGTGGGGTGAGAAAATATCAGCACATCTCCCCCACTCTGGCTGCGCTGCACTGGTTACCTATTCGTTTCCGCATTGACTTCAAAGTATTAATGATTACATATAAAGCCCTAAACGGTTTGGGACCTCAATATTTGGCAGATCGCCTCCTCCCACCCAGATCTACCCGAGTTACCCGACATAGCCAGCAGGGACGGCTGAGGGGACTGACGCCGAGGGAGGCCCGGAAGGAGAAAACAAGAAACCGGGCCTTCTCGGCAGTTGCCCCTTGGCTGTGGAACACACTTCCCACTGAAATTCGGCTGGCACTCTCGCTGGGTGTGTTCAAAAACCAACTAAAAACATGGTTATTCAGACAGGCCTTCCCCCCAGTCACCTAAGTTCCTTCCCCCTTTTTTCTGGTTCTTAATGTTGCCATCTTGGATAATATTAATTATAATAATTGCATTATGTTAGTTATTCTTCTATATTGTTTTAATGTGTTTTAATTTTTGTAAGCCGCCCCGAGTAGACCTTGTCTAGAGGGGCGGGGTAGAAAATAAATAAATAAATAAATAAATAAATAAATAAATAAATAAATAAATAAATAAATAAATAAATAAATAAATAAATAAATAAGAGCCTTCACAGTTTTAAACTTTCATATAAATACCTGGAAAAAATTGTTTACCTTTCCCAAAAGATCTCCAAAATAGCACGAAAGAGAAACACAACATTCTACCTGGATACTACAGATTTCTTATTTTAAATAACATGGCTGGTTATATCCTCAATTCAGTTTCCCCAGAGTGCTGACTGAATCCACTGATATTTAACTTTTAGCAGCATGGATGGAAGTGAGAGCTGGACCATAAAGAAGGCTGACCACCGAAGAACTGATGCTTTTGAACTGTGCTGGAGGTGACTCTTGAGAGTCCCCTGGACTGCAAAGAGAACAAACCTATCCATTTTGAAGGAAATCAACCCTGAGTGCTCACTGGAAGGACAGATCCTGAAGCTGAGGCTCCAATACTTTGGCCATCTCATGAGAAGAGAAGACTCCCTGGAAAAGACCCTAATGTTGGGAAAGCGTGAAGGCAAGAGGAGAAGAGGACGACAGAGGACAAGATGGTTGTACAGTGTCATCGAAACTATCAACATGAATTTGACCAAAGTCCAGGAGGCAGTGGAAGACAGGAGGGCCTGATGTGCTCTGATTCATGGAGTCACCAAGAGTCGGACATGACTAAATGACTAAACAACAACCCTTATTCTTAGGGAAGACAATGACTGACCACTCAAGAGTCTTATATTTCACATCGCCTTCTCCCTTCGGTATGGGGTCGGGAAGTAGCCCATCTAAGAGTCAGACATGACTTAATGATTAAACAACAACAAAGCTTTAATAAAATCTTTTCCCCCCTTTCCCTTACCTTTAAATTAAGTAGATATTGCATGCATTTTTAAAAATGTTTATGATATTTTCTTTGTTTGTCCCAAGACATGTCATAAAATGAAATAGAAATATAGACACTCACATGGATACTATTGTTTTTCCAACATAAATACCTGGATCGGTTACGTCTTGAAACTGGTTCCTACACAGCTCAAGCTAGGGGCATTGATAATTTGATGTCAGTAGTGCCTGAGCAGAGGCATTTGGTGGGCATGTCTGCTGAGCATGTCATAAAAACTTTATGAGATCCTTTCCCTCTGAAGAATGAATTGTCAAATTGGCCTCCTCAGACTTGCGAACAGGGAACTCCATTTCCACACGGGTGGATGTGAGTACTAGAGCAAATATGTGGTAAGTACTGGGATGAGTGTATTGAACTAAAGCAATGGTTCCCAACCTTGGGTAACTCAGGTGTTCTTGGACTGCAACTGCCAGAAGGCTTCACCACCAGCTGAGCTGACTGGAGCTATTGACAACTGCAGTCCAAGAAGACCTGATTTACCCAAGGATTGGAACCACTAAGCTAGAAGGAACAAAGAGACCAACATGGAAAAATATTGGGGTGAGAAAAGAAGAGAGAGCAGTGGAGTGGTGGTAAAACTAAAGTATTTCTATATAGACAATTGCCTAAAGCAAAGATTCTTTCCAGCACTACAGCAAAATCCTACATATTTTATTTCTTATTGTGAGCTTGTTCACTGCTCCTTGAATAGCCTTTCCTAATTGCCCCATATCAATTCTTTTCTACAGGGAGGAGGATTACATTACCAGTTTCCTTCTATGAAGGCTCTTTTTATATTAACAACTGCCTTTATTTAAAAAAAAAACCAAAAAACCCTCACACCACATACTTGCTAAAGGTGATGTTAGCAGTGGTGCTACTGGCAGTTATCAAAATCAGTTTCAGAAATAGTGCATAAGAGATACTGCGGAAAACTATCAAAGGGTCTCATGGCACCTTAAAGACTCCAGTGAAGTCTGATCTGATCTCTTGAACTCTGATCACTTCTGATGAAGTGACAAAGTGAGCTGCAGTCCATGAAAATTTATGTCAAATAAAACTTGTCAGTCTTCAGGGTGACTTTAACAGACTATTAGTATTACAGTGAGCCTACTGGAAATATTTATTGTGGGAAAGACTTGAAAGGAGAACTGGCTGATTGGGTTTCACGGTATCTTTTTATTTATGATATGAACTTGCTCTTTCACTCCAAATGTGAAGGAAATCTGGTTAAAATCATTGTTAGATAGCATTTGACCTCTATTAAATTGAAGGAAATGTGTTCAAAGATCTTGGAAATGCAATTCTGGAATTGCTGATTAGAAAGATATGTAGTGCCATTGAAAAGAAATAAAACACCATTAGCTATTATTAAGTTATATGAAACTAGTTACCATTAGGTCTACTGCAATTAACATTTAAAAAGATCCAGCTGATGGTTGGTGTCCAGGTAAGTGTAACTTGTTCTTTAACTTATTGTGCTAACTCCAGCTGACTGATGTGCTGTGGCGCATGTTAACTAACTTTGACAACTGTACATAGCAGGCTGAGGCACCATAGTGTAAATGACCGTAGTATGGGGAAAAATATGATAATAAGGAAGTCAATCATTTGTACCATCATTTGAACAGACCCTTCTTATCCCACACTCCTGTTTATCTTCTGAAATACTGTATGTTATTTAACTGAGCCACTTCTATGCTATAGGAGCTTTTCATAATATTTGCCCTCAAAAGAAGTGGAAATAAATCTTTCTTTTTCAACCCCTTGAGCTCTAAATGCTGCTTCTGCACAAAATTCTCTGCACCTATTCATGAAAAACCTGTCATTAGAAAGGGCAAGCGGTCTAGCAAATGTTATCCTGTTCTGCAAAGACATTTTTAAAAGATATCAGCAGTTCTTTTTTTAAAAAAGAAAAAGGCAAAATTTAAAGGCATGTAGGAAAACCTCACTACAGCTATTTGCTTGAAATGGGAAAGGCTGAATTCTTTTGAAAGCGCTTGCTAAACTTACAGATCTCATCTGTTTCTGACAAAGAGAAAAAACCTATAGTGGTTTCTAGATTTCTAAGAATATTCAGTCAGATAATCTGGATTTCTGAGCAAAGATTGAGAGGACAGCCTCCAGATTGGTTCAAATTGAATCAGTGTTTGAGACCCAGGTGAGATAATCCCTCTTGTATGTGCCCTGACTTCAATGACAGAAGCCATTGACAAAATTTTACCAATACAATGGGTAACCCAATGTGGGTATAATTATACATGGGTAACCCAATGTGGGTATAATTATACATGGGTAACCCAATGTGGGTATAATTATACACGGGTAACCTAATGTGGGTATAATTATACACGGGTAACCTAATGTGGGTATAATCCCATGTGTAAGATCACTGGGGGGGGGCTTCTGCCACCCATTGTGGGGGACTGCAGTGGCTGTCCTCAGCCAGACACACCCCTGCCAATCCTGACTCCCTGATCCCCACTGAATTGTATCTCTTTGCCTGGAATAGGGCCAACTTCTCATCTCCCTCCTGGGATCCACTCCTATGTGCAAAACTCCCCTGCAACAGCAACCAACGTCACCATGACAATGAGTATATGAACTAGTCCTTCTCTTTCCCACCCTCCACAATTTGCACAATTACTTACAATAGCATTCTATTCATGAGAGTGTGAAAATTTCAGACAGCTGAGCCTTGTGGCGCAGTGGTTAAACCGCTGTACTGCAGCCAAAGCTGTGCCCATGACCTGGGGTTCAATCCCAGGTAGCCGGCTCAAGGTTGACTCAGCCTTCTATCCTTCCGAAGTTGGTAAAATGAGTACCCAGCTTGCTGGGGGGGGGGGGGCAATGTGTAGCCTGCATTATTAACTTGTAAACCACCCAGAGAGTGCTTGAAGCACTATGGGGCGGTATATAAGCAGCACGCTTTGTTTTGCTTTGCTTGGATTTCCAGCAGTGTTCTTTTACTTATAACCCGTTTTGGCTGACAGAGGCTGCACCTTCTGGTCAGCCAATGGAGATCCAGCACCACCCATCCCCAGCCAGTCTCTGCCCTATAGGCCGGTTCTCTTCATCCCTTCCCCATGTTCACCTTCTCAGGTGCAGGGCAACCTGAGAAAGAGGCACCACTTGGCCTCAAACATGGCAGTCGGTTTCTCTGTGTGGAAGGCTCATTGGTAAGCAGTCTTAATCTAATCTCCTAGTCAGTGACTCACACTCCATGGTGTGTGCAACGCCATAGACATCCACCATAAACATGTGTGTCTGCTTCATAATCTGATCAAGAGAAATTTATGTTATCATTACAATATGGATTTTTTTAAAAAAAACTTTGCTTTACATTTTGTCTCTTTTACTTCATCTCTGTAATTATTTGCCATTGTCAAATGACCTGATAAATCATGGAGAGGAAAGTCAGAGGATAAGAATGACGATTGTTCTAATGATTCAAGAAGCTAGGATCCCAGTTCAAATCCTCATTCTTTGTATTCTCCAATCTAATTAATTTTAATTTCCAGGCACATTCTTCAAAGTATTTTAGTTTTCTTTCATGAATAACATTAGCAGCTCAAAAACACAATGGCCACCTATGGAGAAACGTACTGTGCTAGTCTTGTCCCTAATTATTATTTTTTCTACATGAATGCATTTAAAACAGCTTAGGGAAGATGACGTTTGAGGACATAAAGATGGGGTGCCAATGTAGAATGGCCACAATTGCATTCCTGGCAAAATTTAATCAGGCACAGCCCTATTTTATCATCTCTCAACAGATTCCTTTCATTGCTTGTTTACATAAATGAAAGCAGAACAAGATGGCTTCTATAGATAAAGGTTTAAAATGTGATTCTTTGAGAAGTCTCTGTTTTGGTTCTGAGAGGTCCTGCAGTTTCCACAGCACATTTCACTGGTCTGGCTCTGACATTAAGCAAACTGAGACAGACACATCAGGAGACACACCTTTCCACCTGCTGCAAGAATGTCCAGACCTCCTGTGAGCTGCTTCTGCTGTGAACAGTTCTCCCCCCCCCCGCCCCATCTTTTGTTTCTGAGGACCTTTTCAGGCCAGACAGACATTGTTGGTTGGCTCTAGGAAAAATAGCATGCTCCGTGCTGCTCTCTCCTATGCTCCTCCACAAAGGGATACAGGGGAACACCACCAGAAGAGTCAGAGGCTGTGAGAGAGGAAACATCAGAGATGTAGATGGAGGAGGAGGAGGAGACACTGGTGGTGGAAAGGATGGGAAGCAGCAGCAGAGAGACTCATACCTTACGGTAGAGCAAAAAGGATGTCAACACTGAGAGGGCAACATATTTTGAGGAGAGTTAATGAGACAGTGTCAGCAAAATAAATGGCAATGCTTCCCAAAACTATCCATTTTAGGGGGCTGTTATGAGGTGGAAAACCAAGTTCCATCTTACAACATTGTCCTATTATGGCATCGCCTACCACCAAAAAAATAAATAAACAAACAAATAAACAAATAAAAGAAATCATGGTGCCATGTATATCCTCTGCCCTACCAGACAATGGAAAGACTGGCACAGCTCTGGTGGGTATACCTTGTGTCACATGATCAAGAAGAAGGATAAGGCTGAGGCTACAGCAGCATTGTGGGGCAGCCTCATCTCCCTCAAGAAAGAGGAGGAGGAGAAACCTAAGGGCAGATCATGCAGGCAGCAATACTGCTTACTCCAGTTTATGAAATTGCTAGTTTTGGATCTGGCAATATAGATGAGGGGTGGGGGAGCAGAAGAGATGGTAGTACAATGGGGTGGTTTTCTCTTCCAATCTTAGGTGATGAAAGTGTCTGGGCACCTCTCCGTGCACCTACTTCCAGTCATGCTAACCAAACACATTTCAGAACATGGGGACCTGCTTTATAGTAAATCAGGCCGCTGGTCCATCTTGCCCTCTATTCCTGATACAGACTGACAGAATCCCTTCAAGATTTCAAGCAGAAGCCTTTCCAAGCCCTCCCTGGAGAGGCCAGCGATTAAGCATGGGATCTGCTGCTTGCGAAGCATGTGGTCTGCCACCTAACTGAGCAAAAGTACTCCAATGGCTTTGAAAACCACCAGTAGCTTCAATTATAAGTTAGACACAAACAATGAGAAAAGTAAGAGTAGCCAACTTGACGTCTTAATTTCCTTGGTGCCAAATAAAGTTTCAATTGGCAAGCTACCTGCCAGCTATCCTTGTGTCCTCTTGCAGCAGGAAAAAATAAGTCACACTTATACTGCATGCACACACTCTCTAATGCGGTAATTTTAAACTGATGAATATAGTTTTCATAGTGGGAAAGACAGTAATCCTTCAATTGAATACGGTCTTTGTTTACATCCAAAAGCCTAAATTTTAGGCTTTTCCAAAAGGGCTCATTCAATGTTACTTTATTGTGAGTAGTATTAGTTGTCTGTTCTTCTGGGTGCCACATGCTGTTTATTGGTGAATGTTCTCTAAAAGACTGATTACTGCATTAAAACTGATAACATAAAAGATAGCAGTTGTCCTATACAAGCTACACAGCTGGAAAAAAAAGTCTATTTCTGCTTAGGCTGAAAGGAAACCAATACCTATGCTGTGACAATAAACACAGGATAGTGCTGGTCCTTTCAATGGTTTCTTTGAATTGAGCTTGAATGGGCTGATGCAAAATCCATATGTGTCACATTGTTCAATAGCAAGGAATAGCCAAAAGTAGCTGAACACATTTTAGTTTTGATATTTTTTTAACAGACAAAAGCTTTAAAATCTTGAGTGAAAAGACAAGTAAAACACATGAATTGATTTAATTGTTGATCCACAAAGGAACAAAGACATGATCCAGGATAGCTATTCATTGTATATGCTCATCTGGATGTCTCACCTGTCCTGTCCCAAGGATTTCAGAATAAATAGCAATTGCAAAAGGACATAAAATAAATGAAATAAAACAAAACTAAGGCGTGAACTGAAACTTGCCTTAGCTCACCATAATTCAGTCAACTGACGTCAGCCTGAATGCAAAGGTGTTTGATGAGTTTTAAAACACTGGCCTTCTTGAGCATCTCTGCCAACACACTGAGAATGACATCACCTGTGGCAGCAGGTTGCCACTAATTATAGGCTGAAGTCCTGTTGTGCAGTATCTTTTGGAAGGAATTGCCATAAGGTAAGAAATCTCCATAGATATAACCTGTGGCACATCAAGCCAAGCAACGCAGTATTTACTGATATTTCTCAACATGCAGCAGTTCACTTCCAAAAATTATTCCATCTGCATAACTGTGCCAAAAGAATTTAGTCTTACAGCTTCTTTTTTTCAGTTTCACAGTGTGTACAACTTCATCTTGTTGCATGTCAGTCACACACATCTCCCCACCACCACCACCACACACAAAAGCAACTCTTTAATTAGAGGCAGTTTGCCACTGTCTGTGCCATTATCCCTACTGTACCAGCAAAGCTCTGCAAAAGGATCTGGCAAATGTAATCTGTTTTTTTAAAAGACATATGGTACAGCGGATCATTACCAAACTAGTTGGAGCTATCTACAGTATTGTTTCATCTGCTTTAGGTATCATATGTAATTTAACAAGTTTGCACTAGGTTTTCTTAAATTTAATCTGCTTATTGATACTGTAGTAAATTAACAATCCATTGACTCTGTTTTGCCATGTAATTAGATCTCTCCTATGGAAACAAATCCATAGCATCCAGCTAACTGAAGAACTGTAGCTCTTAATATCAGCCTTTTTGGCACTTAAAATTGTCAGAGGAGACTCTCCTTTTGGTCCCATTGCCACCATAGGTATGGTTGATGGGGACACACCTGAGGGCCTTCCCTGTGAGTGCTCCCAGGTTATGGAATGTTTTCCCTCAGGAAGTTAGTTAGCCCCCCCCCTCCCTTTTATCCTTCCACTGACAGTTGAAGACCCACCTTTTCAGGCAAACTTTTAAAAATCTTGACTGAATCCTTGAATACTATTTTTAGTTAAGACTGTTTTAAATGTTGTATATGTTTTTAATCATTCAAGGTATTTCAATCAGTTTTAAAGTTTGTTTGTAACATATAACTTATTGTATTTTTAATTCTATTCTTTTTAATACTGTGATCCACCTTGTGTCCCCTTATTAGGAGACAGCTGGCCTATAAATGAGACAAAGAAATAGATAAAATAGATAATACAAATAGAAATCTAAGAGAAAAGTGAATTCATTCGCACTGTAATATCATTTGGATGGTCCTGCTTATAAAGGTACTCATTTTCAGGCCACAGATTCACTCAGTTGTTAGATTAGGTCCCCCACACCCACCCCACCCTTCCTTCCCACCATGGTTGCAATTAACCAGTTAATTCCTGCAAAATACTTCACATCACAACAGGAACAAGTGCAGAGTAAGAAACTCTGTATCAGGACAGGAATAGTTCATAATATGAACTCACTACTGCAAGAACTTCAGCTCAGACAGAGCAGGACTAGTTGAGAGATGTGGTAATTGATGTCATTGTCCCTGCTACTTAAAAGGTCACAACACTCTGACACTATGGGACCTAACTCGACTTCACTACCACAATAAATATGACATTCTCAAACATAGCTCTTTTTAAAAAATATGGTAAGTTTGGTGAGAGAACCAATGGTCCAATTGGTGTTAATCTCTACATGCAGATAGTTGAGGTAATTGTTGAGAACTTTCCTCCTGAACAAAACTAAATAGGTCATGTGAATAGAATTCTGGATAACAATTAATTTATTTTACTATTTCATGTTCATATTCTGCACATGCACAGACACCACAGGCACAGGAAATACAAAAGCAGCTTAAAAACACAACAATGAGGAGCTGATTATTGCTCACAAGGAGCAGGAGTGATAGCAGTGTATTTTTGTAATTCAGAGAATTGTGCGGATAACTCCCTTGGAGACTACAAGGAGCTTAGATGTTTAAGAAAATATGGGAAAGGAATGGCTCTTAGTGCCTAAAACAGATTTTACTGTCAACATAATGTCCCTTGTGGCCTTATCAGACAATACTAAGTCAAATGTTGGCCCATGTCAGCAAATATTGCATATTCTCTGCAGCTTTTATCTTGGGGCAAAAGTAAAGCAAAAACCACAAATAAACCTTTTGCTTTCGTGCCTCCATTCAGGAACCACAGCAGCAGAAACAATAAACCAAATGGAGCTGTGGGAGTTTCTGTTCAAAGCTCCTTTTTATTTAGATTTACTAAAGATAACACTTGTTTAGGCAAATGATTTGGATCCCCCAAAGTGTAATGAACAATATGCATGGGGGATAATACCATCCACTGAAAATTACAAAGTCGTTTTTTTGTGGGAATAAACAGCTCTGTCTTACTTCCTTGAAAATAAACACTGGAACAATTTAATGCCTGACTTACTACTACTACTACAGCATGGGATCCAGGAAAGATTTGTGGGCATTTTCAATAAATTAAGCTTAAAGGTAAATGAGAAATGATTTCTACTTTACTAACCTAGTGTGGATTTAAAACCAGAGCAGATTTCTCCAGAATTGTATAAATAATATACTTTATTTTTATATTTGCAACTGTCTTGTAAACGGAAGGAGCTACGAAAACGAGTGGATGCAGTGCTATTTTCAGCAACTTAGCATGCATGGTCATAAAATGAAGGCAAAATAAGGTGGGCAAATAGCTCATGGAAAATAAGTGGGCACTGGAGTCAGATTCCCACCCCCCATCTCAGACTATAAATCATTTTTGTTAAACTCATCCAGTGGAGTTCCTACCATGCTTCTTGAGTGGAAGGATCAGAAGGCAGGTGCTGTCCTTACCCAGGGACCACCTGGTAAAGAATCCAAAGACCCAATCTCACTACTTTTTCATCTTTATAAAGTCCTGGAACGAAATATATTCAACTCTCTAATGAAAGCAGTGGAATTGCTCTTTCTCCCGCAACAAGCAGGCTTTAGAGCTGGGAAGAACAGCATCAATCCTACATTTAAAGCAACACACAGAGGGCAGCTTTGAAACCACAAAGATCTCAGGGGTATGCTTTTCTGATCTCTTGGCCACCTATTACACTGTTCACTGTCAAATGCTACTCCAAAAATTCTATAACTTATCTAAGAATTATAACCTAACTCAGGTAACAGCAACTATTTTGGAAAACTTCCAAAAATTTTCCTTCCAAGGAAAATTTAACTTAACAGATTTAACTTCCAAGGACAACATGGCTGATGGATAACTAAAAAGAATGGTCCACCCCAGGGCAGGGCAGTGCCTCCTAATTTGTTTGACCATGACCAATCACTTTCTCAAGGGACCAAAAGTTTTATCTGTGCTGACAGTCTCATCCTTGCTGCTCAGTTGGATAGCTTTCAGATGGTAGAAGGTATTCTAACTGATGCATAAGCTCAGCTTATTGGTACTGCTGTAGATCTTTTCAATCAAAGCATGTTGCTGATTCCATTTATTTCAAGCACTGAATAAATGAATGCTTAATTTGGGTGTTTTTAATAACAATTAATCTGGGAAAATGTAGCCTATGGGCATCATCCAAAAATAGATCTAGGAACGGCACCACTTCACTGATTCTTTCATTATGAGCTCTGTATGTGACATCCCACCTACCTGACAACTTAGTGCCAGCCTTGCACTTCAACACAATTCATTTGCTTCTCCTGTTAAACAGGCTCTGGTGGAGTCCTAGAAATTGCCATCATTGCTGTAATGATGCTCAGTTAGCCTCCGAGCAATGGTGTAAACAGATTGAAATGTGCTAGATAATCCAACATGAAAAATGCACCACTTCTGATGATTAACATTACTCAGTGGTGGCAGTGGTTGTGCACATTTTTTTTTCAAAAGAATAGTATATAAAACCAAAATGGCAGCAACTGAGCTCTGCAAAGGTATTATATGTAAATCATTGTGGAGAAGTAGAGCGTTTAAAGGTTGAGTTAGGGTCAGTATACAATTTCTCTTTCTACAAGGTAATTCTACAACCCTTTTTGCAAAAAGTACACTTATTTACTTTCTTAACACTAATGTTAAAACTAACCAGAACATTAAACTGAGAACTTAATTCAGAAAACAGTTTGATTGGTTGAAACCAATCAAGTGCGTAGTTGCGATTTATTTTCAAAAAGGGTACTTGCTGTTAATTTTGGTAACTTTAGTTCATCAGAGTCAGCGCATTCTGGACCCTCATGGAACAGTGGTTAAACACTAAAACTCTGCTCACAAGCCAGGTTCAATCCCAGGTCACCAGCTCAAGGTTGACGCAACCTTCCATTCTTCCGCGGTCAGTAAATTGAGTACCTGGCTTGCTGAGGGCGTGGGGTAGGGACAATGTGTAGCCTGTGTAGTTAAATTGTAAACTTCCTTTAGGCACTATGGGATGGGATATAAGGAGAACACTTTGCTTTGCTTTGTCATGTTACTAGCTCTGGTGAATCTAATTCTCCAAAGTTTCATGGCACTAAATTTCTAAGACAAGGTACCATGGTTCTCCAGATGTGTATGGACAATTTATTTATTTACTAGAACTCTCATCAGTCTAGAAAACTGAGCATGCTGGCGGGACTAAATGTCAGTGAGTGTTTCACTCTGCCCCCAACAGATACAAGATGTTTGTTCACATTACAGGGCCTATTACTGGAAGAGTCAAATGTTCATTAAAAACAAATGAGTTTACTATGGAGATGGGGTTTTATTTTGTTTTTACTCAGTTGTACTTTGGAAGTGACTGGAGCAAGACAAGAATAAAGTCATATGTTGTCAACCATTAATCCTTCTTGCCATTATTAAATCTCTCTTTTGTGAGATTTGCAACTCCATAATGAAACTCATTCCATTTCTTTCTTTTTTCTGCAGAAACTGTTGTTAATGAAGCAATTTTGTTCAATTCATGGTTAGACATTGTAAACAAATGGCTTCACAGTTGGAGCTCAAGATAATACCTACCTAATTTCCACCCGCAATTTCAATCATAAAATTAGTCGAGGTATACTTGGAAAGCAGCCCTGGAATATCTAAATGGACTTTCATTTTTCCTCTCAGCATCCCCAGCTCCAATTAAGATTATTTTTATTATCTAAGCACCTAATCATATGTTCTTCAGGGGATTAATTCAAAGTCAAACCTCCACTTCCACAAGTGCTGATGTTTACAAAAAGAAAAAAAAAGAAAAAGAGCAAGTGTATGCTTTTTAATATCCTGTGTCACGCAGTACAATCAGATGTGGAGAAAATAATTCCATCACTGGCCGCCAACCATTTATTTATTTATTTATTTATTTCATTTCATTTATACCCCGCCTATCTAGTCAATTGTGACCACTCTAGGCGGCTTACAACATGCAGTTAAAAAATAAACATATAACAAACCACATCACAAATAATAATTTACATAAATTAAAAAATAGAATAAATGTATTTTTTTATCAAGTTTATGCTGCCTCAGAAACTTACAAGAGTATCTGTAGATTCGGGAAAGCCCTTGTACGCATTTCCTCTCAGGGTTTAAAAAAGGAGTTGGGAGTTTAGCCACCAGTTATTTGTTGGTTAATTCCTGGCAGAGTTCAACTTTTTTTGGGGGGGGGACTATAATTTACAGAAGTCTCTAAGGAATTCTGGGAATTGTAGTCCAAAAGAGTAACTTCATCAAATGGTGATGCCAGATTTATCCAGAGAACATCTATGGAAAAAGTCAAGTGGCCTGAAAGAAAATGAGGTGTCCTTATATTGGACAAGCACCACTCCGCCTAATATCAGTGTTTTTCTACATCAACAGACACCACAGGCAGGATTATATCTAAATCTGAGGACATAGTTTTGTTTAATCGGCTAGTTAATTATTCTTTTCCAGCTTCACTTACTACTGGCCTAGCTGCTGGCCAGTAATTACAGACAAGGCAGGCCAACTGTCACCTGTTCCCAGTCCTTCACTCTATCCCTCCATGATATAATGACAGTCTCCCAGAATTCTGGCAATGGGGAACAGCACTGTTTATGTTTTTGTTTCAGAGTTCCAGCCATGTTGGACTCAGCTCCATTGTCAGCAGAACAGAAAAACCGGAGCAGTGGTTTCTTGCAAGAATACAGATTTAGACCAATTCTTATTATTTTTATTGGTGTTCCCAAGTGTAGCAGCTGCTAGACATACAGATTTGGTAAGAGGGAGGGCAAACATAACAGATTTTGAACAAGATCTCCCCAAAACACTCAGCTATTCGTGACTAGTTTAAGTTACCTTGGAGTATTCTAGCCACCTCACATCTGCCGTTTCCTGCCACTGTTGTGCCTCACATGAATCCTTCAGTTGTAAAGGCAACGTGGTTTCCCATCTATTTTAAAACAGCAATTCAAGAAAATTCTGGACACAGATTTGCTGTACCAAGAACTGATACGATTGCTGTAGTAGTTCCTGCCTCGGTGGGTAGCATTTCCCATGGAACGTGAGGGTGTTTCAGGACAATTAATACTTCTTAGGTATTTGGCGGTGCAGTGGTTAGACTGCACTATGCAGGAGCCCCATGGCACAGTGATTAAACTATAGTACTGCAGGCAAAACTCTGCTCCTGGCCCAATTCTTCCCAGGCCGCTAGCCTGAGGTTGACTTAGCCTTCCATCATTCCAAGGTCGGTAAATTGAGTACACAGCTTGCTGGGGCAAAGGGGGGGGGAGTGATGTGTAACCTGCATTATTAATTGTAAATGAAGTTCTTTCTGCAGATGAAGCTTGCATGACAAACTGCATGTGTGTGTCAAATGCCCTCAAATCAGATCCCATAGTCCTTTAGGCACTATGAGGTGGTATATAAGCGGAACACTTTGCTTTGCTATTTCATGTTACTAGCTCTATTTCTCCAAGATTTAATGATGTAAGATTTCTTAGACAAGTTATGAGATATTATAGTTCCCCAGATATGTATGGATGAGAACTCGGTATATAAGCATCATACTTTATTTTCTTTTTTTTCTTCCCCCCCCCTTTCCCCAATTTTTTTGCATGTTGGGAAATATGAGAATGTTAAGCAAGAATCTGAGAGATGAGGCTTTGGGAGAAACAAAAACAACAACTACAACTGCCTGCTGAGATTTTGCCTGCTGGTCAAGTGATGAAAACCAAACTCTTTTCAGGAGGGAAAGGGGTAAACACTGTTGTGAAATGCCTAGGTAGAACCATAAAGGGACTATCCAATTGCCAGAGGGAAAACAAGAGAATATTTATGCAAGACTTGCTAGATTCAGTACCAAGACAGAACCGTTCAGCCATTTCAACTGTATGGCCATAAGAATAATACTTATACATTCTGTTTTTCATACTGAGGAAAATGAGACCGGATTGGTGTCTGACAAATAAATTCACAAAGTTCTGAAGACTCTGATTATGTTCTCCACAGTAGAGTAATCTCAAATTGCAGGATTAGTTTAATGATAGCAGACAATATATCCTGCCATCTTAATTTGTATTGCAAAGATAGAGTATTTAGCAATGCAAAGCTCATGATAAACAAGCCATCATGGAACATAACGGATAATTTGAAGGAGGTAAAAAGACCATGAAACTCAGCTTTCTCCTGGTGAGGAAAATGAATTAATGGAGTGGCAGACCCATTTCCTCTTGGGAACAGTATTTTCCACTGAAGTAGTTTACATAAGTCATGCATAAATAAAAATGCAGTACACCATCTATGCAACTTCTCTAGATCTCTTGCCATAATTACTCAACCCAATGCAAAACCTGGAAAAGTAACTCTTTTGAAGTATGGCTCCCCAAACCCCCACAATATAAAATGTCTAACTACAGTTATGGGGAAGCCTTTTAAAATATATATTGCACTTTGGGAACATATTATTCATTTGCACAGAGTGGATCTGAATAGAGTTTTAGAAAAATATTTTGAAAATTCCTGGCACAGGGCAACTTTGGGCATGTCTCAGGATTACGTTTCACTGTGCACGATGGATGAGTCAGGGTGGGCAACCCATGGCCATCAGGCCACATACAGCCCCCAAGGTTGTGTTTGCAGCCTCATTATTAACCCAAAAATGTGCTGCTAAAATTTGGTGGCAAATTGAACTTATGGCATTTGGTAGAAAAGTGTTCACGTGTCCTCTGACCAGGCGCCCTGGTTTATTTCATCCTCACCGCCATCAGTTTATTGCTGAGATTTAGCAGTAGATGAGTGGTCCATAGCAGGTCACTGGGGAAGCAGCAAGATTGGAGCCTCCTAAAAATCTCCTCACCTTTACTGTGTTGTTGTTTAGTCATATCCGACTCTTCGTGACCCCATGGACCAGAGCACGGCAGGCCCTCCTGTCTTCCACTGCCTCCTGGAGTTTGGTCAGATTCATGTTGGTAGCTTCAATGACAATGTCCAGCCATCTCATCCTCCATTGTTCCCTTCGCCTCTTGCCTTCACATTTTCCCAAATCAGGGTCTTTTCCACGGAGTCTCCTCTTCTCACAAGACGGCCAAAGTACTGGAGCCTCAGCTTCAGGGTCTATCCTACTAGTGAGCACTCAGGGTTGCTTTCCTTCAGAATGGATAGGTTTGTTCTCCTTGCAGTTCAGGGGACTCCCAGGAGTCTCCTCCAGCACCACAATTCAAAAGCATCAGTTCTTCGGTGGTCAGCCTTCTTTATGGTCCAGCTCTCACTTCTGTACATCACTACAGGAAAAACCTTAGCTTTGACTATTCTGACTTTTGTTGGCAAGGTGATGTCTCTGCTTTTTAAGATGCTGTCGAGGATTATATTTTTAATTTTTCAGAAGAACATTTTCTCCAGAAGGATGATGGGAGAATGCTGTTTTATTCTTCAGGATTATAAATATAGCAGAGGCGATTCATGGTCCTAGCAGCAAGTTGGTGCCAAGATGAGGGGATACATCCCATTGTATTACCATGGGTCACCCGTGATGCTTGTACTTTTGCTAGTTGTACAAATGAAATTGTTTCTGTAGATGAAGCTTGCATGACAAGCTGCATGTGTGCGTGTCATGTGCCCTCAAATCAGATTCCAGTTATGGTGACCACAACAAGGTTTTCAAGCTATATGAGATATTTATGTGCTAGTTTTGTTAGTGACACACCTTTTTGTCTGCATCACAATAAAGGAGGCCAGTATAATCCAAAAGGCATAGGGAACACAAAAAAGGAGGATATTCTTCACAAAAAGTGGGGACATGTTTGCATCCAATCTGCATATACCAATGTAAATCTAAAGTGCTAAAAGTAATCATTACCATCAGAAAAAAGCAAGAATAATTACACTGGAAGCAATAACATGGTGACTTTTGCTGACATTATATTCTTGCCAACAGTCCATACAATTTAGTATCAGAAAATGCCACATCCAGAAAACCAAGTGAGTGCCAGCTGATGTTTTAGGCAGTTGCTAATTCTATGTGAAACTGCTGACTGCTAGACCAAGTACAAAAGGAGTGTGGAAATGACCCAGAGGGAAAACATTTGGTAAGTATATTTATAAATGCAAATTTGAGGGCTTTAAATGTGAGGTTAGTTGGCTGACCAATATACAGTATTCGTGCAAGAACATGGTTGGGCCCAAGACATTCTTAGTCCCAAAGCCGAAAGACAATATGCATTCCCTCCCTCACCAACGCACATACAGTATGTCAAGGCAAATTGGACTGGTAGTTGAATTGTCCCTGAAAAAAACAGGCTAGCTCAAGTAGTGCAAATCAGGCCTTCACTCTGAGAAAAGAAAGAGGCCAACAGATACCAAGGTGGTGGAGCCATGGTATGTCAATATCACAGGAAGGTCCAGCGCCATGGTTCTGCTTTCTATATGTTAACATACAGTATTCATTGAAAGATGCCTGCTTCATGGAGGACAAAGATTTCAGTGGCTGTTATGAAGGAAGTGAGACCTTGGGGAGCATGGAGAATGAAATTCATTTCCTGGACTTTTCTTCATGCCTGTGAGTGCATTGGAATATACACTTTAGACAAGAGACCAGCTGGAAGTAGTTTGTTTGAATCTTCTCCCTGCCTCCTGTTCCTGTATTGTGATCCTCAGGCAACATCAAAGAAGATTTGAGATCAAGAGGAGTTTAAAGCAGGAGTCTAACACCAATTGTTTGAATCTGTAAGAAAGGAGTTAGCTTACTTCCTTGCCCAGATTTTGGAGCTGGAAAGGAGGCATAGCTTTTATCTTCTGAGAGTGATCAAACCAGATTAGGAGTAATTAACATATGTTGGCCTCAGGTGTTAATGGGCCATTCATTTGAATAAAATGGGAATTGAGAGCCTGAGTCTTTGATCCTAGCATAAAATCTACAAAGACCATGCTTTGCTTCCTGGCTGCAGTATTACTCTTGGGGAGACTGCTGCGGGCCATGCATGAAGCTATGTCAGGGAACACTTCGAGTGTCCCCCAGACTTACTCTATCTCTCTACTTAGATATAAGACAGATATTTAGGGTATTTTAGTGTTTATTATTTGCTAGTGTGTTTCTGTTTTTGAATGCTGTAACTTTGCACCCACATTTGCTCTTGAATCTTAAATTGTTTCACTTTTGAATTGCACCATTCCCCCCTTTATTTTATTTTATGTTTAACTAAAATACAAAGATCCTTTAAGCCATTGTCTGGTGGGTGAATGAAAGGGTGTGTGTGTGATTAAACAACCAGTCCTAACCTCATCCAAGCTACTGAAAATTTTAATATTTGTTTATGGCAGCTGGTGGCAGCCAATCATTTTGTGTACTGATTCCCTTAGACCATGCATTGCCTTGCAAGCTCTAAGGTATGTTGGGCATTGAAAATATCTCAACCAGGACTCATAGCCTCTCCCCACGCCTGTTCACTTTCAGTGCTCCTATCTCAGAAGAAGTGGGAAACAGCATGGCAGAGTGCTTATAGTGAAGGATCTGGCCCTGGTTCTTTCTCTTCTACTAATTATGATGGCTGTATTTAACTCCAGTAACAAGGACAGTACCTGTATATCTATAAACATGACTAAGAAAATACTGTAAAGCTTATGTCTTGCTTGTAGAATTGCCATAGGTCATTGACGGGGAGTTGTGACTATACAAATTTGCTGATGCACTGTGGTCCACTGCAGGATGAAATGTTCATCCAACATGCATGAACCACAAGCCACTGCTGCATAGGACTTTGGTCTTACTCAATATGCCTTCTTGTATTACCTCCTTCAAACAATTAATTAATCTAAAAGGAGTTTAAGGCAATTACTATTAGGCAGAATGGGATCTTCATCAAGGGCAATACATTCCATTGTCTATGCAGCTCTCAATTTCCTTGACTATTCCCATCTCTCTTCAAGTGGCTCATTCTCCCACCCACACCACTACTGCCATAGCAACAGTGTGTGCAATAGGAATCTATTGTCCATAGCTTCAGAGAAAGTGAACGTAGATATGGGCAGGATTTCAACTAGTAATGTTGTGAAGGCCACAGGGAAGCCTTGGTTGCTGCTCTTTCAACAGTTCATGAAGGCCATAATGAAAAATTTAATCCTGCTTTTTTCACCTTCTATCCCCAGGGCCGGACTGGCCATCTGGCACTTCTGGCAAATGCCAGAAGGGCCGATGGTCAGAAGGGCTGGTTCCTGCCTCGGCTACCTGCTTTCCCCCCTCCCGCGAGGGGCTGCGGCGGGGCTGAGGGAGCCCGAGCCTCTTTGCGCATGGCTGCGAGGAAGTCTCTCCCCCCCTCCTCTCTCTTTTCCTTCCTCGCCTCCTCAGGCTAAAGCTCTCGCTCTGCTCGCTGCTCGTCGCCCAGGCGCTGAGTTGGCTGTTGAGCTGCGGGGCGGGTTTGGCGTTAAAGGCTCCAGAGTTTGAGGCTGGCTTTTTTCCCCGCCCGACACACACACACACACACACACACACACACACACTCGGCGGGCGGGCGGGCAGCTCCTCCCTCTCTGCCTTCCCCTCTTGCGTCTTTCCAGCTCAGGGCTGACTGTCCTGCTGCACTACAGCTTTCTGGCTCCAGGAGTTGCTGCTCTGCCTGCTCTGCCCGCCTCCTTTTTTTTTTTTTTTTTTTTTTTTTGCTTCCTCGCTCACCCACTCACACGCTTTCCTCTTCACCAGGGGAGCAGAACTGGAACGCTAGCACAGCATTGTGGGAGGTGTGGGACCTTTTAAAGCCGCAGTCCAGACAAACCTCGTTCACACGTGCTCGTAACACACGTGCTCGTAACATCGGGTGGCCTTGGTCGCTTGAAGGGCTCGTTCACGCGTGTACGTAATTTATTTATTTATTTATTTATTTATTTAATTTATATGCCGCCCACTCTACCCAAAGGTTTCTGGGCGGCTTACAACAATTAAAATTCAATGGAATAAAATAAAATGATTAAAATACAATTAAAATACAATTAAAATACAATTAAAATTGCCATCATTAAGACCCACAGTTAATGTTATTTCAATTAAAAGCCTTCTGGAACAGGAAGGTTTTGACCTGGCGCCGAAATATCATCAGTGTCGGCGCCAGGCGAATTTCAGTTGGGAGGGCGTTCCATAGTCTGGGGGCAGCTGCCGAGAAGGCCCTTTGTCTACAAGCCATCCCTCTTACCTCCTTGAGGGATGGCTCTTTCAAAAGGGCCCCCTGGCTAGATCTTAACAGCCGGGTAGGCTCATATGGAAGGAGGCGGTCCTTCAAGTATCCAGGGCCCAAGCCGTTTAGGGCTTTATATGTCAAAACAAGCACTTTGAATTGGGCCCGGACAGCAACTGGTAACCAGTGTAAATTATACAGAATCGGCTTGATGTGCTCTCTGGCGGCCCCACCACTCACCAGCCGCGCAGCTCGATTCTGAACCAGTTGCAGTCGCCGGACCGTCTTCAAAGGCAGCCCCACGTAGAGCGCATTGCAATAATCAATACGAGATGTTACCAGTGCATGTGTAACTGTCATGAGACTCCACTCGTCCAGGTAGGGCCGTAGCTGGTATAATTTCCGCAGCTGAAGGAAGGCACCCCTGGCCACCGAGTCCACCTGAGCTTCCAAAGTTAGACTGGGGTCCAGGAGCACCCCCAGGCTGCGGACCCTGTCCCTTAGGGGGAGTGTAACCCCATTCAGGACAGGGAAGTGGCCCTCCAACCTGTCCGGCGAAGCACCCACTAACAGCACTTCCGTCTGTGATCTCGGGCTCGTTTCCAAGAGCATGTTGCTCCCTCGAAGGCTGCATCTCTGGCACGGTTATGACTGCATCTATGAACAGGTCGTCACAGATGCAAGCTATACCTGGATATGCTTTTATGTAGCGTTGCCTCTCTCTCTCTCTCAGTCTCTCTCTCTCTCTCTCAACATATATTTCTGCTGATTCACAAATTGATTAACATGATATGAATTACCATCACAGCGACCCAATGTCAGACACGTTTGGTTCAATAGAAATACCCTTCATGTAATGAGGACTAGAACCTCAGCAGGAAGCAGTTTAGGCGGCAGCATGCAAACTGAGCATACCATGTGCATGTGGTTTGTGCAGTGTGCCCAGGTCTTCCTTCTACCAAAAGGTAATTAATTGCACACCTGTAGCCTGAATAAGAACTGCCTGCATCACATCGGGCTTTTATGGTAAATTGCAGTCCTTGATTCTACATTGACCCTACATTCAAGTGGTGGTGAAAGTGAAGAGTGCTTTCACACAGCTCCATTTCATGTGCCAGCTACATCTTTCCCTGAGTAGCCCTGCCTGGAGTACAATCATCCATATTTTACCTACCTCATATCTAGGCTACTGCAATACGCTCTATACAGAGATACCCTTGAAGAATGTCTAGCAGCAGCTTTGGTTGATGCAATCCGAAAAAGCTAGGGTTCATGTCCATTGTGCCAATATGACACCAGTATTGAAAGACCCAAGCTGCTTGCAAAGTTTATTTCCACACCAAGTTTGCAGTGTTGGTTTTGAGATTTAAAACCATAAATAGCTCTGGATTTGTTTAGCTATGGAACTGCCTGTCTCATTCATTGAAGGAATGACAGACAGGAGACATATTCATCAAAGAATTGAAGAACATGAAAAAAGTGCAATGCACAGAGCAAGTGCTGAAGCTTATTTTTTGAATGCCAACAGTGCAGATATCAATCACTTACTTCATAGTAATCAAATGTCTGTACACAGAGAACAAGTCAGAAAAAGACGTCAGATATTGGAGCGTGTCATAGACATTGTGAAAGTGATTGGGAAACGTGGACTTAGCTATCGAGGCAACAAATTTGAGGCTGCATACACATTGGAGGACCATTTACTTGATCATGGAAATTTTTTAGAGTTGGTCTTACTTCTTAGCAAGTATGATGTCTGCCTTAAAGAACATGTCAACAATTGCATAGCAAAAAGCAAGAAGTCACATTCAAGTGGAAAGGGCAGAGGATCATTAGTAACTTTGCTCTCCAAAACAACAATAAATAAAGTTGTCGAAACAATACAACAGTTAATTCAAGAGGCAGTGGCAAGCGGTGTTAGAGAAGCTGGGATGTTCTCAGTGCAAATTGACACAACTCAGGATATTACTTCAAGAGACCAATGCTCAGTAATTGTTCGTTATGTGACAGACTGTATTCATGAGAAGCTCTTGGCAGTGGTCGATTGTGAGTCTTCATCAGGTGAATACTTTCTTACCTTACTAAGGCAAGTTCTGCAGTCATGTAAAATTGACATAAAAAATTGCACTGGTAGTTCTACCGATGGAGCAGCTAACATGCAAGGACAGTATAGAGGCTTCTCTACATGGTTGTCCACAGAATCTCCAGGCCAAATTCATGTTTGGTGTTATGCACATGTACTCAATTTAGTACTGGCTGACACCACAAAGGTTGTAATTCCAAGTGCATCGTTATTTAATCTAATAAATGATGTTGGAGTTTTTATTCGTGAGTCTTATCAACGAATGAATGTATGGCTAAATGTCAGTCAGGACCCACACCATCGAAGACTCTCTGTGATTGGGGAAACACGCTGGTGGTCCAAAGATGCAGCACTTAGAAAAATATTTGGATCATTTTCCCAACCTGATTCGGCTTTATATGTTGACCTTATTGTAACATTGGCAAAGATTGAAGAAAACTCAAGATCTAAGCCAGAAGTACGTATAAAGGCAAAAACTTACGTAAAATCACTGCTTAAATATGAGACCGTTCTCACAGCACATATATTTCTTCGGATTTTTGAGCTGACATCCCCGTTGTCAAAATATCTACAAACAAATGGCTTAGATGTATTACAAGCTCATCACATGGTCACAGGGACACAGGAAAATCTCAAAAAGCTTGCCAGAGATTTTGAAGGGGTCAAGAACAGTGCAGATGATTTTATGAGATGGGCAAATGACAAACTACAAGAACTTCAAGATTGTGAACTTGAAGTACAGGCCACCTTGCCTCATAAAAGGTTAAGAAAGAAGAAAAGCATGGCTGGTGAATGTTCTCAAGATGAAGTAATATCTGATGCCATCATGGCATATAAGATACAAGTACACAATGTGATCCTTGATGTAATCACGGAGAGCATAACTCGACGTTTTCTTGCTAGTGAAACACTGTATGCCGACTATGCATGCCTAGACCCTAGGAACTTTTCAAACATAAGAGAACAAGGGCTTCATATATCTGCAATGGAAGATTTAAGTAAAGTCTTGATCAAATTTAATGAGAATGCCACAGCTGAAAATTTGCGGTGTGAATTAACTAGTCTAGCTTTGCATTGGGACAAATTGAAGACATCAGTGCTAGAAGAATACACTGTAAGGGTGTCAAGAGAAACGCCCATGGAAGATCTAAGTCAACAATTTGATGAAATGGAGCTGTTAAATAAGCCATGTGCAACATGTAAGAACTGTGCCATTTGTTGCTATCAAATTCTACGGCGCTACAATTTATTAACAGATGCCTATAATGTGATAGGTCTAGCCTACAAATTCCTACTGACTCTATCATTTACTCAAGTTGCTTGTGAGAGAAGCTTCTCCACCTTGAGGTTCATCAAGAATCGACTGAGGAATACTGTATCCCAGGACCATTTGGATTCATTCATGTTAATGGCTACAGAAAAAGAAATCCTTATGAGTCTTGATGTGGATGCCATCATCAACAGAGTTGCAGAGAGTAGTGAAGCCCTGCAAAGTCTTCTTATTCCTTGATAACGTATCATTCCTAAGTCTTTCCAGTATTAGTAGGGTTCAAATTTAAAATGTTCAAATCATAAACGAGGTGGAAAGTTCTTGAGCCGAGCCTTTTGTTCCTGGTGGAAGTGTTGATGTAGGAGGATCTGCTACTTATGGCTTGTTCACACTGAACGTTTTGTTGCAGTTATGTTTAATGATCTAATGTTTCAATACATTAAAATAGCTATAAGATCTCACATTGTACTGTTGGTGTTTTTTGTTTAAAGAGCACTAGCATTGACAAATTTAAACATTAAATTTTAATTACACTTTTTGTTAAACGTGATGATTTTATAGGTTTAGATTTCCTGATGCTCCTTGTTATTTATACAACCAGGGCAATGATTGGGATAGGGAGAACTCGTAAGCATGTACCAATACCACTATACCAGCAACACCCTTTCAGCGCGCCACAATATCGTGAATGGAGCCCACAACAAGTGGACCTGTGTCCCCACAGCCGGTGGGCCTGTGTGCTCTAAATGCCAGGGCCGATTTTTGGTCCCAGTCCGGCCCTGTCTATCCCTGTCTCTTCTCTCCATGATGGGCTTTTCCTTTCTTTTTCCATCCTTCCTTCTCTGGAATTTGTTTTCATCTCCTCTATTGCAGGGCCTTCCCATTCGTATTATGCATCTGAACATGGAGCCACCTGGATAGCCGTTTTGCAATGGCTGGTGAATGCTCGTCCTACCAGTCCTACACACAAGAGTTTAAAAAATACCATACTTGCCCACTAATCAATTAAAAAAGCAGCAAAGCACCCAAAAATTAGAAAAGAAAAAGCCACAGGATGTGTTCACTGGCAGGGCCACCCACCCAACACACAACAGATCCCTGGAGTCAGGGCACCAAAGCAAATACCAGCAGAAAACAGTTCTCCTCTTTAGCAGAATAAGCACATAGTAAATTAACTAAATTAACAGTTAAAAAAACCAAACAGGGAATGCTCCCTCCTCCCTAGCACATACACATGAGAAAAATAGCAAAATAAACAACACAGACTTAGTCTACTCTCCCAAAAACCAAGAAATGTAAGCAAGGAAATCGAAGCAAAAACAACAACAAAAAAACAGGCAAAGCAAGCAAATAATGCCAGAAAAAAAGCAGTCAAATGACTAGATGGGGAGAATTCTCTTGCACCCACCCACACTCACCCCAATGCCTTTTCTTATCTGCTCTTCTCAGAGTCCAGCAGATAAGCAATTGCAGGGGGACAGGCTATGGGCAGGCAATAGTAAAAATAATCCTAAGGAAAGAGGAAGGCAGAATCCCTCCAGAAAGGGGCATGGGGAAGAGGGAGGAGGGGACCCAAGACAGAACGACAAAAAAAGACTGTCAGGCAGCTCAGTCTAAATGGAAGAATCCAGGAGCTCAGGAGCATAGCATCCTACCTTCAACAAAGACTGAAGCAAAACAGCAGTCCTCACAGGGTTCCAACCTTTCAGGCCCTTTTACAGATTAAAAATTCCTGTTCCCCCAGTCATTCTGATTGGCTGCTGACAACCGCCGTCATGATGCTATTGGATGTAAAAATGTCCAATTTGATAGGCAAAGGATGAAAGAATGGTTAAATGAGAAAAGGAAACCCAAGACAAACATGAAAGGTTCATGTATCACTCTTTTGTTAATACAAATCATTCCTGTTTCAGAGGCTCTCTTCTGGGAATCAACAAAAGAACATGAAAATTAACAAACAAAAACACAAACAATGTCTTGTGTTTTTCCTCATTTGTGTAAATACAAAGTGTCCATCTTTGCTCGTTTTCTCAGAAAAACAGGAGATCAAATTCAGGTGTCTCACTAGGCTGATTTTTTCTAGTAGTGATATACTTACTGCACTGTTGTTGTTTCAATGATGTAAGCAGCCTTGGGTCCCTTTTAAGGAGAATTGGGGGGGGGGGTTTATAAAATATTTTAAATGAAATAAATAGGTCAAAGTTTCAGTTAAACCAAATTGGCTGTCATATCTAGTAGTTAGAAGAGATGGACTTCTCAAAGAAGAGCAGTCTCATGGAAAGACTTCTTCCATTGAACTCAAAAAGAATGTAAGGTTTCTATAACTGTTTAGTTTAATTTAGGATGGGCGTTGGGGATCATTTTATTGTTATGGTGGTGAAATAATTGGAAGAGAGAATTCTTTGCAGGCCTACTACCCAGGATCTACAAGGACTTGCAGACCTATCTTCTGTCCTGCTTTAAAATCATGGCAACTGAGACATTTGACCAGATATATGCTGGTGGAATTCCTCTTGTTTAGAGCAGTAAGCTGCACTAGAGTAGGCCCATTGAATGAGTGGCAATTTGGTCAGTAAAATTTGTCCATATGTTTCATTGATTCAAATGGGCCTGCTTGAATTGTGACTTACTTTAGCGTAGTATTTAGAGTAGGAGTTTTTGTATCAATGGAACTTGCAGAAGAGTTGACTCACCAGATCTTCATTCATTATTCAATGGTCCTACTCTAATACAACTTGCTTCCGTAAACAACAGGGTTTCGTACAATGAGTTGCCAGCTGGAATATGGAACACTAAGGCTGTTTCTGTCAGGCAGAAGGCTGCTTTTGTAACCATTTGTTATTTTAATGAAGAAGAGTTTCATCATAAGCCTTGTTAAAATGTCTTTTAATCAATTGTGAAAGAAACAAAGATGTTTGAAAGAGAGCATTAAAAGTAATCTCTGTCCACCAGAGCAGAAATTATGAGCTTTAGAGAAGCTTGAAGGGACAATCATGAAACAATTACTCTATTAATGAAACTTCAGTCTTTTTTTAAAATGATTTTCGACAGTGAAAAATATCTCCACATACAGATTTAGAATACTGTAAATAAGATAAGACAGTGGAAGGGAAATGATACGATGAGTCTTACTGGTCAATGTACACAGTGACCACAGAATATTATTTATTTAAAATATTTTTACCCTACCTTTCTCAATAAAAGAACCCAAGGCAGCTCACATCATTAAAAAAGATAGCTAAAACCAATAATTTATTCAAATATTGCAAATGAATTAAATAAATGTATTTAAAATGTTCAGTAAAAGCATAGTAAAACAAAATACAAACCATCACATATTAAAACCTCTCTTAGACAGCCAGTCACTAAGGAAAACCCTACCTGAACAGAAAAGTCTTTGTTTGATTGCAGAAGGACAGCAAAGATGGGGCCAGTCTGGCTTCCCGTGGGAAGGAGTTCCAGAGTCTGGGTGCAGCAACAGAGAAGGCCCTCTTCCTGTGTCCCCACCAAATGCACATGTGAGGGACAGAGAGAAAAGACTTATTTGATGATACCTTGGCAGGCTCAAAGAGAGATAGGGTCTTAAAGATAGCATAGACCCAAGCAGTTTAGGGCTTGTTAGGTTAAAACCAACACTTTGAATTGTGCCTGGAAATGGATTGGCAGCCAGTGGAGCTGCTGTAACAGAGGATTTGTGTGACTGAACTTTGCATGGGCCAGAAAGAAAGGGGAAAAAACAGAGAAAGAGACAATGGGTAACAAAAGGAGTGAAATGGTAGATCCTCTGCCACTTCCAATCTTCAGCCACATGAAGTTTGTCATGGGGAAGTCTATGATTTACATCTCTAGCAGCAGTATGTCCAAAAACATACTCCATGCTCCATGGGATTCAGTCCCGGGGAAAGAAGAATCAGGGGGACAATCTGGGGAACAAAGGGGCTTGGGAATCCAGTGGATCTCAGCTTTCCACCATCACTAGGAATACCCTGGTTTTAGGATCTCCTAGAGATCAGAGGATCCCCCACTACTCACAGAGATTTTCTGGACTAGGAATGGGTACCACCATCCCAATCCAGCCAGTAGTTCTGGAGATTTAGGATGGACTGTTAGCACCCTGATTTAATATAACCTTCATGGACCAGAACTGTGTACCTTTGAATCCAGGCGACAGGAACAAACAACAGGTTTTTCTGTGCAGTTGGTCTTGAAGCATCTAAATGGCCATTTGGCTTCTTAATGTGAAAGTTGCTCAGGCATTGGCAGAGTGCAGTCTTGTAACTATTTGCCACCTGCAAAAGCAATCTGTGGAGAAGAAAGCAGAAGCCATGTTGCTCTGTAGCAAAAATTCCAAAATCCACAGATGGGCAGTGACTTCATTAGGATCCAAATCTCACAGAGCAGTGAGGAAATGGTCAGCTTGTCCAGACCTCTCCATCAGGCTGGATACTGGGAAGAGTGTCAAATTCTGGACTTTTTGCTGTGCTGCTTTAAAAAGGAGCTTCCCATTAAATCTTCCCCATATGAAGGCCAGCTTGGTCGCAGAACTACTGTTTCAGTGTTTTGGATGTCCATTTGGATGTTTTCATTTTGTTGTTCAGAAGCTCAGTATTTCTAAATGTGGTGCAAGAAAACTCAAAGTTGCTTTTTTAATGTTGTACTTTGCTAGAGCTGGGAGAAATTAATGCATTCTTTGGACTCCTCCACAGCACAGACTTCTCTGCAGCTGGAAGTTAATTCCGACAACTGGTTGACTATCAGAAATTTAGCCTCCCCCCCCCCCGAAAAGAGGAGCCCATCAGTAGTGAATAGCTCCCTCCTTCCTAGATCTGGAAACCATCCATGTAAGAGGGTACAATAAATGAATGGAATTGATCAAACTACTCAAAAATATTCTAAAATTTCTTCTTAATAGTTATAAAATTTGGGGAAAAAAATGACAGGAACTTCAACAGGTTTATAAAATATCCAGCAGTTGATATAGGAGGAAAAATCAGTGTGCTTCGCTGCTGTGAAAATTAGTCAGTAGCGATTAAGAGTTTGGGTGGTGCAGGAGAGGTTAACATGGCAGCAATTCACGTGTTTGGTGAAAGCCTGTAATGGTAATTTGTTTGTAATTAAGAAGTTTTCATATTGTACAATTGACCTTACACTATTATGCCTAATAGTTAAAACAGGTTTGGGTTTCGTTTTTTAATTATATTGTGTTTTTCAGATGCTATCTTGAACTGTCCGTTTCAGCCTGCCTTGGTAGCATGTCCATTGACATGAAAAAGAAAAATAGAAGACAGTCCAATTTGTGCACAGTTTCTTAAAAAGATAACAAACCAATTGAAAGAGAAAAGCACACACAGAGAGAAAGAGTTACTGCTCTTTATCTAGTTTATTTAGACTAGCAAAATTTTCTGGGGTGTAGCAGGCATATAATGAACCATACCCTTATTAACCATTCTCAACTAAAAGATAATGAGCAGATTTTAGTGTGCTGGAAGTGAACTCCTCTCCACTTGTCCCTTCCAATCTAAGGAGATAGATTCGTTCTAACTGAATGAATGTGACAGAATTGCCTGTCTTGACCACCAGACAAGGAACTAGCTTGATGACATATTCTTGCCTTCACTCAAGAAACAGTCAAGAGTTCCCAGCAGTCGTTGCGGAGGTAGATTGCAACTGACAATGGACGATAATTTCATATCGACTTGTGTAAAGATTTCCAATTCATAAGGAGTTTTGTCATGTGTCATTGCTGTTTTATGTTAAGTGATCCATGAGGGATGCAGTGATCTGAGGAAAGGTCAGTTGTCACATTGAATACAAGATGTGTCACCTCCATTTACACAGAAATGGCACCAAACTCCCAAACTAACTAGGGGGGCTGACATCTGTATTTTAGACCCAATGGATATAATCATGCTGACACACATATTTAACTCTAGTCAAGTGTGTTTTGTTTTCTTTCTAAAGATGACTCCTGTTGCACAACCAGTATCAGGAAGAGTTTTAATCTCCATTTTAGTGAGCAGTAAGTGAGGCGTTCAAAGCGCCGTGTGCAGGGCCAAACTTTATTGCAGACTGGAGAAGTAAAAAAAAAACTTTCAGTACATAAGCATGGATCTTGCGAGAGCATTAAGGGGAACTAGCTGCTAATAGAATTGCCATTAGCTTCCCAGTGTGCATCTGAGATTCCTACCAGTTCAAAGCAAACCAGCCCCCAGTAATTCACACAGCCAAAGCGAAGTGTTTTTCCCTCATGCTTACTGAATTTTTTCTGTGTCAGCCGTATCCTACGTGTTGTACATGTATGGTTAATGTAGTTATAAAGGCTCATTTCTTTACATAAAAGAAAGTTTCACTTCATCTATGGGAATAATATAATTCCTCCTAATTTTACAGACACTGAGGGTGATAGTTGTGTTTTGTTCACCTGTCTTCAGCACCAGGGATATCTCAAACATTCAGGTTCGAAATACATACTGTAGTTACTTCAAAGTTTTATATCCGGTATTTCTAGGGGCTCATCCAAATTGAGCATTTGTCCCTCCATTTGTCAGTGACACTTGGTGCCAAATGAGAACAAATCATAACTGTCTGCACTAAAAAACAAAAAGCAAAACACCTCTTCTCTTCCCTTTGGAAAAAAATCAGCAACTTTTAATTGAATTGATTAAAGAATAGTTCAACAAACTTTAAAAATGCTTTAAAAAGTACTCTATGTGCTTGCTCTTAGGTTGTGGCTTGGCTTTTCTCCACCAAAGGTTTTGTTGTTTGGTCGTTTAGTCATGTCCGATTCTTCATGACCCCATGGACCAGAGCACGCCAGGCCCTCCTGTTTTCCACTGCCTCCTGGAGCTGGGTCAAATTCATGTTGGTTGCTTCAATGACACTGCCCAGCCATCTCATCCTCTGTCATCCCCTTCTCCTCTTGCCTTCACACTTTCCTAACATCAAGGTCTTTTCCAAGGAGTCTTCTCTTCTCATGAGATGGCCAAAGTATTGGAGCCTCACCTTTAGGATCTGTCCTTCTAGTGAGCGCTCGGGGTTGAATGGATAGGTTTGTTCTCCTTGCAGTCCAGGGGACTCTCAAGAGCCTCCTCCAGCACCACAATTCAAAGGCATCAATTCTTTGGCAGTCAGTTTTCTTTATGGTCCAGCTCTCACTTCCATACATCACTACAGGAAAAACCATAGCTTTGACTATGCAGACTTTTGTTGGCAAGGTGATGTCTCTGCTTTTTAAGATGCTGTTGAGGTTTGTCATTGCTTTCCTCCCAAGAAGCAGGCATTTTTTAATTTTGTGGCTGCTGTCACCATCTGCAGTCATCATAGAGCCCAAAAAAGTAAAATCTGTCACTGCCTTCCTATCTTCCCCTTCTATTTGTCAGGAGGTGATGGGACCAGTGGCCATGATCTTAGTTTTTTCGATGTTGAGATGCAGGCCATTTTTGCACTCTCCTCTTTCATCCCCATTAAGAGGTTCTTTAATTCCTCCTCACTCTCTGTCATCAGAGTGGTATCATCTGCATATGGGAGGTTGTTGATATTTCTTCTGGCAATCTTAATTCCGGTTTGGGATTCCTCCAGTCCGGCCTTTCGCATGATGTATTCTGCATATAAGTTAAATAAGCCAGGGGACAATATACAGCCTTTCCCAATTTTGAACGAATCAGTTGTTCCATATCCAGTTTTAACCATTGCATCCTGTCCCATGTATAGGTTTCTCAGGAGACAGAGAAGGGGGTGAGGCACTCCCATTTCTTTAAGGACTTGCCATAGTTTGTTGTGATCCACACAGTCAAAGGCTTTTGCATAGTCAATTAAGCAGATGTAGATGTTTTTCTGGAACTCTCTGGCTTTCTCCATAATCCAGCGCAAGTTAGCAATTTGGTCTCCAGTTCCTCTGCCCCTTCAGAATCCAGCTTGTACTTCTGGGAGTTCTCGGTCCACATACTGCTGAAGCCTACCTTGGAGAATTTTGAGGATAACCTTGATAGCGTGCGAAATGAGTGCAATTGGAGCATTCTTTGGCACTGCCCTTCTTTGGGATTGGGATGTAGACTGATCTTTTCCAGTTCTCTGGCCACTGTTGAGTTTTCCAAACTTGCTGGCATATTGAATGTAGCACCTTAATAGCATCATCTTTTAAGATTCAAAATAGTTCCACTGGAATGTCATCACCTCCACTGGCCTTGTTGTTAGCCAGGCTTTCTAAGGCCCACTTGACTTCACTCTCCAGGATGTCTTGCTCAAGGTCAGCAACTACATTGTCTCGGTTGTCCGGGATATCCAAATCTATCTGGTATAATTCCTCTGTGTATTCTTGCCACCTCTTCTTGATATCTTCTGCTTCTGTTAGGTCCCTCCCATTTTTGTCCTTTATCATGTCCATCTTTGCACAAAATGCTCCTTTAATATCTCCCAATTTTCCTTAACAGATCTATGGTTTTTCCCTTTCTATTATTTTCCTCTATATCTTTGCACTGTTCATTTAAGAAGGCCCTCTTGTCTCTCCTTGCTATTCTTTGGAAGTTTACAGTCCATTTTCTGCAGCTTTCCCTATCTCCCTTGCATTTTGTTTCCCTTCTCCTCTCTGCTATTTGTAAGGCCTCGTTGGACAGCCACTTTGCTTTCTTGCATTTCCTTTTCTTTTGAATGGTTTTTGTTGCTGCCTCCTGTACAACATTACGAGCCTCTATCCAGAGTTCTTCAGGCACTCTGTCTACCAAATCTATTTCCTTAAATCTATTCTTCACTTCCACTGTGTGTTTGTAAGGAATTTGGTTTAGATTATACCTGACTAGCCCAGTGGTTTTTCCTACTTTCTTCAGTTTAAGCCTGAATTTTGTTCTGATGATCAGAGCCACAATCAGCTCCAGGTCTTGTTTTTTCCGACTGTATAGAGCTTCTCCAACTTTGGCTGCAGAGAATATAATCAATCTGATTTCGGTATTGCCCATCTGGTGATTTCCATGTGTAGAGTCACCTCTTGTGTTGTTGGAAAAGAGTTTTTGTGATGACCAGCTTGTTCTCTTGACAAAACTCTAATAGCTTTTCCCCTGCTTTGTTTTGAACTCCAAGGCCAAACTTACCTGTTGTTCCTTTTATCTCTTGTCTCCCTACTTTTGCATTCCAATCCCCTAGAATGAGAAGAACATCTTTCCTTGGTGTCAGTTCTAGAAGGTCTTGTAAGTCTTCATAGAATTGTTCATTTTCAGTCTCCTCAGCATTGGTGGTTGGTGCATAAACTTCAATTATTGTGATGTTTAAAGGTTTGCCTTGGATTCATATTGAAATCATTCTATCATTTTTGAGATTGTATCCCATTACAGCTTTTCCCACTTTTTTGTTGACTATGAGGGCAACTCCATTCCTTCTATGGGCTTCTTGCCCACAATAATAGATATGATAATCATCTGAATTGAATTCACTCATTCCTGTCCATTTTAGTTCACTGACACCAAGGACGTCAATGTTTATTCTTGCCATCTCCTGTTTGACCACATCCAGCTCCCCAAGGTTCATGGATCTTACATTCCTGGCTCCTATGCAATATTTTTCTTTGCAGCATCTGATTTTCCTTTCACTTCCAGGCATGTCCACAGCTGAGCATCCTTTCGGCTTTGGGCTAACCACTTCGTTAGCTCTGGAGCTACTTGTCTTTGTCTTCCTCAGTAGCATGTTGGACGCCTTCTGACCTGAGTGGCCCATCTTCCAGCGTCATATCTTTTGGCCTTTTGTTTCTCTTCATGGGGTATTCTTGGCAAAGGTACTGGAATGGTTTGCCATTTCCTACTCCAGGTGGATTGCATTTAGTCGGAACTGTCCACTATGTCCTGTCTGTCTTGGGTGTCCCTGCACAGCATAGCCCATAGCTTCTCTGGGTTACTCAAGCCCCTTTGCCCCGACAAGGCAGCAATCCGTGAAGGAGCCCCAAAGGTAGACTAATGCTAACATTGAAAGCTTCCTGTCTAAGCCGTTTTCAGCAGATTTTTACTCTACTCCTAATTAGTTTTGGAAGTCAGCTGTCTTTCTTATCAACTGACAAAAGATCAAGGAACTCTCTTTAAAAACTATCCTTCACTTCCTTTTTTTTGTTTTGTTTCAGCAGATTACTACTAACTTTTAAAATTTCCAAACTGAGCCCTTTTGAGCAGAGATTTCCTCCACTCCTAACCAGTTTTGGAAGAGACTGCTTTCCTCATCAGCACTTTGAGAAACATGGAACCCTTTAAAATGATCTTCTGTGCTGGGATATTTTTCCTAGCAGACTAGCACTAGCATTGATAACCTCTGACCCAAGAAGTCACCTGAATTCCTCCAGAGTATAAAGGAAAACAAACAAACAAACAAACAAATACTGATTCCTGAAGCCAATGGATTTTTGCCTATGTTATTCAATGAAATGGCCTACTGCATTGCTCTTTTGGAATGATGTAAGTATTTGCAAGCACTATAACTCCATCACTGTTTAAACATTCCATTTCTTGCTTTGTGGTTTCCAGTTAACCTTGATTCATACATCTCCCATTCCATGCTCCTGCTGCATGTGTTAGACAGTGTTCGGCTTTCATTTCACCTCTGTGTCAATCCGTTGCTAGATGTCCTTTCAGCCTTAATCCAATTGTTTAATCAGCACTGGGGAAGCACAAAGGAAAAATATGCTATTCATACTTGTCCTTTGTTCTTCCCTAGTTCTGACTTAATGCCTTCTGGCCTAGGAAAAGCTAGCTTGAGTGTGACTGCTATTGCCTGAGAAAGATCTTTCATTTCATAGATATCTTCCACTCCTGATGTTGCCCAATAGCCGCCTAGAGTGGTCCTGACCCGACCAGATAGGTGGGATATAAATTAAATAAATAAATAAATAGTTGCCTTTCAGAGTTTCTCTGTCCTCATCTCCATTGGAATTGCCTGTTCTCCTTTGCTGCTATGACTGTTAATCCTGAGAAAGATAGATGGTGTCTTAGTTTTCTGCCTTGGGTGAGACTGAGAGAGAAAAGGATGATGTAAATGAACTCTCTTAGGAAGGGCCCTAAATTACCCATCATTGGTAGATTTGAGCCCTTTATCCAAGGTCTGAAGTAGACTTAACCCAACATCACCTTTGAAAAAAGTTTATTTAAAAATCTAATATCAGCTTTAAAATAGGATTTGCCCTAGGTGAATGTGCAGTGCATTATTAATCCCAGAACAGATCAATATGATTCTATGGAAGAACAAGCCTGTTGTAGTGAATGTGCATGGTATAATTTGATCTTCATTGGGCCCTATAAATGAAATTAATAACATTATGATGATGCAGACAGGGAAAGAGAGCTGGTATTGAAAGATAGGGACTCCCCTAAGGCTCCCAAGCTGACATGTGAATTCATTAGAGGCTTTTCTTGTGCTGTCAATCATTTCACTATAACAGCTTTAGTAATGAGTCATGGGGCAGCCCAATCTTCTGGTGCTATTGTCAAATGGTAAAATCATGATTTTAAGAGTTTCCAAAACACTACTGCAAAACAGTTGAACTGGCATCATTAAAGAGTTCAATGTAACATAAAGGTGAACGGTGATGCGCAAGGATGCACAACTACACAGACAACTTAGTGATTGATCATAAACAGACCAAGAATAGTGAAAGGCTTGGTGAAATTATCAGTCCATTCCTCCGCTGCAGTGAGAAAAGCAACCTGAGTAATAGGATAGGCACTGAAAATCAAAACAGCAGGCATCGTAATGCTATTATATAAATCTCATATACAGAATATTATAAGCACATCTGTCATTCCACCTGAAAAAGAGATTGACAAAATTAGAAACAGAATAAAGAGACCTGACAAAGAGAAAAAATTTCCCCATTTCTCAGAATACTGGCAGGGAAAGCAAGCTTGCGTAATAGAACCAATGAGTGGCAGGATTAGGGCAAACAAAAGGACAGGTTTGTTTTCTGTGCACCACTTAATTAAATTCACCAGAAAATGTGGCAAAGGAACACTGGCAAAGATGGCTTTAACAAAATATGTGATGAATTCCTGGAAGGGAGTTTTTCAGTGGCAATTAGCCACAGCGGACAAATGGAATCTCTCTGTCCGTCATTACCAGATGCCAGGGGAAGGCACAGGAGATGGTTCTCTCCATCATGCCCTTTTAATATGCTTCCCAGAGATAACTGGCTGGCTACCATATGAAACAGAGCTGGACAGAGAATAATGACCGAGGTAGAGAAAGCTAGCAATGGGAGCTTTTCAGGGGTAAAGCCTCTGGCAATGGGAGCATTTGGCAGTCCATTCTTTCCTTATCCACAGTGCAAATACTCCATCCTGAGACTGCTATGCAAAGAGCTACTTAGGTTCTGTTGTGTGCAGCTGCAATAAACATGCCATTTGACCCTTATTTCTAAGTAGGGAAGCAACGGATTGGGTTGATAGTGCTTACAGTTTCAGCTTAGCATGGTTGCATGTCCAGAAGACTTAGTTGGGCAACACTACAGCTTGGAAACATTATTTATTTGGCTTATGAAGCCAAGATTACCATAGATAGCATGGTCACTAGCTATGTTAATTTAGGGATTCTGGGAATTATTTTTTCTTACACAAGGGAAATGTTGTAAGTCTTGGGCATGACTGATTCTTTGGATGGCTACTATTTCCACTACAAGATGCCAGAAACCATAGAGAGCAATTGCCTTGCTTTCCCCTTTGCTGAAAGGACACTGATGACGGTAGCTCTGTGAACAACCGGTAGGGATCTATAGCCTACCAAAGAGCTGGTTGTCACGGAATGTTGTATAAAGAGGTGGGTCTGACACTATGACTTGACCTCACTATATGTTAGTTGCCTAGCAAGCAGTGGCCAAGCCATGGTAATAACTTTGTTCCTAGCTAGATAGTTCAACAGAACTATAGTGACTTTTAGTGACTTCTGTTTATTTTGTCCCTATATATATTTATTTTTCATAACCTGTTGAAAATATAGGGCACAGGGAGATTCAGAATGTCATTCTGCCCCCCCACCCCACCCCCCCATCTACAGCCACTGACTGGAGCACAGGCTCCCAATCTAGGGTACATTATGTCCAAGGGGGTCATGAAGTTTTTTCTGGAGGATCACTGCAGATATTTTTAGTTCCAATTATTTTTATAGTTATTATATTAAATATGGCATACACAATGTTGTTTTATTTTAATCCTCTTGGCCCACATCCACATAAATTTAATCTGAACCAGAATTGCAGGCAATCTAGAGTTATTTCTCTATCACTTTGGGAGGATCTTCCTTTTATGCATGTGCATCCCTCCTATCCCCTTCAAAAGAGCTCATTTCTCTCTGTTCCTCTGCATCCACCTTGGAGGACTGATGTCAACCCTTTGGACAAAGTGTTAGCCTGACTCAAAGAGGCCTGAATGAGGCAAGCATATGGTGCATGCCAGGCACCCAAGATGGCACCTAAGATGGCAGCAGGATTGAAAAGCTTTTGCTGCCATGGCAGTGATGCCTTTTGCTCTCCCTGAGTCTTGCTGCATGTGGCTGTGGTGGTACAGTGAAGGGATTGGGGACCTGGCTGGGGAAATGCCTCCAGGCCCCACCTGAATCATGGAGGAGGAAGGCAAGAGGGGCAAAAAGGTAAGGGAGGAGAACAAGGGAGGGGCATAGGGGAGCTATGGGGGAGGGGTTTATTTGGGGGAGGGATCTTTCACTGAGGGGAGCTTTTTAAGGGGAGGAGACATGAAGGGAAGGTTGTTTCCATACCCCCAAAAAAGCAAATTAATTCAAAATTTATTGACATTTTTTCTTTCTCAAATTCCATCTAGTAGAAGCAGATTTACAGCCCCCCCCACTATATATTATCACATTAAATTTAATATCAGATTAGAATTATATTCTGAAATAAATCTATTTTAATGTGTTTTCTTTACCACATTTTTATGCAAGTGTGGTGGTGGTGGGGTGTCACATATTATTTGGCAATTATAAAAGGCGGTTGTGAATCAAAAAAAGTTGGGAACCCTGGACTAGAGGCTCAATTCTTTCTTTCTTTCTTTCTTGCTTGCTTGCTTGCTTGCTTGCTTTTTCTTTCTTTCTCTCTCTCTCTCTCTCTCTCTTTTCTTTCTTTCAACTCTCTCTCTTTTCTTTCTTTCAATGGTATCTTTTCAATCCATCTCAGATAAAAATTCAGATCTGCTGGGAAGTGTAATGGGAGTGGAAAACGACATTTCATTCTTGATCAATCTTAGCGCTGCTCATTTAATTGTTTTTTAGCATTTGACCTTTCTATTCCATTTGGTTAATCTCCATGATTATTAAACAGCATTCATAATATGCACAAAAGGTAGCTGTTGGGGCCCTAGAATATGAATGCTGATTTCCCTAGGATACGTTGCTATCATAATCTGGTGTACAGATGAAAGTTGAGGCAGAGTGGGGTGGAGAGGGAATCCTTCCTGTGTAGAATTCTGATGATGGTTGTTGTGATGGGAAACTCTTGAATGCCATTCCCATAAAAGACGAGTGGCTCTAGAACTGTGGAAGCAATATAATATAGATGCTATAAAATCTACTAATGAATGCACCATACAAACTGTGCTGCACTTTGGGTTGTTGTTGTTGTTGCTCTTACCTTGGGGAGAAATTCTGGTTGTGTTTCTGATCTATGGCCCATCCTTTGTGCAGGAGAGCTGTAATCTGAAAAGTCATTTCATTAGCATAAGAATGTCATACTTTGTATGGAGCTAGTGCTGTGCTGCAGTGGGAGTTGCTGAAACTATTAACACAAGCATAATCAAACCCTCTTTTTTTTCTTGGCAAGGTTTTAAACAGATCTATTAGGTTAAGCAAAGACTACCAATTATTTTCAAAACAATGTGAAAGGTTTATTAATGCCTGCACGTTGAGGAAGAGAAAGCAGGGTCTGGAAAGTTACTTTCCAAAAGTGTTTCGTTATTGTATTCTCGAAGGCTAAGTGTTTCGTTATTGTTAGAATGCCAAGATTTTTTTAAAAAAAATCTAGTTATTTCTGGAGGGATAAACCATATTAGTCTTTAGTCAGTTGCAGCAAAGCCAGTAAAAAAAAGAACTTACTAGAATATTTATTTTATAAATCTGAATGTTTCCCATCTATCGCATCAGCACCACAACACCCACAACAGAGCTCAAGGCAATAACTAGTATAAGGCAGTGGTCCCCAACCTTGGGCCTCCAGATGTTCTTGGACTTCAACTCCCACAAATCCTGTCCAGCAGAGGTGGTGGTGAAGGCTTCTGGGAGTTGTAGTCCAAGAACATCTGGAGGTCCAAGGTTGGGGACCACTGGTATAAGGCACAAGACAAGCAGCACTTGGACATTACAGTATTCCTGTATTTAGTGAGGTCATACCTCCTGCATGTACACACACACCTAAAAATATCACATGCACACAGCGAATGGAGTTATGTTATCTTTCATTAAGTTACAGACATAATGCAGCCTAGTTATATATTTGTTATGGGGGGATGGGGAGGGAGAATTAATACTAGTAAGCAACTGCTACTGCTTGCAACTTGTTACTCATGAGATCAGGAAGAACCAAGAGCAAAGCTTACATTTTGGGAAGCAGTATCTCCTTTTCTTGCTCTTCATACACAGCTTTAGAGCTAATTTGACTAAGTGCTAAGTGTTTGACTCTAGGGCTAAATCAAGCACTTGAAGACAGTTTTGGATTAAAATAGAGGATTCTGAACCTCAGGAAAATGAAGTCACAGCACCCACCCTGTCTTGAGGAAATGGGAGCTGGTGAGACTATTGTACCTACTGGGGGGAAACCACAATTTTATCTCGCATCTAGTAAAAAGCTGCCATCATCCTTCATCAGGGACCACAGAGATTGTTGTACTACAAACTCCCAGCGTTCCTTACTACATTGGCTATACAGCCTAGAGCAGTGGTCCCCAACCTTGGGCCTCCAGATGTTCTTGGACTTCAGCTCCCAGAAATCCTGGCCAGCAGAGGTGGTGGTGAAGACTTCTGTGAGTTGTAGTCCAAGAACATCTGGAGGCCCAAGGTTGGGGATCACTGGCCTAGAGACAATGGGAAATGGCACCACCTGCTTTTCTCATTTGAAGAGGTTTCTCATGTAGAAAGGGAAACAGGGTTGCAGTGCTGGCCCTGTGCCTACTACTATCAGACCATTTTTTAGCTCCCTGAACCCAGGCCAAAATCTATGTGTCTACGGTGAATGGCTGCTGCAGAGAAACTTTTGGATCCTTTATGATATTGAAGGTCAGTCCAGTCCATCCCTGTTGTTGTTTGTTGTTGTTTAGTCATTTAGTCATGTCCAACTCTTCATGACCCCATGGACCAGAGCACGCCAGGCCCTCCTGTCTTCCCTAGGCCCCTTTCAATGTGTGGACCTTTGTGTAAATATGAAAGGTAATTAAGACATGTCTAGTGTGATGTGTGTGTGTGTTCTGTGCTATCAAGTCAGAACCGGTTTACAGCAACCCTAATAGGGTTTTCATGGTAAGAGATATTTAAGGAGTTCCAGTTTACCAGTTTCACTCCCCCCCATGAGTTTCTGTGACCAAATGGGGATTCAAACCCTGTTCTCCAGAGTCCTAGTCCATCACTCTGTCCACTACACCACACTGGGAATTGTTTAGTGTGATAGCAATTGTATAATAATGAATAAAGCTGAGAACAAATCCTCTGGCACAGTCAATGAAGACAGATGTTTCTGTACTTAGGTGATCATGAGAAAACTAACATTGCAGAGGTGCATTTATAGCATTGCAATTTCTTTCACGCTGGGCACTGTAAGAAGCTGATAATAGGCAGAACTTGTGCTGGAGTTTTCTTGTTTTTGTTTCCCTTCACTTCCCCCCTTCTCTTCTACACCATGGCGTTTTAAATTATTAGCTTGAGGCCAGGGACTATACTTGCCAGGTCTCAGAGTGCCAGCTGAAGTTTTCGAGAATTGCTCTGCTTCTTTGGAACTCCAGGCAAAGGAACACATTTCCAGGCAAGTGTTACTGGAGAAGCACAGAATTTGATTTCGCTGCCTCTCCACTCATTCCCAGCTGGCACCAGGGCTCACTGGCTGAGCACAAAGGTGTGTTTATGGCAGTGGCCAAAAATGGTTAAGAATGGCTGCTCTAGACAATAAGTGAGATATATCTAGCTGCTCCCATATAAGCCTATCTGACAATTGCATCACACTTCTGAGTCCCTTGGCTGTGTACTCTCTGGCCCTACCATTACTAATAGTTGTACACTACGTAGACACTGGGGAACTATTTTGGTAATGGCTCCTAGAACAGTCTACCAATTGAGGTAGACCTAGATCCATTGCAGCTCACTACTCAACAGATTGTGTACAACATACAGTTTTATTTCCTTGGGCTTTCCTGGAATAGTTCTTTTAATAAGAATTTTCCCATTATGGCTGCTTTTAACTACTACTAAGTGCTGTCCTAAATATGTATCTGAAAACTCACATATTATTTTCTTATGGTAAAATGTAAATGAAACCATTGTTTTATTATTTCTAAGTATCCTCAAGTACATTTAAGGCACTTCTCAGCTGCTTTCTTCCTATGGCCTAGGAAGGCACCTCTCACAGACATTTGTAGGGCTGTTCCCTCAGTTGGCTGGCTTCCCCATACTATTTAAAACCAAGGATGGCATCTCTGCACAATGTTTTGTCCTGCAACCAATAGGAACCCTCAGCCGAGAAAGGCAACAGAAATGCTAGCAAGCAAGCCAGGAAATAAAACTGAGTAAGGGTGCCAAAAGGACCCTAGTTATAGTGATCCTGCCATTATTTAATATGTTTAATAAATTTCCATTTACACAACACATGGCTAACATCTATGTATTTATTTGGTCAGCCAATTGTTTTTTCCCCCTCCAGAATAGCCTTTTAAAAGTGATCCGGTCCCTGTATCGCTTCAGTCCTCATTGTTTCGTCGTGTGTGAACATTGCTGAACAAAGTAAACCGATTTATTTACTTTGTGAATGGCCCAGGTTTTTGGTTTCTATGGTCACTGCATTGCCACAGAGCTTGTAGCCCTTCTATTTAAAACAATGCTTAGTGATAAATCGCTTACTTTTTCTTTCATACTTTTTTCTCCACAACAGTTTACTGATGAATTGTTTAGCTGATGTTTTCCATTTTGTAACCCTCACCCCTACTTTTGTGTGACTCATAGTTACTTCCCCCTCCCCAGCTAACAACAATTCCAGAACTTTTAAATGCTGCCCTACATTTACCTAGTGACATATACCACCAGGTGATGCATCGGTTAACAGTTGCAAATGACAAGAAATATATCAGCATTTTACCTATATACCACTTATGATTTTTTAAAAGAAAATTTTAGGGCAGAGGGGAACCAGAAACAGGACAGAAAATAAATTGATTTATATAAAATGGCACATGTAGCCTATACCACTTGTCTATAATCCAAATAGTCCAAAAAAATTTAAAAGGAAGGAAAAGAAACTATTCAAATGGTCCATGTGATTAAGTCCTAAATTTAGTTTTCCCAAGGCTGAGGGGAATATTTTAGAACTGCCGTTGCATAAGGGACATATGTTTAGCTGGTGTGTCTGGACAGACTAATTCTGTGGGTTTTTGTAATGCTTCCTACTAGACATGGGAGCTTCAGCAGGTGAGCCGATGGTCACATGTCCTATGAGAAGTCCAGTGGGTGGACTGGGCTGGTTCTGAGGTGGTGCCGAATGTCACATTCATATCTCCTAGGATATGAATAATAAACTCCCATGTTTACTTCCTCCTTTAGCCTGGAGTGTGTGGTGGGGGAGAAGCTTCCAAAACGATTAACAGAATTGCTGCAATGGTACCACAAAATGTGTGCATATTTTTGTATTACTCTTAAGATGCGATCACTGAAGAGTGACCTTTATTTCGTTTATTTCTCCATGCCTTAATCAGTCTCAGAATAATTTTTAAAATATTTTAAGTGCATTTGTTTTCAATATTAAATAATCAGTTGTGGCGCATGAAAGATGCTTGTATACTTAGGTAGCTGTTTGAGGAAATGCAAGCTTGGTATTGTGTCCATTCAGGTAATAGGCACTGGATCATTGCAGAAAATTTATGTTTTAGAACTACAGTTCTCAGAATCACCCAGCCAGATTATGGATTTTTGAAGTTGTAGTCTTGGGAGGGGGGGCGGGAAGAATGCTCTGCATCTCAGTTAGTGTTACAGTAGTACTAAGGGCAAATTCATTCCTGGTTTCCTGCAGACATAACCATCTGTCTGTTCCCATTCCTTCAAAGTCTTCATAGCATTTATTTTTATGCCCAATATATTTTTATACATAAGAAGGGGGACTTTTGTTATCATTATGATGTGGTTACAGGCACATGATGGAACGGAATAAAATAAAGTGACAGTCGGCTGACAGTCCTGTTATATACCCTCTCTTTCTACTTTATGCTCAGTTTGAACACAGTCACACACTCACCCAAAAGATGCCAAGAGGGCTAAAAGAGTAACATAGAATTATCCACAGGCAGATTCCGAATTTGGAGGCTTTGCATTTGTGGGATTGACTTTTGACCCTAAAGCAAGAGAGTCAAAGAACAAGCCTGACAGCTAAGGAACCTGTGGCTTCAGATGTTACCCTCTTTCTTCAGTGTGCCAAATAATGGAGGCATTATTATGCTTTTCATATGTATATTTAAAGTGTCAGCTCTCCTGAAAATCATTTTTACATTGCTTGGTTAGAGACTGTTTTATGGGTCACAGGTCTCTTTAACTTGACCAAAAAATAAGGTTTAGGAAAGCAACATGGCATGTTAGTTCCTGATGCCTCAAATCCATCAACAGGGATCTGTGCGGTGGAGAATAAAACTTGAAGATTGAAAGAAGACGGTAAATATTTTCCAAAGGAAAGAAAACAGCCATTTCCTACTAACTCTGTATAGACTGGAGTCAGCATAAATCAAGTACAGTGGTACCTTGACTTGAGAACGTTCCTACATACAAACGATTCGAGTTAAGAATGGCTCCGTTCGCCAAAAGTTGCTTCAACTTGAGAATGGAGCCTTGACTAAAGAACAAAAAAAGAAAAAAGAAACCTTTCCTGCCCTTTTCTTGACCTAAGTTCACCTTAGGTCAAAAGAAGAAGAAAAAATTCACCTCTTAGTGGTAGAGTGCCGCCTAGAGTGGTCGTTCAACTAGATAGGTGGGGCATAAATAAATAAATAAATAAATAAATAAATAGATAGATAGATAGATAGAGAGATAGAGAGATAGAGAGATAGAGAGATAGAGAGATAGAGAGATACATACATACATACATGCATATCAGAAGTAAAGACACTTTTCTAGTAAGTGAAAAATGATGACTCAGAAGTGTGAGATAAGACCTATGCTTCCATTTAATACCTCCAAATATTGCACCTCACTCATACTTATGCAGTATCTGTGAGTGAGCTACCATTCAAGACAGGACCACCATTAGAACCACTGTCACCTCAGGAGGTGGAGAAAGGAAGGTGGCAAATGGGTAACCTGTCCTTCGTGCTAAACCAGAAAGGCACACAATGCTTTGGGCAGTTGCTGCTCTTGGCAGATCTCCAGAACTGCCAAGAGCCCAGAAAGAGCCTACTGCGTTGTCCAGAAAGGGATGGGGGTACTTAACCTCCCAATGGAGATGATGTCAGCTCCACACACTTTCCTGCACAGTATCGGAGGTGAGGAAGAAAAAGGTAGGAGCCACAGTGGAGGAACTAGCTCCACTTAGATCCAGGGATTTTCTGAGTATCTAGTTTAAAAAACCAAACTTAAAGCAAGAGCAATTATGGGAGCAGAAACTTTAGAAATTGTATCTTCTATCTTCAGTTGTATGCAGGGAATGGTGCAGAAGTGCCAAGAGCTCACTTTCAAGGAGAGCAGTTGGTATGTTCCTTTCTGGGGCAACATGGTGGGAGAAAGCAGTCTGGCAGCAGTATTTTATGCACACCAGCAGTATGGTAGTCACAGTATGGGGTGACAGTGATGTGGAGAGATAGGCACTTTTGTCAGCTTTCTGACTTTCTGAACTTTCTGACTCATTTTTAGGGGTGGAACACCTTGCACTGCCCCTGGCCCCACTCCAGTACAGCATGTGCATTGTACTACAATAGAAAAACATTCCCCAGTGTTTTAATTTTCACTCAGAAAATATCACTTGCTTCTGCTCCCATGTACTCCTGCTTCTGCTGTTTTAATAGTCACCACCACAAATCCTTCAGTTACCTACAGCTCCTAGCTTCATGCACATAAGACTCTTTCTCTTCTCCAACTCCTACAGCCAGCCTGGAGAGAGGTCAGTTTCTGTCAGAGTGTGATTGTGTGCTCCATCTTGAGGCAGGGCAATTAAGCCCACTCCACTCCTTGTTAGCCATCTTTTCCAATTGCTTGGGCAGCAGTGAAGGGCTGGAAAGAGAGGCAAGCTAGCTGAAGACAGTCTGAAAAATTGTATGTATGTATATAGGTAGGTAGGTAGGTAGGTAGGTAGGTAGGTAGGTAGGTAGGTAGGTAGGTAGGTAGGTAGGTAGGTAGGTAGGTAGGTAGGTAGGTAGGTAGGTAGGTAGGTAGGTAGGTATGCATGCACCATATTTTTCTATGTATAAGACTATACTTTTGTCTACAATCTTTAGACTAAAAATTGAGGGTCATCTTATACACAGAAGTAAGCTGAGGAGAGTACAAAAACAAGTGGAGGGGAAAGCAGGGATCAAAGCAATCCTGCAGCACTTTGATCTCTTTCCCCCTACACTTGCTAAGCCCCACTTATTTTTCTTAATTCTGGATTAGAAAAGTGGGGGGCTTATACATGCGGGCATCTTATACATGGAAAAATATGGTAGGTATGTCATTTCTGTGCTGTCTTTCTCCTGACAATGGGACTCAAAGTGGCAGCACTGGGAAATAATGCTGGGAACATCACCCCAGAGAAAGCTGAGGGTCAACCTGGAGAATACAATGTGTTTGACATTAGAAGCAGAGCTCCCTTAAGAGAATTAAAAAGTATGTTTTTCATAGCACAATCTTGCCTCGCCTCTAGAAAATGCAAAGTAGTCTGTATTTATTTTGTGATTGGTTATCAGGAGATAAACATGGCTTCATATGCAAGTCTGATTGTTCAGACATGGAGCTTCAAAGAAACTGCATCCATAGAAAGTATATGAATGTAGAATAGATAACTGATTCTCCTGTAAGAGCTTTGATTGGGTAGATTAAAGCAGAGTCAGAGACTATTCCTGCCCTCCTCTCATTATATTCTCTGCCTTCATTTATTTTCTAAAATGCTCACTGCTGATTTTTATTTCCAAAAATATTTTTTCTTGTTACAGACTTATTACCATTTCCAAGAGTGGGTGTGTGCCAAACATGTAGTATTCTTCTTGAGGCTAGGCAGTGAGCAGGCACATGTGGGGAAACCAGGCTACCCAACATACATATATTTTTCCTGAGTTCTGCTTAGGAAGGAGGGACAGAAGAAATGAAACTGGTAGGAATTTTGCCTACAAATGGAATGCCCATCACATTCCCAACACTGATGGCATTGAATAGTGTCCCTGCCATCCCAGGTCATGGCCCTTTGTTTTATACATTGTTGGTTCTTCCTCAATCCAGAAACGTGTGAATACCTGCTAACACAGCAAAAACTGAAGAACATATTGATTCAAGTCATCTCCAAATCATCTCAGGGTGGGCTGGTCAAATATTTGGATATAAATCAGATGAGAGGAGATTTACAAACCCCTAATTTTTTTGGGGGGGGAAGGATTTACCTTTCTCCACTCCCCCCTTCACATGCTAAATAGGTGTAACTATTCAACATAGAGAAGCTGCTTCAGCTCCCTGATCAATTTAGCAACCTTTCGTCCATGCACCAGTCCTGCAACATCTTTTTGTAGCTGACTACCAGATCTGTATACTACATTCCTAGAAGAGATGCACCATATATTTGCATGATAATGGGAACTTAATTTTCAATACCTGACATAGAAATGGCTTTTTTGGGGGGTTCCTTTAGACTAAGTTGATATTTTTCTTAAGCTATTCAAAAGTACAGACTCTCTTTCCCAGTCAGTCGCCACCAGCTGGGTGTTGCCCCCCCCCCGATTCAATGTATATGAAAGTTGAGATTTTGATGCAAGATAAATTTCTATATATTTTCTTGCACTGAACAGTATTTACTAATTTGCCCTTTCTTCCAATCTGGAGGAGACTCTTATGGAACTGTATCTTCATCCTCTCCTTTGTCTTTATTACCTTGACTAATCTGATGTTATTAGCATGTGTATGTGTGTGATGGTTTCTGGGATTTATAGCTCCCCCCCCCTTAAAAATACCTTTTCCAACCTATGATACAGATCGCTAGGCAGTACATTGTCACAAAACAAGAATGCCACCAAGAGAGAGGGAAGCCTGGGGGAATGAAGGGAAGCAAGAAAAGCAAACCTGGCAGAAACTGCTTCTTATTAAGAAATGGGTCCAGCTTGAAAAGACTACAATCTGTTCCACTGAAGGGGAGAAACCAAACCATGACCAGCTTTAATCGAAATGCTGATGAAAAGAGAAGGATAACCTTGGGGCAAGATGCTCTTTTCACTTAGTTCTTGGAGCATAAAATGTGAAACCAATTTAAAAACTGACAGATTTTTTTTGCTTAAAAAAGGAATGTTTGATGACATCACAAGAAAGATCTAATCCAACATCATATGCTACCTATGCCACAGATTTATAAAAATCAGTATGAGTAATATATATCTACCTTTGGGGGATTCTGAGGGCCATGGAGTCATTATTATCCCCATTTTGAAACTGGCAGCACAAATTTATACACTGTGTGTGGTGCCTATAAAGTTTCATGCAAACACAGTAATGTGCTGTGGCTGGCATACATGGGAGAGAGAGCTGACAGCTTTTTGGAGAGGCAGAGGATGGCATGCTGTGCTTCATAAAAGAAGCAATTGTTTTTTAATGAGTTCCCTAATGGGCAACAATACTACAGTTCCCATGAAGACCTAGTCCTTCCAGGAAGCACTTTTTTGTACTTGAACAACAGTGGACCTGAAAGAGGTGAGAAGGTTGGAAGATGGGCTTTGTTCCAGGTGAGCAAAATGTTGGTATGTGTAAGGTGTCTGAGGGCTGGAACTCCAAGAATTCTGCTTGGCAAATTTTTGGAGAATTCTAGGCACTAGAGTCAGTGTCTGAAACAACAACACATAAGTAGCAAATCTCAGAGTACAGGTACTTGTCAATGGATGGGTCCTACCATAAACAAATCCTTGCTTTTCTGCAGAGCTTGTAATTAAAAAGGAGGGAGGAATACTAATGGGTGACAGAAAAGGCAGAACTGTTGAACACCTATTTTGCCTTTGTTTTCTCCCAAAAAGGAAAACAGTGCCAACTTACTGGAGGCAAAACTATGGAGGAAGGGAGGAGGCTGCCTCCCAAGATAAGAGATGGACCATATCCAAGGGTATGAAAAGAATTTTTACCTGCAGTCTTCAGGCCTGTGTCTATTCTCTTTCAGAATTATTGGAGAACAAGCAAGGTCCCTGAAGACTGGAGCTGAGCCAATATCATTACCATCTTCAAAAGGGGGAAACGAAGATCTGGACGACTACTGACTAGCAAATTTGACAATTGATATCAGGAAAGGTTCTACAGGATTCCATTCCATGGGCACTTAGAAAAGAATACTGTGATCTCTAAGACCCAGAAAGTGTTTATTAAATAAAATCATTCTAGATTAATCATACCTTCTTTTGGGGGAAAAAGTTGCAGCTCTCCTTCAACTCTAAACTACTAACCTGCCTTTGACAGTCTTTTGATCCCATGGGGATAAATCAGTTGAGAGCTCATCAATCAGGAGTGGAAAAACAGCCAGCAGGGAAAAGGATAAAGTACTTCTACTGACACCCACTCCCACCTGCTGATTAAGGCTGCAGCATCCTGTAACTCTTCTTTAAAAAAACCTGCTGGAGCAAAGATACAAGCATCTGTTTGTTAAGATCTTGGAAAAGCAACTTTTCTGGACTACAACTAATCAACCAGCCATATGGTTGGGGGCAACAATGAGATATAATAATGAAGTCACAGAAAAGTAAATTTTCCATGTTTTAGATCATGAATATGTTGACCCATAGCATTGGCTTGCACCAACATCTGCACCATTTCTGACAGTGTTCCCTAAAAATCATCTTATGCATTACCAGTAGAGATAAGCATGAACCACTGGTTTGAGAGTTCATCCCAGTTCATTTATAACTACAACACGTGTTTGGCGGTTCAGAAGAGGAGGTGGAGCAGGGAAACAGAGACACTGCTTCAGAGTGGGTACCTGCCAAAGGGGGCTGGACGCCAAACCAGCGAACACTTGTTGCAGCAGCAAAAGAACTGGGCCAAACCACTTCATGCCCACTTCTAATTACCAGTAAAACTGGAGAAAATAGTATGTGTTCTCAGACATAAAAACGGTAATGCTACCAGAATGCTTCCATGATATATGTTGGGCTCATCTGTTTATATTTTAATTAAATGGCTTGCACCTTCAGGCAATTGCATGATTCTCCCCTAGAGCTTGATTGTTGAATTAAGGAGCAAATCTCATTAACCTCTGAATGTGATAATCAATAATTTGCAATAAATTTAGGCAAATTTGCTTTCAATAAATCTCACAAACAGTCAGTGAGCTTTAATATCCCATGCTCTGGAACTTTTCCAAACTGTGGGATGTTATTAAAAGAAAGAGAGCGGAAAACACTGCTCACTGTCAGGATTTATGTGGGATAAAAGAATGTGTTGCATTTTAAAGCTTGCAAAAGAGTTTCATAGGTGTTGGTATTGTGGTAGTTGTATCTGTTGTTGTGAGTATTGGCAAGCCATGTGTCACCAAGTTGCCTAAATTTGTATACCACATACCTATATCTATACCCATATTTGTATTCTCTCTCTCTCTCTCTCTCTCTCTCTCTCTCTCTCTCTCTCTCTCTCTCTCTCACACACACACACACACACACACACACACACACACACACACACACACACACACACACACACACACACACACACACACACACACACACACACACACACACACACACTAATTCAAAGTAATCCTATTTGGTGGGGTTGTTCCCAGGATGTAGGGAGGAATCAGTCAAACATTGGGCATGAATATTTCCCAGGCAAATGATTTGTGTCTAATTTGTAACCTATTGCTATTTAGAGTCACCTCCAGATTTGTTTTGCTATGCCCATCAGGTCTCCTTGAAACCAGGAGGGACTGAGTCCAAGGTGATTAATATTTTCCTTAAGCAATGTCAAGAAAGATTAGAAATCTTTGTACCTACATGACAGTTGCTGGTCGATCTAGTGCATCCCATTCATGAAGAGACACCAAACAGGGGAAAATCTCAGAAGCAGACTCCTGCTTTCATCAGTTAACCACTTCTCACTCAAATACAAAGCAATTGTCAGGGTTGTTTTTTGACAAGTGTGAATAGCAATGAGGATAAGATAAATCAGTCAGTCAAATCAGTCAGTATCCTGTAAGCCATCTTGACTGCTGCTATTGGTATTGTCAACATTCAGGCTCCCCTCTGCTAAGTAAAGCTTGGTATCCCTTTTCTTGCTGGCAAAGTGGGCACAATGTTGAATAATCTGGACTACTGCATTATATATATACACCTCTTTATGCTCATTGTTATTAGCTTTAAAATTGTCTTTTAATTTTGTAAACAACTGTTGTATACTCATTGTTTTCAACATAAAATATTGTCTTTCAATGTTGTAAGCCACCTTGGGTCCTTTTCAAGGAGAAAGGCAGGGTAAAATATGTTAAATAAATAAGAAAATAAATAATACTTCAAATCCCTTTTCTATAGAAAAATAACATGGAAAGATACTTCATAGTCTAACAGCACAAAATGTCAAAATTTTGAAAAATGATTTTGCAAAATACATCATAATTCACATGCCAGAATGTTTCTATAACATGGATCACCTTCCCCTTCCAATCTGTTACTCTTTCCCCTTATTTTTAAGTAACACATGCAGGAATTACCTAATCTCTGGTCACATATGGTTTTAAACTATTAGCTTGATGAATTGTGAAATTAAAGATTTGCATCAATCCCAAAGCACCCAATGGCTTCCCTGTGATGCAAGAGATCCCATGAGAGCCTTGATACCTTTGGGTAGGACGAGGAAATCTTTTACTTACAGAAAAACTGCCCTGACTGAGGGCATCATCAACATTCTGCAGCATGTTACAAAACACAATTTCAGCTTCTAGAGTGTAAATGTAAAATCTTTTCCCACAATCAAATCATACTGTGAGGATACTGTGGGTTGCTATATTTTTTTCTTCTGTTCTGTTTTAGCCATGTTCTCCATTTCTTCTTCCCCAAACAAGTACAGACAGCATGTTTTTTAAACCTCCATCTTTGAGGGAACACAGAGTGTGTTCTGTTATCTGTAAATATTTGTTTGTCTGACATTTTGTGTGGTAAGAGTGTTAGCTTTAACCCAGAATTACAAGCTGGATTTCGAAGGGGCAGAGGAACTAGAGACCAAATTGCTGACGTGTGCTGGATTATGGAGAAAGCCAGAGAGTTCCAGAAAAACTCTCTGTTTAAATTAACATTGCCTACCAGTTGCTGCCCAGGCCCAATTCAAAGTGCTTGTTTTGATATACAGTATAAAGGCCTAAACGGCTTGGGTCCTGGATACCTGAGGGACTGCCTCCTTCCATATGAACCTACCTGGCACTTAAGATCTAGCCAGGAGGCCCTTTTGAAAGAGCCATCCCTCAAGAAGGTAAGAGGTATGGCTTTTAGACAAAGGGCCTTTTCAGCAGCTGCCCCCAGACTATGGAATGCCCTCCTGACTGAGATTCGTCTGGCACCAAAGCTGATGACATTTTGGTGCCAGGTGAAAACCTTCCTGTTCCAGAAGGATTTTAATTGATATAATATCAACTGTGGGTCCTGATGGCAACTTTTAGAGTATATATTTTAATTGTACAGTGGACCCTTGACTTACAGACGGCTTGACTTACAGACTTTTTGAGTTACAGACTTCTCTGGCCGCAAAATTTAGATTTGACTTGCAGACTGAGATTTGACTTACAGACCCCAAAAAAACCAAAATGGAACAAAAACGGCCTGTTACGGGATTAATCGGTTTTCAATGCACTGCAGCTCAATGGAGACTTGACCTACAGACTTTTTGACCTGCAGCCACCGTTCCAATGCGGATTAATTCTGTAAGTCAAGGGTCCACTGTACTGCCTGGACTGTATTTTCCCTGCCTTCCCTGAACCTTTCTTGACCTAAGAAAAAGAGAAACAAAATATCCCCCTCTAGTGGTTGAAGGAGGAATAGCAGCTTCCCATTAATTTCTATGGACGGAAAAGAGCAGATACGGATCAAATGGTTTTCAATGCATTCCTATGGGAAATGCAGATTTGACCTGAGAACTTTTTGACTTGAGAACAGCCTTCCAATACGGATTAAGTTCTCAAGTCAAGACCCCACTGTATTTTAATTGTTTTATCTTTTTTACTGTAGTTGAGGTGTTAGAACGTAATAATAAATATATATAACTTTTCATCCCCACCATGCAAAATCTTAGGCAATGTGAAATGATGGCAAAGGCAATTTGGCTACTAATTGGCTTGTTTCAAAGTGGCAAACTATGATAGGCTATTAATTGTCAGTCCTACTTTTCTCTGATAAAGGAACTCTTCCGGGCCTGGTCTGCTCCCTTCTACTCTTTACTTTCCCTACATCTGATACATGGGCGCATTGTTACCTAATAGATGATACATTCTACTATGTGCTTTCAAGCACGGAATAAGCTATTACTGTAGTTTGTATCCTAATGTGTGTTCTATCATTCTTCTAATTTATCATCTCAGTGCCTCACTGTTTTTCCCCTGATTTTTGCTATCCAGAGCTGCTAATGTGGTGCACAAAACCACATCAGGCCAAATTAAACTAACAAACCCAGACTCTTTTTCCAAAGAGGTTGGGTTTTGTTTTTTGTTTTTTACCGTCGTGTTGTCTTCACATTTCCCTCTTCCCCTTTTACTGAAGGAAATCATAACAGAAGACTGAATTACTTGGCTTTACAGTCACCATATTACCCTACCAGTATTATCTGTAAATGGTTTATAAAATGAAAAGCACCTCATTTAGGCCTTGCATGAAGAACTTGGGGAATAGCAAATAATTTTTTTCAGTGACAAATAAATCTTCTGCTTAGCAGCAAAGAGCTTTGAATCTGAAAACTGAGACCTTTCTTTTCCTTTCTCTCAGATATATTAAAACTTAAACTTTGTGATCAAGGCCTTTTGTTTCAGGATTCCTAGTGAGAGAATAAAGTTAAATGAAGAGGTGTTGTTTCCTTAATGGCAATGTTCCTAAAATACAGCTTTCCACTGTACTGACGGCAGCACCTCAGGCTGAGAAACCTTGATTTTTCAATAGAAAATTACTTAACAAAATGCTCTCTCCACAACACATTATCTCAAAGGATAAATGAATATGGATTAAAAATGAGGGGCGAATGGACCATAATGCTTTGTATGTTGTAAAATAAGCCAAAGCCAATTTCAGACTTGTTTGGGGGAAGGGAGGGGCAAATGTGATCTGAATATCTCCTAGTACATAAAGTGTATTTATTTTGCTGTGTTTAACAGACATAATCTGAAATATGCAGTATCTCTTCCCTTTACTCATATCAGATCACCAACATATACAATACAGTCCAAGTCTAGCTGAGAACTGCTGGATAGCTCAGGTTGGGCGTTCAGTTCCTCACTGTGCCTCCTTGACAGAGGCTGGACTTGATGATCTACAGGGTCCCTTCCAGCTCTGCAGTTCTAAGATGATGATTTATAGGGTAAATACTTCTAAAAAATCTGTCCTTGGTCATAAAGCTGCTTTTCCCTATCCATCTTTTTGAAAGGTTATTTACACTCCTGAGTTCTTCCATTGTCTGTCTTCTCCCTGTTGTCCTGCTAGATGTTTAAATCAGTTGACATTTAGGGAAGGACCATGGCTTAGTACCAGAGCACTTGCTTTGCATACAGAGTCCCCCAGGCTCATTCTTTGACATCTTCATCTAGAGCTGACAAAGACTGGCCTGAAACCTGGAGATCTGTCACTTGTACTGCAATGTACTGAATTAAATGAACCAATAGTGTGAGTAGGTGTACGAAATACATGCGGTGATTTAAAATGAAAGGCTGGCACATGACCATTAAATATTGCTGAATTGTTTATCATGACCTTCCCCTAAAAACAAGTATGTGGTGACACCTATTTTTACCCCCTATTCCACATCTCAGCTTTATATGTACAACACACAATAACTCCTGGGGCTGAGAAGTGCTGAGAAGTAAATCAAAGCTTCATTCATCATTAAGGAGGCATGTGAAGCTTGTATACATTGCATGTACACACGGGTTAGTTCTACCACCTCCATTGTTGCAATGAGCTGTCTGTAAAGGGGAAGGCTTATTTAATTGGGGTAGCCTCTCCATGTTAGCCAGCAAACTGGTTTTGGTGGTTCTTGCTCATGTTCCAAGTTTACTTGAGCACGGCAGCCATCTTCTTTTTAGATAGTCATGTTTCTTTGTCCAACAAGGCAACAGAGGGAGTAGAGCTAATTAATACATTCCCCTCAGCATGTGTGGGCTCCACATGCCTGTTTAATGACTGAATAGGGCTCAAGATCAACCACTAAATGCTATGACTAAACATGATATTGAACCCCTCAGTCTTCAAACCTTCTGTCCATCACCTCTCAATGGCCTGAATTATGAAACTGCAGAACTGGAAGGGATCCCATGGATCAATGAAGCGATCATTGAATCCAACCCCTGTCAAGGAGGCATTGTGGGTAATCAAAATCCCAACAATTTACTCTGCAAACAAATACCTAAACCAATGAGCTATCCAGCACTTCTAGGTTCACGTTATAACTGTTTTGATGAAATTCATTGTGATGAACTTTCCCTCCAAGCTGTGTGGGTGACTGCGCAGCGCTGCATCGGTGCTGTACACTCACAGTCAATGTTGCTGCCCATTTGGTCATGGCCAGGAACCACCACCACCCCGCACACAGGTGCTGGTGGATAATTAGAGGGAACTTTGATTGTGAGGTTAAATATTTTATAGACATTCTTCATTATTAATAATATTTTTTCAAGGCAATTAGAATAAATTGCTGTGAAAAAATATTGTTAATAATGAAGAATCAGCACACATAATTTGCTACATGTCTACCCAAACAACTTAATTCGCAATACCTCACAGCTTTGAGGTAAATAAAATCTTTGACTGTAGTGAATAATGGTCTATGTTATTCTTTTTCCTAATTGAAGAAGAAAGTAGAAATTTAAAGATAAACTGGGGTAAAGGGTGAGTGCCAGGATGAGTGCCAGGATGAGGTAAAAAGGTGATGCAAAGGCCAAGCCTTCTCAGCAGCGATCAGGAGAATGGCCGAAGAAAGCCAGGCCAGCGTGAAGAAATCTGCCAGAGACCTGGACCAAGCAATCCAACAAAGCAGCAAGGAGGCATATTAACATAACTGTAAAGAAAGATGAAACAGTCCCACTGAAAACTGGCAGCAAATACATCTATTAGAATGACTCTTTGGGGTAGAACAAAACCAATGTTATTGTAATCAGAGAAGGATACTTCTTTGTCCCAGTGAAATCTATGAAAAAATATGCACACAGTACTCTGATATGGACAAAGAGAAAAGCTTCAAATCAAAATTTAGCCATGAAAAACAGAATCTCGTAGATTCCATATGTATAATTGTTGGAGGAATATCAATTTTTGTCTTTTTGAAAGGAGAGCCAAAATATATTAAAATAAGATTCAGAAAGGACTATCATTCCAAGTTCTATAAACCTGGTTATCACACAGTTGTACTGGCTGAAAGTGTTGATTCTTCTTAGAAGAATTGACAAGAAATATGGAAAGTCACTTCTGAATATTTCGCAATCTAGTCTTCCTCCCCCTTGCATCGATGAGAAAACAATGAGAGAAAATACACTTTCTGGATTTCTGAGCATCACCATGCAGTTTAAGGTTCTTCCAGAAAAAGATATGGCATTTATTCTACCCTATTGGGTAACAGCTCCAAATCATTATTTCACTACTGCCTAGAACTTTAGCAAGTTTGTATCTTAGGGATTTGTTAGTCTGGCTTTCAGGAGCAAGATGTGCAGAGAGAAATGAAAAAGAAGAAGAAATTTTGAGGAAATGGAAGGTACAGAAGATACAGAATAAAAGATACAGAAAAGGAGATGATAATAAAAACTGCATTCTCTCCCCACCACAAGCAAGATTATTCTGTTGTATTCTTCATCAAGCTACAAAACAACACTAAAGAGAGATATGGGAGGAGAAGGATGTTGAAATGATTATCAGAGAGGTCCTTTCCTAGAAAGGCTAGCTGGAGTTGAGGATCAATTAGTTTTCAAAAAACGTACTGATCCTGACATCTGAGCGTTCAGCCTGGAGGCAGGTGGTGCATCATGGCCTCTCCCAATTTGAAGAGACCCTTGTCCAGCAGGCCGAGACAAAGAGGCAGTTACGAAAGCAGCAAAATCAGGGAGCTGGACAGGGGACAGATTGGATTTGTCTTCAGTGTGGAAGGGATTGTCACTCTCGAATTGGCCTTCTCAGCCACACTAGACGCTGTTCCAAGTCCTCGATACAGAGCACGATACCATAGTCTTTTGAGACTGAAGGATGCCATCGAACATATTGCTAGAACAAGGAACATTCCAGAATTTTGCTGGATGTCATTTAATTCTGTAAAACAGCACAATCAGGGCTGTATTAACCCACGGCCCTAGGTTTTCAGATACTTCAGGCCCCCTTTGGCACATCAGTCTTTCACTCGACTGCAGCTGACAGCCTGACCCCTAAAATTTGACAGGCCCCCAGTCCTTACAGGGCCCCTAGGCTTCAGTCTAGTCAACCTTATGCATAATACGGCCTTGAGCATGACACATCCTATAGTTCTTCTTCTTCCTATAGACAGTGCCCGTGTCAACTCAATGGTCACCTGGCCTAGTAGAGATCCTAGCAGAAAAATCCTGCAAAGCTGGTGGAAAGAATGTGTGACTAAATATGCTACTCCTTGCTGTGGTGACTTAGAGAAACTAGCCGGTGAAGGCTGCTTTTAAGTAGCGCTGCACTGAAGCAAATGAAAACAAACCATTTTGTTCCTATTTCATTTAACAGAGTATCTCCCACTGATGGCAAGTTATTGTCATAATGTTCAGGAAAGTACAAAATTGCCCATTACGTTCATGTTATTTTGGGGTGGAGTGGGGAGTGGAGGCATTTTGATTTTATTTTACTGGTTGTATCACCTTGTCTTGGAAGATCTTCATCCTCCCAAATGCTAATTGAGGTGAGGGAACCTGTCAAAAGCAATAGTTGTTCAAATAAAGCTGTAAAGCATTATGGTAATTCAATGCAAATTGTATTAATAAAGGCTTGTGGCAGCTGAGCTGGCTTGTTTTCCTCACAAGTTGTACTGGGTTGCCGGCTATTAGGAGTGCTTTTTATTCTATTATGCTGGTAATTGGGAAGATTTAAGCAGACGAAGTAGGCATCTGTGCCCACATCCCACAGTACTGAGGCTTTATCTATCAGTGTCATGATAGTTCAGTTGTGCCCTTTCCACATTAGTGTTTATTTGAGTTGAAAGGACAAGGAGATCAGCCTAGATACTGAGCTTGTTTTATTCCCATGGACTATCTGTCCTTGCCAGATGGAAAGAGTGCATTTTTCAGGGAAGGAATCCTTAACAGACAAGATATCAAGTGGAATGTACAGTACTTGAATATGATGTGGATTATCAGAAACATTTTTTCTATTTCTGTATACCTCTGAAGCATTCAAATCTTCAAAAAAAAAAAAATCTCCAGTTTATGAACATGCAATATTGTGCTTCTTTATCCACAATTCAAAGCACCAGGAAATGGCCTGATATTGCTCCATAATATCAGGTCCACTTTGGCAGCAGGACAAAAGATGCTAAGCTTTATATAGCAAAGGTTAGCTTGCTGACGACACCCATGTCAAGATGATCTACAGGATACTCCTCTATGTTCACTGCCATTCACAGACACCAAGGAGGGGAAAACCTCAGAAGCAGGATTTAACCACTTCTGACCCAAACACAAAACAATTTTATTTATTTACTTAAAATGTTTGTTTTGTGTCAGTTGTCAAGGCTGTTGCTGTGCCCTCCCGGCAGAATGCAGACTAGAAAGCTCTTTCTAATTTCTAAGCCCTTGCTCTGCAAACATGTCCCCTCATATTTTGAAATAAAAAAGAAAGAAAAGAAAAGAAAGGTCTTGTTAGCAAAGATTGTCACTGGAAACCAAGATCAAAATCATCCAAACTATGTAAAAGACAGTGAAGACAGTAAAAATCAACCCATTTGACATGCAGTGTTGGAGGCGAGCCTCCCAGATAGCACAAACCACCTGAAAGGCAAAAAAGTGGGTCCTGAATCAAGGCAAATTCCACTAGAGGAAAAAATGAGTAAAATGAGCTATCCTACCTTGCACAAATAATAAGAACGCAGAACTTACTGGAAAATACAATAATCATGGGAACAGTGGAGAGGGGCAATAGGAATAGAGGGAGACCTAACATACTACGTGTTGACTCAGTAAAGGAATCTACAACTTTTAGACTGCAAGATCCAAGCAGAACTACTGGAAAAGAGAATGTTTCCAGGAAGGGGAGGCACTAGGTACCAAAGCTCTGCTAACATTAATCAATTAATTTAAAAGATTTTTACCCTGCTTTTCTCCTCAAAAACAACATAAGGCAGCTAAGTAAGACCATCCCCAGCCACAAAGCAAAAAGCAACGATTTTACAGCTTAAGTGAACTACTGAATATTTGTTCTTTTTTTTAAAGAAAAAAATTACAATATTTTCAATATTGGTATTCTTAAAAATAATATTGCATTTGTATCTCCATTTTTACAACCAGACACAAAATCTCTTTGCAAGCATGATTCTGATAAGCCTGTTTCACCAGGAAGTAATTTAAAAGTATAAAATTTAGCTCAGAGTCAGCTAATCACATTCTGATTGAAAGGGTCAAAAAGTTCAAACTGGTCCAGGCATGGCACTGATTTTCCCCTTGACATTTTATATGAGGAGACTGCTTTCTCTCAGAAATCTTGAGAGGATGTTTACTGAAGACACATAGCAAAATATTCCCCTTTCTGTCACTCCATTACTTTCTTTAAAGCAAGTCTGTGTTTTTCCCCCTCTTTAAAGAAGCAGTCTTTTCAGTCTGTTTCTGTGACATTTCTCTCTAAATATTTCTCTCCTCCTCACCTATGAATGTTTCAAATTATTCATTTCATGAAACTCCTGCTGGCTAGCCTGTACTGTGCATGTTAAGTGCGGTTGTTTTTCCCTTTTGAAATGATTTTTTAGAAAACATTTCAGCCCCTGCAGTCTGGATTTTTTCCATATAAAAAGGGAGTGGAGCCAACCATTCTATTTCAATATAAGCAAAATTGGTCTTTTCAATGTGTACATTCTGTTTCAAATAATGGAATATTGAGGGTTGTTTATTTCTAAAAAGAGACAAATAAAACAGCTTTGTTTAAAATTATAGCTCAACCCCCCTTTGACTAAACTTTCAGTTTGAAAGTTATATTTTTTTTCTTTGAGATGCCCTGTTTTTGAGTTGCCTTATTGAATGCTGATTTGCTGTGCCAGCACAAGATCATTACTGCACTCATGCAACAATAGTGAAACAGCTTGTTTCTAGAGATTCTGCAAACATGCAGAAGAATATGATTAAGACACAGAAATCGTGGAAACACTTAACTAGAAGTAAGCCTCAATGAACTCAGTGCATACTGTGCTATAAAATGTTAGCCATTCTTAGCAAAACATCTTGGTTGAAATCCTGTAAAATTACATGCATAAATTTGTTTCAGTATTTGTATAGTGCTTGATATAGTAAAATCTCTATGTGGTGCTTAAAAATGAATACAGTGTTAAAATGGCATTAAAAAAGCTGAAAACAATTTAGAAGACAATTTTTTAAAATGTCTACATATTTTAATGCATGAAATACAACAGTCATAATTGATTAAATATATTGTTTGGTCAAGTACTAAGTACCTAGTTTGGTGAGGTATTTAGAATTTTCTGCCCTAATTCGGGGAGTGCACCAGAGCTTTCTAGCAGTTCTGAGTACCTCATCATTACATTTCTATAGGACCAATGACAGCTGAAGCAATACTTCATTTAACTATTTAGTGCAATGATTATTATTGTATTTGCCGGTGTACAAGGCGACTGGCCGTATAAGACGACCCCCCAACATTTCCACTCAAAATATATAGTGGATGGCTCTGCTGCGGCGCAGGCGGTGGCTGCCCGGGGCTCTGCCCTGGCCCACCCTGGAAGTTCATGGCCAGCGGGGAGGAGGGCGAGGAAGAGGGGAAGCGGCTGGGCGGGCAGCGGCAGGAGGAGGAGGAGGAGGAGGGGAAGCGGCCAGGGGGCAGCGGGCAGGCGAGCGAGCAACTGGCTCAGCAGCAAGAGGGTGAGGAAGAGGGGAAGCGGCTGGGTGGGTGGCGGGAGGAGGAGGAGGAGGAAGAGGGGAAGCGGGCGGGTGGCGGGTGAGCGAGCGTGCTGCTGGCTCAGCAGCGTGGGACGGCGGGCAGCCTGGTGGCAGTCTCTGGCTGCTCAGGCATGGCTGGCTCTGCTTCCCTTCCTCCATCTGCACCGACTGCCTGTCTGCCCGCCTGCTTTCCTCCCCAGCCAGCGCGGCCCCGCATCACTCACTCAACGGCGACAGCAACGGCTCCTTCCTGACCCAAATGAAGTGCACCCTGCGTACAAGACGACCCCCCCACTTGGAGGCATGTTTTTGGGCCAAAAAAAGTGCTCTTGTACGCTGGTAAATACGGTATTAAACTTCTTAGCATACTGATGATCTCTTATTATAGAAAAAGCTACCAAACAGCATCCCTTCTTAACTTTAGAACAATGTTAAAAACTGAACTCTTCAAGACAGCTTTTGATTGTCTTACACCTGAAAACCAATGAGTATTTGTCACACTCACAATGTTCACTGTCTTATTTTAAGTTTAGGTTAGAGATAGGGACAAAGTGTCAAAATGGGGCTTCGTCTTGGTTCGTGGGTTCTCAAACTTGACAACCAATGAATCACAAATTGTCCCCAAGTGACCCGACCAAAAACAAATCAATTTGTCATTCGCTGGGTCATTTCCCCCCCTTTCCCTCCTCTTGCTATGCCCTGTGTGGCAAAGGGGGATAAATGACCATGTGTGGCATAGCAAGAGGAGGGAAAGCAGGGATCAAAGCAATCACACAGCACTTTGATCCCTTTCCCTTCCTCATACATACATACATACATACATACATACATACATACATACATACATACATACATACATACATACATACATACATACATACATACATACATACATACATACATACATACATACATACATACATACATACATACATACCACTTTTCAGAATGCCTTCAGTCAGCTTCCTTCTCTTTCCAGCCCCTCACTGCTGCCTAAGCAATTGGAAAATATGGCTAACGAGGAGCAGAAGGGAGGGAAATGTTTAGTGCTTACATATTCAGCCATCTTTCTTTAAATGTTGAACTTCCAGTGCCCACAATTTAAACTATTAGGGCAGATCCAATATTAAACTGAGGGCTCATCTGCCTAGGTGGGCCATTAGTGAATGGAAATTGTGCATCAGTAAATACTTTGTCAGTACATAGGGACCCATTGCAAAACCAGGGACAGATAGATTTATAAAAATAGACCAGTTTTGAATCAACAACAGAATCAACAACAACAACAATGGGGTTCAAAGGAGGTCAATATTCTTTACATAAAAATAAAAACCTACTGGATCTTGTTTAAAGTTGCTCAGAGGACAGCTATCAAAAGAACAGAATTCTATCATTGTTTTTGAAAACAGCAGGGTGCACTATCAACATAATTAAAATGAAAGCATCTCAAGCTATTCTCCTACCTCCTTATTATATTATCGTCCAATTGTTCAGAATGTCTGTTTGACACAGCAATGAAGCAATTAAGCACAGCACGTTGTAACAATGGGGATCATAAAGTCAACATTGGCTACATTAGACACGCAAGCCTCTGCACAGGAGAATGTTAAAGAAAAGATCATGATTACAATTGAAAACAATTAGGTGACACAGCTCATTTGGCCAACATTGACACCCGCTGTGCACTTCGGTGCTCTCCAGCAGGCACTTAGCAGCTACCTCTTCACCTGAGATCCAACCACAGCTTTTTCCCTCATTTTTTCCCTCATTTCTTTCTTTTTATTTAACTTCTTCCAGAAAATGACTTTTACTTTGCACTGTCCCCTTCACAGGGGACGTGGTGGCGCTGCGGGCTAAACCGCAGAAGCCTCTGCTGCAGGGTCAGAAGACCAGCATTCGTAAGATCAAATCCACGCGATGGAGTGAGCACCCATCATTTGTCCCAGCTCCCACCAACCTAGCAGTTCGAAAGCATGTAAAAATGCGAGTAGATAAATAGGTACCACCTTGGTGGGAAGGTAACAGCGTTCCGTGTCTAAGTTTCACTGGCCATGTGACCATGAAGATTGTCTTTGGACAAAACGCTGGCTCTATGGCTCGGAAACGGGGATGAGCACCGCCCCCTAGAGTCGAACACGACTGGACAAAAATTGTCAAGGGGAACCTTTACCTTTACCTATCCCCTTCACGGATTGTTGCTTTGTCATGTGAAGGAGCTTGAGTAATTCAGAGAAGCTATGGGCTGTGCCGTGCGGGGACACCCAAGACAGACAGGTTGTAGTGGAGAGTTCTAACTAAATGCGATCCACCTGGAGCAGGAACTGGTAAGCCAGTATCTTTGCCAAGAAAACTCCATGGACAGAAATAAAAGACTAAAAGATATGATGCTGGAAGATGAGCCCCTCGGGTCGGAAGGCTTCCAACATGATACTGAGGAAGAGTGGAGGACAAGAACAAGTAGCTCCAGAGCTAATGAAGTGGTTGGAATAAGCTAAAAGGACGCTCAGCTGTGAACATGCTTGGAAGTGAAAGGGAAGGCTGCTGCAAAGAAAAATACTGCATAGGAACCTGGAATGTAAGATCTATGAACCTTGGTAAACTGGATGTGCTCAAACAGGAGATGACAAGAATGAACATTGACATCTTGGGTGTTAGTGAACTAAAATGGACGGGAATGGGTGAATTCAATTCAGACAATTATCATATCTGCTATTGTGAGCAAGAATCCCATAGATGAAATGGAGTAGCCCTCATAGTCAACGAAAGAGTGTGAAAAGCTGTACTGGGATATAATCTCAAAAATGATAGAATAATTTCAATACGAATCCAAGGCAGACCTTTCAACATCACAGTAATCCAAGTTTATGCACCAACCACTGGTGCTGAGGAGACTGAAACTGACCAATTCTATGAAGACTTACAACACCTTCTAGAACTGACACCAAAGAAAAATGTTCTTCTCATGGTAGGGGACTGGAATGCTAAAGTAGGGAGTCAAGAGATCAAAAGAACAACAGGTAAGTTTGGCCTTGGAGTTCAAAAAGAAGCAGGGCAAAGGCAAATTGCTAACATGTGCTGGATTATGGAGACACCCAGAGAGTTCCAGAAAAACATCTACTACTGTTTCATTGAAATATGCAAAAGCCTTTGACTGTGTGGACCACAGCAAACTATGGCAAGTTCTTAAAGAAATGGGAGTGCCTGATCACTTTATCTATCTCCTTAGAAATCTATACGTGGGACAGGAAGCAACAGTTAGAACTGGATATGGAACAACTGATTGGTTCATCATTGGGAAAGGCTGTATATTGTACAACAAGGCTGTATATTGTCTCCTTGCTTATTTAACTTGTATGCAGAATACATCCTGTGAAAGGCTGGATTGGAAGAATCCCAAGCCAGAATTAAGATTGCCGGAAGAAATAACAACAACCTCCGATATGCAGATGATACCACTCTGATGGCAGAAAGTGAGGAGGAATTAAAGAACCTCTTAATGAGGGTGAAAGAGGAGAATGCAAAAAATGGTCCGAAGATGAACATCAAAAACAACAACAACAACAACAACAACAACAACAACTACTACTACTACTACTACTACTACTACTACGATCATGGCCACTGGTCCCATCACCTCCTGGCAAATAGAAGGGAAAGATAGGGAGGCAGTGACAGATTTTACTTTCTTGGGCTCCATGATCACTGCAGATGGTGACAGCAGCCACGAAATTAAAAGATGTCCGCTTCTTGGGAAGTAAGTGATGACAAACCTAGACAGCATCTTAAGAAGCAGAGACATCACCTTGCCAACAAAGGTCCGCATAGTCAAAGCTGTGTTTTTTCCAGTAGCAATATATGGAAGTGAGAGCTGGACCATAGAGAAAGCTGACCGCCAAAGAATATATACTTTTGAATTGTGTTGCTGGAGGAGACTCTTGAGCGTCTCCTGGACTGCAAGGAGAACAAACCTATCCATTTTCAAGGAAATCAACCCTGAGTGCTCACTGGAAGGACAGACCCTGAAGCTGAGGCTCCAATACTTTGGCTATCTCATGAGAAGAGAAGACTCTCTTGAAAAGCCCCTGATGTTGGGAAAGTGTGAAGGCAAGAGGAGAAGGGGAAGACAGAGGACAAGATGGTTGGACAGTGTCATCGAAGCTACCAACATGAATTTGACCAAAGTCCAGGAGGCAGTGGAAGACAGGAGGACCTGATGTGCTCTGATGAATGCAGTCACCAAGAGTCGGACATGACTAAACTACTAAACAACGACAACATGCGTTAATGGTTCAAAAACACGGTTGTTTGAAATATCTATATTTGAGCCACTGAAGTTGAAATAGATAACTGGATTACATTTATGGGGGCCTGAACAGGAATATATTTATATTTCAAATCAAATCAAATAAATTTATTGTCATTGTAAGTGTATACATAGTATACACATATAACGAAATTCACACAGACACCCAGAGACCAGACCCACATGCACACACATAAAAAATCCTCAAACAATCCCCACCCACTAAAAATCCCCCACTAAGAATACAAACATCTACACCGCAGGGTAGGTAACACTGTCCAATTGTTCACTACTGGTGGTCTTTAAGTTCATTATTAAGTGCAATTATAGCTCTGGAATAAAAAGTATCAGAAAACATGTGGTCCGAGGTACAAGAAGTAAAATCAAGAATTGGCGGGAGGGAAGGCCTGCCTAAAGAACCAAGTTTTTAATTGACTCTTAAAAACACCCAGCGAGGGTGCCAGGCAGATCTCTGGTGGCAAGCTGTTCCAAAGTTGAGGGGCCACCACCGAGAAAGCCTGGTTTCTTGTTCTTTCTTTTCGGGCCTCTCTCGGTGTCCGGACACTCAACCGTTTTTCCTGGCTCTGGCGAGTGACTCGAGTAGATCTAGGTGGGAGAAGGCATTCTGCTAGGTATCAAGGTCCTAAACAGTTTAGGGCTTTATAAATCATCATTAACACTTTGAAGTCAATGCGGAAATGAATGGGCAGCCAATGCAAAGCAGCCAGAATGGGAGATATATGCTGGAATTTTCTCACTCCACTAAGAAGTCTGGCTGCTGCATTCTGCACCATTTGGAGTTTCCGCATCAATCTCAAAGGTAGCCCCATGTAGAGAGCATTACAGTGGTCTAACCTCGAGATTATGAGCGCATGGACCAGAGTGGTGAGCGACCCACCATCTAGATAAGGATGCAACTGGGCAATCTGCCACAGATGGAAATAGATGGATCGGACCACAGACGCCACCTGGGATTCCATGGTAAGCGCCTGATCCAGATGGATCCCCAAGCTGCGAACCTCACTCTTTGCTGTGAGAGTCATCCCCCCTAAAAAGAAAGGGAGTTTCCCAAACCGCTGATGGTAGGGCCGCCCACCCTCAGGACCTCTGTCTTGTCTGGGTTCAGCCTCAGCCCATTCTCCTGCATCCATTGCAGTGCAGACCCCAGACAGCACTGCAGGGACAGAACAGTATCCACTGTAGTTGGAAAAAAGGAGATGTAGAGCTGCATGTCATCAGCATTTTGATGGCACGCCGCTCCACACCCCCTGATGAACTCACCCAGCGGCCTCATATATATGTTAAGGAGCTTTGATGAGATAGTCGAGCCCTGCAGAACCCCACAATTGAGGCTCTATGGGGCCAACTCACTCTCCCCAAGCTGGACTCTCTGAGGACGATCCCCCAGGAAGAATCAGAGCCACGCCAATGTCGAGCCACCAATTCCCAACCCGGAGATCCTCCTTAGGAGGATACTGTGGTTGATGGTATCAAAGGCAGGGGAGATATTGAGAAGTTTTACCCCTGTCAGCCTCCCTCAATAGGTCATCATACAGGGCGACTAATGCCGTTTCTATACCATGGCATGGTCTGAAGCCCGACTGGAACGGATCCAGGGCATTGGTTACATCCAAGTGCGCCTGAAGCTGATCGGCCACCACCCTCTCTACCACTTTTTAATGAAAGAAACATTGGCACCGGGTCTGTAATTGCCAATATTGTCTGCTGCCAGATTGAGTTTCTTTCTAAAGGGACTAATTAGCGTCTCCTTGAGGGTGGGGAGAACCCTGCCCTCCCGGAAAGACTCATTAATTATCGCTGTGGCCCATTTAGTTGTTATAGGCCTGGCTGCTTTGATTAGCAAGGCCGGGCAAGGGTCAGGAGAGGAGTAAGTGGCCCGACAGCGAACTAGTGCCTTGTCCACAATGTCTGGTGTCACAGACTGAAAATGGTCAAAACTCACCGGGCACAGCGGAGCACTGGACATCTCTGTTTGATCCACTGTCACCAAAAAAAGGTGAAAGTTTCCAGCAGATGGCCTCCACTTTAGATTTTAAAAATGCTTCAAATTGGTCAGGTGAAATACTAGAAGGAGGCCCTTCACTCCAACCAATTCCGGATAGGTTGCAAACTATACGGAAAATTTCTGCCTGCTGATTGGAAGCCTCGCTTATCCGGTCACGACTAACCATTATCTGGCCAAGCTAAGGGCTGCTAGTTGAGCTCACCTCGCTGACAGGATAAGTGAGGTGAGCTCGACTAGCAGCCCTTATCTTGGCCAGATAATGGTTAGTTGTGACCCTGACTGCTTCTCTATTATAATCCGTCTGCTTCTTTCTCCACTTGCTCTCTAGCCTTCTCCTAGTTTGCTTCATCACTCGTAGTTCCTGGTTAAACCAGGATGCTGGCTGAGATCTGCATTGGATGGGGCGTTTAGGAGCAATAGTGTCGACAGCCCTAGTGGCAGCCGTCACCCAACTGTCCACCAGAGCCTCAACAGGAGCAGCAGCCAGATCAGCCGGAATCCCTCTCATGGTATCCTGGAATCCTATAGGATCCAGTAGCCTTTGAGGGAGGACCATTACAATAGATCCTTGCTCCCTGTGAGGTGGGAGGGGCACTGAGAGGTTACATTTTATTAGATGGTGATCTGATCGTGAGAAGGGGACAGACACAAGGTCTGTCACCATCAGTTCACCATCAGATCACGCTTACTCCAGTTGGAGGAAAAAACCAGGTCTAGCATATGACCACCCATGTGGGTGGGGCCATTAACATGTTGGGACATGTTCAAGGAAGCCATGGTTTCCAAGAACTGAAGAGCTGGACTGGAAATCTCTGCCTCCGCATGGATGTTGAAGTCACCCAGGACCAAAAGTCTCGGGGACTCCAACACTGCTGTGGAGACAAAGTCCGCCAGCTCTGGTAGGGAGATGGCTGAGTTGCGGGGAGCACGGTAACCCAGCAAAATCCCAATACCATCCCTGGTCCCTATCGACACGTGGAGGGCCTCCAGACCTGGCTTCACCACCACAGAGCGCCCAGTAACCTCCAGAGTGTTTTTATATACAATGGCTACTCCCCCCCCCGTCCTTCCAGTCTACCCTGAGGGACGTACTCTACCACCCTAGTGGTACCTCAACATACAAACAAAAAACAGCCTGAACGGATTGCAGAATGCGGCAGCTAGACTACTCAGCGGAGTGAAAAAATACCAGCATATTTCCCCCACTCTGGCCGCCTTGCATTGGCTGCCCATCCGCTTCCGCATCAACTTCAAAGTGTTGATGCTTACGTACAAAGCCCTAAACGGTTTAGGGCCTCGATACCTGGCGGAACACCTACTCCCAACTAGATCTACCCGTGTCACTCGTGCGAGCCAGGAGGTGAGGCTGAGGAGCCTAACGCCAAGAGAGGCCCGGAAGGAAAAGACAAGAAATCAGGCCTTCTCGGCGGTGGCTCCTCGCCTCTGGAACAACCTACCTCCTGAGATTCATGTGGCCCCCTCGCTGGGTACCTTTAAAAATCAACTTAAAACATGGATGTTTCGGCAGGCCTTCCCTACAGTCAATCCCCTGATGCCCTCTTTCTCCCTTCTATTTGTCTATTTTATTATGTTTATTTTATGTAAAACTGTTTTATATATATTCACTGTTTTATTTTATGTTGTTAGCCGCCTAGAGTGGTCTTAACCGACCAGATAGGCGGGATATTAAATAAATAAATAAATAAATAAATAAATAAATAAATAAATAAATAAATAAATAAATAAATTTGTTTTCAATGCATTCCTATGGAAAAGTTTGCTTTGACTTATGAACTTGTCGACGTACGAACACCGTTCCAATACAGATTAAGTTCGTAAGTCGAGGTACCACTGTACTCCGAAACCATACAAGAATGCCTTGGGTTAGGACACTCTCAATGGTGCTACGATAGTAGGACAGAAGTAAATGCTGAGATAAATTTAACTTTTTCCCACAGTTAATTCCTCACTTTCTCCCTTTCTTTCTCTATTATGATTATTTTGTTTGCTCTCCATCTTGTAGAATTCTTTGTGTAAAAATTCCTTTTTTATATTGTTCTTTTGTGTTGTAAGCCACCTAGAGTGGTCACAATGACCAGATAGGCGGGGTATAAATGGAATAAACAAACAAACAAACAAACAAACAAACAAACTTCCTGAGCATTCTCAGGAAATAAAGCCTCTTCTATGCCTTCTTTACTAGCATATTGGCATTTATAATCCATGAGAGGTCCTCTGAGATGTAAGTGCCCAGAAATTTAAACTACCAACACTCTCCACTTCCTCGCCATTTATGTACAGTGGTAAATGTACATTTCTCTTCCTCCTGAAATCAATTATGAGTTCTTTAATTTTTTTGATCTTAAGTGTAATATTATTTTCTTTACACCACAGTATCAACCCTTGTGCTTCCTTTCTGTAAGCAGACTCATTGTTCTTATTTATGAGCTCCACCACTATTATATTGTCTGCAAATTTAATAATTGTGTTGGTGTTATACAGTGGGGTGCAATCATGTGTGTACAGGGAATAGAGGAAGAGACTTAGTACATAGCTTTGGGGAGCTCCTGAGTACCAAGGTAGAAGAATGGTGAGATCCCATCCTTACTGGCTGTGACCTATCTGTCAGAAAGTCCTTTACCCACACACAAATTTTTGAGGTAATCCCAGGTTGATCGTTTTAAAAAACAATATTAGGTAGAACAGAATTAAAAACAGAGCTATAATCTACAAACAACAGCCTCACATAAATTCTCTGTTGTTCTAAGTGACTCAATACAGTATGGAGAACAATGGACATAGCATCATCAGTAGATCTATTTCTCCTGTATGCAAATTGCCATGGGTCCAAAGAAGGTGGAAGACTAGCCTTAATATAATCCAGCACCAATCTCTCAATACATTATTATAAAATAAATATTATAAAATAAATATATAAATATCAGAGCTAGAATCTGACAAAAATCTCTATTCACTTCATAAAGTAGGGTCCAACACAATTCTGCCTTGACATTTGCCATGGGTGAATGTCATTGCCTAATTGATAGAAATGAATGGAAGACTACTATGACCAATGAGCCAAGGTGTTATTCATTCAGGTTGATTTATTTTGAAAATAGATTCCTGCAAGAAGCAAATTTGGGGATTTCAGTGTTTTTATTCAGAATACTCAATCTGACATATGCAAACTGTCAAATAAATTAGAACAGCTGATGCCAAGGCCAGCCAAAGACATTTCAGTGCCTGGGGAACATAGCAAGATGGCCTTCCATTTTTTTGCATCAGGAAAAATAAACCAAACTGGCTCTTGCATCTTACTGTAGCACTAGTGTCAGAACAACATGTCTGACTACACCAGGTGGCAGTGTGTGAGTGTGGCGTCCACCCTCGTGCCCCTTTTCCTTGACCTTCAAGCCTCAAGAGCACCAGAAGGCAAACACTCTCCTCTTTGCACTGCTGCAACCATGTGATCTCTATATAACCATTACTTCAGAAAGATTCAGGTCCACACTTCAAGTTCTTTTAAATAAAACTTTGGTTTATTTATTTCAGAGATTGATTCATGAATATCTTCAGTAGCTAATCACACCTCAGAATTTCCCAAACTACACACTCTATTACTCTCTCTGACTTTTCTCTACTGTCTGACTTTTACATTTCTCTTACTTACTCAATCTACCCCTTGACTCTCTGCCTCTGCCTCTTATAGCACCTCTCTCGACTCCACCTCTCAGCAACATTAATATGGATGAATCATTCCATTACATAACAAACATGAACCATTACATAATATACCATGAACCATAGACCTAATAAATAGAGAACGCTACAGTGAGATTAAGGAATGTAGACGCAGTACACTGCTCTGCTTTCCAACTATGGCAGCTGTTGATGCATTACTAAAGGGCGCACAGCCATCAACAGAAAGGAGGAGGACATGGAGTGCAAGGATCACCCAAAAGGAGGGCATTCATCACTATTGGCATTAAATCTGGCATTAAATTTCCATTTGCTAAATTAAAAGATATGGAAATATATTCTAATTATAGATAATTGTTATGATTTGAGTGGAAACACTGCACTGAGATAATTCATATCGACTAAACACAACACAAATACCTTCTCGTTTGTGCTAAAGCTTCATTGACACATATGACTAGTATATATGATAGCAAAAAACGGAAGTGATTAAGTAAGTAACACTTAAGGACTTAAAGGAATGAATAGGGGGATTAATCTCAGTCCAGGTCCTGCCCTTTTGCTCAGCACTTGCTCTGCTGAAGTTGCTACAGGAAGAAGTTGGCTGCTCCTCCTTGGTGAGGAAGGTGGAGATGCTATTTTTCTTCCCATGCCCAACAGCCTTCAGATGGCAGACCATGTCACAGCCCATTATGGCAAGCAGTAGTGCAGCAGCAGAGGACCAGATATCCTTCCACCTCCAGTATAGCCAGAAGATGAGGAGGAAACTTGATTGGTCAGTCAATACAGAGAGGGGTCCAGCCAGCACATTTATGTAAGTATTTATTTATATTTTATTTATTTATTTTATTTCTATCCCGCCTATCTGATCATATTAGACCACTCTAGGCGGCTTACAGTAAAAACAACAATGTAATTTTAAGACTTTACAGCAGAAACGTAAATAAAAAAAATAAAGAACAGAATAAGAAAAAAGATCGTCAAGGGTTTTCTGTTGGGAAGGCCCGCCTATACATCAATGTTTTTAGTTGTTTCTTAAAAATGCCCAGCGAGGGAGCCGCGCAAATCTCAGGGGGCAAGTTGTTCCAAAGGCGAGGAGCCACCGCCGAGAAGGCCCGGTTTCTGGTCTTTTCCTTTCGGGCCTCTCTCGGCGTTAGGCTCCTCAGCCTTATCTCCTGGCTCGCGCGAGTGACACGGGTAGATCTAGGTGGGAGAAGGCATTCCGCCAAGTATCGAGGTCCTAAACCGTTTAGGGCTTTGTAAGTAAGCGTTAACACTTTGAAATCAATGCGGAATCGGATGGGCAGCCAATGCAATGCGGCCAGAGTGGGGGAGATATGTTGGTATCTTCTCAGCCCACTGAGTAGTCTGGCCGCCACATTCTGCACCACCTGTAGTTTCCGCAGCAATCTCAAAGGTAGCCCCACGTAGAGCGCATTACAGTGGTCTAATCTCGAGACTACAAGCGCATGCACCAGAGTGGTGAGAGACCCCACATCAAGGTAGGGCCGCAGCTGGGCTATCTGCCTGAGATGGAAAAAAGCGGAACGGACCACGGACGCCACCTGGGTCTCCATGGTGAGCGCCGGGTCAAGGTGGACACCCAAGCTACGGACCCCATCCCTGGCGGGCAGGGTCACCCCCCCCAAAAAATGAGGAAGTTTCCCATGTCCCCAGGTGTGGGGGCGCCCACCCTCAGTACCTCCGTCTTGTCCGGGTTCAGCCTCAGCCCATTCTCCTGCATCCATTCCTGTACAGCCTCCAGGCAACGCCGAAGGGACAGAACGGCATCTCCTGCAGTTGGAAAAAAGGAGATGTAGAGCTGTGTGTCATCCGCATATTGATGGCACTGCGCTCCACACCTCCTGATGACCCCTCCCAGCGGCCTCATGTAGATATTAAACAGCATTGGGGAGATGATCGACCCCTGTGGGACCCCACAATTAAGGCACCACGGGGCCGAAACATTCTCCCCAAGCTGTACTCTCTGGGGACGGTCCTCCAAGAAGGAACGGAGCCAAGCAAAAGCCCGGCCGCCTATCCCCAACTCAGCGAGCCTCCCCAGGAGGATACCATGGTCAATGGTATCAAAGGCCGCTGAGATATCGAGGAGGACCAACAGAGACACTTTGCCCCTGTCGGCCTCCCTCAGTAAGTCATCACACAGGGCGACCAATGCCTTTTCTGTCCCATGGCGCGGCCTGAAGCCCGACTGGAATGGATCCAGGGCATCTGTTTCATCCAGGAACGCCTGGAGCTGATCGGCCACCACCCTCTCGACTACCTTGCTTAAGAAAGAAACATTGGCGACGGGCCTATAGTTGCCAATTTCGTCCGCCGCCAAACTGGGTTTCTTTCTTATGGGCCTAATGAGTGTTTCCTTGAGGGCAGAGGGAAATCTACCCTCAAGGAAAGACCCATTAATTATTACAGTAGCCCATTCCGTTGTTGAGGGCCTGGCTGCCTTGATTAGCCAGGCCGGGCAGGGGTCCAAAGAGGAGGTGGTGGCACGACAGCGATCAAGTGTCCTGGCCACAGTGTCGGGCGATACGGGCTGAAAAGAGTCAAAAGACACCGGGCAAGACGGAGCACTGGACATCTCAACTCGACTCACTGTATTCAAAAAAGGAGCGAGATCCCGGCGGATGGCCTCCACTTTGGATTTTAAAAATGCTGCAAATTGGTCCGGGGTAAAACTAGGGGGAGGCCTATCTCCCGGGCCAACTCCGGATAGGTCACGTACTATACGGAATAGTTCCGCCTGCTGGTTAGATGCCTCACTTATCCGGTTAGCGAGGTAAGTTCTACTGGCAGCCTTTACCTTAGACTGGTAAAGGTTAGTTGCGACCTTAACAGCTATACGATTGAAAACCGTCGGGTCCTTTCTCTATTTGCGCTCCAGCCGTCTTCTGACCCGCCTCGACACCCGAAGATCCTGGTTAAACCAGGGCGCCGGGCGATCTCTGCGGCGGAGAGGGCGTTTAGGTGCGATCGTGTCAACGGCACTAGCCGCGGCGGTGAGCCAGCCGTCAACCAGGGCCTCAACAGGAGCGCCAGCCAGGTCAGCCATAACCCCTCTCATGGCATCCTGGAATCCAATCGGATCCAGTAGCCTTCGAGGGCGGACCATGACAATAGATCCATGCTCCCTGCGAGGGGGGAGGGCCATCTTGAGGAAGCATTTTATTAGGTGGTGATCCGACCATGACAAGGGGACCGACTCAAGGTCAGTCACCATCGGTCCACTCTCACTCCCATTGGTGGAAAAAACCAAATCTAATGTATGGCCGCCCACGTGCGTAGGGCCGTTGACATGTTGGGACATGTTCAAGAAGGCCATGGTCTCCAAGAACTCAAGAGCTGGTCCAGCGGGCTCTGCCCCCGCATGCACGTTGAAGTCCCCCAAGACCAATAATCTCGGGGAGCCCAGCAGTGCCGCGGAGACAAAGTCCACCAGCTCCGGTAGGGAAGTGGCTGGGTCGCGGGGAGCACGGTAATCGAGCAAGATCCCAATACCGTCCCTGGCCCGATCCACACGTGGAGAGCCTCAAGACCTGGTTTTACCACCGAGGAGCGCCTAATTACTTCCAGGTTGGATTTATAAACGATGGCAACTCCCCCCCCGACCCTCTCTCGAGTAATATTAAGTAGTCACCTGCTCCAACTTCTTCCTCCTCTGGCAGGTTGTGGTTTTTCTTTTTTAAAGAAAGTTCCTCCATTCTACCGTATTCTTTGCTCCATAAGACGCATCTGACCTTAAGACGCACCTAATTTTTAGAGAAGAAAAACAGGGAAAATGTATTCTGAACTAAATAGTGTAGTAAAATATTTAATAAACTATAACAGAATAACATTTGAACCATGTAAAGTGAACAGCAGTCAATAGTGGCATTAGGAACCATTACCACTGTCATTAACAAATGGAGAGACTTAAAGATTTGTGTACTCTAGTTTATGTACCATCTGCATATCGGAAGTTGTTGATATTTCTTCCAGCAATCTTAATTTTGGTTTGGGATTCCTCCAGTCCAGCCTTCCGCATGATGTATTCTGCATATAAGTTAAATAAGCCGGGGGACAATATCCAGCCTTGTCGTACTCCTTTCCCAACTGAACTAATCAGTTGTTCCATATCCAGTTCTAACTGTTGCTTCCTGTCCCACCTATAGGTTTCTCAGGAGATAGAGAAGGTCGTCAGCCCCCCCCCCATTTCTTTAAGGACTTGCCATAGTTTACTGTGGTCCACACAGTCAAAGGCTTTTGCATAGTCAATGAAGCAGAAGTAGATATCTTTCTGGAACTCTCTGGCTTTCTCCATAATCCAGCGCAAGTTAGCAATTAGGTCTCGAGTTCCTCTGCCCCTACGGAATCCAGCTTGTACTTCTGGGAGTTCTCGGTCCACATACTGCTGAAGGCTACCTTGTAGGATTTTGAGCATAACCTTGCTAGCGTGTGAAATGAGTGCAATTGTACGATAGTTGGAGCATTCTTTGGCACTGCCCTTCTTTGGGATTGAAATGCAGACTGATCTTTTCCAGTCCTCTGGCCACTGTTGAGTTTTCAAAACTTGCTGGCATATTGAAGGTAGCACCTTAACAGCATCATCTTTTAAGACTTTAAATAGTTCAACTGGAATGCCATAACCTCCACTGGCCTTGTTGTTAGCCAGGCTTTCTAAGGCCCACTTGACTTCACTCTCCAGGAAGTCTGGCTCAAGGTCAGCAACTACATTGTCTGGGTTATCCGGGACATCCAAATCTTTCTGATATAATTCCTCTGTGTATTCTTGCCACCTCTTCTTGATGTCTTCTGCTTCTGTGAGGTCCCTCCCATTTTTGTTCTTCATTATGTCCATCTTTGCACAAAATATTCCTCTAATATCTCCAATTTTCCTGAACAGATCTCTGGTTTTTCCTTTTCTGTTATTTTCCTCTATTTCTTTGCATTGTTCATTTAAGAAGGCCCTCTTGTCTCTCCTTGCTATTCTTAGGAAGTCTGCATTCAATTTTCTGTAGCTTTCCCTATTTCCCTTGCATTTTGTTTCCCTTCTCGTCTCTATTTCTAAAGCCTCGTTGGACAGCTACTTTGCTTTCTTGCATTTCCTTTTCTTTGGGATGTTTTTGTTGCTGCCTCCTGTACAATGTTACGAGCCTCTATCCAACATTCTTCAGGCACTCTGTCCACCAAATCTAGTTCCTTAAATCTGTTCTTTACTTCCACTGTGTATTCGTAAGGAATTTGATTTAGATCATACCTGACTAGCCCAGTGGTTTTTTCTACTTTCTTCAGTTTAAGCTTGAATTTTGCTATGAGAAGCTGATGATCAGAACCGTAGTCAGCTCCAGGTCTAGTTTTTGCTGACTGTATAGACCTTCTCCATCTTTGGCTGCAGAGAATATAATCAATCTGATTTCGATATTGCCCATCTGGTGATTTCCATGTATAGAGTCGCCTCTTGTGTTGTTGGAAAAGAGTGTTTGTGATGACCAGCTTGTTCTCTTGACAAAACTCTATTAGCTTTTGCCCTGCTTCGTTCTGAACTCCAAGGCCAAACTTCCCTGTTGTTTCTTTTATCTCTTGGCTCCCTGCTTTAGCATTCCAGTCCCCTAGAATGAGAAGAACATCTTTCTTTGGTGTCAGTTCTAGAAGGTGTTGTAAATCTTCATAGAATTGTTCAATTCCAGTCTCCTCATTACTGGTGGTTGGTGCATAAACTTGGATTATTGTGATGTTGAAATGTTTGCCTTGGATTCGTATTGACATCATTCTATCATTTTTGAGATTGTATCCTATTACAGCTTTTCCCACTCTTTTGTTGACTATGAGTGCTATTCCATTCCTTCTAGGGGATTCTTGCCCACAATAGTAGATATGATAATCATCTGAGTTGAATTCACCCATTCCTGTCCATTTTAGTTCACTGATGCCCAGGATGTCGATGTTTATTCTTGTCATCTCCTGTTTGACCATCTCCAGCTTCCCAAGGTTCATAGATCTTACATTCCAGGTTTCTATGCAGTATTTTTCTTTGCAGCATTGGACTTTCCTTTCACTTCCAGGCACGTCCACAACTGAGCGTCTTTTTGGCTTTGGCACAACCACTTCATTAGCTCAGGAGCTACTTGTCCTCCGCTCTTCCTCAGTAGCATGTGGTTCACCTTTCGACCTGAGGGGCCCATCTTCCAGCATCATATCTTTTAGCCTTTTGTTTCTGATCATGGGGCGTTCTTGGCAAAGATACTGGAGTGGCATTGCCATTTCCTACTCCAGGTGGATTGCGTTTAGTTGGAACTCTCCACTATGTCCTGTCCGTCTTGGGTGTCCCTGCACGGCATAGCCCATAGCTTCTCTGAGTTACTCAAGCCCCTTCACCACGACAAGGCAGCAATCCGTGAAGGGGAAGCACAGTTTAACCCAAAACAAGCAGCTTTTAAAGCAAAACAAGCAGATTTTTAAGGCAAGCATGCACATTTCTACACAAGCAGGTTTCAACTCAAACGGAGCACCTTTTCACCCAAGCACTAACCCCAAACAAACAGCTTTTAAAATAAATTTTACATTTTAAAACGAAAATACCAGGCAGTCCCAGGTCTCTCTCCCAGCTCTCTATCTGCTTGGACTAGCAAGGAAGCAGACAAGCAGCCTCTTCACTAACTGAAAGTTTGAATTTCCCTGCTTTCACTGCCTTCCCCGCATATTAGGCATGCTAATATCTGTGCACGGGAGCATTGTGGGAGGAACATCCAGCCGCTGATGGGGGTCCTGAGGGGCATCCCAAAACACTAAGTAGCTCTCTTGGCCTCTTTCTGGGGGACAGGGCACAGAAAGGGGCAGGAGGTTCATGGGCCATTCCAACTCATACCTGGCAGGGGAGATACCATTATTGTAAAAGTGGTTTTCCCAGGGTAAGGCTCATCTACAGTGGACCCTCTACTTACAGAATTAATCCATATTGGAACGGTGGCTGCAAGTCGAAAAGTCTGTAGGTCGAATCTCCATTGACCTACAATGCATTGAAAACTGATTAATCCCATAACTGGCAGTTTTTATTCTATTTTTGTTCCATTTTGGTTTTTTTCTGGTCTGTAAGTCGATTCTCCGGTTGCAAGTCGAATCTAAATTTTGCTGCCAGAGAAGTCTATAACTCGAAAAGTCTGTAAGTCGAGCCATCTGTAAGTCGAGGGTCCACTGTATTGTACTCTGGATGTGCTGACCTCTGTGATTTCCCCAAATGTGGGAAAATCAACTGCCAAAGTGGGGGACTGTGTTTGTGGTTTCCCCTGGTCTTTCTAGAATTACTCTTTCCCCTTTGGTCCTTGGCTGTTTTCACTGCCTGCTGCCATAGGCCTGTTGGCCTTGCTGGTTTTCCAGGTGGGCTCCAAGAAGCAGATCCTAGAAAGCCAGCAGTGCAGAATGGTGAGGTCCAAACAGCAAGCAGTCTCTGGTGCCAGTTCAGAGGCCTCCCAGCATGGCAGTGGGAGGCTTCTGGGTGGTGGTGGCTGAACCCTTTTTTACTGTATTTGTTCCATAAGATGCACATACTTTTCCCCCCACTTTTTTTGGGGGGGAAGTGCATCTTATGGAGCGAAAAATATGGTATCTTTCTTGTCTTTGTCCAATCTTTTGCTGCAACTGCACCTCATTCTGGTGAGATCTGGGGATGCAGAAGAGCTATCCCAGGATGAGGCACAGCCATAGCAAAAGACTCAGGGAAGGCAAAGAGGGATGAAAGATCTTTCTTTAGAAAAGAAATTTGTGAGCTACCACAGGAAGAGAAAACTGGGAGGAGTGAGCTCTGAGGTACAGTAAGTGTGAAGGAGGAAGAGAAGGAGGGCACAGTAGGGGAGGTGGTGTCTTAATAAGATGCAGACCCAGCAACGGAATAGACATAGGGAAGACAAGGAGCAACGGAAAACCTGTGTTCAACCTTGGCCACAAAATTCCAGGCCAATTATAGGATTAACATGGAAAGCAGTGCAGCCCAAATCCGGGCTGATCATCACTTTACTTCCAACAAACCTTTGCCTATCACTGCTCCTCCAAGTAACTGCTGCCTGTGGAAACCACCTAAATTACACTTGATTTAAAATGAAGCAAACTAAGAACAAACAAGAGTGGTATCTGTATATCACGGACAGGATCTAATGATTGTTGTGGGTTTCTCTGGCTCTTAGGCCGTGTTCTGAAGGTTGTTCTTCCTAACGTTTTGCCAGTCTCTGTGGTCGGCATCTTCAGAGGACAACACTGTGTGTTCTGGTTTAGTTGGCTTGGGAGTAGAGTATTTATGGCTGTGAGATGGGTTTTTGTCTTTTTCTGTAGATGCGTGATTAGTGTGTCTTGTTGTGGGTGTATTGTTGTGATAAGAAGGAGAGATTATCTGTCCCTGTGGCTGATGGTTGTCATTAGCTGGTCTTTTGTGTGTAGTGATCCCCAGTCCTTGTGGCTGGATAGAGTTCATTGACCTTTTGCACGCTGTATTTTTGAGAGCTGGGAGCCAAGTTTTGTTGAGTTTCAAACTTTCCTCTTTTTTGTTGAAGTTTTGCTGGTGCTTGTGGATTTCAAGGGCTTCCCTGTGCAGTCTGATGTAATGATTGCTGGTGTTGTCCAGTATTTCGGTATTTTGAAATAGAATGTCATGTCCAGTTTGCTTTAGGGCATGTTCAGGTACTGCAGATTTTTCTGGTTGTTTTAGTTTGCAGTGTCTCTCATGTTCTTTGATTCTGGTGTGGATGCTTTGTTTTGTGGTTCCAATATATAACTGGCCACAACTGCAAGGTATCCGGTATACTCCTGCAGTGGTGAGGGGTCTCTTCTGTCCTTTGCTGACCATAACATTTGTTGTATTTTTGTGGTGGGCTTGAATACTGTTTGTAGGTTGTGTTTTTTCAAAAGTTTCCCCATGCGTTCCGTGACCCCTTTGATGTATGGCAGAAATACTTTATTTGTGGGTGGCTGTTTTTCTTCTTCAGTTCGATGTTGTTTTCTTGGTTTGATGGCTCTTGTGATTTCATTTTTGGAGTAGCCATCTGCCTGTAGGGCCCAATTCAGATGGTTGAGTTCAGTGCTGAGAAACTGAGCTTCACAGTTCCGATTTGCACGGTCTACCAGTGTTTTGATTATGCCTCTTTTTTGCTGTGGGTGGTGGTTGGAGTTTTTGTGTAGGTACCGGTCTGTGTGGGTGGGTTTTCTGTAGACCTTGTGTACCAGTCAGAGGTCAGTTTTGCGTAGGACCATGACATCTAAGAAAGGGTGTTGGCCCTCTATTTCTTTTTCCTTGGTGAATTGTATATTTGGGTGGATGCTGTTGAGATGGTTGAGAAATTCTTCCAATTTTTCTTCACCGTGGCTCCAAATTGCAAAGGTATCACCCACATATCAGAACCAGACTGTGGGTGCAAGGGGTGCCGAAGCCAGGGCAAGTTTTTCGAAATGCTCCATGTAGAAGTTTGCTATAACCGGGCTGAGGGGCCTCCTCATGGCCACTTCATCTGTCTGTTCATAGAATTCATTATCCCACTGGAAATAGCTGGTCGTTAGGCAGTGTTGGAAGAGGGCCTTGATGTCTTCTGGAAAGATCTGCTGGATGAGTGTCAGGGTGTCGTTTATCGGTACCTTAGTGAACAGGCTGATCAGTCTGTCCCCAGGGTTGAGTTTTAGGGTGCTGAGCTTGCTTATGAAATGTCCTGAGTCTTTGATGTAGGATGAGGTTTGTCCAATGTGGGTCTGTAGGAGGGTCGCTAGGTGTTTGGATAATTCGTATGTTGGGGAGCTGATGGCACTTACAATTGGCCTGAGTGGGCTCTGAATTCTATGTATTTAGTTCACCTATCGATTCTCTTAGGTGATATTAATGGATGAAGCTGTCTGACTTAAGTGCAAGCTGGGATTGTCTGGCAGAAGATGTTGGTTAAAGAACTTAAAAATGAATCAGTCATACTTGCAGTACATTCAACTCTAACAATCTATTAGATCACATCACCTCTTACACTGGCTGATCGGTATATCCGGATACAATCCTAATTATCTAAGATGACTAAAGGCTGGCTGAGCTGACACCAGGTCAGCTGAGGCTGTGGTGAGTCGAAATTCCACAAGCCTAGGGATGTTAAAAAGTATTTAGGACTATCCTACTCCTGGCTTAACTTCATATCATTGAGGTTGTACATCTAGGCTGAAAACGATTTGAATCTGGCACAAGGAAATTTCACCAGCACAATTGTACCCATTCCAAACCCACTACCACCAGTGTATGTTTTTACTTTGGATTGCACTGCTATATAAGAGAAAAGGGGGAAAAAGCTACTGAGTGAATTAACAGACAGAGAAATTTTAGTTGTTTAATAGAAAGTCCCCTCTAGAGAATGTTTACAAGTTTCTGTGTGTGACAAACTTTCCTGTAACCAGGAAGCCCAGCTTGCATAAGAGTCCTCATCTGGTTATTAACAAGAGGAGCAGAAGGTCATAGAGCAACACTGAGAAAGCTGGCTACAGTCAGAATAACAGGAAATTGAATTCCCAGAGCAAAATGATACAAATTACAATTACTATGGCACCATATTCACTATGTCTGGAAAGGGCAACTTATAAGAGATAGAAATGGGAGTCTTTCAGAAAAGTATTCGTGAAGGCTTTCACGGCCGGGATCTAATGGTTGTTGTGGGTTTTTTGGGTTCTTTGGCTGTGTTCTGAAGGTTGTTCTGAAGGTGCACTCTCCAACTAACTGCACCAGAGCACAGCGTGCTACTCCTGTCCTCTGAAGATGCCAGCCACAGAGTCTGGCGAAACATTAGGAAGAACAACCTTCAGAACATGGCCAAAGAACCCGAAAAACCCACAACAACCGTCTTTCAGAAATGCCTATGGCTCTGGTGGGGTGTGTGTGATCTGTTTGGAAGGGGTTTTTGACTGCAAAACATAACAGCCCAAGGGTTATGCATTCTTTGGCAAATTGCTATACATCGGTGTTCATAAATCTGCTGTACTGCACTCAAATATAGACTTGTGCTCAGTGATAATCCCCGTAAAGCAGAAAGCCATAGAGTCTTGTAGCCCCTGAAAGAGTGACATTTTAAAAATTTGGTTTGGGCTTTCATGGACAGCATCTCCTTCCATTGAAGTCACGGGATGCTACCTCTCCTACTACATGATTCTACTTGTTTATTTGTCCATCTGTTTTGTTAGCTTCAGTGGGCACTGTGATCAATGATGTCAAAGGAAATTAAAATGTGTTTGCATTTCAGTGTCCTCTCTTGGTCCACTGAGTATATCCCCCACCCATTTAAACTCCCACATAAGCATGCATATAGTAAGCAAAAATGGACAGTAGGCTACTAAAGTTTGTGCCAGACAAAACTGGTTGGTATTCAAGAGGCCACAAGACTCTTCGCTGTTTTTGCTGCAAGACACTATCAAGTAGTAAAAATGAATACAATGTTGTCATGTACACTCAGGTGCCTGTCTGGATTTGTAAGTGGTACTCCAGAGAGTAGAGAATTCAGAAATAAGATTGGGAAAAGAGAAGCTGTTTGCTCAGAAAATCCTTGAACTGTCTTAGGAATCAGCTGTCCAATGAGCAAAATAAGTTTAATTACTTTGTTCCTTTGCCATCAAGAAATTTTGCAATTCATAGGATCTTCCTACCTGAGCAGTTGAACCATCCATGCAAGAGATACTTCAGAGGTCAGCCAACATCCTCAATTACCACTAATAGCTACAAACTTTATGTAGGCACGCAGAAAACAGTGCCAGAAAAATAAGGTACATTTATAGTGAGCGGAATGTCCCTAAGAACCCTGGTCCTCCAAGCTACTGCAGGGCTTTGAGTGAGAAATTAAAAAAAAAACCTTGGTGGTTGTGTAGTTTGTGTGTGTGTGTTTAGTCGTTTAGTCGTGTCCGACTCTTCGTGACCCCATGGACCAGAGCACGCCAGGCCCTCCTGTCTTCTACTGCCTCCCGGAGTTGTGTCAGGTTCATGATGGTTGCTTCGCAGACACTGTCCAGCCATCTCATCCTCGGTCGTCCCCTTCTCCTCTTGCCATCACACTTTCCTAACATCAGGGTCTTTTCCAGGGAGTCTTTTCTTCTCATTAGATGGCCAAAGTACTGGAGCCTCAGCTTCAGGATCTGTCCTTCCAGTGAGCACTCAGGGTTGATTTCCTTTAGAACTGATAGGTTTGTTCTCCTTGCAGTCCAGGGGATTCTCAAGAGCCTCCTCCAGCACCACAATTCAAAGGCATCAATTCTTCGGCGGTCTGCTTTCTTTATGGTCCAGCTCTCACTTCCATACATCACGACAGGAAAAACCATAGCTTTGACTATTCGGACTTTTGTTGGCAAGGTGATGTCTCTGCTTTTCAAGATGCTGTCCAGATTTGTCATCGCTTTCCTCCCAAGAAGAAGGCGCCTTTTAATTTCAGGGCTGCTGTCTCCATCTGCAGTGATCATGGAGCCCAGGAAGATAAAATTTGACACTGCCTCCATATCTTCCCCTTCTATTTCCCAGGAGGTGATGGGACCAGTGGCCATGATCTTAGTTTTTTTGATGTTGAGTTTCAGACCGTTTTTTGCACTCTCCTCTTTCACTCTCATTACAAGGTTCTTTAATTCCTCCTCACTTTCTGCCATCAGAGTGGTATCATCTGCATATCGGAGGTTGTTGATATTTCTTCCGGCAATCTTAATTCCGGCTTGGGTTTCTTCCAGTCCAGCCTTCCGCATGATGTGTTCTGCATATAAGTTAAATAAGCTGGGGGACAATATACAGCCTTGCCGTACTCCTTTCCCAATTTTGAACCACTCCGTTGTTCCATGACCAGTTCTAACTGTTGCTTCCTGTCCCACATATAGGTTTCTCAGGAGACAGATAAAGTGGTCAGGCACTCCCATTTCTTTAAGAACTTGCCATAGTTTGCTGTGGTCCACACAGTGAAAGGCTTTCGCATAGTCAATGAAGCAGAAGTAGATATTTTTCTGGAACTCTCTGGCTTTCTCCATAATCCAGCGCAAGTTAGCAATTTGGTCTCGAGTTCCTCTGCCTCTTCGGAATCCAGCTTGTACTTGTGGGAGTTCTCGGTCCACATACTGCTGAAGCCTACCTTGTAGGATTTTGAGCATAACCTTGCTAGCGTGCGAAATGAGTGCAATTGTACGGTAGTTGGAGCATTCTTTGGCACTGCCTTTCTTTGGGATTGGGATGTAGACTGATCTTTTCCAATCCTCTGGCCACTGTTGAGTTTTCCAAACTTGCTGGCATATTGAATGTAGCACCTTAACAGCATCATCTTTCAAGATTTTAAATAGTTCAACTGGAATGCCATCACCTCCACTGGCCTTGTTGTTAGCCAGGCTTTCTAAGGCCCACTTGACTTCGCTCTCCAGGATGTCTGGCTCAAGGTCAGCAACTACATTGTCTGGGTTGTCCGGGATATCCACATCTTTCTGATATAATTCCTCTGTGTATTCTTGCCACCTCTTCTTGACGTCTTCTGCTTCTGTTAGGTCCCTCCCATTTTTGTCTTTTATCATGTTCATCTTTGTGCAAAATGTTCCTCTAATATCTCCAATTTTCCTGAACAGATCTCTGGTCTTTCCTTTTCTGTTATCTTCCTCTATTTCTTTGCATTGTTCATTTAAGAAGGCCCTCTTGTCTCTCCTTGCTATTCTTTGGAAGTCTGCATTCAAGTTTCTGTAACTTTCCCTATCTCCCTTGCATTTTGCTTCCCTTCTCCTCTCTGCTATTTCTAAGGCCTCGTTGGACAGCCACTTTGCTTTCTTGCATTTCCTTTTCTTTGGGATGGTTTTCGTTGCTGCCTCCTGGACAATGTTACGAGCCTCTATCCAAAGTTCTTCAGGCACTCTGTCCACCAAATCTAGTTCCTTAAATCTGTTCTTTACTTCCACTGTGTATTCATAAGGGATTTGGTTTAGATTATACCTGAGTGGCCCAGTGGTTTTTCCTAATCTCTTCAGTCTAAGCTTGAATTTTGCTATGAGAAGCTGATGATCAGAACCGCAGTCAGCTCCAGTGTAGTTTGTAGGAAATGGGTATTTTTCATCATCCTATTCAAATCTGAATAAAAAATGTATAAACATGCTGTTAGGACCAAACTTTCCAAAAGATGCTACAGACGTATTTCTTCAAATCTTTTTCTTTATAATTTCTATAACAATTCCGTCTATGATTTCCTTCTGTTTAATTTCTTTGAGAAGGATTTAGAAAACTGATGGTCTTTGGCCAGAATCTGGTTGATTAAAAAAAAAAAAAAAACAACCAAGCACACCATATAATCTCACAAGCGTCTCACTCCCTTCAGCAGCGGATGTAAATCGTGCAACTGTTTTCACAACCAGTGCCATATGACTGATGCACTGCCAGAGGGTACAAACTGCTTGCATGATTGCCATTGTATGTGCAGCGTTTTTTCCCCATAAGGAATTTGGTCTTTCTATTTGAATGGTGAATGGAAAGATATAACAAGTATAGGCCTATCACAAAAGTTTTGCTGAAAAGGAAAATGACAGCCTTGCCTAAAGCGAGCCTAGAAATTGCTCACTTGGAAACAGGTTCCCTCCAGGGAACCAGCTCTCCTTAAGTTCAGTTCCAGTGTTCGTCTTGCCTCTCCTCAACTAGTTCATTCATTGAAAGGTCAGCACCTATGTGGGAAGAAGCTATACAAATGTCATTATGAGGCCTCACTTAATAAAGTTTCCAGTTTCAGTAGGAAATAAAGATGTACTCACTCTTCCTTGCCATTGCTTCTATGGCTGTGCCACTTTTTTGAATTAAAAGTAATGTTCCACAAAAGAAGATAATGGCTGAATTCCAATAGTAAGGCACAACTAGCATAGGCTTATTGAATCAATGGAACTTATTTGGCTATTGACTAACTAGTTCCCCATCGATTTAGTAGGCTTACTCTAGTGGTGACTTACAATGGATTTCAACCATTGTATCTTCTATGTAATAGGAACCAAGTATGCAAGCCTAGGAGCAAAGCTTGGGGTGGGGGAAAGCCCTGAAGTCTTTGTACACAATCAAAATAGTGGGTGATAGATTTCCTAGACCACTAAATCTCACAAACAAAAGTTAGCTCGGAGAAGTTACTCTTTTGCATTACCGTACCTGGTGGCTATGACAGCGGTGAGATTCTGGGATATTCAGGCTAAAAAAGTAACTTTTTCCAGACTCTGTACAGCCGCATAATTCATCCTTTGCTTTTTCAGGAATATGTATATAAATCCTCCATATTATATAATGTAAATATTATGTAAAAAGGGATACTGCATAAATTTGCATAGTATGCAAACTAAATGCTTCAATTGTTGCCTTGTTTCTCTACTGCTGTGTTTATCTTTGGCAACATTTAAATCTATGGTGAACAAACCGTGGCTTTGCGGGTGCTGTTCAGACAGCACTCCCCACCATAGGCGATGTCTGGCTACGTTTGATGGAATATAGAGTCCAACAAAACCTGAGGAATGATCTCTGGATTTATTTATTTATTTTAGATAGGGTGGGACAGCATGCTGGAAAGTGAATCCCTATCTTCCAGTACTATCTCTGTCTCCAGGAATGCTATGTAAAGCAAAATGGCAGCATCCTAGAGCTTGGTATCTAATTTTTAAAGTGTGACTATCTTATCAGAAATAGAAAACTGGGTAACTTTCATAGGGAGAGGACGGGGACTACCCTAAGGGGCTAGGAGAGATAGAGGGAAGCGAGTGAATCAGAATTCCAGGGGAACTCTAGGAGTTGAAGCCCAAAAAATCCAAATAGCATATCTTTAGTATTTTCCTTATGGTATATACGTGCCTGAGTTTTCCTTGCATTGTATGTGTTGCTTTTCTCCATAGGTAGCTGCAGGCCATTTGTTAAGATTCAGTGCCAAAATCTGAAACTCAGTGATTGCTCAATGATGTTTCAGGAGTGATGTTACAGGGAGAAGAGGCAAGCTTGGGAATGGTAAAGCAGTCCTTTTTCTATGCCAACTAATTGTATGCACAAGGTAAGAGGAATCTCAGTAAACTGACCAAGAATCCAAATAAAACCTAGTTACTCAAGCAATGTAGCAACATAGAACTAGAGGGAAAGCTGTGTGGACAGATAGCAAAATGAATCCAGCAGATGTTGCCATTTGCACTAGAACTGACACCCTGCAGGGCCTTAACTGCAGTGCATATGCTACATGGGAGTTTTTCTTCATCCTACACTGCTGCTTGGACTTGAGGAAAATTCACTGTCGGTCAGATTCAGTGCTCGAATAGGGACTGCGAACTGATTCAGGAATTCACAATTCATACTGGATTTGATGCAATTCACATTCTATTCCACAATCTCCCTTTTTTTCCTTCCTTCCTTTGGTCCTACCTCTGCCAATCTTTCCCTCCTCTGGTCCTGCCTCTGAAGATTCATTTATGGGGTGTAATGATAATAACAAAAGTAATACAGTGATCTCATGCTAATTTTATATATAGTACAAGCTTTTTTAAAAAAAGAAAAGGAGGATAATCAGGGGCGAGGAAAGAATGTGGGGGCATGTCTCGTCAGTCGTAACCATGCCCCAATTGCCTACATCACTGAAACATAACCTAAAGAAATGCCCCTACCTTTACAAGTATGTATCATAACCATGTGGGGAAAAGTTCATTGGAAACATTCCAACTGGAAAAAGTAGAAACAGCAGAGAAAAGAAGCCACTTTGGGAGTAAAAAAGGCTGGACTAACTTGAATCTGCCTTTTTGCCATGTGGTCAGTAAAAAATCCCATTCTATATGATCATGTAGTCAAGCTGAAGACCAGCAAGTCTGTACTTTAGTGAGCTTTCATGGATTACAGTACATATGGAACATAATATTTGGGGTTTTGTCCACGATAGTTTTCTTTAGCATGTATAAGTATGCGTATTATTGTTTCAATACTTTAGAAAAGTTATTCTTAACACTTGTTAATAAGCACAAAGGGGAAGGACTGGAGGACCTATGAATAAATAAATCATCTCTTTGAAATAAGTCATCTCTTTTTGATTAAAAAAAAAGAGAGAGAGAGATTTCCCATGGGTGTGATCAGACAGCAAGAAAAATTTATATCTGATTGCAAGGGGAAAAACTACGTTGCAGGGAGCAATTTCCCTTAAAGTGGCTTTTACAACTGTTGGGGGGGATCAGTCCAGGCCAGACTCAGAAAGTAGTAATCCTACAGGTGGACCAAAAAGCTCCAGATTGGACACAGATGAGGAACAGACTGGAATGCAATTTCCCATATGTGGTATAATCAACAGGATATATAACACAATGGGCCACTCCACAAATGGTCCAAAATGTGATCTATTTCACTGGGTGATCACACTCTGAAATAAAGTGCATCGAAAACAATCCACAGAAAGTTTCCATTATAAATGCAGTTGTATAGAACCCTGTCCGCTAAGCATGAAAGACATGTAGTGATCTCCCCATCTCCAGCATGGGATGGGGAGATCACATGAAGGCAAAATATCAAGGCCTGACATACTAGTGTCTCTGGTAGAAAATGAAAAGGGAATCCAGCAGGAAAGAGCTAAACAGGGTATATGGGAACTGATTGATAAAAGAAAGAAAGAAACAACAGTTGAGGAATAGTTAGACCAAATGGTAGGAGCTTCAAGACCAGGTAAGCAAATCAGGAAGTTCTTGGAGAATTAAATCATGGACTTAGGTTGCACTAACAAATGGATATCACTCTGTATAATGCTGTACAATGTTTTATAATATAAACCTGTACAGTGGTGCCTCGCTTAACGACGATAATCTGTTCCAGGAAAATCGCTGTTAAGCAAAAACATCATAAAGCGAAAATAAAAACCCCATTGAAACACATTGAAACCTGTTCAATGTGTTCCAATGGGATAAAATCTCACCATCCAGCAAAGATTCTCCATTTTTGCTGCCTGTATAGCGAGGAATCCGTCCCTAAACACAGTGGGGAGCCATTTTAATCACCTGGTGGCCATTTTGAAACAGCCGTTCAGCTGTTCAAAAAATATCGTTTTACGAAGAATCGGTTCCCGAAGCAGGGAACCGATCATCGCAAAGCGAAATTCCCCCATTCAGACCATCGTTTTGCGATCACAATTGCGATCGCAAAAAGATAGCTGTTAAACGGTTTCGTCGTAATGTGGGGCAATCGTAAAGCGAGGCACCACTGTATAATGCTGCAGCTTACATAGGAACCAACAAAGCTGTCTTATACCTGGCAATGATTGCCCATCAATATTGTCTGTTGTGACTTGGCAGTGCTTCTCTCTCAGTTTTCCAGAAAAAGGCCTTACACATAATTTGCTGCTTGATCCTGGAGATAACTGAAGAGGGCAGTAATTAAACCTGGGACAGTCTGTATGCAAAGCATGTGGTGCATCACTTAACAGTGGCTTCTCCTCAAGGACAGTTTCCGGATTTCTACCCAGTGGGAAGTAGAAGCTCCTGGCAGAGGCTCAAAAAGGTGCAGGTACATCACCAAGACCAGATCACACATAAAGACAAAAGCATCTTTTCTCTTCTTATCATGTTATTCTTCCAGGCATGCTAATCTTTCAGATCTGTGTGCCCAAGACATCAGACATACAAATAATGCTTTGTAGTTTCACAGTTGACCAAACAAAAAGCAAACTAATTTGCCAAATGTGGACTGAGGCACACTAGTATTAAATGAAGCAGTCTTTTCCTTTTGAGGGAGCTCTGCTTGTGATGACATATTAGCTGTATTGTCTTGCTTCGCCTTACTACAAAAAGGGAGGCAATGCATCACCAAAGCAGAAGGCAAAGTTTTGTCATTCAGAATTGGTGCTGTTTGGCCAGACAGTTCATATTAAACTGCCCTGTGGAACAACTCTGTGAGAATAATCTAATATGCAAAAGAAAGAAAGAAAGAAAGAAAGAAAGAAAGAAAGAAAGAAAGAAAGATAGATAGATAGATAGATAGATAGATAGATAGATAGATAGATAGATAGATAGATAGATAGATAGATAGATAGATAGATAGATAGATAGATAGATAGATAGATAGATAGATAGATAGATAGATAGATAGATAGATAGATAGATAGATAGGGCAAGGGTCTCTTCAAATTGGGAGAGGCCGTGATGCAACGCCTGCCTCCAGGCTGATCGCTCAGATGTCAGGGTTTCCCATCTGTTGAGGTCTATTCCTAAGGCCTTCAGATCTCGCTTGCAGATGTCCTTGTATCGCAGCTGTGGTCTCCCTCTGGGGCGCTTTCCCTGCACTAATTTTCCATACAGGAGATCCTTTAGAATCCGACCATAAGCCATTCTCACGACGTGCCCAAGCCAACATAGACGTCGCTGTTTCAGTAATGTATTCATGCTGAACATTCCAGCTCGTTCTAGGACTACTCTGTTTGGGACTTTGTCCTGCCAGGTGATACCAAAAATCTGTGGGAGGCAACGCATATGGAACGTGTTCAGCTTCCTCTCCTGCCGTGCACAAAGGGTCCAGGACTCACTGCAGTACAGGAGTGTGGAGACAGATTGGATTTGTCTTCAGTGTGGAAGGGATTGTCATTCTCGAATTGGCCTCCTCAGCCACACTAGATGCTGTTCCAAGTCCTCCATACAGAGCACGTTACCATAGTCTTTCGAGACTGAAGGATGCCTAACATAGATAGATAGATAGATAGATAGATAGATAGATAGATAGATAGATAGATAGATAGAGAGAGAGAGAGAGAGAGAGAGAGAGAGAGAGAGAGAGAGAGAGATTTGACTGTGCAGCGTGAAGTCCTTAAAATTTCTTGTCTCTGTTCTGGTGGAGGATGCTGAACTCTCTTCTTTTGCATTGTGCTTTAATTTTGTTTCAGGAAGCTATTACACAATTCAGTTTTCTTGATGGAAGCAATCCTGAACTGTGAGAGGCTACTATAACACTTAATTTGTTTATTTGACCGTGAAGTAAACAACATAGGAACAGTTCTCCATTCAAAGAGGCAATGATGCAGGGGTGACTCACACGAAGTTCTCTTTTGATTGTATTGATCACAGGCTTAGTCTGAGTAAAATGGAATCTGGAAGGAGAATCTGAGTTAAGACAAAAACATAAGCCCCACCCCCATCCCATCAGCTAAAATCTGAAATTAGTGATGCAAAAGGACAGCAACTGTTAACTTTTTCACTGCCCATTGACTTCTAAGGTCCAGGATTTCCATCCACCCAAAGTTGTATTCTTGTTATTTTAGCTGAACACTAATGTTATAACTAATTAATAAAGTCATAGCAACCAACAACTCTGGACTATCAGCTGGGCAATTCATACTTTATAGTTTATTTTAAAAACTATAAGTATTTTCTAGTACCCAATAATTGAAGTGTCTTTCCTCCGTCTGTTCACATCAGCTTGTATTTATTAAATAGACCTGTGACAAGAGACAGAAGTAGTAACTGAAGGAGGCTGCCTGAGCTAACATGATCCTGTTGTCTCAGGAAGGTTAAGTCAATGTTAAACCACTGCATACAGATTAAAAACAATACACGTCAAGTTGATTCAAGTGCACTCTCCTAAAATTGTTCTGTTGATGGTGGAGAGGCCCAGGATTTTGTGATTGCAAAATGACTGGGGCTGCCAAACAGTGGTGATTGATTCATTTATGATCAAACTACACTACATATTAAATGTATAGCAAACCACTGACGCTCTCTTTTGCTTTTCCTCACAAGGAAACACATAAGCCGCAATCTGGAGTGGGGCCACCTACTGTAGACAGAAGATGCCTAAATTCTTCTGTTCCCCCCCCCTCTCTTCCCCGAAGCACCTTATTTTCTGAAATCCCTCTTCCCTCCTGCAGGGGCTAGAAAACCAATACACCAGTGCAGGATTTTCCCTGTTATTTTTGTCTCCTTGTTTCAGTTTATGAAGACAAGCAATGATGTGTGGGAGGAAGGGGGACGGTTTAAATGTCCTGTATCTGCCAGCTACAGTTGTAATCAAGACTGGCATCCCAAATGCATACTTGTGAGTCAAAAAGGAAGTTTACTGCATGCTAACAGATCCCCATGTCATTCCGTTTGCCCATTAGACCTTGCTGAGTAGACCTGAGGAAAAATACTGAGAAGATGTTGAAATCTGTCAAGATTGTCTAGCTTGTTCATATCCAATCAGTGCCATGTCCTTTGGTGGCTAGCTAGCTCTAACATTGATTTTGGCTGTATTTCAAAGTGTTATCAGATGGGAGTTTGACAGTCCTAAACCGTAATGTGGGCATGCCCCCACCTTTCAATTGCTGGATTTGTTCTGATTCTCAGTATGGACCAGCATTCCTGCGCTCAGGGGAGCCAAATAACATCTGCTGTCTACAGATCACTGTGTGAGAGACAGTGGGACTGTGACTGGGCTGCTGTCAGCTCACAGCTCTTCCAAGGGAGCCTGGCTCAATCTCCCTCGGCCTTGCAGGCCTGGGTCCGGCTACTCGTGGCTGCCCCACCCCTTTCCCAACATCACCCACCTGGCTCAAGGGGAGAAGAGGCTTACAGGCCAGAGCCTGCCTTGGAGGAAGCCTCCAATGTGGGGACGCTGCTTTGACAACTGGCATGGTGGTTTTGGTGAGGACTCATTGGCACTGTGCTGGTCCTGAGAAATGTGGCTGGTGGGTTGGTATCCAGATGGCTGAGGTTTGGCACATCATTCGGCACATTGAATTTGCTGATATGCCCTCCCCCGTTGCCTCCCTCTTGTTTGGTGGTTCAGACTTTTGGTGTCTGGTGCCTTTTGTATCCCACTGCCTTTGTGACTTTATCACCTTTGCTGGTGGGATTAGGCTTGCTGCCTAGAAAGGGCTGGCCGTATTACCAACCTTGTTGCCTAAGGGTGACAAGGATGCAGACCAGGCATGCATAACTGAGACTTGGATGAGCAGGGAAGGGGGTGTTCCCTTGACCCATGCCTGCAGTCCAGGTTATGCAATCCAACACCAGAGTAGACTGGAGAGGCAGGGGGAGTAGCCATTGTCTATTAAAAATACTCTAGAGGTTGCTAGGTACTCTGTGGTGGTGACACCAGGTCTTCAGGCCCTACATATGTCGATTGGGGCCAGGGATGGTATTGGGATCTTGATGGATTACTGTGCTCCTGTGACTCAGCCATTTCCTTACCAGAGCTGGCGAACTTTGTCTCTGTGGTACTGTTGGAATCTCTGAGGCTTTTGGTCTTGGATGATTTCAACGTCCATGCAGAGGCGGAGGTTTCCAGTCCGGCTCTTGAGTTCTTGGAAACCATGGCTTCCTTGGACATGTCCCAACATGTCGACGGCCCCACCCACGTCAGCGGTCACACGTTAGACCTGGTGTTGACCCCTGAGTGAAGTGAGTGTGGTCTCATGGTGACCGACCTTGTGTCAGTCCCTTTGTCATGGTCGGATCACCGCCTAATTAAATGCAACCTCTCAGTAGCTCTCCCCGTCCACAGGGAGCATGGACCTATTTTAATGGTCCACCCTCAAAGGTTACTGGATCAATCATGATTCCAGGATGCCATGAGAGGGATTCCAGCTGATCTGGCTGGAGCTCCTGTCAAGGGTCTGGTTGATGGCTGGCTTGCTGCCACTACCAGGGCTGTTGACACGATCGCTCCTAAATGCTCTATCCGTTGCAGAGCTCGTTCAGCACCCTGGTTTAACCAGCAGCTGCGAGCTATGAAGTGGTGTAGGAGAAGGCTAGAGTAGAAGTGGAGATGAAACCCGATGGATTATAATCGTAAAGCTGTCAGGATCACGACTTTACCTTACCAGGGTTAGGGCTGCCAGTCAAGCTTACTTCACTCTCTGGATCAGCAAAGCTTCAAATCAGCAGGTGGAACTTTTCTGTATAGTCCGCAATCTATCCTGAATTGGTCTAAGTGATAGGACTCCTACTAGTATTTCATCTGACCAATTTTCAACATTTTTTAAAGCTAAAGTGGAGGCCATCTGCTGGGAGCCGTCTCCTTTTTTGAACACAGTAGATCAAGCAGAGACGTCCAGCACTCCACCTTGCCTGATGAGACTTGATCTCTTTCAGCTGTGATGCCAGATGTGGTGGACAAAGTGCTTGGCCGCTGTCATGCCACTTCCTCCTCCCTTGACCCTTGCCCAGACTGGCTAATCAAAGCAGCCAGACCTATAACAACTGAATGGGCCAGTGCAATAATTAATGGGTCTCTCCGGAAGGTCAAAGTTCTCCTTGCCGTCAAGGAAACACTCATTAGGCCATTAGGAAGAAACCAAGTTTGGCAGTGGATGACATTGGCAATTATAGGCCCGTCGCCAAAGTTTCCTTCCTTAGCAATGTGGTGGAGAGGGTGATGGCTGACCAGCTCCAGGCCATTTTGGTTGAAACCAACGCCCTGGATCCATTTCAGTCGGGCTTCAGGCCATGCCACAGTATGGAAACAACACTGGTTGCACTGTTTAATGACCTCCTGAGGGAGGCAGACAGGAGCAAAATGTCTCTGTTGGTCCTTCTTGATATTTCAGCCACCTTCAATACTGTCGACCATGGTATCCGCTTGGGGAGGCTCTCTGAGCTGGGAATTGGTGGTCTGGCACTAGCCTGGTTCTGATCCTTTTTGGAGGACCATACCCAGATAGTACAGCGTGGGGAGAGTGTATCGGTTCTATGGAATCTCATTTGTGGGGTCCCGCTAAGCTTGATTATCTCCCCAATGCTGTTTAATATCTATATGAGGCCTCTGGGTCAGGTCATCAGGGGGGTGTGGGGCTTCGTGTCATCAGCACAGTGGTGCCTCGCTTAACGAGTGCACCGTTTAACGATGTATCCACATAGCAATGTTGCAACTGCGATCGCAAAAGCTATCGCATTGCAATGTTTAGATAGGGAAAAACTCGCATTGCGATGATCGGTAAGCTTACTGATCTTCGCATTGCGATGTTTACAGAACAGCTGATCGGCGGTTCCAAAATGGCCACCAGATGCCCCAAATGGCCACCGCAAGTGTTTTCGCGCCCTGCCCTCGCTTACCAAGGGTGGGAAAATGGCGTCGCTATGGAGGAACATCGCTGAACGGTGAGTTTAGGGCCCCATAGGAATGCATTAAACTAAGTTTAAGGCATTCCTATGGGGTTTTTTGATCCGTTTAGCGATGTTTCTGCATAGTGACGATTAATCTGGAACGGATTAACATCGCTATGCGGGGCACCACTGTATACTGATGAAACCCAGCTCTACATCTCCTTTTCTCCAACAACAGTGGATGCTATTTTGTCCCTTCAGTGCTGTCTGGAGGCCGTATTGGGGTGGATGCAGGTGAATGGTCTGAGGCTGAACCTGGACAAGATGGTGGTCCTGAGGGTGGGTGGCCCTGATGTCAGTGGTTTGGGGAAACTCTCTCTTTTTTGGGATGGGTGGGGTGGGTCACTCTCACCACAAAGAATTCAGTTCGCAGTCTTGGGGTCCATCTTGACCAGTGCTCGCCATGGAGACCCAGGTAGCATCAGTGGCCCGTACTGCCTTTTTTCATCTCCGGTGGATGGCCAAGCTGTGTCCCTATCTTGATGTGGGAGCTCTCACCACTCTGGTCCATGTGCTTGTAGTCTCAAGATTAGACTACTGTAATGTGCTCTATGTGGGGCTACCTTTGAGATTGATGCGGAAGCTTCAAATGTTGCAGAACATGGCAACCAGACTTCTTACTGGGGTGAGGAAACACCAACATATCTCCCCTACTCTGGCTGCTAGGCATTGCCTGCCCGTTCGTTTCCGCATTGATTTCAAAATACTAATGATGACATACAAAGCCCTAAACGGTTTAGGACCTCAATATCTAGCAGAATGCCTTCTCTCACCTAGATCAACCCGAATCACTCATTCTAGCCAGGATGGGCAGCTGAGGGGCCTAACACTGAGGGAGGCCCAAAGAGAAAGAACAAGAAAGTGGGCCTTCTCGGCATTGGCCCCTCGCCTCTCAAACAATCTCTACCCCCCCCCCCCAAATTTGTCTCGCTACCTGGCTGGGTGTTTTTAAGAGCAAGCTCAAGACCTGGCTCTTTAGGCAGGCCTTGCCTCCTGTCAATACTTAATTTATTGTTATCCTATGGTTTAAATGTTGTTGTTTATTTTAGTTTATTATTCCTGTATGTTGTTAGCTGCCCAGAGTAGACTATGGTCTAGATGAGTAGGATATAAATTAATTAAATAAATAAATATGTGACTTCTAATTCATCATGGGTACACCGGGGGACTCGGAATGTGTACTGATCTTTTTAGCAACATCTTTTAGCTTCTCAACATCTTTAGAATCAAAATAATGGCATCACTTGGAAAGATACATTTTTAGATTGTGGGAGCTGTAGTCAAATAAGTAATTAAGTAATAATTAAGCTTGCACATGTTGCTGTCCAGCTTCCTAACAGCAGCCACACAGTCGGTCTTGTTGAAGTGCACGAGCATTCTACACACACACACACACACACACACAAACACACACACACACAGAGTACCTTCAGGTGAAATAGCTAACACAGGGGTGGCTTGGCTCAAGAGCTCACATGTGTCCCACCAGCCCCCTCAGCATCCCCACACCCTGAAAATATTTCTTTCAATTTGAGGGAGGGGTTCAAGAATGTCCTCTTAAGATGTGAGGAGAGGTGCAATTTGTTGGTTTGGTTTTAAAAAATATAAAATGTAACTGACAGAGTTTGCACACAACGGTTTCAAGTACTGTATTATGATAAAAAAAGCACATGCAGATTAAAAATTGGTATTCTCCCTTGTGTGTTTGTGTGTGTGTACCAGCAGTTGAAAGTAAATAAAATGATCACTTAGTCTTCTTTAAAAAACATTAAAGAACATTTACTGTTTAAAACACATGTAGAATAGAATAAACTCACAGTGCTTTGACATTTGTTACTTTATACATATATTTCACTTAGTTATGTTAGCATATCATCCTTAAACTTGACAGACATAGTTACTCTAATAGCCCTGTCTCATTTAACAGCCCTATCAGACTATCACATCCTATCAGCCTTATCTTAATCATATCAGCTATCACATATCTAACACCTATCTAACTACTATATCCTATCACGTATGTGGCCCTATCTGACAGACTGCTAACTGCCACTTGCTTTATCTATTTGGGTGATGCCAGACAGATTCCGATTGGTCAGAATGCTTCACTATGTAACTATCACATTCCAGTCCTTCCCGTATACACACGTATACACGTACATACACACAGACACAGACACAGACACAGACACACACACACACACACACAGAGAGAGTCCCTCATCATCCCCACACCCCCAAAATATTGTTTTCAATAAGGGGGGGGGAGTTCAAGAAAGTCCCCTTATGCTGTGTAGAGATGAGAGATGTGAGGAGAGGTGTCATGATTTGAGGGAGCACCTTGCTCCAATTTTTAGATGGCACAAGGGGGCTTTTTCTGTTTTAAAGGGGAAAAAATGAGAAAAATAGCAGGGATGGGATGTAGGTCACAAGAGCAGGCATGACAATTCAATGTGCAGCCCCTCCAGACCACTAGCGGTTATCCACCGCTGCTCTAACAGAACAGCAGAGGCTAAAACCTGGAAAGGTTCCATCAGTACAACTCTTAAAATCCACATTAGTCATGACGAGATGCAGCAAACCTCTACTGCCCAATCACGGAAAGTGGCATTCTAAAACACCACAGACAAAAAAGGGGAGGCAGTGGCAAGTTGACACAGACCAGCTATATATGACTGAAGAAAGCTAATTTAGGTTTCAGCTGAAAACAAGATACACTTTTAAAATATTTGGTTATGTGGAGGTTAAAAATAATTCTTCTGTAGAGACAGGTATTATGTGGCATTTCTGCCTTCTAGGTATGCTCTACATGCCAGTTCTAGTGAGCTTTACACAGTTCCAGCATCCTCAAGTTTTCTCTGTATTATCTATTCAGCAGAGGACTGAATTTCACCATATTTCTTTCATATTTTACCCAGGATTTCCAGGCCCTAAGAGGAATTGTAACATATATAGCATAATGACTTTCCAAGTATCCCTCCCTAACATAGGGCAAATGGTCACATTCACCCACATACCATCTCTGATGCAGAAAAACTGTCACCATTTGTATCTTTAAAAGCTCAGAAAAGATGTAACTTATGGAATGGAATTATCTTTACTTCCAACATCTCCCTTACAATAGTTAAAAGTGATATCTTTTTAAGTCATCATAATTTTTTTGCACTGAAATCTCAAGTCTATTCACGCTGGCTTGGCACAATCCTCTGTACATCTGTTAAGGAATCAATTCAGTCGGACCTACTCATAGGTAGACACATGCAAAATAGCACTTTGAGAAGAATCACAATAGTATAATGAAGTAAATAGAATATTCAACATTTTTATGAAAACATCTTGCAGTTTAAGCTCTACAAAATTGGGATATGCATCTTTTAGAACTTTCCTACCTGCTCATACTTTCTTTCCTTCAGACTCGACTCCAAGTAGGAAAGATGGAGTGTTTGGGACCAGCAAGCATGCCTGATCTCATTATGTCCCTGTAACGCTTCATAAGGCTTATTGCATTGTTAGCAGATTCTGACTATGTACCAGTGTAAGCAAGCTCAACTGGTGGCTTTGTACAGTTGTCTACAATACAGCCCATGTCTGTTAAAGCCTCAGGTTCCAAACTGATGATTCTGTGCAGCTTGAGCCAACATTAAAAGGTTTTAACTTTGATTTGTTGACCATTGAATTTCCCTGCTTTTTTAAAGGACAATGTTAATTACAGTGTTCAGGAAAAAAACAAAAACACAAAGAAAAAGAATAGTGAATAGAAAAAATCCATTAATTGGGCAGGTGTGTACAAATACATAGATACATATCTTCTTTCCCTTCAGCTCTTTATTCCTTGTCTATCTGCCAGGCAGAGTGACTTCCTCAGTTTTCAAAATAATTTATTTTCTCATATGGCAGTTTCTTGTTACCCTTTGTGTACTATCAGTATGCTGATATGAGAACTGCATTAAGCATGCCTGATTTATGTGATTAAAAAAAGGAATGTAATTAGCTGGAAAGCGATTAGCTGGTTACTCACACTACCAGGTTCATCTCTTTCCATACAAATGTGTCAGGTCAGAAAGCCTGATGTCTGAATACCTCCCGAAAAGCCTAACAGACCTTTACAGACCTTTGGGAAGAATAAGAAGCCTGCCTTAGACACAGCTGGCACTTGTCCCACTTAAGGTTAATTCCAAAATAAAACAAGATAACCATTTCCAATCATACCAAAATTCATCTGAGTATCATGGTCAAACTTGCCCCATTGCAGTGATTGCACGCAACATTGACTTTTCTATTTCTACAAGCTTTATTAGAATCACCAAATGATGGATTTGGAAGGGGCCTATAAAGCCATCAAGTTCAACCCCTGCTCAGTGCAGGAATCCCAATCAAAGCAGCTCTGACAGGTGGTTGTCCAATTTCCTCCAACATTGGAGAGCTTACCACCTCCAGAGATATAGAATCATAGAATAATGAAGTTGGATGGGGCCTATAAGGCCATCAAGTCCAACCCTCCTGCTCAATGCAGGAATACAAATCAAAGGATATCTGCCAGGTGACCTGCTGATCCAAGTCATTGATAAAAAATGCTGAAGAGCACCAGACACAAGACTGAGCCTTGAGTTACCCCATTTGTTACCTCCTCCCAGTTTGTGAAGGAGCCATTAATCATTACCCTCTGAATATGATTCTGTAGGCAATTCTGTATCCAACTGACATTTGCCCTATCCAGGCCACACCTAGTTAGTTTCCTAATCAGAATATCATGGAGTCAAAAGCTTTGCTGAAGTCAAGATATACTATGTCTACAGCATTCTTTCTATCAGGGAGGTTATCCAATTAAAAAAAAAGATCAGATTAGTCAGGCAGGGTTTGTTCTTGACAAATCCATATTGGTTTTTAGTTATTACTGTATTGTTTTCTAAGTGATTGCATAGTGACTGCTTAATAATCTGTTCCAGATTTTTTTTTCTGGGATTAATGTAAGGCTAATTGGTCTGTAATTCCCAGGATCCTCTTTTTTAAAGATAGAGACAACACTAGCCCTCCTCCAATCATCTGGCACATCACCCATTCCCCATACTTTAAAGAAAATAATGGACATTGGTTTTGAATGTTCTTCAGCTAATTCCTTCAATACTCTTGGATGCAGTTCATCCAGCCATGGAGATTTGAGCTCTTTCAAGGTAGTAAAGTATTCCTTGCCTATTTATCAATCTCCAGCTACAATCCTGTCCCCCCCCCCACTTGTCCTTCACATTTCTCTGGAGGGTCATAGTCTGTCATGATCAGAGAAAAGTGGAGGAAATAGCCCCAGCGCTTGAGGAAACTCTTCCATGCCCAGCTGATGCAAATGCACCTGAATGATGGGAACATTTCAAGAATGTTGTTTATAACACCACCTTGTCCACATTTGGCAAGAAGACCAAAAAAATGGCATACTGGTTTAAAGCCCATTTGGAGGAGCTGATGCCAGCCATCGAGGAAAAGAGGAGAGCTCTAGCAGCATACAAAGCCTGCCCTAGTGAGTACAACATGCAGGTTCTTCGAGTTGATCATAGCAAAGTCCAACAGATGGACAGGAGATGTTCTAATGATTATTGGCTTCAACTCTGTTCTCAGATGATAGCAGCAGACACAGGTAAGATCAAGGGAATGTATGATGGTATCAAGCAGGCTTTAGGTAAGAAATCTACTTCTTTGAAGTATGCTACAGGCATGATCATCCAGGACCAAGCACAGCAGATGGAACACTGGGTGCAGCACTACTCTGAGCTATATTCCAGAGAGAATGCAGTAAACTGAAGAGGCATTAAATAACATTGAGTGCTTGCCTGTCTGGCTGTCTTGAAAGAGTTGGACAGTGAACAAATTTTAGCAGAAAGAAAAGTGGCCTTGGATTCCCTCACCTACGGCAAGGCACCTGGGAAGGATAGCATCCTTCATCCAGCGTTCCATCTGAAGTGCTGTAATGCTGTAAAGAGATCATCACCAGTGAGCTGTATAAAATCTTTGTGTTTCATTTCTATCATGAAATTTCTAGCTTTCGTTTTGCTGTTCAAGCTATATCTTCTTCCCTTCAGGATTGCTTAATGACGATCTAAAACAGCTGATTGTCAGGTTTTCAAAATGGCTCCCCGCTGTGCAAAATGGCTCCCCACTGTGCTCAGGATGGATTCTTCGCAAGACAGGCACCGGAGAATGGCGGTTTTATGGAGGATCTTCGCTGGATGGTGAGGTATTTCCCCCATTGGAACGCATTGACCGGTTTTCAATGCATTTCAATAGTTTTTTTTTCCACTTGATGATGATTTTGCTCTACAGTGATTTTGCTGGAATGGATTATTGTTGTCAAGCAGGGCACCACTGTACTTCTAGACAAAAGAAATTCACAATACTATCATATCTTAACAGAATTATTCAAGCAGATAGCAAAGCCACATTCAAAATTCAAAGTTCAACCACAATTGCCCCACAGTTCCACTAGACGACCTCAGCGCAACAGAATAAGTCTTAAACCTTGCTTTATCCTCTCTTGGCCAGCAGGGTGCAGCACAGCGTCCAAAGATTGAAACCTCCTGGAAAAAGAAACCACTCTTCTCACTGAGGAGGCTGGTGAAAGCAAAACCCAAAGCCCTCCCAGCACCTTTGAATATATTCCAAATGTAATGTACCAGTATGTAACTTGAGGGTAAAGTCTCAGAGATGAACTGCTCCTTTTCTTACACCTAATAAAAACAATGAAGAACTTCCATAATTCTTCTTCCTGCTGGCAGACTTGTCGGTGAGTAGGATTAAAAGGATTGACAGGATTGAAAGTGAAAGTCCTTTTTATTTGGCTGCATAACTAGTTCCTGTTCTCCCCTCTTTCTAATTACAGAATCTCCACGTGAAGCAAGCCATTTACAAGCTGGATTTTAAATGTCTTGCTGAAGCATGCCTTTGGAACTGCAACAGAAGGTGTCTATCTCTGGACTAGATCAGATGGAAAGCTCTTTAACCTTTCTAGGTTGAGAACGAAGACCAAAGTCCAGCTGAAATGCATGGGGGACTTCCTCTTTGCCGATGATTCAGCTGTTGCCACCCATTCTTCTGAAGAGCTCCAACAACTTATGAATCGTTTTAGCAAGGCCTGCCAAGACTTTGGATTGACAATCAGCCTGAAGAACACAAGTCATGGATCAGGGCTTGGATTCAGCTCCCTCTATTACCATCTGCACAAAAGAATTGGAGGTTGTTCATGACTTTGTGTACCTTGGCTCAACGATCTCTGACACACTCTCTCTAGATGTTGAGCTGCATAAGCGCATTGGCAAAGCAGCTACCATGTTCTCTAGACTCACAAAGAGAGTATGGTTTAATAAGAAGCTGATGGCATATACCAAGATCCAGGTCTATAGAGCCTGTGTCCTGAGCACACTCCTGTACTGCAGTGAGTCCTGGACCCTTCATGCATGGCAGGAGAGGAAGCTGAACACCTTCCGTATACGTTGTCTCTGACAATTTTTTTGTATCACATGGCAGGACAAAGTTCCAAATAGAGTAGTCCTAGAATGAGCTGGAATTTTTTAGCATGTATACATTACTGAAACAGTGACGTCTACATTAGCTTGGGCATGTCGTGAGAATGGCTGATGGTCAGATTCCAAAATATCTCCTGTATGGAGAATTAGTGCAGGGAGAGCACCCCAGAGGGAGACCACAGCTGCGATACAGGGATATCTGCAAGCAGGATCTGAAGGCCTTAGGAATGGACCTCAACAGATGGGAAACATTGACATCTGAGCATTCAGCCTGGAGGCAGGTGGTGCTGCATGGCTTCTCCCAATTTGAAGAGACACTTTTTCAGCAGGCCAAGGCAAAGAGGCAGTCCCAAAACCAGCCAAGTCAGGGAGCTGGACAGGGGACAGATTGTATTTGTTTTCAGTGTGGAAGGTATTGTCACTCTCAAATTGGCCTTCTAAGCCACACTAGACGCTCTTCCAAGTCCTCTATTCAGAGCACGTTACCATAGTCTCTAGAGACTGAAGGATGCCTAAATCCCCCTCTTTCTTTACCAGGGAAGTTACCCAATTAAAAAAATGAGATAAGATAATTCTGGTAGGATTTGTTTTTGCCAAATCTATGTTTGTTTCCAGTTTTTACTGTGTTATTTTTCGTACATTAATTTACATTTCTTTTATGTTCCATATGCACAAAATGAAACCTGAAAAGTAGCAATCCAAAATCTATTGAAAACATTCTTACAGCTTTGAGAAAAACTGTAAGCATAGATGTTTAAAAGTATATGACACCAAACTTAAGTTGCAGGGAAATACTTAGGTCAAGTATATATTTCAATCTAAAAGTCAGGAGCTTAAAAAGTACAATAAAAATATCAAAAGGAATGTCTTCAGTGCATTCTAAAAATGCAGGAGATTATAGCCTTAAAGAGCCCAATCAAAAAGCAGAGAATACATCTCTAAAATACATCATTAAAAGTAAAGTAATCTTTAGAATTTTAGCATATTACTGGATACACATGAAAAATATTCCAAGTGTTTACCCAGCCAAACTATTTTAACAAAATGTGGTATGGTGGTATGTCTCTTGCCTCCTTATTTTTTTTATTTCAGTTGTTTACATTTCCCATCAACTGTAAACAGCTGAATTTTGCAGATATAGTAAATTGAAGGCTGAAGCCAGCTGATGGGACCTTGATTCCTCCAGTAGTTCAGAAGATCATGTTACGAGATGTCCAGTGCACAGTCTGGTCTGAGTCTGCTGGATCTGTTTCATCAGCATTGACAAGGTGTTTGCATGCTCTCAAGCCACTCCCCGTCTTGTAGATCTTTGCCCTTCTTGGCTTTTAATATCTGCTATGGATATAATGGTTGAATGGACCACACGTATCATTTATGTTTCTTTTCAGGAAGGTCAGTATCATTCTCAGTGGTGGCCCATCACTGTGGAATGCTCTTCCACTGGAGATGCTGTTGAGATTTTGATATGAATATGTATTTAATATAAATGTTGTATAGTGAAAGTAAAATGGCTGATTTTACCTGAGTCATTGTACTGATCGTATTCAGGTGTAGTTACCAAGGTTGGAGATTTAATGTTGTACAGCTGAGGTACATGATGAAACCTGGTGTAACCGGAAAACGAAATAATGTATTTTCTCATTGGTCCCAGAACTGTACATAAGTCATGTGTAAAGGGGACATTTTATCAGCTGTAAGTCAGAACACTTTTTTTCTATGCAATGTTTTTATCATGTCATGCTATGCTGCCAGATGAATGTCTATTATCTTTGTATAGGTATATGTTAATACACTAAGTTGATATTTTACTATCTCAGTGTCATAGTGTCTATGCAAACTAGTATCTCCTAACTCTGCTTATGTTCTGAGAATACATGCTTAACCAAAATTCTCAACAGAGGCATCAGATCCCTCTCTATATACATCTTTAGAAAACTTAGGACCTATAGCTGATGATTTTGTTGTTGTTTTTCTTATATTGTGTTATTAATTTATATTGTTTTTCACTGGAATGATGAAACCCCTGAAAATGGTTGCCATAAGTGAGAATTGACTTTATGGTACATGATGATGATGATTATTCATTATTATAAATGGTCAGAAAAAATTTCATAGAACTTTCTATTACATTTACTGACAAAATACAATCCCTATATGTTACAAGGCTGGCAGACAATAACCTTAATTTTTACAAACTTGATCCTTTCATCTGTAGTAATAACTAAATGGTCCCACAGTAATTTACTTGGGTACTGTTTTACAGGGTAGGCAACATTCCATGAGCATAAAGTGCTGGTGAACTAATGTGGTTAGATACCGATTTGCTCTATCCACATTTTAGGATTCTAGGAGCTTTTTTGTCAATTGTTTTGTATTTCCCTATCATTTGTTTACTTCCACCTCCAAGTTTTAGGTATGACAGAGATTCTTTTGCAAGGCAAATGTTATTTGCTATTGGCCTTCCTTTCAAGCCTGGCTGGAAAGCTAGCTGTTTCGCAGTGACTTTTAATAAACTGCCATTTGAGCCTCATTTTTCAAGTACAAAGTACATATTTATGGTTGCATGTTCTACATTCTCATTGTTTTAACACTCTATGCACACAAAATCTCAAAGCTTGACATTCCTCTCCTCTCAACAGTGAAGATGTCTTGCTTGTAGATCTTCCCTGCTGTTCAATAGTCCAGTGGATGACCTCCAGTGCAGGAGTCCAGCCACCTCTGATCAGATGCCATCTGCCTGTGATGTATTGCAGCTTTTCTTGCTTGGAGAGTTCATGTTACTCAGTGCAGACATTCTGTGTTGATCTGCAAACATCTGGATCCATTTTCTGACAAAGACCTTGACAAATGTCTGTAATATTTTATGGCTGATTCTTCTGCTTAATTATTTTTTATAGACACCTATGCCAGTGTAATTATGATGATAATTTGCTTAAATATTGTAGGCCTCAACTTCTCATCCTCTGGCCTCAAAGCTGGACATCTGTTTTGATGATACTTTGATACATTTCTCTCACCTACTGCTTTCTATAACTGGTGATTTTATTCTCTTGATTTTCCTGTAGCACCTTTCCTCAAATGTTGCAGAGTGAGCTGATCAAAGCTGCCTTCCTCGGAATCTCCTATGGCAGTTCTACAGAACCAGAATGAATCATGCTTCAGGCATCCTCTGCAGTGAGAAAGGATCAATGTTCCCTGTACATCCATGCTGGGGGCCCAAACTATATACCACTGTGTAGTCTGACCATGTAAAGGAACATTATATAACTGAAAAAGGAAGTAATGCATATAGAATAATTTATATTCCAATTGCACCATGGCGTGAGAGTGATGAAGAAAAAAGAGTGCAAAGTCCCTTTAAAGGTTGCCCACATGAGGAAATTTCAGCAGGTGTAGTTTTTAATGCATGTTACACCTGCTGAAATTTCTCCTTCCCCTCAACTGTTAAAGGCACAGGAACCCTGTTCTCTTTTTTTCTCTCTCTCTCATCACCTCACAATGAATCCCTCCAGAAAAACTGAAGTACTGACAGCACTTAAGCTTCTCAATGAAACTGAGGTTACATTTAATAGCTTTCCCAGCAATTGCTGCTACAGAGTTTAATGGAGCAAAAAATTCTTAATAACTTTTGAACTATAGCTCAGAATTTCAGCAAACTAGTGTTGGATGGCCTTTCTTGACAACCGTGAATAAATTAACATTACTAGTTTTTTTTTTAAACTCTGAGTTAAAAATGTATGATACATCTCTTTGAGAACTGGAGTAAAAAAAGTATACATTTAGAATCATAGAATAGTGAAGTTGGAAGGGGCCTATAATGCCATCAAGTCCACACTGTCCAACCATCTCATTCTCGGTCGTCCCCTTCTCCTCTTGCATTCACTCTTTCCCAACATCAGGGTCTTTTCCAGGGAGTCTTCTCTTCTCATGAGATGGCCAAAGTATTGGAGCCTCAGCTTCAGGATCTGTCCTTCCAGTGAGCACTCAGGGTTGATTTCCTTCAAAATGGATAGGTTTGATCTCCCTGCAGTCCAGGGGACTCTCAAGAGTCTCCTCCAGCACCACAATTCAAAAGCACTAATTCTTCAGCGGTCAGCCTTCTTTATGGTCCAGCTCTCACTTCCATACATCACTACTGGAAAAACCATAGCTTTGACTATTCAGACTTTTGTCGGCAAGGTGATGTCTTTGCTTTTTAAGATGCTGTCTAGGTTTGTCATCGCTTTCCTCCCAAGAAGCAGGTGTCTTTTAATTTCGTGGCTGCTGTCACCATCTGCAGTGATCATGGAGCCCAAGAAAGTAAAATCTGTCACTGCCTCCATATCTTCCCCTTCTATTTGCCAGGAGGTGCTGGGACCAGTGGCCATGATCTTAATTTTTTGATGTTGAGCTTCAGACCATTTTTTGTGCTCTCCTCTTTCACCCTCATTAAGAGGGTGAAAGGTATAGTTAGTAAAATTTACAAAATATTAATTGAAGCAGAGGATCAACAGGATCCTCTGAGAGTTTTATAGGAACATGATATGAGGGAAGTGATAAACACTGAGAGATAGAAGAAAATATGGGATTTAAGAATAGTGAAATCCATTTTCTATAAGAAAGAGAATTTTTATACGATTATTTGGCGATGGTATCAAACTCCAGTGAAAATAAATCAAATAAATAAAAATTACTCTATTTTGTGCTCTAGGGTATGCCAGAAAACTGGCACATATTTTCATATGTGGTGGGAATGCGAGAGTGTGATGAAACTTAGGCAAATGGTATTTGGGGAAATAAGAGAAATAACCAAACAAAATGTAGAAGTATGTCATAAAATAGCACTTTTATCAATATTTGATAAGGTGGATTATAACTGGGCAACTGTAGAATTAATTTCTAATTTAGTCACAGCTAAAGATTAATTATAGCCAAGTATTATAAAATAAAACATAATTTTCAATTAAGTGAATGGTATACAGAGGTATGGAATATAGTTATTAATGACAAATTAACATGTAAAATTAAAGTAAAGAAAGGAGTGCTTAAAAGGCATACTTTTGCACAAATTTGGGGAGATTTTATTGATTATGTATTAAGAAAGGGGAATGGACGAGCACCATTGCAAGAAACGTTACAGTTTTGGAAGGCGAGTGGGAATCCTTGAAATAAAGGAAAAGGTCTAGTTCTCCATTGGTCCCGGTGGGGGTGAGCACTTTATTTCAATTTTGTTTGTGTATAATTATACACAATATATACTGTGGCCAGGGCACTTGACCGCTGTCGTGCCACCACCTCCTCCTTGGACCCTTGCCCGGCCTGGCTAATCAAGGCAGCCAGGCCTTCAACAACGGAATGGGCTACTGTAATAATTAATGGGTCTTTCCTTGAGGGCAGATTTCCTTCTGCCCTCAAGGACACACTCATTAGGCCCATTAGAAAGAAACCTAGCTTGGCGGCGGATGAAATTGGCAACTATAGGCCCGTCGCCAATGTTTCCTTCTTAAGCAAGGTAGTCGAGAGGGTGGTGGCCGATCAGCTTCAGGCGCTCCTGGATGAAACAGATGCCCTGGATCCATTCCAGTCGGGCTTCAGGCCGCGCCACGGTACAGAAACGGCATTGGTCGCCCTGTGTGATGACCTATTGAGGGAGGCCGACAGGGGCAAAATGTCTCTGCTGGTCCTCCTCGATATCTCAGCGGCCTTTGATACCATTGACCACGGTATCCTCCTGGGGAGGCTCTCTGAGTTAGGAATAGGAGGCCGGGCTCTGGCCTGGCTCCGTTCCTTCTTGGAGGACCGCCCCCAGAGAGTACAGCTTGGGGAGAGTGTCTCGGCCCCGTGGAGCCTCAATTGTGGGGTTCCACAGGGGTCGATCATCTCCCCAATGCTGTTTAATATCTATATGAGGCCGCTGGGTGGGGTCATCAGGGGGTGTGGAGCACAGTGCCATCAGTATGCGGATGACACGCAGCTCTACATCTCCTTTTCACCTACCGCAGGAGATGCCGTTCTGTCCCTCCAGCGCTGCCTGGAGACCGTACTGGAATGGATGCAGGAGAACGGGCTGAGGCTGAACCCGGACAAGACGGAGGTACTAAGGGTGGGCGCCCCCACAATAGGGGATTTGGGAAACTCCCTCACTTTTGGGGGGGTGACCCTGCCCGCCAGGGACGGGGTCCGCAGCTTGGGGATCCATCTAGACCCGGCGCTCACTATGGAATCCCAGGTGGCGTCCGTGGTTCGCACCGCCTTTTTCCACCTTAGGCGGATAGCCCAGCTGCGATCCTACCTTGATGTTGGGGCCCTCACTACCTTGGTGCATGCGCTCGTAATCTCAAGATTAGACCACTGTAATGCGCTCTACGTGGGGCTACCTTTGGGACTGCTGCGGAAACTACAGGTGGTGCAGAATGCGGCGGCCAGATTACTCAGTGGAGTGAGAAGATACCAACATATCTCCCCCACCCTGGCTGCTTTGCATTGGCTGCCCATCCGTTTCCGCATCAACTTCAAAGTGTTGATGCTTGTGTATAAAGCCCTAAATGGTTTAGGACCTCGATACTTGGCGGAACGCCTCCTCCCACCAAGATCTACCCGTGTCACTCGTGCGAGCCAGGAGGTGAGACTGAGGAGCCTAACGCCGAGGGAGGCCCGGAAGGAAAAGACTAGAAATCGGGCCTTCTCGGCGGTGGCTCCTCGTCTCTGGAACGACTTACCCCCTGAGATTCGCGCGGCTCCCTCGCTGGGTATTTTTAAGAAACAATTAAAAACTTGGATGTTTAGGCAGGCCTTCCCAACAGATAATTCCTGACGATTCTTCCCTACCCTATAGCTCTCCTATCCTGTTTAATAATTTTTTTTTATTTTTGTTAAGTAATATGGTTATATGTATTTTTATTGTTTATTCTTATGTTGTTAGCCGCCTAGAGTGGTCCTCACACGACCAGATAGGCGGGATATAAATAAAATAAATAAATAAATAAATAAATAAATTATTATGTTTTATTTGTGTATTTGATTGTTGTTCTGTTTGTTGTTCTTTTGTTTCTTTACAATATATTTTCATTTAATAATAATAATAATAATAAAGCTTTATTCTCGTAATGTTGTTTTTCCAGACACCAAAAAAGCTATATGAGGCTGCTTATTCTAAGCAAAATGAAAAAAAGGACAAAACGAAACAAAACAAAAAACAAAAAACCCAAGCAAACAAACCATGTGAAGTCCCAACCATGAGTTCCTGCATAAAATGTTTTTAAACCATAATATTAGTTAATACAGGAGAGACAGAAATGAATGAGAGAATTTCATCTACTGTATACCTTTGGGTCTTTGCTTCTCAAGGTGGAATGAGACAAATGTGTATTCCTTACAGATAAGCTACCTTCCCTCCATCAGTGGGATCTCCTTTGAGGCAGTACTTCAGAATCATGATCAAACTAGATGTTAAGGGGAACACATATTTCTTTCAATTAACCTATTTTCCTTCCCCCAGTAGATTTCTTTAGACATAAGACATAAGACATAAGACATAAGAAATTTATTTGTCATTGCGCTCACAAGTGGGTGCAACGAAATGAGGTGCTCTTCCCCAAGGTAAAACTGGACAACACTACAAAAAAAAGTTAAAATATACACAACTTTCATCATCCAAATATAGATACCCCGTTTTCTCTCAGCAATTAAAATCCACCAAAAACCTATGGCCCCACATTTAAACTCAATACTGCACTTGGGTAAAAACTGTTCTTGAATCTGCTTGTCCTTGCTTTCAATACCCTGAATCTCCTTCCTGATGGTAATAGTTTAAAGAGCTGATATCCCGGATGAGAGGAGTCTTTCAGTATGTTAGATTTCTTTAGAAGCATGTGCCTCAGCAATCAGACATGTAAATTAGTCTTGGCTTTACCTTCTAATGACAAATGACAAAACCAAGTAAACTAAATTTTAGACATGCGGCTGTAAAAGTTCATATGCTATGACAAACACAACTTTCATCCCTTGGGGGAGTAAGGCAAAGGTAAAGGTTCCCCTTGACATTTAGTCCAGTCGTGTCTGACTCTAGGGCATGGTGCTCATCCTCGTCTCCAAGCCGTAGAACCAGCGTTTGTCCATAGACAGTTTCTGTGATCCTATGGCCAGCACAAATAGACATGGAATGTCGTTAGCTTCCCGCCGAGGTGGTACCTATTTATCTATTCATATTTACATGCTTTCAAACTGCTAGGTTGGCAGGAGCTGGACAAGCGATGGGAGTTCACGTTAATTTGATCTTATGTCTGCTGGTTTTCTGACTTCACAGCACAGAGGCTTCTGTGGTTTAACCCGCAGCGCCACCGCGTCCCTCTTGGAGGAGTGCCTTTTTCAAAAATGTGCTAAATATATGTTCACATTTGACCCTCAGAAGTTTTGCTAGGCACATAAGAATCTTCCCCACTCCCCACAACCAGATGGAGCTATGGTAACTCACCAAGTAAGCCACATCTGGAAGAGCTCAAAATTTTGTGAGATTGGGTGATATTTTGTTAAAACCCAGAAAAACGTGATGAAATGTTCATTTGCCAACCTCTGTGGGAGGTAGCCAATAGAAGATCTCCCTTACTATGGGCTGAATTCAGTGTGCTGGTGGCTGATTATTGCTGAATTCTGTAGTTACCCAATAGCAAGAGAAAAGAGTTGGGTTAGGTAGTACAGTAGTAGTTGCCTGACACTCAGGCCACTGATAATTAAGATTCACTTCCTGGGTCCATTTTGTTGAAGGCTGTATACATTACACATCACAATGAAACTAGCAAAGGAAGGATTAGAATAATGGAGTTGTAGATGTGGAAGGGATCTTCCACAACTCAGATAAAATGAACATTTCATCATCAAACCCAATCCTATCCTCAACACAAGAATCTTGCAACTGAAGCATGCCTGGCAGATGATTGTCTAGGTCTAATCTGAATTAAATACTTCCAGTGTAGGAGTGATTACTACCTCCTGAACTAAGCTGTTCCACTGTTAAACAATTCCTACCATTGGCAGGTGGAACGTTAAGAGAAACATCCTAACAATAAGAACTGCTCATCAGTAGAACTGATTGCCTTGAGGAATTTAATCTCTTGCATTCACTTTTCATTCATTAGTTGCTCTGAAGCAACAGAAAAGAAATCTGCTCCATATTTATGCAATGGTCCTTCTGATGCTTGAAGACAGTTGTCACTTCTCTTAAATTCTTCTCTTTTTTTCCAGGTTAAAAAACACTCTTGTTTATCATTCCTTCAACCATCTCTCATGGCATCTGGATTCCAGGCCCTCACAGTCATGATTGCCTTCCTCCTAAGCAATCTAGGTTTTCAGTGTTAAAATGGACCATCCAAAACTGAAGACAGTATTCCAAATGCAACTGGACCAGAATAGACTAGAATGATCATTTCTGGATATAGCACTTTTTACTGGTAATATTCACCAGGATATAGATTCATACATTTTCTGTACCCATCCTTCCTCCTGCCCTCCCTTTCCTAATCCCCTGTGGTAGAGTCATGTCCAAAATCTACATGATGAAGTTTTCCCAGGAAAATTATAGTCATATTCCAAGTGTGTTACAAAGACCAATAAATCCTTTGGGGAGTCCCTAATTATCTATTCTACTGGTATAAACAATAAAAGAATGTCAATGTGTTGTAAAAGAATCCAAGAGCTTTATCGCTCTGTCCATATGCAGTTTGGTGGTGAGGTTTTCCTTCAGTGCTATCTGCCATACTCTAGAGCAGGGTCCGTGGACCAGTTGCGGTCTGTGGCCATGCCAGGACCAGGCCGCGGAGACAAATCCCCTGCCTCTCCTGCACATGCAGATGCATGCATGCCCCTCCCATGCATACATGGCCCCTCCCATGCATGCACAGTCCCTCCCACAACCCCTCCCATGCACACACGGATGCCCCTAACCACCCGCATGCTAAATCAGTCTGTGGAAGCAAAAAGGTTGGAAATATTTGAATACATTTCTATATAAAGGGGCTTCAGTTATTGTCAGGAAGACTGGCATAATACTCCAGAAATGGTGTATTACCACACTTCCTCTCCCACTTACTAATCCTGTTTGTTAGGAAACTCTTTAAATGTCTGGGATCTTTTCAACATTTTTGGTGATCTTGCCAAAAATAAAAACAAATCAGTTTTGGATGCAAAATGTAATTCAGTCTAAATTTACCTTAGCTACCCCACACAATTGGATCATGTTTAGAGATGGGGACAAATTTTAAAAATGCTGATTTGTTTTGATCCATTATTCGTCGAGGTTAACGGATCAACGAATATGAATATACGAATATCCATGAACAAATTGATGAATTGATCTGTCCATTCATCTGCATTTTAAACAGATATAACACTGGCCCCTGATGGCCTAGAGACACCAAATTTGCAGGGAAGCTTCCTCAGATGCTTTCCTAGAGCTCCTGGAGGTTTGGTGAACATTGGATTATGGACCCCTGAGGTATATACAGTGGTGCCTCGCACAACGAGTGCCTCACACAACGATGAATTCACACAACGATGCCTTTTTCTGTTAAATTTGCTGCCTCACACAGCGATGTTTCCTATGGGGGATTTTCACACAACGATCTCCCTTTTCGCTCCTGTAAAAGTGTCTTACAATGTTTGGACACTGTTTTAAATGATTGCAATGGTTAGTCCACCTTCTGAAACCTATGCAAACTGATTTTGGTGTTGTTCTGACACTTCGTTAATTTATGATGATTTTTTGAATTTTCTCCATAGGAAACCATTGGATGGTCTGTCTAATGGTTTCCTATGGAGAAAATTCAAAAAATCATCATAAATTAACGAAGTGTCAGAACAACACCAAAATCAGTTTGCATAGGTTTCAGGAGGTGGACTAACCATTGCAATCATTTAAAACAGCGTCCAAACATTGTAAGACACTTTTACAGGAGCGAAAAAGGACTTCGCAAAGGCATTGAAATGTATTGAGTCGGCTTCAATACATTCCAATATAGGAAACATTGTTTCACTCAACGATGTTTCCTATGGGGATTTTCACTGAACGATGGCAATCCGTTCCAATTGGAACGGATTAACCAGTTTTCAATGCATTCCTATGTGAAATGGTGTTTCACAGAACGATGTTTCACACAACGTTGATTTTTTTTGGAACCAATTAACATCGTTGTGTGAGGCACCACTGTAGTCACAAAGAGGACTACCCAGGAAAGCTCCCCCAGGCATTTAGAGAATCCAGAATCACAACAGAGCTTCCAATGTCTTTCCCCAACATGTGTGCCAAGTTTGATGAAGATTGGATATCGGAACTCTGAGTTATTCAACCACAAATTGGGTCCCCCCAGGAGAGTTTACCACACGGCACAGAAGCCCATGGCATTTTTAGCCCCAGCAAAATGAGAGGTCCCTTTGGCAGAGGCATGGATGAGGCATTGAGTTTGTCTTCAGCTCAGCACAACATTAAATTTGTCAGTGAAGTAGCATTTGCCCTCAGGAGGACTGGAGGCAAGCAGAGCATATTTGGCAGCATAGCAGGCTTTTTGGTTCCATTGGGCTCTGAGGAAGTTGGCAGCAGGAAAACAGGCTATTTTGGCCCCACTGGGCTCTGACGGAAAAGGCAGCAGGAAAGCAGACTTTTTTTGGCTACATCGGGCACTGATGGCAGCAGCAAAGTGGCGTCTCTTGCCCCATCAGGGCACTGAGGCAAAAGGCAACAGACTTTGGTCTTCTTCAGCAACATCAGATTTGCCTGCAAAGGAAAGGTTTTTGCCCCCAGGAGGCAACTGAGGTTGCTTGCAACGTCCAACAGCACCTGCAGCACTATCAGATGAACAGAGTTGCTGCTATTAACAACAGTTAATCCACAGGGCTGTGGGGCTGTCAGAAACGGATCTGCTCTGCAATCTGAAGCCAGGCAATGGGGCGACAAAGATGCTCATTTAGAACTAGAAGGCTGGGGATTGCAACTTGGCTGCTGAGATCGCCCAGATATGATAAAGATAGCCCTTGGGGGTTGGGGGGGCTTAGACAGGCTGGCCCCCTTGGCACAGGGATGCCTGGACAGGATTTGGGTGGGGCAGAGACAGTCCTGGTTGGGGATTAACAAAAGGTGGTCGTGGAGGTGTGTTGTTTGTTTTTGAAAACAAAAGGAGGGAAGCAACACTAATTAGCAGCAACAATAACACCATCAGATGAATTGCTCCCCCTCACTGGGAAGATACTACTAACCGTGTTGGCGTTCCATGTCTAGTCATGTTTGCCACATGAGGAAGTTGGCAGTAGCAACATAGACTGTGTTGCCAACAAAGTGTTGGCAAAGTGTTGCCCACTGTGTGTTGACAACAAAGATAGCCATCAGAGGTTTTGGGGGGCTTGGATCAGCCGGCTCTTTTGGTATGGGTTGAATAACTAGATCAGGTCTGCAATCTGAAGCTGTGTGATGGGGCATTGGGGTGACACCTGGGGAGGCTTGGATGGGGCAGAGCCAAACACTGGGTGTGCCAACATGGCCGGACAGCCCTCTGTCTTTGCACAGTATGGGTGTCACACAACACTTTGCTCTTGTACACTTTAATTGTACAAGAGCAATTCATTTTTCTTACTGCTCAGTCTGGGTCTGCCAAGAGAGCTGGATGGCCCTCTTCGCTTGTTCAGGGGTGCTGGAACTGGCTCTGGGTGTGCCAGCCAAAAGGGTTAGATGGCCTTCTTGGCACGTTTGGGTGACACGCAGACAGGCTTTGTGTGGTGCAGAGCCCAGCCATGCTGCTACTACAGTGGTTAATACGCAGGGTCACTAGTGAGCTGAGCTGATTCATTTGGGTAGTTTGTTCCAGCTTCTGCTTACCTACCGAGTTGGCATGGGACTGAAAGTGGAGTGTATTGCCCCATCGGGGACTGCGGTAGTGGGCAGCAGCAAAGTACTGTGTCTTGCCCCATCGGGCACAGAGGAATTTGGCAGCAGCAACATAGAGTGTGTTGCCGCATCAGGCACTGAGGTAATTGGCTCCAAAGTAGGCGGGAAAGCATGTCTTAATAGGCATCGGGCACCAAGGCTATTGGCAGCAAAGTAGGCTTTGCCCATTGGGTGTGTAGTGACCGAATTCTTCAACATCAATGAGCAAGAGGGTGGCGTTTGCCATCAAGCTGGCATATGAAACACAAGCCTCCAGAAAGAATTAATAATTTAGTCAAATATGTTGTTTTTGACTACCAAGAAGGGTTGGCCGAGCCCTCTTGGCACAGAGAAGCCAGGAGGAAAGCTTTAGAAAACCAAATTATCACCTCTGCAGTCTGAAGCCGTGTGATGTTGTTGTTTGTTTTGTTATTGATGAGGAAAAGGGATGGTGATGGTTGTTGGCATAAGATAATCTCTGCAGTCTCAAGTCATGCGATAGGATGATGCCCGGACAGGTCGGTCAGATCGGGTTGGGGTGCTGAGCCAGAACCCATTTGAAAGCATGTAACTACTGACAGAGGTGCGGCGTTTCCAGGGTATACCAGGGGGCGCTATTGGTAGACAAACTTCCCTGAGATGAACACAGCAGACCACTTGTAGTGTTGTCAGAAGTATAACTTGTATTATTTACAGTAATTTAATATATATATATATACAGCTTTACTCTTGGCCATACAGTCCTTGGTCATACACAGCAGTCCAGCAGTTGCAATGGATAAATCACAGGTACAGTCCTTTGGTAAATAGTCCAGAGTTTGTTACCAGTTTGATCAGTCCTGAAGCCACAAGTTCCTCTCCCAGTAAGCACGGAGATAGGCTTCTCTCAGGGTCTTCTCCAGCAACAGCAATTCTTCCAATACAGCAATTTTCTTCAGCACTCCGACGCAGCATATATCACCAACAACCAACCCCACAACCAACAAAGTGTGAATGCTAGCTCTCCTAGCTTTATTCTAGGTTTCACCAATCATGTTGGTCTTTACTCAGCTGTATTCATCAGCTGAGCTGTATTGCCTTTAGTTACACATCTCTTTGTAGCTCTGATCCTGATATTACTTATAGAATTGCATTCAACAATTTCTTCAGGTTGCCAAAACCTGTCAATCTCCTCCAAATTGTAGAATCAATTCTTAGTTTTACATATATGTACATTCTTAAATTGTTTTCTATACATTCCAGAATATTTACATTCATATATATTTCATTTCAATCCCAACATACAACAAGCTTTCTCATGCTTCGTTGGCCCCAATACCTTGGTTAAACAATCAGCTTTGTTATTTTCAGTTTCACAGTATATTAGCTCTATCAATCCATTTTCAATGCTTTGCTTCACATTCTGATATCTAATATCTGTGTGTTTAGATCTACTTTTCACATTAGGTGAATTCGCCATCTGAATGACTGCTTGATTGTCTTCAAAAACTATTATTGGGCTTTGTATATGTATTCCCAGATCTTGTGCCAATTGCTTATAGTACACAAGGTCTGTACAGAGTTCTGACAATGCAGCATACTCAGATTCAGCAGAGGACAAAGATATAAACTTTTGCCTAGCTGTTTTCCAGTTCACCAGACTACCTCCTAAATGTACTGTCATGCCTGAAGTGGATCTTCTGGTTATCACATCACTTCCGTAATTAGCATCAGCATATGCTGTTATGGAAAGTTCTCCCTCTGGTTCTAAATGTAGCTGTTTGTCTTGTGTCTCCTTTAAGTATCTCAATACTCTTTTAGCAGATTGCCAATGTCTTTCATTGGGTTTGCATACATTCCTTGAAAGTAAATTTACAGCAATGGAAATATCTGGCCTTGACCATCTGCTAAGATATAGTAAACTACCAATTAAAGATCTGTATAAGTCTATATCATACTCAGGACCAGTGATATTCTCTTTCTCATATTCAACATTCATTGGTGTTGCTGCACCTTTACAGTCTTCCATTTTATATTGTTTTAATATTTTATTTCTCTGAGTTATTTTAAATCCTTTTTCATTTCTTTCAATTTCTACTCCTAAATAGTTGCTGATTTCTCCTAAATCTCTCAATTTATAATTCCTCTTTAACATTTGAATTATTTCCTCAGCATCTTTCTTACTTTTTGCAAATATAGCCAAATCATCCACAAATACAAGTATTATTGCTTGTGTCTTCTCTTTTATAAATAGACAAGAGTCTGCCTTTCCCTGTATAAAACCATTACTTTTTAAAGTTTTGGTTAAATGTTGGTTCCACTCATGGCCACTTTGCCTGAGACCATACAAACTTTTTCTGAGTATCCAACATTTTCCTTTCTTTTCAATATTTGGTGGTGTTTCCACGTAAATTGTATGTTGCAGGTCAGCATACAAATAAGCTGTTTCTATATCTACATGCTTGGTTACTAGATTGTGTTTAGCTGCATAGGTTAGTACAAATCTTAGTGTTTCTGATCTTAGTGCTGGAGCAAAGACCTGATCATAATCATTTGATGTTTGTGCATATCCCTTTGCTACTAACCTTGCTCTATATCTCATGTTACCATCGGCATCTACCTTTCTTTTAAATACCCACCTGCATCCTATTATTTTACAGTTTTCAGGTTGTTTCACTTCCTCATATACCTTCAACTGTTTTAAGGAATTTAATTCTTTCTCTATTGCCTCTTTCCATTTTATTTGCTCTTTTTCAGGCATATGGCAAATATCCTCATATGTTTCTGGTTCAGATACATTAAGACAATAATATGTCTCTGGTTTATACCTATCTGGAGTCCTTCTTTCCCTGGTAGATCTCCTAGGTAATTTACTCTCCTCCTCAAGAGTTTCCCTTTCCTCTGAGGTTGATGGAATTTCTGCATCTGGCTGTGTTTCAACAGGTTCAGTTTCTCTTTTTATTTCCTGTTCTGGCTGAGATTCTCTCTCATCTCCACTATCATCACTGTTCTCCTGTTCTTCTGGTAATTGAATTATTGTCTCAGGAGGTTTACTTATTTTTTCCCAGTTACTGTGCTCATTAAATGAGGCATTGCTACTGATAACAACTTTGTTTAAATTTGGCAATCCGAATCTAAATGCTCTCCTGTTCTGTTGATAGCCTAAGAAATACATCAATTTGGCTTTCCTGTCTCCCTTTCTCCTTGTCTCTTTGGGGATGTGGACCCATGCAGGAGATCCAAAAACATGCAAAAATTTTAAATTGGGTTTTCTCCCTGTCCATATTGTGTATGGAATGTTGTTTATTCCACTGTGCCAAAGTATATTAAGATAAAAATTAGCACAAAGTATCGCTTCACCCCAAAAAATTTTCAATAGTGTACTCCCCTTAATCATCGCTTCAGCCATGCTCTGCAGAGTTTGGCCCCTTCTTTCAATAAATGCATTTTGAGTTGGTGTGTAAGGAGCAGATTTCCTATGAGTAATGCCATTTTTACTCAATATAGCCTGAAATTTGACATTAGTAAATTCAGTTCCATTTGTCTGTTTGTAACTGTTTTACTTTCCTGCCAGTCTTACGTTCAACAAATTTAAGCCATTTTTCAAATTCTACATGCACTGAACTTTTGTCTTTCATCAAGTAGCAGAATCCAAATCTGGACTTCTGATCTTGAATAGAAAGAATGTATCTCGCTCCTCCTAATGATGCACGCTTGGGTCCTATTACATCCATTGATACAAGATCTAAAATATTTTTGACTTGTACATTACTGTGTTTCATTATGGGAGCTCTCTTACTCTTAGCTAACTGACATGCTTGGCAGTTCACATATTCATCACGCTGCCTTAAATTTACTCCTACTGAGTTCTCAATTGTTTTTCTCAGAGTTTTATAATTTGCATGTCCTAATCTCTGGTGCCATAAATGAATGCAATCCCTATGTGGACATTTGTTCTCATTTACATTGTTCAGCCTATATAAATTATTCCTAACATAGCAATTCAACTTTTCATTGTTCTTGCCAGTTATTATGCATCTGTTTTCATAGAAAGTGCAGATAAATCCATTCTTTGTTAATGAACTAACAGACAGTAAGTTATGTTTGAGTTTAGGGACATATAAAACTTCTATTGGTTGAGTTAAACAAGGCAATTTAACTTTACCTTTTCCCACAATTTTAGCATTTATACCATCAGCTAAACATACTTGCTGATTAAATACTGGCTGGTAATTAAATATTAGCTTTTTGTCCTTACTCATGTTGGCTGTTGCTCCAGAATCAACAATCCATTCTTCTTGGTGGTCAGAGTTATAAATAGCCTCAGTCAGGTTTAGGGCGTCTCTCTCGTGTCTTGGTTGTTTTCTTTTTCCTTTCTTAAATTTACAACTTCTTATCAGATGTTTTCTCGAGCCACAGGAAAAACAACGCTTCCCAGGATGAATGTTTGCAGCTGTGTCTACCTCCTCCTCACCTTCATTCGGCTTGTCACGTTGACTAGTGAGTTTGGAGTCGCGTAGTTGCCTGTTATCTTTTCGCTTTTGCTCTTCTTCCAAAAGTTTGCTTGTTATATTAAGCACTGTCAGTTCTGCTTGAGGAAGAATTTCTAAATTGGTTACTAGCTGGTCATATGATTCATCTAATGAAGACAGAATAATAAATGCTTCCTGTATTTCTGTAAATGTAATATTTTTCTCCCTTAAGTCCATTAGCATTGTCTTCATTATTTCTAAATGTTGAAGCATGCTCCCACCAGCTTTCAGTCTAGTACGAAAGAGTTTTCTGGCAATTTGTATTTGGCTTCCAATGCTATCTCTTACGAAGAGTCTCCTTAAATCCTCCCATGCCTGTTTCACTGAATTTTGGCCTCTAAGGTGAATAAGAAGACGATCTTCTAGAGTTAGCCCGATTATTGCCAGTGCCTTAGTGTTTTGTTTCTTTTTTCTTTCATTTAGCACTGCTGGGGGATTCTCTACAATGTCCCACAATGCTTCCTTTTGTAATAGTAATTGGACCTTTTGCTGCCAAGTTGAATAATTTTCTCCATTCAACTTCTTAATGCTCAGTCCAGACATAAGCATTTCATTGGCCATTTTTACAGACTGTTGCCAAAGCTGTTAATACTTACTTCTTCTGTTTGCACACTACTTGGCTCTTACTCAGGTCAACAATTTCTTCAATAGCTTCCTGGACACACACCTGGACGCAGTCCTGGGCCCGTAACCATTGACAGAGGTGCAGCATTTCCAGGGTATACCAGGGGGCGCTATTGGTAGACAAACTTCCCTGAGATGAACACAGCAGACCACTTGTAGTGTTGTCAGAAGTATAACTTGTATTATTTACAGTAATTTAATATATATATATATACAGCTTTACTCTTGGCCATACAGTCCTTGGTCATACACAGCAGTCCAGCAGTTGCAATGGATAAATCACAGGTACAGTCCTTTGGTAAATAGTCCAGAGTTTGTTACCAGTTTGATCAGTCCTGAAGCCACAAGTTCCTCTCCCAGTAAGCACGGAGATAGGCTTCTCTCAGGGTCTTCTCCAGCAACAGCAATTCTTCCAATACAGCAATTTTCTTCAGCACTCCGACGCAGCATATATCACCAACAACCAACCCCACAACCAACAAAGTGTGAATGCTAGCTCTCCTAGCTTTATTCTAGGTTTCACCAATCATGTTGGTCTTTACTCAGCTGTATTCATCAGCTGAGCTGTATTGCCTTTAGTTACACATCTCTTTGTAGCTCTGATCCTGATATTACTTATAGAATTGCATTCAACAATTTCTTCAGGTTGCCAAAACCTGTCAACTACAAGTGGATAAATAAGACCACCTCGGTGGTAAGGTACTAGTAACGGCGGTCTGTTGGGCACTCAGGCCCATGGAAAGCAGGCTTTTGGGCCCCACTGAGGTAGGTTGGCAGCAGCAAAGTGGCATGTGCTGCCCCATCGGGCACTGAGGCACATGGAGCAGGAAAGCAGGCTTTTGAGCCCCATCAGGGCACTGAGGCAAAAGGCAGCAGAACAAACTCTGGTCTTCCTCAGCAACATCAGATTTGTCTGCAAAGGAAGGGTTTTTGCCCCCAAAACTGAGGTTGCTTGCAACTTCCGACAGCACCAGCAGCACCGTCAGATGAACAGGGTCAGTGTTACTAACAGCGATTAACCCGTGGGGACACGGGGTTGTCAGAAACAGATCAGATCAGCTATCTGAAGCCTGGCGATGGGGTGACAAAGATGCTTGTTTAGAAAGCTGGGGATTGCTTGCAACTTGGCTGCCTGGTTATGATAAAGATAGTCCTCGGAGGTTTGGGGGGGGGCTTAGACAGGCTGGCCCCCTTGGCACGGGTTGAAAACCAGACGATCTCTGCAGTTGGAAGCCAGGCAAAGGGGCCACGCCCGGACAGGCTTTAGGTGGGGCAGAGCAGATACTGTAGACCATTTAAAATGTAGCCCAAGTGGAAGGAGCTGCAGGATTAGGAAATTGTTCAAATGGCCAGCAACATCATTGACGTTTTGCCCCATCAGGCACTGAGGAAGCTCGCAGCCGGAGCACTGAGGCAAAAGGCAGCCGCAGGAGACTCTGGTCTTCTTCTTCTTCTGCAACATCACATTTGCCTGCAAAGTTACTTATATTTCTCCCCAGGAGGCAACTGAGGTTATCAAAGCAGCAGCAACAGCAGGAGGATAGGGTCCGACTGCAAGGTGCTACTAACGGTACTTAATCAGGGTGGCCCCTGGGCTTCTCGAGCGGAAGATCAGTAGTTTGAATCCAGGCAATGGGGTGACCTGAGCTCTTGTCCCTTTTCCTCCTTCTGCCTACCTACTGAGTTAAACTGCTGCTGAGCCACTAGGCTTGTTGATCGGAAGGTCAGCAGTTTGAATCTGTGAACTCCCGTGGCTTGTCCCAGATTCTGCCAACCTACTCAGGCAGTAGCCCAAGTGGTGCACCTTGTTGGCATGGGACAGACGGACAGGCATTGGGTGGGGCAGAGCCTGGCCCTCTTGGCACGGGGATGCCTGGACAGGCTTGGGGGGGGAGGAAAAGGAAGAGGCAGAGGCAAAAGGAAGGAAGCAAAAGGAAAGAAGACTCTTGTCTTCTTCAGCGCAAAGGTAGTTCAGTTTGCCCCCAGGAGGCAACTGAGGTTGCACAACTGCAGCAGCAACAGCAGATGAATAGGGTCCAAGGTGCTACTAACATAACTGCAGTTAATCCATGGGGCTGCTGGTGAGCTGAGCTCCTGTAGTTTGTTCAAGTTCTGCCTACCTACTGTGGCTGTAGAATAGCTAGGAAGCTGGAATGAGCAGTCTACCAGTTTTGGGTGGGCCTGAGACAGGCCCTCTTTGTCACAGGGGACACCTGGACAGGCTTGGGGGGGGGGCTTGAGACAGGCCTGGTTGGCGCTTGGATGCCCAGACAGGCTTGAAAGCAGACTCTTGCCTTCTTTGGGAACATCACAGTTGCCTGCATAGTTAAATTTGCCCCCCCCGGGGGCAACTGAGGTGGCACAACAACAGCAACAACAACAGATGAATAGGGTGGTGCTACTAATGTTACTGTGGTTAATCCACGAGGGCGCTGGGCTTCTCGAGCAGAAGATCAAATCCATGCAACGGGGTGAGCTGAGCTCCCGTAGTTTGTTCCAGGTTCTGCCTACCTGAGGCAGTAGGAAGCTGGAATGAACAGCCAGAAATTTGGACTGAAGCCCGAGTGGACTTTGGAGCACTAATGTAGCCCTTTGAATAAGCAGGCAGGCAGGCAGGAAAGACCTTGGCCTGATGAACCAACTTCACCCAGCAGTCAAGATTTGGAAGGCCGTTGGCCTGATTCTTGGCCCATTACATGCATGTTCCTGGAATATGACTTGTTTGATTCAGTGCTCTTTTCCAGCATTAGTCATCTGGACATCCCATCATCTGAAGACACCAGCCACAGAGACTGGCGAAACGTTAGGAAGAACAACCTTCAGAACACGACCAAAGAGCCCGAAAAACCCACAACAACCATTGATTTGATTATGCTTTTTAAAATATTTGTTTCCATTTTGTTTTTATTTTGTAGTTTTATTTTATATTGCTCTGGCAATCTTAAAGAGCAGAAAAGTACTTCATGAGTACTTTATGTTAATAAATAAAACAAAACAATTCTGCCATTAACAGTCGGGAAGCAAAAGGGGTATCAAACTAACTATCTGGCTTAACAAATGTGATAATCACAGAGATAAAGGCAGTTTGGACACATTTGAGGGGGCGGCGAAACACTACTGAACTTTTCATGATAGAAACTATGAAGATCCTTCTGCTATAATAACCTGTGTGGAGTGTTTGTGTGTGTGTGTGTTTGAGAGACAGAGACCATGTGGGAGAGGTAGCAAGGAAGAGAGAAAGAGATATTAAAGCCAATAATTAAATTTTTCAGGAATCCATGTGGTTTGATATCATAACCTCACCATTTCAGAATAACTGGAAAAAATGCCAAAGGTCACAGAGGTGGAAGAGCAGTATATGACAATATAAATTGCTAGGAACTAGGCGGAAATGGATCTGGAATGCTGCCCAGAAAGGCATGAAAATGATGCAGCCGAGACAAAGCAATGCAGGTCATGTGTTTTTTTAGGGCTGATTTCTGCCAGCTCGAGCATCCAAATGTTATGTTGTACTTTTTTGAGCATCCTAAAAATGAGGCAGCTGCCACGGAATGACAACTGAGATAAAAGTGATGTTTGCTTACAGGCACTAGAGAACAGATATTTTGTTCGCATTTCCAAATAACATATATTCAGCCATAGTTCAGTGCAAGGATTAGTTACTTTTGTTATATGAGGAAAGCATCAGTACCACAGAAAATAATTTTCAGTGAAGATCTTTTTTTTGCAGTTCTGGAGAATGCAGAAGTACCAGTGGTCTTGATTTTGAGAGATTCATGTTAGCAATTTCGGCATGTAAGGGGATTGCCCACATGGGTACCCCTGGTGGGCCACTTAGCCTTAGCCCTGCCCCCAGGGAGACTAGTGTAGCTGAGACCCTTTTGGAGACAGGGGCTGAGGACAGCAGGGCCAGAGACATGCAGATGCAAACAGAGGTGCTGCCTGGAGAATACAGGGGAGACCTGCAAACCAGTATAGGCAGTGGGGCAAAAGAAGAAGGATTCTCTAGAGGGGAGGAAAGAAGACACCTGTCAATGTGGGAGGTATAAAAGAAGGCCTGGAGGGGGTGGAAGGAAAGTCAGGATAGGAAAAGGACATTCTGGATGAGGATCCTTCAGACTAGAAATGGGAAAGGGCCTGGGGAGGGGGAAGACATTCAAAAAGAACTAGAGGAGGCCTACAATGCAGAGGAAGCCCCCAAAGCTAGAGGGTGAATGGGATCACATCATCATCCAGAAGGCTTTTAATTGAAATAACGTTAACTGTGGGTCTTTATGATGGCAATTTTAATTGCATTTTAATTGTATTTTAACCATTTTATATTTTATTGTATTGAATTTTAATTGTTGTAAGCCTCCCAGAGACCTTTGGGTAAAGTGGGTGGCATATAAATAAACAAATAAACAAATAAACAAATAAACAAATAATAATAATTAATAATAATAATAATAATAATAATAATAATAATAATAATAATAATAATAATAATAATAATAATAATAATAATAATAATAATAATAATAATAATAATAATAATAATAATAATAAAGACCCTTGGACTGGGGTCTTGGTCCATCTGCAGGTGCTGAAAGGAGAGAGTGAAAAGCACCAACATGTGAAGCCACTTCAATGACTGAGCTACTGGGGAGAGAAATTTTGGCAGTGGGAAACCAAGCTCAATGCAACTGCAGTGCTTGAGGAGGAAATGGCAGGACAGAACCAACGATGACTCGAAGAAAAGTGGCAGCTGCAGCTGTCCCAAACCCATATACAGTCAGGGGCCACATATGAATCATTCCCTGCCTTCATGGTGGGTGTACAGGCCCTCACTTTTCTGGGCCTCCACCTTTGGCACCACAGGATGGGTGCCCATAAGTCACACTAGAGGCTCCTGTTTCAGCCAACCTTAGGTGTGCAGCAGAAGCCCTAGGGTAGACTTTCATCCCAAATCTACAGTTAAAGGTTTTGTTGAAATCCCTGTCTACAGGGATTCTTTGTTTATACCATGTGGTGTTGAGTTCAGGGATCAGGGAATGGAGGGCGGGCCACCTGTTGACCCAGGCTGACTCAGAAGGGCTTACACAACACAGTGAAGGTTTCTATAATCCTATGCCTTCCACAGTTGTGACTTGCAAAATAAAAAGTACTGGTAGTAATTAACTTATATTTACAGTTTCTGTTTATGGTGAAAACACTTGCTATGCTGATAGTGAAGCATATTGAGCCCAACTTCTTTGGAAACCACTTTTTCTAATCTTTGGCTCCTTATCCTATTGAACAGATTCTGAAATGACTCTAGTTCTGTTTTGAATGTTTATACATGTAATTATGTGTTAGCTTCAAACAAGACACCTGGCCAAATATGCGACTAAGTATTTAGAGGCTAATAGTAGGTCATCTCTGTTAGCCTGAAGGAGGGCTGTGCAGCATATTGATCATGCACATGGTGAGGAAAAAAGCTTACACTCCATCAAAATGCAGACCTTGGTCAATCACGATGTACATCCCATGGAAAGGGTAATGTGATGGTGGTGAGCTTGCAAAATGTCCCCTAACGTCCTGCAGCCACATCTGTCTGCTGGAACAGAGAAAAGTGACTAGAGGCAGAAAAAGATTATGGTTAAAAAAATGGGATGGTCCAGCAAGCAGATTCCCCAGGCACCTGTGTAACACTAGTCTTCAGATTACTGATGTTTGCCTAACTAACTGTCCATATCCCCAGGCCAGAGAGTATGAAGCTCCACTGGCCAACATTTGCTTAGTGTTTACTGTTCTGTTTCTTCCAGAATGCCATTGACCTTGCATCCGTTTGGTGATGGGAAGGAAAAAAAATGGTGGAGGTGGGAGGCTGCTGCTCACAGGACCTTTGCTATGCTTTCTTCATAGAACAAAACAAGATCTCTTCCCATAAACTTTAGGAACAGAATGAACCACAGAGGAGAGGTGCCACTGAAGGCATTTTGGTGATGACCTCTTCAAGTCCAAAGTTAATATTGGGGGTAAGGGTTTTGATCTCCTTCTCCCATGTACTTCTACACTTTATAGTGAGAAGAATAAAGTATGTGACCCAGAAGGCAATTCATGGTTTAACATTTCAGCAAAGTACAAAATAGCTATAGTAGTGGGAAGGCCCTCTGTTAAAGTTCATGACACGTTTGAACATAACTTGCAAAACCCACAGATCTGTCTTAGGAGTTGTGAAGCTTAGCAACCAGACACACACACAAAGTAGTAAAAGAAGCTTCTAGGAATTGTTTGGCCCCTTTCTGTTGTTGTTTTTTTTTAAAATTTTTGTGACAACTTATAACACAAGATAAGTAACACAACATAGAAATAATTGAAGATGAATGCACCACATTTACTCACCAGCCTCCTTGTTGACAGAAAGGCCTGTAAGCAAACAAGAAGCTAATAAACCCTTGCACGCTCAATTGGAAGTTGACAAAATCACTAATATTCTTTGTCAACTAGCTGAATATGAATGAACCAATGTACTAATTACATAAAGATGCTGTTCGTTAAAAAAAACATTTCCTAAGGCAAACAATAGAATACATGCTCTGGATTGCTTGTGTAACTTCAGGTTAGGTACATCATAAACAGTATTAGAACAGAAAAGAAAAACGTGCTTAATGGAGATGGAAGCAGTGCCTGACAGGCATGATTGATTAGGTTTTTTGTTTGTTTGTTTGTTTTCAAAAACTGTAGGAAAGAGTGAAGGAAGACACCACATACAGCAAACCTGTCAAGGTCCCCTTGCAGCATGACACTCACACAACCCAAAGTTTTGCATTAGTTTTAAGAATCTTTTTGGAAAGTTTTATTTTTCAGAAGGCTGCATAATCCAAGACATCCTTGTTCAACAGTTCTCTGCTGTCTATCTCCACTGCTGCCCTACTATGAGCCAGAACATTCACTGAATCATCAGAGATATTCCAGCGGCTTCCCACAGGCTAGTTCTGGCCAGTGTTGGAACTTCTGATGCCTTCTAACAGCCTATATAAGTACATCTGTGGATTCACCCCATCCCACCAATGTGATTTAAAACCTTGGCTCCTGGACTGAATTAGGGACAGAACTGAGCTGGAAATTAATAAAATAAAATAAAATAAAATAAAATAAAAGAGAGATATGCTTATTGACATTTTACTTTTGACAAAACTATCGGAGTAACATTTTCATTTCCCTGTTCTTTAAAATTGTCTACATAGTGATACTCTCTTTAAGCTGGTTCTTAGGGCTGAATGAGATGCAATGTTAAATGCATCTTGCATTTAAAATGCATTTCTAAAAATGCTAAGTGGCAGTTCACAGAGCCCAAGGGAGGCAGAGCTGACCCATAGTAAGACTGCAGTCAGCAGACTAGGAGAATGTGACCCCTGGAGCTTCTTCCAAGGTCCTTAAAATAATTGCTCCTTTGAAGTTGCTGTATCGAGTTTGGAAGAAATCTCCTGTTGGTAATTGTGTGGTTCATATCAATAGGACAGTTTTGTCAGGACCATTATTTGTCTGCTGAAAGCTTAATAATGATGTCCCCTACTCATCTAGCAGCATCCAGTTGCATTTTAAAATATGCATGTCTTATCTGAGTTGAGTTGGCCTCCCAATTTTATTTCATATGTGTCATATATACCACATTTTGTTCGACAGTAGCATTCTCAATCAAATTGTGAGAAGGGTCTTGACTCTTGAGTGCTTCCTTTTCATGATACATTCAAAGTTCTACTCAATATTGTATAAAACATTCTCACAGGACATTTGGCTCAGGACTAGACAGTGTTATTCTAGTTGCCCTTTCCACTCTCACTTTCTCGTGACCCAAGCAACGCTGACCTGATGCTGCTTAGGACTCCGGCTTAGCCCTAAACTAAGTCTCTCACGAATCCAAGGGATTGAAAAGAAAACTGAGAATTGCGAGGGCAGCTATGATGGAACAAAGAGCATGCCACTGAAGACCAGGGTCAAGATAACCAACATATAACTATATTTCCAATTACTATGTATGGATGTGAAAGCTGGCTAGAGAAGAAAGAAGATAGGAGGGAAAAATATTTGTTCAAAATACGATAGTGGAGGAGAGTTTTGCAGACTCTGTGGACCACTAGAGGGACAAACAAGTAGGTCTTACATCAAATCAAGCCTGAACACAAAATGACAAAAACTGAGGCTGTTGAACTGCCAGAAAAGATAACAGGTTTGGGAAGAAATGGGATGCTGCTTTACAGCAAGGATTGGCTACTCGGTCTAAAATCCAGCTGCTCTCTTTTGGTTCTGACTTGCTTACAATCAGCAGGTAGCTCCCAGTCGATAACCAATGAGGAAAGGTGACACTTGATGGGGAAAAGAAGCCACCACTCCTGCTTGAGGAGTTTGAGAAAAAGTATACAGTCAGGAAGCTGGCTGAATAGTCCATTGGTTTAGGTACCTGGCTGCAGAGCCAGAGGTTGGGAGTTTGATTCCCCACTGTGCCTCCTGTGAGTAGAGCCAACCTGTGTGGCCTTGGGCAAGCTGCACAGTCCCAGGATGTCCCCAGAAGAAGGGAATGGTAGACCACTTCTGTGTATTCTCTACCTGGAAAACCCTGAAAAGGGTCACAGTAACTCAGAATTGACTTGACATCCCATGATTTTCATTATTATATAGACAAGAACAAGGAATAGTACTGTCACAGCTGAAGTTTAGAGGTCATTCACTCATTCCTTTGTGTGTCTGGAAGAGGTATTTAAGGTTTTGCCTGTGAGACAGAAGTAATACATTTCCAGACCCTTGAGCCCATTCTATTACACGTGAGTCTGATGTTCCTTCGATTTGCCTGAGAAAGACAAATGTTTCGTTCTTATCCTTCCTATGTCCCTCTTCTTTGTTAATTAAAATGCATGAATCACTTGAGGCTGTATTTACCTAAGAGAATGTCAGCAGTGCTCTTTAGTATTATAAAAAAGAAAGGCAAGGAATACAGAAGAACAAGTAAAGGTTTTGCAATTGTCACACCAACAGCCATTTTTAATCAGTGTTGCTTCAAAGCAGTATCAGAAAAGACACTGGATATTAACAGTGCATGTCCGTTTGAACAATTGCCCAAACCCATGCCAAAGAGGTTCTGTTCTCTCAGCAACTGCCTTGGGATGGATTCTTCACCAACTCATCTTCCAAGTAGAAGACTTCATACTTGAAGGCTTGCCTGAAACCTGTAACCAAAGATCAATATCCAAAATCTAAAATCTGAATCTGTGAAGACTGGTTGAGGCTTATTTGTGAAGGCCTACTTACATATACTTATGCAGGTTTATCAGCTCAAAAAGGACAGCAGGAGCATTGTGGCTGTCCTGTCAAAACACACAGGCTCAGTTGTGATTCCTTGTATTTGGCTTTCAGCCTTGAGTTTAGGATTGCCACTTCTCAGGAAAACTGGGTGAAGTCTCAGTGAATTGGTATGTGAACTGGTATTTCTTCCCCGTTAGGGAGAGAAATCACAAGTGAGCATCCCTGGAGGAGCAGAGTTTCATTTGGGAGTGTGACATCCTTCTAAGCCCATCTTTATTGTTTTCACAATGACATATCATGTTGCTTGCCTGACTTATCAAAATTGCTTTCCCCCACAGAAGCTCTGGGTCGCTAAGCAGCAAGGGAAGTGCTCTTTGTTTCACGTTTTGTATTTTCATGGTGAGATTCCTGTTGGTTAATTACGCCAACACAAGTAATCAATAGGATTCTAGCGTACAAATACATCCAAGGGGCTAAATTACAACTGACCACTCGAGGGAACCATAGTTAATTTTCTGGTTCTAACCAGGGGCCTCCAGACTTTTCAGTATCAGGGCCACATCATGTATTTTGCACATTTTTGAGGGCCAAAGGAGGGAAGGGGGACTCAAGCGATCCCCCACCCCAGTTGAGTCCCCCTTCACTCCTCTTCCTATGCCCAAGTGAGGATACGAAGAGGAGTGAAGCCTGATCTAAGGAATCCCCCAGCCCCACTGTCTTTACAAAGATAGCAGGGGTGGGGGGATCAGTTGAGTCCCCCTTCCCTCCTCCTATGCCAGGGTCAGATAAAAAGGCAAGGTGGGTCAGATATGGCCCATAGGCTGTAGTTTGCAGACCTTGTTCTAACCTATTAGTAAGGTCAATACAAGGTGTTAAATAACTTGTAACATAGCAGATTACTTGCATGATCAGAACAGGCAATCAGACTGCCAGGAACTAGTGAGTAATACTTTGAGTCTAGTCATAATATTGCAGTGCACATCTAGTGTGCAGTGGCCAGAATGTTATTATCCAGGAACGGGCACAGTTAGCAGATAACCAATGCTGGTGATAGACACTCTAAGTTACAGAGCTCACTTGGGTCTCTGATGAGAAGAGTGAACAACAAAATGCATATTTCTTCATTACTTCTGAGAATTTGCAACCCCACCTAGGATGAGAAAAATCCCATAACCCTGGATCTCTGTCTTGTTGAGGTTCAGTCTCAGTGTGTTGGCCTTCATTTAACTCAACATTTACTAAACTTAATTGTAGAAGGCATGTGACAATTCTTGAGGAACTGGAAGAGACTAGATTATATGAATATTGGTAGGCAATGACTTCGAAAGATAAGGTGTTAGAAAATAAGTTTGAGAAAGGAAAGATATCAGATTTGGAGAAATAAGAGAGTGAATAGCAGTTTTAGCAAAATAATTATGTATGAGTTAATAAAACAATTTTGGAAGGACCCTAACTGGTATATAAATAACGAGATGAAGCACTTTTCTCTCATGTAACTGAGGAGGAACAGAAAAACCACTGGAGGATACATTGAAAATATAGACGTGGGGATGGAGGAAGTTTTACAGAGATTCAATGTAAGATGAATAGAAGTCATTTGAAAACATTTTAAAATTTTTTACAGTACTCCATATCATTTAAACCTCTGAATATAAAGCTTATCTGTGAAGATTTCCTCACTGCACATATATGCTTGCGGGTAAAGCTACATGCTGATACAACATCAGGGTGGGTGGTGTTTGACAGAGCGCTATCACTGCTCATATGGTGAGTTTCATACACATCTAACAACAAACAAATAGGCTTCTTATTTGGTCCCAAATAAGTAGTCATGTCAGAGCCAAATGATATGAGATGCTTGTAGGATTTGGAATGTTCCTTTGGAAAAGGAGCTAGTAAACATTAGTTGCATAACTCATTACACCGAGGCTGCTGGGTTGCTATTATTGCGATCACTGCTTGTCTGCCTTGGGCTGCATGTAAACATGTTGTGTTGATTTTATCAGCAGTTAGAAAAATATGGAAAAAATATTCTCTGGTACTCTCTGAGCAGGGGACTGAGTTACTAGAAGCCTTTAAACCAGACCTGGGCAAAGTGCAGCCCAAGAGCCACATACGGCCCGCGAGCTGCTCCTGTCCAGCCCGTGGACAATTTTGAACATCAAAACCATTTATAGTTTTTTGTCTAAAGTTGATCAGTTGCTTATCTTTAACATATCACATAAAACCTCTTTAGTATTTGTGAAGATTAACAAGTTTAAAATAAAAACAACCATAACATCACCGTTTCATTTTATTTTTAAGTAAAGTTGGTTCAGCCCCCGAACACAGTTCAGATTTTTCATGTGCCCCCCCCATAGAAATTAATTGCCCACCCCTGCTTTAAACTAACAAAACTGGGAAGGGTGTTCCAATCCACACCGCAAGAGTTACGTCTGAAATCCACCACCTCTGAGCTTATTTCATTGTCATTTTGGAACTTGATCTAAACAAGGAAGCCAGGCCTGCACATATGGTCATCGTGGACTTTGCAACTTATGTTTTTTGTGTGCAGAACCCGCAGCTCTGTAATGCTTAGCCTGAGAATCAAAGGACAACTTCTGTCTGTGGTATTTTAGTGGTAATAACAGTATAAACTATCCTTGTCTTCTGGCCAATTGAAAATACATACAAAACTACTAAAGACTAAGGAAAACAGTACAGCTTAGGGTTTTCTCACTTTTGGTCAGGTCCTTACATTGTCTGGAGAATGGGAATGTTATCAATATCATCCATACAAAATCTGATACATATAGGTGAACAAATTTAGAGATCGCTGGCCAGGCATAGCATTGGTCGGCGCAATCATTATTTGCTGCCCACCCAGGATTAGAGCGAGACTGTTCCTGCAGTCTCTCGAGAATTATGCAGGAGGCGGGAAAGCCCAGCGTATTTAAGGGGCTTTCCTGCCTTGCACTGCCTTCCTTCTTTTTCGGGCTGCAGAGCAAGGAGGAGTGTCGCTGTGTGGCTTATCTTGGGGCTGCACCATGCGACGGTTTGTTGGAGTAAGCACTGGAACAGAAGGCAGGAGTGGTTCCCCTTGGGTTTGGAGTTAGCGTTCCTTACGGTTAAACAGTTTTATCATTGAACGTATATTTGTTGATGTTGGTTATTGTTGTTTAGCAGCAGGGGTTTGGAGCGCGAGGGAGTGGCGGTGCATTTCGCGCCCACCACACCTGGTTCAAAGCTTTTGAAAGAAGTAAAGGAGAGTTGGCTGGGGAGTGGGGAAGGCTAGCGTGGTCAGTGCATTTACTTTTGTGGTGATTGCTCTCTCCTCTTCAAGGTGCTTCTTTTGGATATTGCTGCTTTAGGGTTTGAGAGAAGAATTGTGCTGCAGTCTTCTGCAAAAGGACCTTCGATTAAGGTGCTTTGGGATTTAAGAGGTAGGCTTATTGGAGTTCCCTCTGTTATTGTTTCCAGCAGTCTGGTGGTGTGGATTTATTTGTTGTGGGAATTTTTCTTCCTGGATTTTTCTGCAGATACCGGTCTGCCATTTAAAATTTAGCATCATTTTATTTCCCCCCTCTTACAATGTGCTCTTGTTCAGCGAACTCGCTGTAGGGGAGGCCCATTAGGCCTTCGCTACAGCACTATTCACTCCCTTTTGTTTTTTGAATTATATTTTAGGTTAGTTAAATTCATTGGTTATAGGACAATTTCTACTTATATCCATTTTATTTTGCAAGACGATAATATTAATAAATAAATAAATATTATATATAATATAGTAATAGCAGATTTAGAAAAGGACACTGCATTAATAAGTAGATAATTAGCAGAACAAGTTACGTATATATATTTAAAAATTAATTAATTAATTAAATTATTAAGTTTCTTATAAGTTCTTAATATTGAATTCATTATTTCATTGTAAGGTAAGTGTTAATTAGTGTAACTAGTAAGTCTATTATACTAGGTCTGTCAGTTCGACAGTGGTATAATTCTATTGATTCAGATTAGAAAGGATAAAAGTTAATTGCAAAAATTTAATTAATACTTTTAGGGCCCTTGCTGATAGGGTGACAGTGTATTTAGATTCAGCAGGCACTGGGTTGTGGGTCTAAGTGCAGCTGGGGATTATTTGCCCTAACTTTGTTGCATTGCTATTAGAGCCCGGTGGGACCTTAAGGTAGTTCACTATGGTGTCATGCAAAGGACGTGGCAATTCAAAGAGGAAAATGCCTGCCAAAAAACAGCAAGCACCTCAAGTGTCCCTACCACAGAAGCCAGATGAAGAGACCTGGCCAGTATGGAAGGACCTTCAGGAAAAGATTTCTGCCATGGAGGCTGAAAGGCTTGCAGAGCGAATTCCCCAGCCAAATGAAACAGAGCCGCACAGGTCAACCAGAGATTCACAAAGCCACTAAAGGCAAAACTGAAGAATTTGGCCCAGGACTTAACTAATCGCTTTGCCACTCTTGAGTCATTTCAGGTTCTGGGGAGCGCATCTAGAAAGGATGCAGAAGGGGCTTCCAGGATGTTGAGAGCTAAGAGGAAGGAGAAGCGGCTGTCGGCAACCACTGGGGTGTCAGAACCTTCATCATCCTGCCAAGAGGGACAAGATGAGGTGGAGGAAGTTGGCTGCACTGCACCTCACATTCCGGTGGAGTATGGTAGGGCTTCTGCTTCTGAGGGTGAGTTTTTAATGACATCAAACACTCATCCATTGCTCCCGGCTTGGCCTTGGGCTGGCAGGGCTACAGGTGGTTACCCTATGCATACACCACACACTTCATGGAACATGGGGCTGCCCAGTGGGGTGTGGTCTTACACTAGCCCACATTGGGGAGGTTGGGGTGTGCCATGTGTACCCTCTTCTAGCCAGATGCAACCAGGCAACTTGACGGGTGCCGGGGCCTGGCTGTACCCGTCAGTCCCCAACACAGGGTATAATACGGTGCCACTAAGGGCGTTGCCATATGGAGATTACTCCATGGTGTTGGGAGACCATTTAATGCCCGCAGCAAATGAGAAGATTTGGAAAGAAAATACATAGATGTATTTGACCTTCTCAATAGAGAAACTGATAAAAAAAGATAGTGGAAAGGAGCACGAGGAAGAAAAGGAAATGTGCAAGAAGAAAAAACCGGACAGGACCTGGGCCAATTGGTACCCTGGGTTTTTGATATATGCTGGCATTTTAGTTAAAACCCAGCCATGGAGGGCTTGTTCCATATTGCAATATATGGACATTATTTATAGGGCTTATACAGATTTTGAGGGACAGGCTTGGTTGCGGTACGATGAGGCATTCCGTATGAGGAGCACCATCCAGCCGAACCTGTGCAAGGACATGGCCCCTGCCAAGCCTAACTCAGGTGACAGATTTGACAGTGGTCACCTAAATAGGAAAACGACCCCTTCAGAACTCACCCAACCTAGTGCAGGGCAGGTGGTTTAGCCCCGCCTGTTGTGTTTCCAGTTTAATTCAAGGTGTTCCTGCACTAAGAGACCTTGTAAATTCCATCACAAGTGCATTACTTGCGTGGGAATGCACGCTGATATAAATTGTCCCAAAGCTGGTGCTCAGCACCAGAACAAGGATGTAGGAAGCACTAGGAAGCAGAGCAGTGGGAAAGGTGTTCACGAAAAAGGGAATTAGCCGAATGGTAAGTAGGGGTTGGTGATGGGACATTTCTTGGAGTCTTAAAGTGACTGTCTATATTTTCCCGTTGAGGTTTAGCCACAGTTAGGCTTATGGATAGTAGGCTTTTACAGTTAGCATCATTAGCTTGGTGAAGCTTGTGAGGACGGTGACAGGTACCAAGCTAGGCCAGGCATCTAGATAAGGTAAGGGGAGGTGTCTGCGGCGGCTGCCTCGATCCTGTGTGATCCTCACCCTTTATTGGTTGGCCTGGTGAGAACTTGGGAGGACCGTCTAAGTTTGCAAAGCCAGGCCTGGCGTTAGTATGAAGTAAGGGAGGCATCTGCGACGGTGGCCTTGGATCACTATGATCCTCAAATTGTTCCAGTTAGCCTGGCAAGGCTTTTTGGGGAACAATGTAGCAAAGGCCCGGCCGGGCATTTGAATAAGGTAAGTAGAGGCATCTGCGGCAGCGACCTTGGATCTATTGGGATCCATAGTATTTACTCTTATAGGAGTTCATAATTATTAAGAAGAGGCGTCTGCGGTGGCGGCCTCGGATCCTTAAGATCCTCATTGTCCTCGGTTAGCCTGGCGAGGCTCTGGGAGGACCCTTGATGCTAATTTGGCCCGGTCGGGCGTTGAAGGTGTCTGTGGCGGCGGCCTCACACAGTTCAAGCCACTACTTTCCTCTGTTAGCTTGGCGAGGCTTCAAGAGTAGTTAATTGGTTACTGATGCCCAATGGCACAAGTTTTAAAATTTTGAGGTCATCAATGGGGGGCCTGCTTGTTGAGCTGATGGGGGCTCTATGGTGGGCATGGGACTTAGCATGACTAGTCCCTATGCTGTGGCGGATAGTGCAGAAATAGCTGGTATTTTTGGTGTGTCCTGATGGTAATATCTCATAAGCCAACAGCACATCCAACTTCCCAGCACTGCAGATCATGCGATTACAGTGTCTGTGGTGGAAGGATGCGATGGGCCACTCCTGGGCCAACAGTAATCAGCCAATGATGGCTTGAGGTCTGGGGGTGTTTATTAGCAGCTGGCCGGGTTTTTGCTGTCTGGAGACCACTGGAACTTGGAGCCGGGGACTCGCCCATTCATTGATAGAGGGGTATCGGCATACCCCTACAGATCATCTGTTTCCGCACTACAGCAGGCCCCTCCTCTTGTGGCATAGGATTGCCATTTAATTGATATTATCAATAAAGTGGCCCATATTTTATCCAATATCTTGTCTCGCATCTTTATTCCGGGGTTGGGGCAGCAAATGCTTCATCTAGACGAGTCCCATGTTTACTGAGAAGTACGTCCTGAACAAGTGTCTATGATTAACAGCAGCTCTTAAGTTATAAACAGATCCCCTAGACTTGCTTCCAGTAATTATCTCCTCATCTCATAGCTGTATAACATCAACAGAGACTGGTCATTATTTATAGTATTGTGCAAGAGTGTTCCCTGAAATATGTTACAACAAAATCCATGGTGGAGAAATGGAAAGATTGGAAGCTGAGGAAATATGACACAGATTTATAGCAGAACAGAAAGAGACCAAGCTAGTATAAATATAGTACAACTATATTTGTCTGGATGCACTGGAGAACAGCCAAAACATCTGAATAATCAGAAGGATATGATTTGATTCATATGCTTGCTTTTTGTCCTCCACAAGGTGATTTGGAGGTGTTAATGCATTGTGTGATGCCTGCAAGAAGGGACTTGGGGCCCACAGGCTTCATCTGGCCCACCTCAGGTCCCATTTTTCTCCAATCACTGTTTATCCATGGCATGTTGAGATCTATGTTGAACTACTATGGTACAAGTAACCAACAGCTGTTAAAGAAGAGATCTGCCAAACAAATTAATTGTATTAGAAATCCTACAGGTCCATTCATATGGCCATATTCCTGGTACTGCCATGTAATTCTGAGAAACAGCAGTGTTAATCTCTGCTATGACTTGAAGGCACATGATAATCGTGATGATGAATACGACGATGATGATAGAATCTCAGTTATCAGTGTCATAATTAGTCATTTCTACACCCTAGACATGCTCTGTTCTCTTTCTCATCCTTTGTCAATCCCTCTCTGTTTCTCTCACACACCCCTCTACCTCTGTGATCCAAAATAGTGGTTCTTAACCTTTGTTACTCAGGTGTTCTTGAACTGCAACTCCCAGAAGCCTTCACCATCAGCTCTGCTGGCTGGGGTTTCTGGGAGTTGCAGTTCAAAAAAACCTGAGTAACAAAGGTTAAGAACCACTGATCCGAAACATTACAGAATGGTGGACTGTTAGAATACTATAGTAGTTAAATATAGTGGCTATAAATCTGATGAATATCTGCTTTTTAATAATTTACATTACTTTGATCTCTTTTCTAAGAGTTACTTACTCTTCTGCTAGAATGACAGATTTGAGTGGAGCAGTCCATTACCTGGAGACATATTTCTCCTCCTCTTTCTGTGTCAGAATTGTATTAGTATAATGGCTACCTTTCGACTGTCAGTCGACCACCGTCCTCAGCAAACTGTGTTCCCAAGTGGGCTGTCACCTTCCTTCACCTTCCAAAAATCTTATTCTGAATTCCACAGCAGCCTCTGCTACTCAAGCAGCATAAAAATGTTTCCAAATAACAAATTTGTCCTTGCAGGTAGTGGCCTACTGTGTACATCTTTTACACCCTGTGGGGAAAGGAGAAACCAATGAAGTATTCCTGGACCAGCCCGTAGGAATCCAGCTCCGGCAATCTGTGGTGAAAGGAGAAATCTCTGAAAGAGTCCGGAGGGCGAGATCTCTGAAAATGAAGGAGACTGAAGTCGAGTAATTGGGTTCAAAGCGTGCTCAGGGTCATTGGCTGAAGTACAGGAACACTCTTCATTGCTCTAGCGATGCCTGGCACCTCCTTTTATTGTGTTGTAGGTTACATAACATAACTGTAGGTTACATAACCAAATGGCCTGAACCAATAGGGCGTCGCGTATATTCTGCCCAGCAACAAACCACACAAGGACATCAACATGGTACATAAAGTAATACAATAAAGCAATACAATGTGAGTGTGTGATAATAAGCATATAAGTCATGGTGCATATACCCACACCAGCCTGAACTTTTCCTCATTCCGGGGGAGCACAAAGAGCCTGAGCAAAACTAAAGTGATCTGTTTTCTTGCTTCTCTGGAGGCAGAAAACTTCAACAGCTTTGTTCTTCTAGAAGACATTCCATTGTTTGAGATATTCACTGACTAAAAAATCCAGTACAGGCCCCAGTTCAGCACTTTGGAAAACGGCCTGGCTGATCTCAAGCTAGTCCACCTTGACTCAAGTTCCAAAGCCAAGCTGAGATTCACGAATGGGAAGGACTGTGCCTCATACTGATGATTAATGGAAACACAAAAATGCCTATAGCCTTTTCTTACTCCTTGTTGGAACTGGATGAAATTGGCTGCCACTTAGGACAGCACCCTTCTTACCACACCCTGCAGACAACTAGGTGCCAGAAATATCGTGCTAGGCATCTTTAAAAGACAGTTTTTGAAAAACAGTGATGTCTTTTAATTTCTTTGTCATCTTGGAAGAAATTTGCAGGCAAAGTGGCCTCTGCTAAGAGAAGCAAGAATGAAACATTTTAGATGAGTAGATGCAGGGGGTTTTGTGTGTGTGTGTGTGCACGAGTAGAACGTCCACTGGGAAGGTATCCTCCAAGACGGAGTTATCTCCCAGGTTTCTTTTTCAGAAAATGACAGACAGCACTGAGTTGGTGCCTAGGAACAAACCTGAATGGGCAACATTTTATATGCGGGGGAAGCGGCATATATTTTGAGTTCCCTTTCTTCCACCCACGTTTGTATGAAAATGGCACATGTCATAGAAGCATTCTCATAGTCAGGAGTTTTTCTGCTTTTATAAAAGCAGCGTGAAGGAGGCTTTTTAAAATTGTGACGTATGATGGCATTGGAAGAATAGCTATCTTGTAGATCCTGTCTCACCATAAAGAATATTAAAGTAGTTAAAGTGAGCCATGAATAATGTTACCACAGTCTCCTAATTTTCCTAAATCCTAACTCAAAAGTCATTTCAGTTTCTTTCTCTTTCTGACACCTGTACCCAACAAAGAGAAATGAAGCTGGAATCATGAATTTTATAAAACCTACAATCCGTCCCCAATGCACAAAAGTTGAAGAATCCTATGGAAAATATGATCTAGGGTTGCAGGAGGGAACTGTTGTTACGTGCTGTCAGATTGCCTCCAATTAATAGTAACCCTATAAATGAGTGATCTCCAAAATGTTTTGTCCTCAACAGCCCAGCTCAATTTTTGCCCCACTCAACCCTGTGGCTTCTTTTAGGAAGTCAGCCCACCTTGCATCTAGTCTACCTCTTTTCCTGCTGCCCTCAACTTTTCCCAGCATTATTGTTTTTGCCAGTGAATCCTGTCTTCCCATGATGTGCCCAAACTAGGATAGCCTCAGTTCCAACATTTTTCGTCTCCAGAGAACACTCAGGCTTGATTAGTTCTAGGACCCTTGCTCATCTTTCTCGCAGTCCAGGATATTTGCAAAACTCTCCTCCAGCACCATCTTTCAAATGGATCCATTTTCTTCCTGTCAGCTTTCATCATTGTCCACCTTTCACACTTGTCCATAATAACTGGGAATACAATACTGTAGTATGAATGATCTTGGTCTTGGTTGACAGCACTGATAATCTTTTCTAATTATTTTATTGCTGCCCTTCTGAGTCTCTGTCCCTTAATCTCTCTCCCCCCCCCCAAAAAAACCAGACGTTTTCCACAAAAAGGAACTTCTACTTGCTTGTTACTCTGCCTTTACTGTTTTAGGTCATATTTCAGTTTCAGTTTTGGGGGAAAGAATACAATTTCCCTTTGTGAAATATTAAAACTGGTCCAAAGCTACTAGCTTCAACTTTGAGACTTATCGAGTCCCCATACTGTATACAGCAGACTGCCAATATTATACTCCATAATGGCTGAAATTCATAAGTGGTAACTAAAGTAGGCCCACTCAATCAATGGATATTTTGTCAGTCAACTCCTCCATAAGTTCATAGATCTTACTTTAGTATGTTGCAGTTAGAGTAGGCCATAATTAATGGAATTTATGAAGCAATTGACACACTAAATCACCATTGGTTCAATGGGCCTACTCTAGAGTGATTTGCTACACGAAGCAATAGCATTTTTGGCCATAAGTTGAATCTTAAGACTGGTCATGTTGGTTCTTGAATTCTGGGAGATATTGTTCAAAAATGGAATTTTTTCAAGCTCTGGAATTTTTAAAAGAGATTTTTTTTAAAGAGAAGATTAATTAACACAGAGCAAAAATGATCTGTATTGTATGGAACATGAGGAATATGGGCTACCAGGTTAACCCATATATCAGGTTAACCCATATATCAGTGATTCTGAGTTATGTCCATTTGACCCCCTTTGTCTGATATGATGTACATATTTGTCTAATGGATCAAAAGATGTAGATCCTGGTGCATGAAGGATTATGCCCAGGATGTTGCCTGAAGAGAAGCAAATGGTACCCCCTCAACCAAGCTGAGTTCAATAAACTCAAAGCCCAGCAAGTTACTTCATCCATGAGACAGAAAATCCTACATGTACTTCTTTTCTTTGGCAACACAAATACAATGACAGCCAAGTGAATAATCAGCCATTAATTAGGATGCCCAAAATGTGCTGCACGAGACAGACTCTTCTCTGCCCAGTGATAAAGCTGGCTCTCTTCATGCTTCAATAAATCTGCCATGGCTCTTTTGTCACTTTTGCCACAACACATGAGCAGCAAGGTATTCCTCTGGATGCCATACATGCTAACAAAATATATCCTCCTGCTGTTGTTCCCTGTGCTAGAAATATGCAGGTGATGTACAGAGTTCAACCCCATGCAGGCTCTCAGTCACTCATTGTATTGTGCCTCCCAATCTGTGCCTCTTTAGAAATTAGGCTACACAATGTGTATTGATTATCTTTTGTGGGCAGGTTTCACAAACGCTTGCCATTCATAACTGGCATCTGCACCATTAAGACACATCAACTGAGACACACCTAGCTGAGACATGCTGAGTTCTTCTGCAAATCCCAGCTACTGCTGACATAATGGCAGCCATTAGATGCTTAGCATCTTTCAAAATCCCCCTAAAATTGTAATGCCTTAAAAACTAAATCCTTTTGAATATTAAGCCTTTGATGTGCACAGCCTCAGACAAACAACACATCTCCTTCTTCTCCCAATCAAAGGGATTCATGAGTAGAAATTCGAAACAGTAAAACACAATCTGTTGCCTTGTGTAGTGTGCCTATGTATGTTACCTGTATAGTCTAGCAGACAAAACAAGATACAGATCAAAGAAAGGGAGATGCCAGTATCAGTCCACATAAAAAGTGAAGAGCTTTTTGAAAGGGTACCATGGCTGTTTTTTTCTGCACACATAGCATAAGAACATAAGAATGCCATGGGCTAGAGACTAGTCTGGAGTCTGGTCATGAACCAAATATCAATGAACCAAATATCAATAATACAGTAACCTCCAGTGCAAGTTTTAAGGCAAGTCTGTTCAGCAGCAAAGAACACCCTTTGGTACACAAGGAAGTATAAAATATACACTTGTTGTAAATCTAGCTTAAATGGCTTTGATATACAGTACTTTAGTTGCAGGGCCTCTTCAAATCTAGAAAAACTTGAATGCAGTAAACATTGTGTCAAAAAATGGACATCTAAGTTGACAGATAGCAAACACTACTGTCCCATGTACATTTTCCCTGAAGGAAGCACCACTAACATGATGGATTTCCTGATAATTAAACATGCATGGGGTTTACTACAATTTAAAGATGCAACATGTATGAATGTAATACTGTATGACCTCTATACTCCCTACACAAGATCATAATGTTGCATTCTGCTTTAATCAACTCCGCACAACCAACCCTGCCATTGTCTGATTTTGTACTCACAATCATTTGATTTCTTTCCCCAAAATGGCTTTGGTTTTGAGACTAACCAGTTTGTAAGGCAATGCTGGGGAACATGGAGCCCTCCAGATGTTGTTCTTGTAGCAAAATTCCCCGTCTGCCCTCATTCTTCATTGTGCTGCTTAGGCCTGAAGCAAGCTACAGCCTCCAAACATCTGGATGGCCACATGTTACCAGCAGCATCCTGAAGGTTTGCAGACACACCATTCTTCTCAAGGATTCTTTGCAACAATAGCAACAGAGAAAGGGAAACCCCAGGAAACCTCTAGCACATTATTCAGGGTGCAGTTAACCAGCACATTGAATTTTTTAAATGGTATCTACCTTATCCTTCACCTACAGGGTCCGTCACCTTCCCTTTTCTACAGTTCAAACTAAAGTTCTTATTCTATTTTAGGCAATTAAGCCTCTCGACTTCCAACAAGAAAATTTCCCCCTCACAGCCTGGGGCACGGCTCCCCTGAAAGCTGCTGTCCTATTCCAGGCATGTTTCAATGAAGATAGGGCCTCCAAATTACTTCCCCTTCTTCGGAGAATAATTTAAATGACATAACACCACTAATTAAATGTCTGCTGCTGTTGTCTTTTATCAGATCTCTTCTGCAATATGGGGGGATGTGTCGACAATTTCTGGCTGTAGAAACTTGATTGTTCTCTTTTTTTTTCCTCTTTGGTTCACTGAATCCTTTTAATGCCAATGTTCATCTAATACCAATCACCTTTTGCACTGTTAAACTGCAGGCTGCTCATTTTGTGTCATTGATGGTAACTCAAAAAGAAGACAGGTACATTCCTCCTTGACTGAATAATGTGGAAGGGAAGAAACCTCTTCTTCACTTGAGATTTGTCAGGCAAGAATCAAAGGCTGTGATCCTTTGCTCATTTGCTTTCCAGTTAATCCTCTGTAATTCCGTGGGACTAACTACATTAGTAAATAATATGGGAATTGCTCCAGGATTGGGATGGTCAGATTTATATTATTTTCCATTGACTATGTGATGTACAATGTGAATCAGCCTGGGATTTTCCTCTCCCACATCTAATTTTTCCCCTCTGCCACTGTGGCTTCTATATTATTTTCAGGCAATGCATTCACAGTGGCTCAGATGGTGGGATCATTTCTGCTGATGCATACAGTCTGATTTTTCTATAGGGGGACTTGTAGACTTTCCATTTTAAGCCATCCCACCTGCCTACAGCAGCAAGGTCAGTAAGGTAGGGATTCCTCTGTTACCCAGGGTGAGCACACCGCCACCTGCCACCTCAACACCTCTTGGATACACCCCAGTGCCCCAAACTTCCAACAAAATCATGACAGAAAAGGAAGGACCAAAGCAACCCATAACCACCACCGCATAGCTCCAGCACCAACCACCCAGCAAATATAACACACAAGTAATACAGAAAATATATGCATGAACCACTGGTAGGCAAAAAATAAAGGGGGTGGGTAGAAGGAAGATTGGCCAACTACAGACTAGCTGAAGTGGCTGTGTGTTCTCCATTATATACTAAGAAGGCAGACTGGAGAGAAGCCTGCTCCACTCAGGTTCACCTTTTCCGGTACCCTTCTTTAGGCTCTAGTTGGCCAATGGGAAGCTGTCAGGAAGTATTGTCCCAGCAGCTGGCCTCCCAGTATCCCCAGTTTTTGCAATGAGTAAATGGAGCCACAACAGTGCTGAGAGCTGACTGCACAGCTTGTTGCTGGCCCAGTCCACTGCTCTGGCCACAACCAGAGATCCAAGATAAGTGCTTTAGAAAGCAAAGCTGTGTCGATGGTGCTTGACCAGGCCAGCTCTACCATTCGGCAAGGTGAAGCAATTGTTTCAGGTGACAAGCAATGAAGGGCAGCCTCCCAGTTTCTCCTTCTGAACCACCTATCTTGGATAACAAAACTCTGAGTGCCGCCCAGCCTCTTGGGCACTGTGTGAACCATCCCACTGCCCTCAGATGGGATGGAAAACAATAAATCATCATCAGCCATGCTGCACTGAGATAAAAAGTCAACAGTTAGTCCCAGCATTAGATGTATGCAGAATGAAAGGGGGTGCCACCTTGCCCTTTGCCTCAGAAAGCAAAATATCTTGAGAGGGAACTTTTCCCCATAAAAAATAATTTGGAGGCATAACCTATTGTAAGGTCTACGCCAGGTGAAAGAGACCATCTTAAAAAGGCTATGACAGGAAAACATAGAAGCAGTAAGGCAAGGCCAATAGAAAGAGAGAAATAAGGACAGTGGGAGGAAAACAAGAAAGGAGGGAGACCGGAAGATAGGCATAAAGGATTAGAACAAAGGGCATTTCAAGCCAAAGATAGACTGCAGGCCTCGGGTGAATCACTGGTCAAAATTCTGTGGATTACCTGCTGATGCTGGGATGGGTAAATCTTGGTCATATTCAATAAAATGCTTGGTACATGCTTAAACAAGACCACAAGTTTGAAATCAAAACTAATTAAGCCTTCTTTGTTCCTAAATATGCACCCCTGCTTTGTAATAGTTTTCCAAGTGGCGGGTCTCAAGGTTTCTAGCAGGGAATGAAGGAGAGCCAGCAAGGCTGCAGTTGGCCCATTCCTGACCTATCGGGGAAGCAAGATCACTTTCAGAACTGCAGCATTTGTATGCCAAGTTAATTTGAGATCAGCACATTGGGGGGAGGGGTGTGAGGTGTTGATTTGTATTCCTTTTCTTTCAAAGAGTTTGGTGAACTACAGAAACACAAACAAACCAAACCCATCGAAAATTATTTACTGCTTTCATTCTCTGCCCCCAATTATGTGTGTTTCTTTCTTTTTTGGGAGTGTTAGCTCTAGAATTCTCTCTCTAACCCCAGTCAAGTGGCAGGTGTAAGGAGGTGTTGTTTGCAATCCTCTGACACATCAGCATGCTACGCTGCATGATTTGCCAGTTCAGTTCATTTCACTTGTATTGCATGTCATTGGCCACCTTTGTTATTTCATATTGATTTGCTTCTTTGAAGACACATTGAGGCATTTGTTGACACAAGTGGCTGAGCTTTCACTGTTGAAAGAAGCTCTTGATGATGAATGGTCATGTGGAACACTGAAACTGTCTTCCTCCCTCTGTCATCTTCCTCAGTTGGAGGAGAAGGAGAAACTGAAGCAATTGAGGTAATTGTCATGTCTCTGTGACTGAATGGTTGCTGTCAGGGCACATCATTTCATAGTTGCAGTCCTGGTAACATGGCTGCAAAGTCGGGTCTCCACAACAGAATTGCTCATCCACAATGAGCTTTGAATACGGACATAAAAGATGGAGGAATAAAAACCCAGGACAGTGGGATTTATTGCTTAAAGTTTTTCAAACAAATGAAGTTTTTCATTTTTTTCAAACACAAACATAGGTAACAACCCTTTTGAATACTATGTGCCATGGCTGGTCAGTCTCTCTATATTTGAAAGCCACTCAAGACATAGTGAAGAAAGTATATGTTGCAGCACAGAGAGCTAGCATACAAACTGATATTGCAACTTCATAATAAAGTTGTGTCTGTCGTTTGGTAGTGATAGCTTCATAGTTATAGAGCACATGCATTCAGAGGAGAGCATTCCATGTAAACATTTAGACACCATGTACCACGAGGTTTAGCCCAGGACTGCTCGCAGTTTCAGAGAGGCCATAGTTCAATGGTGAATAGAATGAAAAGTTAAACGGTGGGGCCAAAAATACCTGCATATTTTAAGCATAGAGCTCATGCTGCCAGTAACTACACCTAGAAACCTTTTGAATGGAGAGGGGAAAACTTACAAAAGCTGGGAACTCATCCAATAATGGCATCAAGGGGAAGGAGGTGGGGCCACCATGGTAACCATAGAGGACAAGATTCAGCTGCAAGGCTTGAGGTATCGCACTTTAAAACACACATAACTTATAGGACATCTGGCTTCTGTTGCCGATACCAGGTTTTAATCAGTGTTTTGTAAATCCTATGAAATTGTTTTACATTTCTGTACTTTATCTGTCTTTAGAATATCCCAATGCAACATTTCCCACTTTTCCTGACATGAGAAACTATTTACAAAACACGGATTAAAATCTGACATTGGCAACAGGGACTAAACAAAGTTGCTTTAAGGGCATGAATCTGTGGGCCAGGAATTGGCCATCTCTGCTGTAGGTGGAATAGCAGAAGAGTAGCCAAGTTGCAGCAGAAACAACCATTTGTCATGTAGTGCCTCCACAACAAAGTTTCATTTGCCAAGGGCAGACCAGCCATTTGGTAAACTGAGGCAGTTGTCTCAGGTGGTAGAAGGCTGAGAAAATCAGCAGAGCTGCTTCTGCCACCTTCTCCATATCACTCTAGCTAGATGGAAGCAACCAGATCCCTCCACAACTGTTGCGGCCCACATGCATGCCCTGGCCAAGGAATGGCCCTCCAACATTCATGAGGAGGAGGAGGAAGAAGAGTGCCTTGCCATTCGTGCCTGCCTGCATATCCTGGCCACTTCTTGGCCAGCTGTAAGACGAATGTCTCAGCCTTGTGGTGTAGGCAGCATGTGAAGAGAGAGACATCCCCCAAAATTGCCTTTTGCACAGGTGATTAGGTTTTGCTACCTCCCCCCATAACACCTCAGCCCACATCTAGGATTGAGCACTATCCCCAGAACTAGGCAGGAAACAACTGGGGTAAGCAGAAGCAGGGGGAGAAAAGGACTATTGCTTTCTGGCGAGTGAAGGAGGTATGGGATAGTGGTGCTGCCTTTGTGACTCAGACCGAAGGAGAGCATGTGTAGGTGCTGTATCTGGCACACACTTTTGTGTACAGTAATATCTGAAGAAGTATGCTTCAACGCGCAAGACGTTATGCCAAATAAAACTTGTTCATCTTGAATATGTCAGATATAACTTATTAACTTTGACCCTTTTGCTACAAAATGAACAAAAAGGAAGACTAGGAATTATTGCTTTTGTTTTCATGCGGAAGGAAAAGGTAGTGCAGGTGTACAGTAATAGGAATATGGCATTAGCTGCTCCTTACCATTATAAGAAATCCTTTTAATACAAATTCACTATAAATACTGATTGTATTTCAACACAAAGCAAGCTTACATAAAATCTCCTTTTGCTTGAATGTATAGTTGTACAAGTGTATCTCTAATTAAGGCATTTGCTCACTTAAGAGAACTTTCATTTGATCACAAGATTTTGTTAGCTTTCTCATTAGCCGGAGTAACTTTAATAATGCAACTAATTTTGCTGGTTCTTCATTGCTCACACTTGAAATATATAAGAATTTTTTTTTCTCGAGACACTACTATCACATCTAAAATCAAAGATACTATTGAATACATTGGTCTGCTCTGCTCCGCTGATACAACATTGTCAGGAAACCCAAGGCCCCTGGGCCAGACCTGCCTTCCCATCTGATCCACAGCATCCATCAGGTTGACCCTGTCTCCTTACTCCTCGTTTGCCTCTCCTCTTTCTCTCTCTCTCATTTTCACAGCTTCAGTTCAGCCACAGTCACAGAGAAAGCCCGGGTGATTAGGAAAAAATGTTAGAGATCTACAAGGAGGCATACGCACAGACGCCCAAGGTTAAAGGCCAAACCACACAGTGTGGTGGTGAGAATGTCTGTCCAAAGGATACTTCTGAGGTTATGATCTGTTGGATGGGTCTCCACACATACTTATGTGCCTCTATGATGCCATCTCTCTCTTGTTCTCCCTTTCTGGGTTAAATTAAGTGAATGAGAATGAGAGAGAGAGAGAGAGAGAGAGAGAGAGAGAGAGAGAGAGAGAGAGATGTTTTTTCAGATGCCAACACTCGTATCCCCGAAGAATCACCCTCTCTACATGGCATTTAGAAAAAGAGCTCTCATTGGTACTAGTCAGAGATATAGTTTTCTCTAACCCTGTTACAGATAAAGGAATGATATAGACTCTGTAGTTCGTAACCTAGCATAGACACCATAGTCAGCATAGGTTCCTCTGACAGCGTATTGTGGGAAAAGACTTCCATCATCTCTACCCCACTTGAATGGAATTTGTGGATCTATCCAAACCAACCTAGATAATGAAAAAATGACAAGCCTCACCAATTTTGGAGTTAGATTTTCTCCCCTTATCCCCACCATGCCGTTCTGTATTAGATGTGTGTAAGCATACCCCTGCTTAACTGCAGATTTTGATTTGACTCTGCTTTCCCCTGTGACTGTTCTCCTTTATCATCCCCTACAAATAAATACTTTGTTCCTAGATCTTTCCAGCTATTATTATTGGTACAGTACTGTGCTAATCCATCAGAGGTAGAAGGAAATTGCATTCAGTTGTCAGTATCACTATATGTACCCCTCAGGGTTTTCTGGTGTAGACTTGTAACTGCTTTGATAGCAACCCAGCCCTTGTTGCTACTACAGTTTTGGAAGTAACAAATATACAACAAAAGCAAACAGCTCCCCCCCAACTTTTTCCCACAGTCATGCTTCCTTTGCAACTAGGTGTCAGGGAGTGAATGCATTTCCAGCAGGCAGCAGTTTGCCTATGCAGATGAGCTGTCACTGATAGCTCAGAGGGACTAATTATGGAAACATGCTTATAATGGATTACTCCTTCTGTCATTCAGAGACATCCGTCTGGTAACCAAATAGCAACAGGTGAAAATGCCACAGGACTGGAGAATTAAGTGCTGCAGGTTAAGCGTCTTGTTTATTTACTGGGAAAGAAAGGTGAGATTGTTCAGAGGAGGCTCAGACAGGCTATTTAATAAGAAAGCAGTTACTTTGCCTGCCAGAGAAAGAGCAAAGTAGAGTGTATCATTTGAATTCAGTCTTTCACAATAGGATAGCTTCTTCCTCACCTCTCGCCAGAAGATTTTGATCCCTACATCTGTTTCAGAACACATCTAGCGGGCATGCAGGAAAGGATCTGTTGTAACGGTTGGTGCAAAGGTTGGTGGACACCACTGTGTGGACAGAAGAAGGCAGACATAAAGGAGGCTATCAATATGAGCCATGCATCAAGATGGTAACTGTCAAGATCTATCAGAGGTAGAACTTGATGAGTACTTCAACAATTTTTTAAAAAGTGAAACTGCACTATTTTGACATCACATATACTTGTTGTTTAGTGATTAAGTTGTATCCGACTCTTCGTGACCCCATGGACCAAAGCATGCCAGGCCCTCCTGTCTTCCACTGCCTCCCGGAGTTTAGTCAAATTCATGTTGGTAGCTTCACAGACCCTGTCCAGCCATCTCATCCTCTGTTGTCCCCTTCTCCTCTTGCCTTCACTGTTTCCCAACATCAGGGTCTTTTCCAGGGAGTCTTCAATATATGGCATGCATTAAATTGAGATGTTAGTCCCACCTGGATGACCCATGGGTGAATGAAATTTGCTGATGTAACCCTTTAGTAAGTTCCATTGTCTAAATAAGGGAAGCCACGGTCTTTAGTTTGCCAGATCTGAGCAGTGCTGACCGTGACAGAGCTGTCTGGAGGCCGTTAATTCATAGGGTCACCATGAGACAGAAATGACTTAACAGAGGGTTTGTTTTCTGGTTAGATATGATCAGCAGGTGAACCATGAAGCTCCCTAGTCCTTGACAAACATTTTAAAATATTCCCTTTGAAATAGCTCGAAACAGTGAGCAAACACTATGTTTTGAAAGGAGAAGAAATGCACCTTCTTCTCAAGTGCTAATCAAGGGATGGGGATTTATATTTAGCTATCATCCGTGAGAATTCTGTTGGAGTAGCTTCTGCAGCAGAAAATGGGAGGAGAAGGAAAGGCTTGAAAACTTGACTTATCACACCCCCTTATCTGGTTTAAAACAGGCTGCCTTCGAGTTCAGCCAGGCTAACAAGGGTTGAAGCTGTTAAAGTAGTAATTCACTCATCAGCTGCATGGGAAGAACCCCTGTCCTGCTTTGTTGATGACAGCTGCCTGCAAAGATGGGAACCGGCCAGCCAAGCTCCTGCCAGGATTTGTGTGCCACCAGTGATGACGGACCCCAACGGCGTGAAACGAAAGGTGAGTGGCTCCACCAGCCGTTGGTTGGGGAGAGAATTCACACGGCTGTGTTGCCATGTGACAAAATTTGGACAGAGGGTTCCAAATTAATTCCAGCCCATCTCTAATGATAAACTAACATACAATATAAAAATTAAGAAGGGGTAACTAGCAAAGATGTTATGGGGAGATTTTATTAGTTTTGTGTTGACAAAGAGGAAGGGGCAAAGCTCAACATATGAATTTGTGTAATTTTGGAAGGGGAAAGGGGGCCCAGAAGGCCAAATGCTGGAAGTGGTTATTCCCTAATGATCTCAATGGTGGGCTGCATTGTGTATATAGGTTGGGTCCTCCCCCCCCCCCCCATTTTTGGTAGATGTTTCAATATTCATTAAACTTGCATTTTAAAAATTAATAACTTAACATCTCAACAAACTCTATTGATTCAGTATGGAAACACAATATCCTTTCCCTCTCACAGTCCTTTGAATTTTCTAAGGATCTGCTCCAGAGGGCTGGAAACCTCTCTACAGCATGTTTTTGACAGCTAGAGAAGGGTATGGGTGGTGTAGGGGGAGGGACAAAGATCACAACACTTCTGAAAACAGGTACTGGAATTCAGGATACAGAAATAAAAATATGTAGTACTGTGAGCAGGAGGCTGTCAGCCTGTGGCAAGCATCACCTTCAGTGCCTTCCACAACTCTTTGAGTTCGGGCCTGCAAGAGGGTTAAGCGTGGCACCCTCCAGCCCTCGGAGGGGACTGCTTCAAAAGCTGTGCTAAAGCCAAGAGTTACTGAAGGCAAGAAAACAGGAGAGCTTTCAGGAAGAGAAGGGAGAAGCAAAAGAGATGGGGGAAGAGAATGAGGAAGGAGAAAAAGTAGAGGATATATGGGCTGGTGTGGCAGGTCATCTGGAAGTCCTCTCCTACTATAGGCAGACCAGTCTCCCCATGGAACACCTTTCTAAAATTGCCAGTACCCACAAACCCACAACAAGTGTTCTGAATAACTGTTGGACCAACCTGACATTGAACCTACAGTGGGGTGGGCTATACCCACTCCAACAGAACCTAGCCCATCCCATCCTTATTGACTTTAACTCCAATCCAGAGTGTCTCCAATTCAAGATAGAGCACCAATTCAAAAAGCTGCAGCAGCTCACTGAAACGTCAATGCTAAGGAAGATTACCAGAGAAAACAAGGACACTAAGGGACTGTGGGTGAACAGAACCACCCAGAGGACTTGAACTGAGGCAACAGGGAGTGGAACTTAACCATCCTGCCTGTATAGAAGAGGACATGGAAAGGTTGCAGGGCTGGAAGGGAAATAAACAGTGAAATCAACTATCTGCTTTATATACCTCTGTAATATGGTTCTGGGTTTATTGAAGAAACTGTTTTATCTGATGGTACTGGGCCCTATTGATGTCACCTGCCCATGGAAGACTCACACAAATAGATACTTTATACTCTTCTGGTTTATGACATCCAATCCTGCTCATCTTTGCTCTCCTTCTTCCTGCCTTTCAGATTTGAGATTGTGAATAATTTGGATGACACCCATCTCTTAAAGGTGCTTGTTTGCATGTTACAGTGGATCAAGGATTCAAAATAACCAGGAGGCAAATTGCCTCAAGTTAAGAAATCATTTATAGACATTATCTATTACATACTGAGTTACACAAATCAGTATGCAATGAATAATGTCTGCAAAAATTTCTTTTGTTGTTGTTGTTTAGTCGTTTAGTCGTGTCCGACTCTTCGTGACCCCATGGACCAGAGCATGCCAAGCCCTCCTGTCTTCCACTGCCTCCCAAATCAAATTCCAGGAGAGTCAAATTCATGTTGGTAGCTTGGTCATACTGTCCAGCCATCTCATCCTCTGTCATCCCCTTCTCCACTTTCCCAACATCAGGGTCATTTCCAGGAAAAAATGTCTTAGTTTGAGGCAATTTGCCTTTAAAAATTGCATTATTTCCTACAGAACATGGCGTTGGTGGTCCATTCCGCCTTTTTCCATCTTTGGCGGATAGCCCGGCTGTGACCCTATCTTGATACGGGGCACTCACTACCTTGGTTCATGCGCTCGTAATCTCCAGATTAGACCACTGCAATGCGCTCTACGTGGGGTTACCTTTGAGGTTGACATGGAAACTCCAAGTGGTGCAGAATGCGGCAGCCAGACTCCTTACTGGAGCAAGAAATTCCATCATATTTCTCCTATTTTGGCCATGCTGCACTGGCTGCCCATTCGTTTCCACGCTGACTTCAAAGTTTTGATGCTTACGTACAAAGCCCTAAACGGTTTAGGGCCTCGATACTTGGCGGAATGCCTACTCCCACCAAGTTTTACCCGTGTCACTCGTGCGAGTCAGGAGGTGAGGCTGAGGAGCCTAACGCCGAGGGAGGCCTGGAAGGGAAAAACAAGAAACCGGGCCTTCTCGGTGGTGGCTCCTTGCCTCTGGAACAACCTACCTCCGGAGATTCACGCGGCCCCCTCGCTGGGTATGTTTAAAAATCAACTAAAAATGTTGATGTTTCGGCAGGCCTTCCCTCCAGTTAACTCCTGATGTTTTCCTTCCCTCTCTTCTCCTACTGTTTGTTTTCCATCTCATTGAATTTGTTCATTGTTCATTACGTAATAATTTTATATCTATCTGTGTATTTTATGTGTATTTTACTTATGTTGTAAGCCGCCTAGAGTGGTCATAACTTACCAGATAGGCGGGATATAATTATAATTAATTAATTCCAGCCTCTGCATACACATGTTAGTAGTCTGAATGTAAATTTAGAATCATGATAAACTTCCATTATATGCTGAGAATAAAGAAGAACATTCAAGGATGTGTAATTATTGCCTTTTCAACATTTGGCGCACAAACAGTATTGACATGCACTAAAATTGTCACTATTACATCATGCAGTATCCTCCCAGTGCTAGAAAATAAAGATTTGTCAATTTACTGGGACTGATTTCATTTTTCAGGATTGCGAAATGGTCTGGAAAGAACTGAAAGAGATTTGGTAAAGACATTTAGAATGAGACGAGCAACGTGCTGTGCTCATATACAATCGTTGTTGCTATGATCAGTTAGAGCCATTGAACAAATCATTCAGAAAAGCAACAGCATTTTGTGTTTTTAGTAGCCTGCATCACATGGATGTTATGGCAGAGATATATTGAGATGGGAAGGGCATGCGTTGTTTCCACCTAAGTAGAAAACAAACAAACATTCCAACAGAACATTAACACGGAGAGGTCTCCCAGTTCTAAACACTGGACCTGTGACACAATGCATTCAGAAATGAGAAAAGCTCAATTTTGGATAACAACTCTCAGATTGAACAGCATGTGTGGCCAGTGGCCCTGACGACTGGAATGCTCTGGAGTTATGATCTAAAAAGTAACTTTTGCCATCTCTAAATGCTGTGGTGAGTTAGGAGCAAGCACCATGCCAGTCAAATTCACAGCATCCTATGAATTTGTTTGTTAAGTCTGTGTCCTGTTTCTGCAACAATCTGTGGTGGGTTTTTTCCTTTTTCTGAACACAGGGAAATTCACATTATATATATAAAATGTGAATCACCAATATAAAATACATATTTTTATGTACACTTGACACTTTTTGTTTATTTGATCCAGGAATGACACTGCAGAATTTTGGAGACATCCAGAACAGGAGGGGTAATTTCATTCTCATTTATGGTACTGCATATAATGCAGTTTTAGTTACATCTAGGTAACAGACAGTAATTTGTTATGGGGCAGATAAACAGCAGTTCAGATTTGCGTGGATAGAATGGTTTAGTCACTAGATGGCACTGGATTTAGTTGTATCTCAGTGTAGAGTTTGCTGTTGCATTCTTCATTTCTTAAATAAGAGAGAAAATATTCTAATTCCCTGATGAGTGTGCCCTTTAAACCTTCCATGGAAGTCTAGTTATCCCTCTTGCTTCAGTTTGGGTGTGCAACAATTGTCTCCTATGTGTGTTCATTGAGGTACAGTACTCATGTTTACAGCAGGCAACCCATAGCATAATTCTTTGCAACACAGCATAGTGCAAAGGAGCTACAGCAATGAACTGGGGTGCAATGGAATGCCTGAAGAGTTAATAAAAATACAAGAAACTATGAAGCAGTTTCTGCCACTCAGAAGTGCAATAATGGCAACTCAAAAATTGGAGACAATAATATGGTCTTATTAAATATCTATTACAACTCTGAACCTCCCTGCCTAGGAAAATCCACATAATCTGACTTCCTCCCAGGCTTTAAATACTTCACGTAAGGAACTATTTATATGATGTTTGCCTTTTATTCTTGAGTACACTCCTGGGGTTTGTTGTTCTTGCTCTCTTGTACATTATTAGATTTTAAGAGTAGGGTTTATTGCAAATTTGTGTTGATATTATCATTCACACTGCGTTGATTTTATGTGTTAAGCTGTTTCAGGAGTCTATTGCGGGATAATCAAAGATATAAATATTAGAATAAATCAAGGAATCAGTCAGGCAGAATGAAGAAACAAACCTTGGGTGTTTTCTTTCCAGCAGGCTTAATTTAAGAGCTGTGGAGACAAATATGTATACTCTGTTCCAACATGGGTATAGTTTTGGAGTCAAGTTTGTCAAGTTTACATACCGTATTTTTTGCACCATAAGACGCACTTTCCCCCCTCCAAAATGTGGGTGGGGAAGTCAGTGCGTCTAATGGTGTGAATGCAGCAATTTCGTCGCTGCTGGCCCCATGGGGGGGAGCGTCGCAAGGGTCCGGGTGAGCCTTCCAGGACCCTTGCGAGGCTACCCCACCCCCCCACGGGGCCAGCACCAGCGAAATCGCCAGCTTCCAGGTGGGGGGAATGTCGCAAGGGTCCTGGAAGCTCACTCAGATCCTTGCGATGCTCCTCCCACCCACGCACGGGCCAGCACTGGCAAAATCGCCAGGTTCTGGGAGTGTTTTGAGGCTTCCCAAGCCGCAAAACACTCCCAGAAGCTGGTGATTTTACCCCCCTGGTCCCATGGGGGTGGTGGAGGGTGGCAAGGGTCCAAGGGAGCCTCCCAGGACCCTTGCCACCCTCCCCTCACCCCCCCATGGGGCCAGCCCTGGCGAAATCGCCAGGTTCTGGGAGTGTTTGGAAGCTTGATAAGCCTCCAAACACTCTCAGAAGCTGGCGATTTTAACCCTCCTGCTCTGTCGGGGGTGGGGGGAGGGTGGCAAGGGTCCAAGGGAGCCTCCCAGGACCCTTGCCACCCTCCCCCCACCCCCCCACGGGGCCAGCCCTGGCGAAATCGCCAGGTTCTGGCAGTGTTTGGAAGCTTGATAAGCCTCCAAACACTCTCAGAAGCTGGCGATTGTACCCCCCCAGCTCTGTGGTGGGTGGGGGGAGGGTGGCAAGGGTCCAAGGGAGCCTCCCTTGGACCCTTGCCACCCTCCCCACCCCCGCCCCCACGGGGCCATGGGGGGTGGGGGAGCATGGCAAGGGTCCAAGGGAGCCTCCCAGGACCCTTGCCAGGCTCCCCCCACCCCCCCATGGGAACAGCGCTCAGAAAAGGTCCTGGAAGCTCCCGATTTTGCCCCCTCTGTCGCCCGGGGGAGGCAGGGTGAGTCTCCAAAGGGTCCTGGAACACACCCTAGGACTCTTTGGAGACTGACCCTGCCTCCCCTGGGGGCCAGAGGGGATGAAAATTATCTGCTTTCTTCTCCTAAAATTTGGTGAGCCTTATGGAGAGGTCCATCTTATGGAACACACCCTAGGGTCCTAGGGTCCTAGGGTGTGTTCTAGGACCCTTTGGAGACTCACCCTGCCTCCCCCGGGGGCCAGAAGGGGCAAAATCGCCACCTTCTGGGGCTCTTTTGAGGCTTGGGAAGCTTCAGAAGAGCCACAAAAGGTGGCGATTTTGCCCCCTCTGGCCCCCGAGGGAGGCAGGGTGAGTCTCCAAAGGGTCCTGGAACACACCCTAGGACTCTTTGGAGACTGACCCTGCCTCCCCTGGGGGCCAGAGGGGATGAAACCGCCACCTTTGGGGGCTCTTCTGAGGCTTGGGAAACTTCAGAAGAGCCCCAGAAGGTGGCAATTTCACCCCCTCTGGCCCCCGAGGGAGGCAGGGGGAGACTCCAAAGGGTCCTGGAACACACCCTAGGACCCTAGGACCCTAGGGTGTGTTCCATAAGATGGACCTCTCCATAAGGCTCACCAAATTTTAGGAGAAGAAAGCAGATAATTTTTTTCCTGTTTTCTTCTCCTAAAAATTTGGTGCGTCTTATGGAAAGGTGCGTCTTATGGAGCGAAAAATACGGTACATCTCTTACACATACACACACACACACACCACGGCTAGCTGGATGAGGAACTATGAAAGTTGCATATGTGGATCTGAAAGTCTGGTCAGGAGAATATACAAAGAGATGGATCTAGCATCTCCCACAAATCAGATAATTTATATTTCTCTGAGAGGCTAAGTAGTTGACCTGGCTGCTTTTCTTGTATACAGTTGGATCAGCCACAATACTTTACAAAGATGTAAAGGCAAATATGAAAACAGTCTCAGTTTACTTGGATCGCTGTTCACAAGGAATTAGAATGTGGTGAAGATGCTGCTACATCCACTCGACACTTACTGAAAGGATGAGAAATCCTCACAGGTGTAACTTCCCCAACAGTGCATACCAGAACAGGGCAAAGATGATGTCAGATTCGCTGGGTCCAAGGCTGCTCTACGCCTGTCCCCATTCAGAGATGTGTCACTAATTTTCTCTCCTGCCTTTATGTCAATGGGAAGGAATTCTCAAAAACATGAGGAAGTAATGCTCAAGAGACTGGTCGTCTCCCTTCTTTGCACGCATGGGCTGACCAGATTTTGCAAGTGGTGCGAATTCCACCCAGGCACTGTCCTCTCAATCCCAGTTAAGACCGATGCCTGTGTCAGCAAATATCTTAGTGCTGAGCAGGATTGAAGAGGCACACAAACTCTTTCACTAGTCTGCTAACAGGTTGTGTTGGGCATGTGACCATTTTAAAATGGCCAAGATAGCAATTTGAGAGTCACACTAACTCAGGGCATACAGTAACGACAAAAGTGTGTCCACAAAACTTTGAAATATGTCTTGTTTATAGGAAGAAATCTGTTTTCTATGACAGACATCACACACTGCAGGGCAATCTTTACCAAGCAATAACTTGCCGAGACGTTAACTATCAGTGTCTTTCTTCTGTGGCAGAAAAATGCTACAGCCCCACAGCTATTATTTTAAGACATCTCAGCAAGCACACTTTTATCTGATACAAGTGGGCTTGAACCTCAGCTGATGGCACAAAGTTGGACATGTCAGCTCCCTCAAGGGAAACACTGTCTGAAGTGATTAAGGGTTCCACATCCATGTCACCCTGAATGCTCAGAGTGAATGAAGGCTTGTTATTTATGCATATACAGTTTATGAATGAAAGTGGCAGGACCAGGAAAAATCTGGTATCAGCTTCAGCACAGACTGCTATATCTGGATGTGGATTCAACAGAACTAATTGCTAAAAGGAATGCCATTTATTCATTCTCTTTGTGCAATGAAGTTCTTTTCTATTAATAACAATGCAGTAAAAAGTGCTGGAACCAGATCTGCAAGAAGGTTGCTTTGCAGTAGGGTTGGATTACTATTAATAATGATACTAAAAGGAGTAATTACTTTAATGTGAGTATAAAGAGCTATTCTTAAAAATGCTTGATCATTTTCCCTCACGAAGAAAAATAACACACTCAGCTATAAAAAGATACTTTCATCACTGAGAATCAATTATAAAAGTACTAAGGGAATGACGTCTACTTTTTTAAAAAAAAAAAAAGAATGGGCCAGTATTTTCTTCCTGGCAGTTTTGTCTACCTTGCCTTCTAGCACACATCCCTTGACTTCAGGATTTCACACACTAACGTATTGATAACATTTATTTTGTACATGATTCTCTTCTGCCCTTTATCCTTATGCCATCATAGAGAATCACTTGCTTCTGAATTAGATTTTGACTGTAGATGTTTCCTTTTTGAAACACCAGTTTTTGCCTTCACAGATTACATTTCCTGCTTGACTTTTTCAACCTCAGCATATCTTGGGGCAAGCTGGATGGCACATTGGGCATGTTTTTAGAGGGGTTCCAGAGACTCATGAAGAACTTAAGTTTTCATAATATGCATTTACCATGCTTTGCTTTCTGATTCATCATAGGAAGATAAACATAGGATTGATTCATATGTATGTCTAAAGAAAATCCGCTGTGAGAGGGGAAATGAGATAATCATTTGAAGTATGCACTCACTTAACATCTAGGTAAAGGTAAAGGTTCCCCTTGACATTTAGTCCAGTCGTGTCCGACTCTAGGGCGCGGTGCTCATCCCCGTTTCCAAGCCATAGAGCCACCATTTTGTCTGAAGACTGTTTCTGTAGTCACATGGTCAGCACAACTAGACACAGAATGTCATTACCTTCCGACTGTGGTGGTACCTGCTTATCTACTCGCATTTATATGCTTTCGAACTGCTAGGTTGGCAGGAGCCGGGACAAGCGACGGGAGCTCACTCTGTTGCGTGGATTCGATCTTACAATGGCTGATCTTCTGATCTTGCAGCACAGAGGCTTCTGAGGCGCCACCACGTCCCTTCTCTTAACATCAAACTCAACCCTTTTGTTGTTCATGTTTAGTCATTACATCATGTCCGACTCTTTGTGACCCCATGGACCAGAGCAGGCCCTCCTGTCTTCCACTGCCTCCCGGAGTTTAGTCAAATTCATGTTGGTAGCTTCACAGACCCTGTCCAGCCATCTCATCCTCTGTCATCCCCTTCTCCTCTTGCCTTCACTGTTTCCCAACATCAGGGTCTTTTCCAGGGAGTCTTCTCTTCTCAACAGATGGCCAAAGTATAGGGCTAGTTACCCTCAGTAGCCCTGGTTCAGTCTTCGTTTCTTCCACAATTTAACACTGGGGTGTGAGAGTCTTTAGTCTGGCTCACTGGTAGATGCCATATATTGCCAAGGCTGGAGGCCCAGAGAAGTGAGGACCTGAATGCCCTCAGGTGGGGGCAAGGAACATGGCATACTAGGGAACCTAACAGAGTTTGGGTCTGATTCAGCATCTGCAGCTGCTTTGGCTGGAGTTGGCACTGGCATTAATGTTGACACTTCCTGCTCTAGCACCTCATCTGCATCAGGGTCATCTCCCAAACTCTAATCCCAGCTGTTGTTGAGGGCCCTGCCTCTATCATTCCCCCCAGTAGTGCAGGTATGGAGGAGCCAGCAGATACAGGTACTTCTCTACTTCTACTTCTCTACTAGAACCCCCATCCAGGGATCCTCCTTTATAATGTAGTCCCATTCCCCTTCTGATATTGAATCTTCCTTCTCTTCCTTCTCCACATTATATGCTTCTCCTCCTTCTGGACCTCTCCCCAGGAACCCTGCTCCTGTCCCTTCAAGAGACCCTGTTTCTTCATCTCTCCCTCTGATTTGCCCCCTACCTCCTCTTATATCACCCATCATTCAACTAGACCTCTTCTCCTTCAAGGGTTGCTCCATGCCTTTCTCATAGCCTTCACTAACTGGTGTTTCCTCCACCTTTGTTGCCTGGCAGTGCCTTCAATCCCTTGCCTCCTCAATTTCTGTTTCCAATGGCATTTCTGTTCGAGTGCTCTCCCCAGAGCTTGAGCTGGGGCTAGATGGCCTGCAACGGGCACACACGCCAGTATCCTTCTCACATCATGAAAGACAAATTTATCTGAACATGTGTTTTTGCCTTGACCTCTGAGAGATGGATATGTTTTGGGATCAAGCTTACATTCATGCCTAGAGTCCTACAAAAAATTTAACCTTGGACTCATGGCAGTGAAATGCCTGCATATACCTACTTCCATGATGAAAAAAACTGGGCATGTTTAGCCTTAATAAAAGAAGGCTGAGGGGAGGAGCAGCATTTGTTCTCAGTCTTCCCAGATGCAATAACAGACTCAAGCTACAGGAAGCCAGATTTAGGCTGAACATTAGGAAAAACTTCATAACCGTTAGAGCAGTATGACAATGGAACCAATTACAGTGGTGCCCCGCTTGATGACGATAATCCGTTCCATTAAAATCACTGTTAAGCGATATCATCGTCAAGTGAAAGAAAAAAAAACCCATTGAAATGCATTGAAAACCAGTTCAATGCGTTCCAGTGGGCAAAATACCTCATAGTCCAGCGAAGATCCTTCATAGTGGAAGTCATTTACCGTCGCTGTCTTCCGGAAATAGGTCCGGAAAACAGCAGGCAGCCATTTTAAACCCCCAACGATCAGCTATTTTTGATTGTCGTAATGCAAAGAATCGGTTCTCGAAGCAGGGAACCGACCGTCATAAAACGGATTTTCCCCATTCAATCATTGTTTTGCAATTGCAATAGCGATCGCAAAAACCTCATCGTGAAGCTATTTTGTCGTGGAGCGGGGTAATCGTCAAGCGTGGCACCACTGTACATTGGGAGATGGTGATCATCCCAACACTGGGGGTATTCAGGAGAAAAATGGACAAGCATCTGTCAGATTTGCATTGAGTTGGATTCCTGCCTTGAGCACAGGGACGGACTCAGTTGTCTTATAGACCCCTTCCAACTCAATTATTCTATGATTCTATGATATAATGTCATTGTTTCATTCACCATGTGTAATATCTGTTTCTCCCTCTACTTCCACCTTTAGTTTTACAAGTTTAATTAGGAAGACATCCAAGCCCTTTCATTGCTTTACTGCAAGGAGTTGGTGAAGTTTGGTTTTAGTCAAGGCATTCTGGAAATACCTGGAGGCAGGTTTGGGAGTCTGATTCCCCACTGTGCTTCCTACAAGTGGAGCTAATTTGTGTGGCTATGAGTAAGCTGCACACTTCCAGGGCTCCCCCAGAAGAATGAAATGGTAAACCACTTCTGAGCACTCTCTACCTAGAAAACTCTGGTCCTCTGACACTGTAAGTCAGAACTAATTTAATAACACATCCTCATCCTCCTTACCACCATCATTATCACTCTACTCCAGGTATGCAGTACTCATCTGAGTATGTGTACCAAGGCAGTTACTAACAGCATGTCTGGGTGAAATATGAAGATGCAGCTCTACATCCCCAGGCTGCCATGAGGGGAGGGCAAGGTAGACAATATTATGTGAGTCAGAGTCCTTTAAGAGATTCTATCATTGGTATTTATCAGGTCTTTAGCACCGCACTCTGCTGACAGCATTAGATTTCATGGATTCATGGTTGCTCTGGGGCACATACATTAAGCCAGTAGCCTTGCCAAGATTACAGATTGAGTCAGAGGGATCCTTTCTGTGGCCATCAAAGAGCAGAACAGCCTGAATCAATGATGTGTAATATCCAGAAATAGAATATATTTCAGTGCTTCTTGGACCGGTGTCACAAGAAGTGTGTCAGACTCCTTTGCTCTTTTCTTTCTTATCTGTTAGCATTTGAAGTCTAAAAATTGCTTTCCCTCTATCTCTTTGTCATGATCCATTCAATAGGTGACATCCCATAACCTCCTCAGTAACAGCCCCAAACCTGAGAGCTGCTTGAGGGTCAATATAGATGTTTAGGAAAATACATACTATCTCCCCTAAGGGGTTCAAATGCCATCCTCTTAAACTCAGTTTCCCGTATTTCTCTTAAAATTGTAATGAATTCACTTTGACAATTTGTACCCTGTCCAATTTGGTTTGCACCTGAATATTTTAAAGTATTTGCACGCATTTATAGTAGCCCAAATTGGGGGGGGGGGGGAGAGAAAATGAGGGAAATTAAGAGCCAGAGCTTCATCTTCATGAGCTGGGGAGTAAGTGCTATCAACTACTGTTCAACTTCCAATGTTCAAGCAAAGGTTCCATTAACATACATACATACATACATACATACATACATACATACATACATACATACATACATACATACATACATACATACATACATACATACATACATACATACTGTGACAAACCCAGACCTACTGGGATCTATCACACAGTTACTAAGCTGCCACCAACCATTCCCTATAATAAGTCACACAGACCAGGGATGGATTTTTAAACAACAAAAGAATAAGGTTTATTTTAAATACAAACAGGGTAAATAAAACAATCAGGTGAATAAAATAAAGTAACGTGGCTTATTCTCACACACACAAGCATACAGTTTGGTTCACCTAGAACCTTTAACTTAAAGCACAGACCCTGAACCCATCAGTTCTGGCTAACCCACAGACACCTGAACCTATCAGGTTGGTACTCTGACACACAGTAGTACCCTGTCAGACACACAGACTTCCACAACAGCTTCTTCTTCCCAGCTGCTGCTTCGTCCCAACCCAGTGTCTCACAGTCTGTCTCAGCATCTCCTCTTCACCACACAGGCATCACATATTTATACAGTACAGCCCCTCCTCCTGATGTCCCGCCTTCCACTCCCCATAGGATGGAACTTTCCCTCCAAACCCATGACAGACAGGTAACATCAGTGCTGTTATGTAACACCTCCCCTCTTTAAAAGTTGTTTTGTAGGGGGAAAGCTAAAAGTGCTTTTCACCAAAAAAACAACCTGCATAAAATACACAACAACATTTATACATACCATATAATACTTACATATACTTACACTCCAAGTTAACCATAGCAAATATGCATTTAAACATTTTACCATATACAGTACATCAATTTACCTTTATTAATACCAACCAAATTCAAAACCAGGTACATTTTAACTTTTTGTTTTCATTATATACATATAGTCCATGTTCTTTCGCCGTCTTCAGTCTTCAGGTCTTCTTGATAAGGCGTCAGCAACACAGTTCACTGACCCTCTGACCACCTTCACTTCAAAGTCATAGTCCTGTAGGTTTAAAGCCCACCTCATAAGTTTGCTATTGTGGGTTTTCATTGTCTTTAACCATTGCAATGGTGAATGGTCAGTACACAGAATAAAATGTCTTCCCCAGATGTAAGGCTTGGCCTTCTGGATCGCGTAGACTATGGCCAAACACTCCTTCTCCACGGTTGCCAAATGTCTCTCACCTTTTTGAAGTTTCCTACTCAGGTAGGACACTGGATGCTGGTCACCATTCTCATCCTCCTGGCACAGAACTGCTCCTACCCCGCTGTTAGACGCATCTGTGTAGATGATGAACTCCCGGTCGAAGTCTGGAGCCCGCAGGACTGGATAGTTGATTAACGCCTCCTTCAACCTCTGGAACGCCGCCTCACAGTCGCTGGTCCACGGGATGCGGTCATCAGCCTTCTTCCTCGTCAGATCCGTCAGCGGAGCCGCAATCTCGCTAAACCTCGGGATGAACTTTCTGTAGTAGCCCACCAACCCAAGAAATGATTTGACCTTTTTCTTGGTGTTGGGTCTAGGCCAATCACGAACTGCTTCTATTTTGGCCTCTAGGGGTTTTATCATTCCTCCCCCTACCATGTGACCCAAGTATTTTATTTCTGGGCTACCCAGCTGACACTTGCTGGCCTTTACTGTTAGCCCTGCTGCACTTAACCTCTGCAGCACTAACTCCAGGTGTATCAGGTGATCTTCCCAGGTATTACTGAAGATCCCTATGTCGTCAATGTAGGCCACTGTAAAGTCACTGAGCCCTGCCAAGGTCTGGTCCATCAGCCTTTGGAATGTGGCTGGTGCATTTCTGAGACCAAAGCTCAAGACTCGAAACTCATAGAGACCAAAAGGGCTGCAAAAGGCAGTCTTTTCTTGATCCCTGGGATCAATTCTTAATTGCCAATATCCCTTTACCAGGTCCAATGATGAGATGAACCGACAACCCCCTATGGTTTCAATCAGGTTGTCTAGCCTGGGCATTGGGTAGGCATCAGGAGTGGTTACACGGTTTAATTTCCTGTAATCGACACAAAACCTAATGCTCCCATCAGGCTTGTCCACAAGGACTATCGGAGAGGACCAAGGACTAGAAGAGGGGACGATTATGTTCTCCCTCAGCATTTCGTCCAGCTCCTTCCGCACCTTGTCCCTATAGGGTCCCGTTACTCGGTATGGGGATACTGCCTGCGGGGGTGCATCCCCTGTGTGGATCCGATGCATCACTCCCTTCACTATCCCCGGCTTGTTGGAAAACACCTGTTGATATTTATTAAGCAGCATTTTTAGTTCTTGCTGCTGGTCTTGGGTGAGTGCAGGACTGATCTTTACCTCCTCTGGGTTGTATTTTACTTCCCCTCTACCCTCCCAGAAGGGTAATTCCGCTTCCTCCCTCTCAGCTGCTTTTATAGCAAATAGAACCCTCTGTTCCCCTCTGTAGTAGGGTTTTAGGGCATTCACATGAACCACCCTCCTTGCTTGGTTCTCCTCCTGCTCTATTAGGTAGTTCAGGTCTGACATCTTGGAAATGACCCTATATGGTCCTGCCCATTTGAGCTGCAGTTTATTCTCTCTGCAGGGCCTAAGCCAAAGCACTTCCTCCCCTGGGTCAAAGTGCCTCTCTCTAGCTTTGTGGTCATACCATGTTTTCTGTCTGACCTTCTGAGCTTGCAGGTTTTCTGCTGCCAGCTCTAGATTTCTCTTTAGGTCATTCATCAAGGTGTCTATGTAAGTCACAACGTCTTGTGGGTCATCCTGGGTGATCTGCTCCCAATCTTGCTTGATCAAATCAAGGGGCCCTTTCACCCCTAAGTGTGCAGCAGACATGTCAGAGTGACCCCTTTGTAAGATCATGGGGCGATACTTTTCAGGTACCACCAGCTGACTTCTGATCCTATCTCCCCCTTTTGAGATATTCCTCAAGGTTTCTCTATATAAAATCCCCTTTTCCTCCAGAACTCTCACTGGGGTTTCAGGTGTTAGCTGAGCGTCAGTCACCTGTTCAAAACACTTTTGGAGAGTGGCGTCTGCCTTTTGCTCCTGTCCAAATCTGCTGTCTGTGGTTAAGGTTTCCACCACAGCTTCTGAACTCCCCTCTGCTTCCGTCTCTGGCTCATCATTACCCCCCTGAACTGTCCCTGTGGTGGCTTGTGAGCGTGTAATCACTAGCACCCGTTTCACATGTTCAGCCAGGTCATTTCCCACGAGCACGGCTGCTGGCAGAGTCGATAAAATCGCTAGCCGCCAATCTCCCCTCCAGCCTTGAAAGTGGACAGGTACCTCTGCTACTGGCAGAGAGATTACCTGCCCCTCAATCCCTGCCACCTTTATGCTCTCATTTGGGATTATAAACTCCCTAGGGATGATATCTGGATGGCACAGGGTTACCTGGGAACAAGTGTCCCGCAGCCCCCTATACTGACGGTCAAGTATTCCTACGTCCACCCCTGCTGTCTCAAACAACTGAGAATCTGTTTTTATCAGCAAGCAGCGCTTTACCTCCACCAGAGGACCATTTTCCTCAGCCTGATCAGCATAGGTAGCTGTTCCAGACTGAGTAGCCATGGCAACAGGCTCCCTCAGTGACACTGAGCCTTGCTCTTTCTGGACACAGAACACAGCTTTTGGCTTGGTCCCACTAGACTCCTGAGGCACCATTCCTTTTAGCTGCTTTAATATCTCACACTCTGAGATTAGATGACCCTTTCCCTGACAGAAATAGCATTTTCTGGTGTATTTTGATTCTCTCTCATCTTGTTTTGGTTTTCCCTCCAAAATCTGAGGTCTTAGTTTCATGTCTGAGGGCTTCCCTTCACCATGGGCCCCTCCCCCTTGCTGGCTTTTCCCTTTTATTCTCAAATCCAGCTCCTTTTGCTTGGCCTCAAACTCAGCCCTGATCTGTAAAATTTCTTCCTCAGCCCTAGCTTTTATCTCTTTTACTTTTTCTTCAGTCTTATCTCTGATTTCTTTTAATTTAATGTCTTTTTGCTGAGTATATTTTTCAAGATCTTGCTCACTTTGTCTGACCTGAGCCTCATACTTTTCCTTCTTTGACATTTCTTCCCCTGATAAATTGTTAATAAACTTATTTAGGAACTTCAATTCCAATTGTACCAGTCTAATTTGGTGTTTCAGTTCCATCTCTTTTATCCTCATGGCCATTCCCCTTTTCTTGGCATCTGCCTCTGCCTGACAGATTTCAGCTCTTTCTTTTCTTCTGATTTCCATTTCCCTCACCCTCAGTTCATGCTGTTGGGCTAGGAGTATTTTTCTGAGTTCTGGGTTTTGTTCTCCCGTGCTGTCACCTTGCACTGAGCCAAATTCATCCTCAGAACCTTGGTCAATCTGGGGGTCTTTCACTTCACTCATGTCTGCTACCTGGCTTCGAGTCAAGGGCATAATCCCCCCTCAGAACAGGCTGCTTTAAAAAGTCAAGCCTCAAAATAAAACGACCACTTTTTTTCCTTCTTGCCTCAGAACCAGCTCTCCTAGAGATTGCTGCTGTTCTTCAGCACTAAATTTGCAACAGTATCGAGTCAGAGCCTACCCCCCTCTGCTGGGCCTCTCAGCTGGCAAGCTAGCTCACTGTTGCTACGCAGTTTTGCCTCAGCGTTTTCCCGCCAAAATCAGGCTGCCTCAGAGCACCTTAATCTAAGTCTCCCCAGTTGGCACGTTCTTCTACTAGTGCACCTCCCCGTGAGGTACACCTAGAAGATTACCTACGCGCCTCAGACTGTCCCTGACTAGACCCCCCTTGCTCTGGGCACACTTGCCAAGGCTTTGCTGGACCGCTGGACAACTGGACCAGTCGTATCCCACACGCTGGACACCAATCAATGTGACAAACCCAGACCTACTGGGATCTATCACACAGTTACTAAGCTGCCACCAACCATTCCCTATAATAAGTCACACAGACCAGGGATGGATTTTTAAACAACAAAAGAATAAGGTTTATTTTAAATACAAACAGGGTAAATAAAACAATCAGGTGAATAAAATAAAGTAACGTGGCTTATTCTCACACACACAAGCATACAGTTTGGTTCACCTAGAACCTTTAACTTAAAGCACAGACCCTGAACCCATCAGTTCTGGCTAACCCACAGACACCTGAACCTATCAGGTTGGTACTCTGACACACAGTAGTACCCTGTCAGACACACAGACTTCCACAACAGCTTCTTCTTCCCAGCTGCTGCTTCGTCCCAACCCAGTGTCTCACAGTCTGTCTCAGCATCTCCTCTTCACCACACAGGCATCACATATTTATACAGTACAGCCCCTCCTCCTGATGTCCCGCCTTCCACTCCCCATAGGATGGAACTTTCCCTCCAAACCCATGACAGACAGGTAACATCAGTGCTGTTATGTAACACATACATACATACATACATACATACATACATACATACATACATACATACATACATACATACATACATACATACATACATACATACATACATACATACATACATACATACATACATACATAGGTCCTTCCTCCCTCCCTCCCTCTGGTTTTGTTGAATACAATTCACTAGCATTTTTAAAAAGTCTATTGAAAGGAGAAAGACCGCCCCGATGTAGATGTTTTGCTGTCCCTGTGGGTAGAATACCTGATCGCTGCCTTCTGTCACACTTGCCATTCACTTGGTCTGGAACACAGGCAGGCACAGTAAAAAAGGAAAGGAAAGGAAAGGGAAAGGAAAAAGGATTGTGCTACAAAATAAATTCTGGTTCCAGAGATGCACAGAGCTGCATGGGTGGAGATTCCTTGATTGCTTCCAGCCTGGTTGGAGACAAACAGCAAAGGAACAGTAACAGGATGTGGGCAGCCCAAGTATGGATTGTAAGTGTTATACAGAGTGATACCATCTTCATCCTGGCCCCTTTCGTGAGCTGCTCAGGAACAGGATGGACAGCCGTCCAATCAGCTAGTGGCTGACCCAGCCACGAGGCATGGAGGCAGTATTTTATGCCTCTTTGGCAGGTTCAGAAAGGCTGCAGCCTTTTCACGTGTCCACCACCATACCCTGCTTTCTGTCTCATCCTGCAATCATCATCCATATGTGAATGCCACCGATTATGTCCACCCAACCATTTGCCTTGAATGTGGTTCACTAGAGATTGAATACTCGTACTTGAACTTACAGGGTTTTCTGTAAAGCATGCTCTGTGCACTAAACTCTGGACACTGGGGACAGGGGGTTGTACTGCCAGTCCTGCTAGCATACAGAGAACACTGGACTGCCATGCTGTCTGCACTGGGTGCCCACTGTCATACTATTAACTTGATGGTCTGGCTGGGGTCATAAGTTGCAGCCAGAATTGTGGCTGCTGCTCATCCCATTACATGGTGGGGTGAATGGTTTCTTTCATCCCGAATACCTCATCATAGAGAAGACAGGTCTCCTGGGAAATTGACATAGGCCCTATGAATTTGATCCATATACTGCACGGGTGGTGAACCCTCCACAGCCGAGCATGGACTATTACTTCCATGTAAATAAAGAACCCGCCCACAAGTACTCCTTGGTGTATCCCTCTCCTTGTCATCATCCTTCCCTAATCTTTGTTGTCTGGTTCTTTGTTCAGCAGTCTAAACACAGCAACAGACTCACTTCACCAAATATTTTCCTTGGCCACTGTGTGGAGGAGATCCCTCAGAGGCAGACTTGCTGAAGGGAAGGTCTTGGAGAGACAATGAGTTGTATCCTATATCTAGGGCCAATGGGTATGGCCATAGACCAACCCTTGGAGTAGTCCCTGATGGCTGACTAGAAAATGGCCATGAACAATAATGCATGAACCATGGCACCAGACTCATGGCCCATGCAGGGGAGGAGCGTATGTGTCCCCATGGTCCCATGGGCAGCTGCTGCCAAACCCACAGAACCAATGTTGGCTGGCTCCTAGTGCCTCAAGGACCTGTTACAGTTGCTCCAAGTGTCCAATGCACCACTATCTTTTTTTTACCACTGTGGTTATGCCTGTGGTGCTGTGGGCTAAACCGCAGAAGCCTTTGTGTGCTGCAGGGTCAGAGGACCAGCAGTCATAAGATTGAATCCACGCGATGGAGTGAGCTCCCATTGCTTGTCCCAGCTCCTGCCAACCTAGCAGTTTGAAAGCATGTAAAAATGCGAGTAGATAAATAGGTACCACCGTAAACAGCGTTCTGTGTATAGCCGCGCTGGACACATGACAACGGAAACTGTCTTCGGACAAATGCTGGCTCTACAGCTTGGAAACAGGGATGAACACCGCCCCCTGGAGTCAGACACGACTGACTAAATGTCAAGGGGAACCTTTACCTTTACCTATGCCCACTCTTTGTTTTCGAATATATGTAGAGAGAGAGCACTATATATATATGGTCACAGAGCACTATATATAAATGGTCAAAGCTGCAAGTGGAGTTTTACAAAGACTGATTTTTCAGGAGCATAACTGGTAATGAAACCTTACCAGTAAAATGTATTTTTCCCTTTTCTCCAAAGCCCCACACAGATTCTGTCATGCTCATGCTAAAGATTTAAAAAATGCATTCAAAATAATCTTTTATGCTGATCACACAGTGAGAGACTGGGATTTTCAATTTATGGGTTATAGGGAAGGTGAAAGAAATGATATTTTCCCTCAGCTTCTCTTTCCATCAATATCTCACTAAGACTCCATTTTATAAATACAATAATACAAACATTCGTAAAATACACAATAAAGTAACATTTATAAAACATATTATACCTTCCTCTCAGCATAAGCTCTCCTCTTTTAGCCAGAAAATAATTATATATACTGTATATATATGTACAGTATATATATATACAGTAATAGAGGAAAGACAGAAACAGAGAAAAAGAAAAATCTGTATGAAGTAAAAAATAATAATGTGAAGAAAAGCATTCCAGAAAAGAGTAGCTCAGCTGTATTCACAAAGGAATTCACTTGTGCAAGGAGAGAATATTGGCAAAAAATGAAAATATTATTGTTTCATATGTCATCAAGTCACCTCGGACTTATAGAGGCTCTATGAACAGAAATCTCCAAAATGTCCTAGCATTCTCAAGAGCTATGCTCTGTCTTCAAGCCTGTGGCTCTCCTCCTTTGAGTGCATAACGAGAAGGAAAGATTCTCTGGAAAAGACAGTGCTAGGAAAAGTTAAAGGCATCAGGAGAAGAGGGAGACCAAATATGAGGTGGATTGATTCTGAAGTAGTACAGCCCCAGTTTCATCATTTTTGCCTCCAAAGATAGTTCTGACTTTATTAGATCTAGGACCCACTTCTCCATCTTTCTGGCAATCCGGAATATTACAGGTTCTTCAACATAGGATTCTGTTTTAAAGGAATCTGTGTGAGGATTCAGTGTTGGGGGGGGCAGTCACAGTCAATAAAGCACGAGATTCGTTCAACAGTTCAACTTTATCTTTGTTTATTAACAAGTTAACATTAACTGGAACTTCTACTGGAACAGTCTCTAAATTCTCCTGTGGTCTGAATTTCGACCGTAAAGGAGTCCAAACATTACTAACAAATGGGTTGGTTTCGTCCATTGCCCACGGCCCAGATAGCACCTTCTCTGATACTGGTTCTCCGCCGTCTTCCATCTCCAGCTCTAATAGTGGAAGGGTCTCCTCATCCCCAATCCAACCCCAGAGTGGGGAGCCCTCTCCCGGGCTGGCCAACCACGGTCCGGGTAGACCCCCATCTTCTGCAGCTCTGCGAGATGCCACGCCTTTTTCGCCTCCAGCTCTCTCGCCACGGCTTCTCTCTCTTCTCTCAGGCGACGCCGCCACTCCTTGGCTTTGGTCTCCCCCTAATAAGACGGATGGGGCTGCTGTCCCTGACGCCTTCTTCTCTCTGCCTCCTCATGGGGAACCTTCACTTGTTCCCATTTTCCTGTCCATGGGTCTTGGACCCATACTATTTCCCAACCACCTGGGATCTCGTCCCACTTTTCGATTATATTCCCCGGCTCCCGCCTCTATCTCCCCCTCCCCTTTTCCCACCAAATTTCTCTCGGTCTTTTCCAACACATTTAACTCTCTCAGTGCCTGTACCAAGTCACTGGTATCAACCCCTTTGTGTTTCCGCCCCTCTTTTCCTGTTATCTCTTCCAGCTCTTTGGTATCCACCTGCTTGCTCTCCTTCCTAGGTGGAGAAGGTGGAGGGGAAGTCTGAGTCGCCTGAGCTCGGGATGGAAGCGACGGCTCTCCCTCATAAGCTTCCTGGCCCTGGCTTGGGGTCTTGCAATCTGTCATCCTTTTATCCTTTCTGTGTAGGTCTTCAGCATTTGTTTCCACTTTCTCTTGATTTTCTCCTGGTCACATGGTGTGCTTCCCTTTTGGTCTTTCAGCATTCCTAATCTAGGCTTAAATTTCCCTTTGATTTCTTCTGTAAAAGATCTCTGATTTTTTCTCTTTTGCTGCTGTCTTTTTCTTTCCACTGGCCATTATAATGGTTCTCTTTGTTGCTACATGAAAGTTGCTGAAAACCTGTATTCAGGATTCTGTTCCTACTTCTGTTACCTTTTACTATTGCTTCTCACCTGGCCTTGACAACTTCACGTGTTCCTTTCATCATCCATTGAGGTTTTTCTTTCCTTTTTACTACAGGAATTGCCTTGCTGCATTCCTCCTTAATAATATCTCTGGTAGATCTTGCTGCTCAGAAAAAAACAAGGGACAAAAAACTAATAATCCATATTCATGGAAACAGGAGAGCACAGAGTGCTGTCCTCTGAAGATGCCCATGGCCACAGAGACTGGCGAAACGTTAGGAAGAACAACCTTCAGAACACGGCCAAAGAGCCCGAAAAACCCACAACAACCATATCTATTTATGTTAGAAAAACTTGATGGCCCCTCCTGAATATTCTGAAGTGCTTCTGAAAACTGAAAGGGTGAAGACAAAATGAGCTAACCAAGGAATTATTTTAGCTAAGATGACATTCGGGGCCCTGATCATTAACACAGAAAATATAATCTGCTTTACATAAACAATTTTTTTCAGGATAACAAAAAGATAAAATATGAACAATGATTACCAAAGTGGGCATTATTTTATATAATGAGGCATGACATAAATGTCTGTATTCTAACAAAATATTGTCGTTGTCGTTTAGTCGTTCAGTCGTGTCCAACTCTTCGTGACCCCATGGACCAGAGCACGCCAGGCCCTCCTATCTTCCACCGCCTCCCGTAGTTGTGTCAAGTTCATGTTGGTTGCTTCGATGACACTGTCCAACCATCTCATCCTCGGTCGTCCCCTTCTCCTCTTGCCTTCACACTTTCCTAACATCAGGGTATTTCCCAAGGAGTCTTTTCTTCTCATTAGATGGCCAAAGTACTGGAGCCTCAGCTTCAGGATCTGTCCTTCCAGTGAGCACTCAGGGTTGATTTCCTTTAGAATGGATAGGTTTCTTCTCCTTGCAGTCCAGGGGACTCTCAAGAGCCTCCTCCAGCACCACAATTCAAAGGCATCAATTCTTCGGCGGTCAGCTTTCTTTATGGTCCAGCTCTCACTTCCATACATCACTACAGGAAAACCATAGCTTTGACTATTCGGACTTTTGTAGTCAAGGTAATGTCTCTGCTTTTTAAGATGTTGTCAAGGTTTGTCATCGCTTTCCTCCCAAGAAGCAGGCATCTTTTAATTTCGTGGCTGCTGCCACCATCTGCAGTGATCATGGAGCCAAAGAAAGTAAAATCTGTCACTGCCTCCATATCTTCCCCTTCTATTTGCCAGGAGGTGATGGGACCAGTGGCCATGATCTTAGTTTTTTTGATGTTGAGTTTCAGACCATTTTTGCACTCTCCTCTTTCACCCTCATTAGAAGGTTCTTTAGTTCCTCCTCACTTTCTGCCATCAGAGTGGTATCATCTGCATATCGGAGGTTTTTGATATTTCTTCCGGGAATCTTAATTCCAGCTTGGGATTCCTCCAGTCCAGCCTTCCGCATGATGTATTCTGCGTATAAGTTAAATAGGCCGGGGGACAATATACAACGTTGTCCTACTCCTTTCCCAATTTTGAACCAATCCGTTGTTCCATATCCAGTTCTAACTGTTGCTTCCTGTCCCACATATAGGTTTCTCAGGAGATAGATAAGGTGATCAGGCACTCCCATTTCTTTAAGGCCTTGACCTAGTTTGTTGTGGTCCACATAGTCAAAGGCTTTTGCATAGTCAATTAAGCAGAAGTAGATATTTTTCTGGAACTCTCTGGCTTTCTCCATAATCCAGCGCATGTTAGCAATGTGGTCTCAAGTTCCTCTGCCCCTTCGGAATCCAGCTTGTACTTTTGGGAGTTCTTGGTCCACATACTGCTGAAGCCTACCTTGTAGGATTTTGAGCATAAACTTGTAGCGTGTGAAATGAGTGCAATTGTACGGTAGTTGGAGCATTCTTTGGCACTGCCCTTCTTTAGTATTGGGACATAGACTGATCTTTTCCAGTCCTCTGGCCACTCTTGAGTTTTCCAAACTTGCCGGCATATTGAATGTAGCACTTTAACAGCATCATCTTTCAAGATTTTAAATAGTTCAACTGGAATGCCATCACTTCCACTGGCCTTATTGTTAGCCAGGCTTTCTAAGGCCCACTTGACTTCACTCTCCAGGATGTCTGGCTCAAGGTCAGCAACTACATTGTCTGGGTTGTCCGGAATATCCAAATCTTTCTGATATAATTCCTCTGTGTATTCTTGCCACCTCTTCTTGATGTCCTCTGCTTCTGTGAGGTCCCTTCCATTTTTGTCCTTTATCATATCCATCTTTGCACAAAATGTTCCTCTAATATCTCCAGTTTTCCTGAACAGATCTCTGGTTTTTCCTTTTCTGTTATTTTCCTCCTAATATAATATAAATGGGTAATTTTTATTAAATTATGCCCCAAGAGATTAGAAAGCCAGAATTTATGTTGAAGTGTGATTATCAAATCAGATTCCCTGAAGAAAGAGGGAGAGCGGAGTGTTTAAGGAAACTAGACAGGCTAGAACCAGGCTATGACCTGGTTCTATTATGAAGTACAGTACATGGAAATGAGAGTTAGTGGTGGACCATGATTTAGGTTATTAATGAGAACTCATTTCCTTGTAAACAATTTTTTCAGGTTGACAGTTATGTGCCTACAGACCATTTATTATGCAATTTGCTAGATCTAATCAGAAAGAGTGATACAACATAACAAGCAACTTTCTGAATGTCACTGACCCAGACAGTTCTCTAGTTAATTCTCCTGATGCCTTTAACTTTTCCCCTGCTTAGGACTGAAAGAGAGAGATTTGGGCTGCATGTCATATGCTTTTTTCAGAATTTACCAGTCCCAGAGTTCCTTAGATATCTAAAACAGGTCAGGCAATACTTCATTTCTATTATAATTCTGGCAGTTGTTATGTTCCAGCAGCTTTAGAGGTTTTTAAATCCAAAATTATCCCACAAATTTTGTATGGTATCCCAATCTGGTAAAATGTCATGGATACTGTAGGTCAATGGAATGGATACAGTCTCAATTCTTATGTAAAGTGCTAGGGCTACCAAGTTGTGTTCCCTACTCAGTGCTTTGTCTAGAGACCGGATTTTCCTCGTTAGAAACGATGGCTTGGCTAAGATAATTTCGATTCTGGCTAAAACTTTTCTACAACTCTGACCATGATAGTTTATTATATCCATGATTAAAAAGTAAAGGTCCCCCTTGACAAATTGTCCAGTCATGTCCAACTCTAGGGGGCAGTGCTCAATCCTGTTTCAAAGCCATAGAACCCTTCTCCAGTGTGGGATAGGCGAAAAATCCCCCCATCCAAAGCCAATCAGGATCGAGGTCAAAAATTCCTATCCGGTCCCAAAAAGGCGCCCCATGTAACACACTAGAAAGAGGTTGGGTGGGCAGGTGCCAGGAAACGAAAGAGGACGCGTTAAGACTGGCACTTCTTTAAATAAACTCCATTTACCATGGGGCCCTGCTGACTTGCGTTTCTCGGGGCCGGGAGGTAAAGCCAGTTTCACATTTCAAGGGCACCGCAGCGCCCCTCCTGCGACCGTAACCTTCTCCCTAGCCAGATGCAATGTCATGCCTGCAGCCTTACTATATGGTAGGTTCAAAGGAATCCTGTACCTCGAAAGACATTGCTCATGCGATCAGGATGCATTGGAATCTCTTGCCCACATGTTTCTGCACTGTCCACTCCACCAGAGTGCTGACTACAAATTTGTGGCACCGGTCCTTTCAAAATTGGAGGGGGAAATCTGATGTAGACAAAGTCCATTTTATGTTATCTGTGGAGGTGCCTGACATTCTGGAAAGAATTGCAGATTTCATCAGCTCAATTGTGAGAAAGCAAAGTCTCGCTTTCAATTAAATGTCTTTGAAGGGTTTAGTCTTCTGCTTCCTACCTCCTGGATTTCGTATGTGTGGAGCACTTAATGAACCAGTTTGGTTATGCTTTATTCTCTTTATGTCGATAAAGGTTTTGTCTTGTCTTGTCTTGAGTTGGCTTCCCCCACATCCAATAGGTCTTGAATTGCCATGTCAGCCAACTCTTTGACTTACTATTTCTGTTGTTAAAGGCCAGCATGCTTCATAATAAGATAGCCATCACCCATAATTTAACAGTGGATGAAGGAGTCAACCTGGCATTTGTCAGGATGATGAATGAATTGTGAGAAATTGATCTGTCACAGCTAGGTTGGCCTTGGCATTCATTCCAGCAACATCATAGGCTGGAAGGTCAAGGAAGAGGGACTGTTGTCATCTTTCAAGAATTTATCTTTCTCACCAAGAGTTGAGTTTTCAAAATCTGTATATTATATGTATGCAAAATATTATGGGCAATGCAGCCCTTTAAAAAAGATTAGCCTGTAGTTTGTTTAAGGCAGTGGTTCCCTTTTCGGCTCATTACCCCATTTCATAATAGCCATGTAACCTGTGATTCCCCCCTTCCATGTTTCCATTAAATGGCATTTTAAATGGGGGTAAATTCATCCGTTCTCAGAAAAGAGAGGCTTCTTTCTCTCTCAAAGAGCCTGTTTCTCCTACACACAGGCTAACTTTAATATCTTCCTCTAAAAGATCAAGGAAGAAATTATTTAAGAACACATATAGATCATAGATAAATATGGATTATATAGATAAAGATCATGGCCACTGGTCCCATCACCTCCTGGCAAATAGAAGGGGAAGATATAGAGGTAGTGACAGATTTTACTTTTTTGGGCTCCATGATCACTGCAGACGGTGATAGCAGCCATGAAATTAAAAGACACCTGCTTCTTGGGAGGAAAGCAATGACAAACCTGTCGTGGTCTGGTCAAACTATGCATTTGTTCCCTGAGCTTCTGGAAGCTTTCCTAGAGAAGGCAGCTGCAGCTCACCACAGCTGCAGCTCATCAGAGAAAATGTAAATAGTCCTGTATATAAGGAGAAACGCCAGAACAGTTGGTGTGGGTTAGAATGGGTGTGTAGGAGTGCACGTCTGCTGCTATTTTCTTTATTTTGTTTAAAGTAAAGTGCCACTGAAGAAGACTTGCTTTGCTTGTTGTGCTCCTTTTGCTGGAACCTCTGCTGAAAAGGCATAACCTTTACATCCAAAACACAACAGGTTATGGGTACAGCCTACGCTTCTGAAAGCTGCAAACAACAAGAGAAAAGCTGTTGAGAGCAGTAAGTGGCTTTGGTGAGAAAACAGCGACAGAATGTCGGATACAGACGATGGACCAGAGGTGTCTGGAGGAGCGGGAGCACCAGCCCAGGTACCAGCTATAATTCAACAGACTACTCCTTATCCAGTCTGTCGTCTCACCGAGACAAATTATGCAGCATGGTCCCACAAGATGCGTCTGCTACTGAAGAGGGAGTCGTTATGGTCAGTAGTAGAAGCAACACCCACCCCCTTAACGGGAGAAAATCTTCAAAAAGATGAGAGAGCACAAACCCATATCGGCTTAAGCATGGACGATGAATTGCTTGTGCACATACGAGGCCTGACCACAGCAAAACAATGTTGGGACACGCTCAAAGAAATCTACACACGCCAGTCTGTGGCCTCGAAAATAAGCCTGTCCAGACGTCTCTACAACACGAAATTAGAGTCTGGAGGTGATTTACGAGCACATCTACGTCTCATGAAGTGAACACTCAAAGATTTAGAGGACGTAGGAGTGAACATTCCTGAGCTACAGAAAGTGCTAATTGTGCTGGGCTCATTAGATAGCAGCTGGGATGTTTTTGCTCTGACCCTGGAGGCGATATCAGAGAACACATTAACCCTTCAGTATCTCATTAGCCGATTGCTGGAGGAGCAGGAGAAACGACAAGAGCAAAAACAGGAAGGGAAGAGGGAAAAAGCCCATCCCTCTACAGCGAGGACAACGGAGAAGGAAGAGACACTGCACGTATATGCAACACGGAGATGCTTTTGCTGCGGCTTGACCTCTCACATTCAGCGCTACTGCCCGTCTAAAGAGTCAAAACGCCGTGGGAAGACTGCAGGACGAGGCAGAGTTGCAGTGGTGAGAACACAGGATCCAGAGGAAGGACAATTGCTAATTGATAGTGGTGCCAGCTGTCACATTTGCTGTGACCCGACACGGTACACCAGTTTGAATCCCTCCGAGAGGACTCACATGAGCTTGGCTGATGGAGCCTCTGCAAAAGTTAAAGGGACTGGTAAAGTGTATGTACCTGGTTTGCAAGCTGTAGTATCTAACGCTTTGTGTGTACCCTCCCTCAAACAAAGTTTATTAAGTGTGTCATGCCTGTTGCAGGACGGGTTCACTGTGCAATTTAAAGGGAAAACATGTAATATTACAAAAGGTGGCAAGTGTATAAAGGTGCCAATGAGAGACAATCTTTTTGTCCTCGAAGCCACTCCAAAGGCTGAGATGGCTAGAGCATTGTGCACAAATAAAGAAACCCATAAAGCATGTGCACATCTGTGGCATAATCGACTAGCTCACTTAAATTATAAATATATTCAGAAAACAGCTGAATTGGCCCGTGGTATCCACTTGCAAGAGTGCCATAATTATGTGGACTGTCACACTTGCAAACAAGTAAAATCACATAAAGCCCCAGTGAGCAAGAAAAGTGACAGACAGTCACTAAGACCTTTTGAATTAGTCCATGCAGATATAGTAGGTCCATTCAAAGCAACAGTAGGAGGAGCTAGATATTTTCTGTTGATAATTGATGACTACTCACGTTTTGTATTCTGTTACCTACTGAAAGAAAAGAAGGAGGCATTTCAGAAATTTAGAGGTTGGGTTCATATGGTAGAGCGCCAATTCAACCACAAGGTGGCGCAATTACAAACCGATAGAGGAGGAGAATTTATGGGAAGTGCTATGCAATCCTGGCTTGAAAAGACAGGAATCCAACATCGGACCACAAATCCGTATTCACCTGCGGAGAATTCTGTTGCTGAAAGAAAGGCAGGAGTACTACAGGTCATGAAAGATGCTTTGTTAACCCAGTCAGGGCTTGGTCAAGCATTTTGGGGGGAGGCTTTGCAATGTGCTACACATTTGACTAATCGCATATATAGTAGATCTATAGATAACATTCCCTATAACTTGTTATATGGGAAAACACCTGACCTATCCTACTTAAGATGTTTTGGTGCTAGTGCTTTTGTACACATACCAAAATCCCAAAGAAAGAAAGGTGCCCCCAAAACTCAAAGACTTTTGTGTGTCGGATACTCTCCTTTTACTAAAGGTTATAGATTCCTAACCAAAGATAAGCGTGGTATAGTGATATCTAGATCTGCAAACTTCTGTGAACAGGAGCTATTGCCTCAAATAGAAGAAACTTATTTCCCTACCTCAGACATGCCCTTCACATTACAGGAGAGAGAGAGTGAGTTGCCAAGGCAATCTCTCCCAGCGAAAGCAGATAGTGGGGATGAGGAATACAAACCTTTAACTCCTTCTGTGACTCCAGAAGCTATAAAACAGGAGGCAACACCGCCTATTGAGCACAGCCCCATAGTACAGAGAAGAGAACTCCCACCAAGAACGACGAGGGGTGTACCACCCCAACGGTTCGTTATAGGGGAAGCTGTGGCATATAATGTACAGCTTGAACCCCAAAAATATGAGGACATTCTCGAGTTACCAGTCAGTGAAAGGAAAAAGTGGTTTGAAGCAATGCATCAAGAGATGCATGCCATGAAGACACTTGGTGTCTTCACCCCCTGCAGCCTACCACCAGGAAAGCAAGCAATAGGCTGCAGATGGGTATACAGAATCAAGCCCCAGGAGGGGGCAGATCCCATATACCGGGCACGCTTAGTAGCCAAGGGATTTTCTCAGAAGAAACATATTGATTATGAGCAAATATTTTCGCCCACGGTAGCTGCTCAGACCATTCGTTATGTTCTAGCACTGGCAGCCCAACGACAGTGGCACGTGCATCACTACGATGTACAAACAGCATATCTGAATGCCACACTGGAAGAAGATTTATATATGGAACAAGCACCTGGTTTTGAGCTACCAGGAGTAGGCACAGAGCATAAAGTATACCACCTGAATCGCTCGATATATGGTCTACGACAATCAGCTAGAAGATGGGCTCTACATCTAAAAGCAAAATTGGAAAGTTTGGGCTTTGAAGCCACAAAAGCAGATGCATGTCTATTCATTAAAGGAATAGGTACTAACCAAACAATAGTGATCTGTTATGTTGATGATCTCCTAATAATGAGTGCTGATGTACAGCAAATAGAACACACGGCACTATGCCTAGAGAAAGCTTTTACTTTAAAAGCACTAGGTCCAGTAAAACAATATCTGGGTGTAGAGATAGAAATAATACCAAATAAAGGATTTGCTCTGCATCAAACCCAGAAAATTAAACAACTCCTAGAAACATGGAGAATGTCAGAATGTAAGCCGGCTAGAACTCCTATGACAGTAGGAAGCCAAGTTACAGAGGAAAACACTAAACAATTTCCTCACGTAGAACAATACAAGTCATTATTAGGCAGCCTGCAGCATATAGCCATATGGACAAGGCCTGATATTTGCAATGCAATTAACATACTAAGCAGGTATTCCAATAACCCAAGTCACAAAAACTGGACAGATCTAAAAAGAGTTTTAAGGTATCTAAAGGGTACAACAGATCTGAAACTGAATATTACACCAGTGGGTGCACTAACAATTAAGTGTTATGTAGATAGTGACTGGGCAAATGATACAGAGGACAGAAAGTCCACGTCTGGTAATGCCATAATGTTTGGAAACACTTTAGTTGATTGGTCTGTAAAGAAACAAACATATATAGCCTTATCTACATGTGAATCTGAGTTTGCATCACTTTCGCAACTATGTACAAGTCTAGTATGGATCAAACAATTGTTAACAGATCTAGGCATAGACCAAAAGGAACCAATAATTGTCTATGAGGACAATATGGCATGTATCAAATTAGCCAGCTCCAAAAAGGTGAAAACCAGGAGCAAACATGTGGACATTAGGTACCACAACGTTAGGCAAATGGTACAAGAAGGAATAATTTCCTTGAACTACTGTCCAACAGAAGACAATCTGGCAGACATACTGACAAAGCCTCTGTCAGAACCAAAATTCAACAAAGGTATACAGATGATGGGTATGAAGTGCATATGATGTAATATGTATAATGTATATGCCTAACAGTATGTAAAATGTACACTGCATAAGTGAAATGTATCTGTACAGTATAACATAACCAAATGAAGGTCTGTCTACATGCAAAATTGTACTGTAAACAATGTATATGTATAACAATGCAAATGTGATATAACAGAAAAAAAGGCTCAGAAACTCAGAAACAAATGGGAGGAGTGTCGTGGTCTGGTCAAACTATGCATTTGTTCCCTGAGCTTCTGGAAGCTTTCCTAGAGAAGGCAGCTGCAGCTCACCACAGCTGCAGCTCATCAGAGATAATGTAAATAGTCCTGTATATAAGGAGAAACGCCAGAACAGTTGGTGTGGGTTAGAATGGGTGTGTAGGAGTGCATGTCTGCTGCTATTTTCTTTATTTTGTTTAAAGTAAAGTGCCACTGAAGAAGACTTGCTTTGCTTGTTGTGCTCCTTTTGCTGGAACCTCTGCTGAAAAGGCATAACCTTTACATCCAAAACACAACAAAACCTAGACAGCATCTTAAAAACCAGAGACATCACCTTGCCTACAAAAGTCACCTTGCCAACAAAGGTCAGCATAGTCAAAGCTATGGTTTTTCCAGTAGCGATGTAAGGAAGTGAGAGCTGGATCATAAAGAAGACTGACCACCGAAGAATTGATGCTTTTGAATCGTGGTGCTAGAGTAGGCTCTTGAGAGTCCCCTAGACTGCAAGGAGAACAAACCTATCAATTCTAAAGGAAATCAGTCCGGAGTGCTCACTGGAAGGACAGATCCTGAAGCTGAGGCTCCAATACATTGGCCATCTCATGAGAACAGAGGACTCCTTGGAAAAGACCTTGATGATAGAAAAGTGTGAAGGAAAGAGGAGAAGGGGACGCCAATGGATGAGATGGTTGGACAGTGTCAGCGAAGCTACCAACATGAATTTGACCAAACTCCGGGAGGCAATGGAAGATAGGAGGGCCTGGCGTGCTCTGGTCCATTGAGTCACAAAGAGTCGGACATGACTTAACAACTAAACAACAACAACAAGACATATAAGGCAACCCACAACCTCCCAGAAAGCACAAGGAGGTGTTGTGACCGCCCGGTTGGGAACACTGGTTTAAAGATTGAAAATGGAATAGAAATAGAAATAATGGGGAAAGCTAGAATCATTAAATACTTGTTTGCACTCTATTTAACAGCAATATACAATGGAGAGCACATTTGTTCATAGTCTTCCATTTTTCCAATCCCCTAAGGAAGCCTTCTTGTATATTCTTGAAATACCTTTTTTTCGAACATTCAAAAGAGAAATATCTTTAATAAATAGAGAAGATATTTTAAACCCACCTTCGGCAAGTTATACTTTTCTGAACTAGTACCAGTGTTAAAGCACAGACTTTTTCATTCTAAGATGAAATGGAATTCCAAATCACGGCCTCTGGGCCCCAACCCCACCCCATTGGCTTAGCTTCTATTTTAGCAATAGCTGACAGCATAGTGCCTGGAGCATAGATGGCAGAGGGCAAAGACAGGAATCTAAGCTGCTCTGTAAGTTCTGGATATGCATGTATTTCAAGCAATATAAATCAAAATAAAAGGAACCTGAAAAGAAATGATGTGATGACCTGGCTCTTTTATAGCAGGAGAGGTGGGATTTTTTAAAAATCATTTTAAAAAGATTTTTACTTTCATTTCCACAGGTGTGACCCTGCCTCACTATGACAGTATCCGAACTCGAAATGAGCAAAGCTGTGAAGGGTCAACGTCTACTTAGACACTCAAATGCTTCGTAAGCAGATGGCTTTGCTCTGCTCAGGGAAAGGGGCAAAGCTCATCAACCACAACCATGCATAGCAGTCCATGGTGTTTGTTCTTGTTCAGTGGAATCAGTGACTATAAATACCTATTATCATCTGGCAGGGTTGTTACAAGAGTCATAGCTGTATTGTTTCATGCACACATGGACCTATACTTACATATTCCTTTTGATTCCTGACTCCAGGCAGAGCACAGCTAACAAATAAAGCTAAAGGCAGACCTGGGGAGCTCGCGACCAGAGCTTGCAACCAGGGGAGCAAATAGGGAGTTTGCTGTGGGAGTTTGCTGGAGGAGACCAAGGGGGAGGCCCCTAACAATTTTTTTTGTTCCTTTGGATATATGTACAACTACATTTAAACTAACAAAAAAGAGAGAGAAGTATCCAAAACCAACAGTTGAAAGTAAAAAAGCTAGAAGGGATTATGGAGGGTAGAGACAACTCAGTTGTGGTTACCTGCAAAGTTTGTGCTATGTTTGTCTTTGTTCCTGAGTGCAAAATGCTATGTACATGTAACAAGGGTAAACTGAAGTGTAAACTCATGGCACTGTTAGAAGAGAAAGTCAGAACAACCTGGAACAACAAGTAGCCACACTAAAAGCTATGAGGGAAGATGAAGCCTACATTGCTAGAACTCTTCAGCAGCAGCATCTGTCAGAGGGGGCACTACTGATGGAAGAAAACCAAAACATTGCAGTGGGAAGAAAATGCTATAGAGGCTACAAACACAGTGGAGGAACCACCATGGAAAAGAATCACAGTTAGGAGCAAAAGAAGGAGAAGACACTCTTTCCCGGTGGAACTACACAACTGCTTTCAGTTTCTTGAAGAAGAGTCTGTCGGACAAGACACAGAGGAGACCCCACAGGAGGACATGAGTACGGCTGGAGCGCAGCAGGATACAGCCACTGAACCCACATCCTACAAAAAGAAGAGGAGGAGAGTATTTACAATAGGGAGCCCTATGGAATTGAGACTGAAATATGCCAGGAGGATCCATGGACTTGCCAGGTATGCTGTCTCCGTGGAGGACAGATAAGGGATGAGATGGAAGGATTGCCATCACTCATAAAACCTATAGATACATATCCCTTTCTTCTTGTCCATTTGGGAACAAAGGACACAGCCAAGAGGAGCTATCAAGAAATCACATCTGACTTTGAAGCTCTGGGAAGGAAACTCAAGGACTTTGGGGCCCAGATAGTTTTTTCATCCATCCTACCAGTGCTCGGAAGAGGACTCAAAAGAGAAAAGAAGATCCTCTGGGTGAATGACTGGCTACAAAGGTGGTATTGATGAGAGGGAATTGGTTTTTGGGACCACAGGCTAAGCTTCCTGGAAGAAGGACAGCTAGCACGAGACGACTTGCATCCAACAAGGACTGGGAAGAATGTGTTTGCGCACAGCATTAAGAACTTCATCAGGAGGGCTTTAAACTGAAATGGAAGGGGGAGGGAGAAGCAAGCACAGAGTTAAGGGTAGATGTAGCCTTACACAAAATTAGAGGAATGGACCGAACTGATCAAAAGGGCAACAATAATAACATTAGCAATAATAATCACAATAATAATCATAACAATAATCATAATAATATTCATAAAAAAGTACAAAGACAAACAGGCCACAAATCACACAACCTCTGGTGTCTGTATACGAATGCCAGGAGTATGGGAAATGAACAAGAAGAACTGGAAATTTTAATTCAGGAGGGTAAGTATGACTTGATAGGAATAATTGAAACTTGGTGGGATGACTCCCATGACTGGAATACAGCAATTGAGAGATATAAACTGATCAAAAAGAACAGAGAGAATAAAAAGGGAGGTGGAGTGGCAGTATATGTCAAAAATACAGATTCCTGCACAGAAATGCAGGAGGAGGATATTGGCTGTCCCATCGGTAGTTTGAGTCTACTACTGACTGCCCAATCAAAGAGAGGAAGCAGACAAAACATTTGAAAAATAAATTGCCATTGGCCATCTCATGAGAAGAGAAGACTCCTTGGAAAAGACCCTGATGTTGGGAAAGTGTGAAGGCAAGAGAAAGGGATGACAGAGGACAAGATGGTTGGACAGTGTCATTGACGCGACCAACATGAATTTGACACAACTCCGGGAAGCAGTGGAAGACAGGAGGGCCTGGCGTGCTCTGGTCCATGGGGTCACAAAGAGTCGGACACGACTTAATGACTAAACAAAAACAACAATATTTAGCAGAGAGATAGTATAGTTCTGAGACATGCACAGAGCACATCCTTCTGTAGGACAGCAAACTAACCCAGTCTCTCTTTAGAATTAGATTAAGCCCCTTCTAGGCATTAAAGAACAACAGGGAAGCAAAGCACTTTTCTCCTCAGAAAAAGACTCATGAACTAGTTTTCCTAATCCATTTTATATGAGTAAACGGACCATTACAAACCTGTTGCCAACAACATCTTAATCCCCTTTCATGTTCCCTCATGACAAAAGGAACCTTCTTGGCCTGCTCCCTTTCCCACAATCAAAATCTGCATAACACTGAAGGAAAGAATTGGACTGACTCCTTTCAAGTCAAGGGTTACAGTTCAAGCATCAGAGTCTGTTTTGGAGGTGGGATTGATATGCCCTCTGATAAAAGATAAGCATGGAAGCATCTGTTACTTGCTCAGTCTTTTCTTTTAAGTGTTCAGTAACAGTAGAGAGGTTGAAGGTGTGAATTGTCTTTTTACACATTGACCTCTGCCTGTTATGTCAGCTTCCCAGGCACTTACAGAAGCACTGAAGTAATTGGATTCCATATTCCATAGTCCTCATATCCTCAGTTTCTTAATATAGAACAAACCCCTAAGAAGACAATAGTGAGCAACCTGTGAGTACGTCATACTCAGGAAACTCTGGCAAGGGTCTCCATAAGTCAGAATCAATGGCATCGATATCAAGCACCAATGCTCATACAAAAGCTTTACTCAGTATTGGATGATTGCATTAATCTATATGAAGCCCTTAGAAGCATTATTGATTTTGCATCTGTAAGGCTTCTAAGTGTGATGGGGCTATTTGCTTATTATTGATGAATCTTGCAAACACAATTTCATAAAATGAATCTCTTTCCATTTATATAACAGACAACATGGGCAATTATAACAACAATAGAATGCCACAATTTGTGCATCCGGAACCTTGCCAACAGCAGCAATACAGGAGTTACTTGTCAAATTTGCAAATTTCAAGTGTCCCTTTGATTTCAAAGTCAGACAAAAATCCAAGATATCTCCCTCAATTGATTTGGGTATCCATAATACAGAAGACTCTTCAAAACCTTAAAATAAAATATCAATACAATTTTATGCAATTCATGCAAGACAAACATATAGGAATTACACCTAAACCAAGTTGGCAAGGGCTTTAGCAGTACAAGAGGCAATAGCAGCTCTGGCCTCTGCAGTTCTCCTGCTCATTCTGATTCAAAAATCTGTTACTCGCAGCCCTGTTCTTTCTCAGTCCCACCCCTTTAGGCTGAACAAACATTTCATAGGGGTCACACATCCACACTGTACCTCTAAATTGTTGTAACCCTAAGATCTGTGATTGCCCTAAACAAATGATACTGTGGTTTTTTAGTTCAGCATAGTGATTTGTTTTTGTATAATACTATTCCTACACAAACACACACACACAAAAGCCAAGAATAACAACAACAATAACAAACAAAAGCTGGCCACAGTCTGTCAAGTTGCTGAAACTCAGCTGAAACGTTGGTGTTACATATAATTTAAAATTAAAATGAGAAGAAGCAAAACATATAGTGGTGCCTCCACTTATGACCATAATCCGTTCCAGAAGATGGACGTAACTCAAAACGGCCGTAAGTCGAAGCACCATTTCCCATAGGAATGCATTGAAATGCAATTAATTAATTCTGGCTGAAGAAAAAAATCACCAAAAAAATCACTGCAAGACTCATTGGAAACGCAATTAATGGGGGGGAACCAAAAAAACAAACAAACAAATCTCCAAGACTCATTGGAAATGGGAAAACACACTCCAAAAAGCAACAACCCCCCAAGACCCATTGGAAATGGGGGGGCAAAAAACAAACAAACCTCCCCCAAGACCCATCTCAGCACAGAAACAATGCTCAAAACCATGCAGCTCAAAACCACACTGCAAAAACACCCAGAACAGTTTTTTAAAAGCCGAAAACAGCACCTTACCTTACAAGGCAGCCCAAAGCCTCCCTGCAAATACACATAGATACTCTCAGAAGCAGAAGGAGGCAGTCCCAAACCTCCAACATGGACACACACTCTCTAACTGCTGGGGCAAAAGAACTACAAAGAAGCAGCCTCGTTGCTACCTACAGTTAACAATTTCAATTTCCTGCCTTTTCCCCCTGCTTTTTTCTGTTCGTAAGTGGAAGCTCCGGTCACAAGTAGAAGCAAAATTTGGCAGCCGGAGCTGGTCATAACTCAAAATGGTCATAAGTAGGGATTTTCGTAAGTCGAGGCACCACTGTATCTTCACCTCCTCCATAGTGCGGGTGCACCAAATGTATGGGCTGTCTCTCAAGTGTATTTGTGTAGCTGAATCAGGCATCATCAGAATTTTGCTATCCCAGGCAGTTAAGATAAACCAGAATGGGAACGCACTCACTAGGAAGAGAAAGGGAAAGGAAAGGTAACAGAACAAAAAATTTTCAGAATGCTGAAATGCTATTAGGTCCAATGCATTTCAGTCATCTCTTGATTTTGAGGCCTTCCTTGGGGCAGGAGGATAAATAAAAAAAATTGTTTTGAAGCTATTTTACACAATAAACAGCAAAGAAAAACAAATACAATAAAATAACATTGCCTGGAGACCTGTAAAGTTACTTAAAGTATTGAAAGTCCAATAAAATCTGTATAATGAATTTGTGGGGAACAAAGAATAACTGAAGGCTGTAATTTTATTGACACATCTTTGAATAGGTGTTAATAATGACCCTGAGATTACTACCTGAGGCATCTCACATGTTGCTTATCCTTCTAGAGGGATTTCAGGGAACTTCTATGAAGAAGACTACTGACATTTGCTAGGTATCTCCAGCAGTTTGTCAAAATTAAAGAGGAGGAGGAAATCAGCTTCTTCATTCAGCTTTTGCAGGCTAGAACTTTCAGTCTGAGGATCTGATGTATTTCCTTCTTTAACAGAACTTTATCTTATTACACATGTTTGTTCTATCAGCTGCCCAGAATTTGACATCCAGTTTTAGATGTCCATTCTCTATGAAATGCTGTACCAGAAGAACAGCTATTTTTCTATTCCTAATACTGCAAAAACATTCAAGAGCCCTTGATGTTAAATGTACTGGTACCGCATGTAGTAGAATGTCTTGAGGCATATTTCTTTTTGTTTGTAGTATCATCAAACTGTGTTATTCTAGAAGTGTACTAACAATTGGTTTCATGAAGACTTTTTTCATTTATTGCATTTAGTTTAGGAGTCGGTAAATGCCATGTTTTCTTTTGTACCACATAACAATTTTTTTAAATCTCAAGTTCTTTCCATTAGATTTGGGGATGTTGGTATGTTTTCAGGAGAAAGAAACAGAGCAAAACTCTTAATCTTCTGCATTACCCAAATTAAATAGAATGGCTATTCCCAATACAGAAGATATCACACCCACCATGTAGCTGTTAAAGATGAGGAACCTGTCAGAAAAAAGAAGTGGCAACCCTAATTCAGCACCACAAACATGGCTGAATGCACCCAGATGCTTAAGACCTAAGCACTCTAAGCCTTCTTCCCAATTGCTAAATCTTTTTTTTGCTGCATTCAATTTTATTTTTAAAAAGATCATGTTGCTTCCATGATATTTATCTATAGTTCTGCAGCTTTGGAAAGTTCTTACTATATATACAGATAGATAGATAGATAGATAGATAGATAGATAGATAGATAGATAGATAGATAGATAGATAGATAGATAGATAGATAGATAGATAGATAGATAGATACGTGCACATGTGTGTGTGTGTGTGTAGTAAGAAATTGTGTGTGAGAGAGAGTGTGCGTGTTCACATAATTATATAATATATAAGAACGGCATAGCATACTTAGTTCTTTGTAAGTTCTTTGCATATAAATAAGACCTGCATAACACATATGATAAAATAAGAATATTTGTACTTTAGCCCACTTATGTTATTCAAACAAATGTTCCAGCAACAAATTTGTCCTCTTTGGAATTCCATGCCTTCATGATACAGTACAATTAAGAGATAACCCCCCCACACACATACACACACACACAATAACTGAAAAGGGAAAGGCAAAAGAACAAGAGAACACAGGCAAGCCATGCTTCATAATCTAAGTAACCTACGCAAGATGAGCTGCCATCATTTGCCACTACCACAGCTAATTCTTTCAAACGACTTTCTTTTCTCACTGTGACCAATGTGAAAGTTCTAGGCTGACTTTTTACATCACCGCACTATGAAGAATCAGCCATTTCTTTCATTCCTCCTCTAAAAATGACACCTAAGGTGGGCCTGAATGCCTTTTGCCCAGAGAGTTGAGAATATAGAGTTGCTGATAGTAATGGGAAATAAAGGATAAAGTAACTAATACTTGGAACAAGCTCTATGTGCGAAAATCCATGTCCCATAAAAACCTGTTTGTAAACAAAAAACAAGGTTATAGTCTAGCTGATTTTCAGCCAGCCTGCCAATTTTATTACCATGTGGCCTTCTGAGTACCTCCCTCACATAAGCCGAACCCTGAGCTTGCTTAGGCAGCACATATTCTAAAACTGGAATGATACAGAGAAGATTAACATGGCCCATGCACAAGGATGACGTGCAAATTTGTGAAGCATCCTCCCCCCCAAAAAAGCCCAATCTCAGTTATAAACCACAGACATGTGAACAATTTTTATTGAGTACATGAATGACTACATGCATCCAAGAAGCAACTGGCTGTATTTTTCCTTGTGAAATGCAAATATTTTACTTCCGAAAATAAAACTGAATTCTCTGGAGCTTCTGGATTTATTTAACCAAAAGGAAAAAATTGGATACAAGGACTTTGTGTTGCAGTACACAAAAAACCCATTCAAGGGCTCCCAGGTGAGTCCCCAGCACTGTGACTAGTAGTTTTGGCAGCCGGAGCTTTCCAGTCCTATTGGCTCACCTTGAATCACATAAGATGGGCATGCATGGTGAGAGGACAAAAGAAGGGGGAGGAATGCCTGGTTCTGAGCATGCAACAGCCACATTGGTTCCACACTGAGCTGGCTTGGTTTGTATTCCCTTCTGCTTGGGGAGGAGCACCTGGAAGCAGGACATGTGCTTGGTTTGCAGCAGCCAATATCAATGAGTAGATTAATGACCTCCCATCAGCAAACTTTTACATCTTCTAAATTTCAGGGCTGTGGGTCAAAGCTGCAGTTGCCCTGCCCCAGTTACAGCTCTGCAAACCCACACTTATCACAAAGATGACAGCTAATGTCAAAGAAAACAAGGAAACCTAACAGAGGTGACAGATGATGTTATCACCCCTGCTAATCAAAAAATCGAAGTATATTGACCCTGCAAGCTCTGGCTCCACTACACCAATAGTCATTGCCCAGCTTTCAGAGGCTGACACCTCTGAAAGGTGCACCGAAGGTCAAGGGAGCATGCCTTCCACATCAAGAAGGCACGAAAGGAATTGAGACTGCGTCCTTCAGAAACTAAACATTCAAAATAAAACAAGAGGATTTGGTGAATTATATTTCATTCAATTAAACCTACTTTACATTTATAAAAGTTTTTACAACCCTGGGCTAATGTACCATTTCGTACTCTGCATGTATCTCTACTGATGTTCCAGAGTCAAAATCATTGCAACAGAACTCACTTATTTCTAAGGATAAGCTACTGCCTCTCCATATAATTAAACCAACAATGCCTCAGCAAGAGAGAGCCTTGCTATTCACCTCCTTGGAAAAACCAAGCCAAGTAAAGCAGGCAAAGCAGAAGATGGGCAAGAAGGAAGCAAAAAACATGATAATGATGGCACTTCACAGTCTCATGCTGCTGGATTAGAAGAGCATATTTAAGCTGTTTTCCATCTGTCGCCCAGACCCTTCAACAAACCTAACGCATTTCTTTCATTTCATTTTTGCCCAATCAAGTTTAAAACCAAATACTGTATTGAATATGTCTAATACTCATTACAAACAAAATCTGGATAAGACAATCAAGTAATAATACTGTACAGCATAGAACCTAAATCAAATGAATATGTCCCCTGTACATCCATTGACTGCAGTGGTCTTCAGTTTTTGTCCAGTCAGCTTCAAGAAGGCTTCATCCACCAAGGAGGATCTTATTGGTGAATAAAAGAAGGAAGGTCACTGCAAATGTGAGGAGAGGTTATCCCAGAGGAAACTGACAGATGTTTAAACAGAGTCTGGCATACCTGACAAGAATGCCAATAGGAATTGGGGTATCAGTCTGAGGTAAGGGGAAAGGTTCCCTGACTATAGAAAATGGCTCTGGAGAAAAGGAGACATGGAGTCATAGCAGCAGGAGGAATGAAACTGTGTAACAGGAGATAGGTGGACACACTACCATGGTACAATAAAGAGAAAAGAGGAAGGGTTCTTGAGCATCTAAACTGACAAAGGACAGCCTTGGTTATTCTTTATGGTGCTTGAAAGGCAGGGAATGATAGAACATTACCTGGGGTGAGGCAGAGGTGGTTGTCCAATAGTGGGAAAGGATATAACAGGACCAGGAATAAGGCAGAGCTCTGCCTCAACTGAGCTTGGAAAATTGGAATTAAACATTTCCTGTTCCATCCTCCATCCCAAGATTATGGTGATCCCTGGGGATCTTTTTCATCTTGGGAGCCACAGATCAGTGGAAAGGGGACTCTTAAATGTCTGAAAAAAATAACAACCATTGACAACTGTCATTGCATTGAAATGTAACTTACTTGGTATAATGTTAGGCTGTGGCTACACTGGCAAGCCAAATTGCTCTGTTTATGCTTCACTGTGGTGCGATTTGCAGCCTGTATTGCAACTGAATATGCAGTCAGTGATCACACAGGGGCTGCATATTTATTCAGGAGTTCAGTGTTTACACTTGATGCAACATACTTCCCAAGCCCCTCCTTCTTGCTTTCCTTCCTCTGGTCCTGTTTCTGTCAATCCCTTTATGGTTTCCTGTCAAGCTTTTGAAAGATTTATACAGTGTTCTGGGAAAGGTGGCAGCATTCCAAAGTTCTTCTTGTTGCATACAGAAATACCATATGCCACAGTAATGTCTTCTATTTCATCTGAGTTGTTTTAATCTTTTTAAAAAACCAAAATCATCCAGAGGTGATCTAGCGCTAAACTAGCATATCAACAATAGTGATAAAGTGATAAGTGATCTAGTGCTAAACTCATGTGTGGAAAAAAAATAAAAGAAATCAAAGGATGATCAATGGAAAGGAACACAGGGACAAGTGTTCCTGCAGTCCTGAACATCATACCTAACTGCCCATATTGCCAAAACATCACTTATAGACATGCCGCTCATCTTCACAAGAAAGAACCAACAGGAGGAAGTCTGTTTGAATAGTTGCAGCTTGAAAAAAAAGGAAACCACTACCAGCAGGGGTGCTGTGTTGGAAGCAAACAGGATGAGCCAGTTCGAATTCGGTCTTTGCATTGTGTGATCAGAATTTTTAAAAACCGGAATCAACCTGAATTATAACTGCAGCCAGTTCCATGGTATTTGATCATGTAGTCACAGCTTTACTCAAAAAAGCAACTAGTTAGATGTAACTGCATCACTTGTCACTAGGTGTTATCAAGCTGTGAGACATGCTACAAGTATTTTATATACACTGGTGGCCAACAGCAGTTTGTTCCAGAATTCTTGTCTGTCTTTAGACTTTCATTCATGAGTCAAAAGCATCCCAACTCCTTGGCCAAACACCATAGTTCATGTGCTCAAAAACCTGGGTTTAGTTGTGAAAATGCAGTCCATGGCAACATTTTTCTCTCCAAGGGCTTATCAGAACTGAGATGGAGCTGCTTTTAAAGGTTTAAGAAGTGTGAGCCTGGGGGCTAAACTTCCTTCCTTCTGACAGAGGCAAGGCAAGCTATTCAGCCTAGAGAAGATACACACACAAGAAGAACAATGACCTCACGACGTGGTATCCCCAGTTGATCCCTTGAATGTGCTCTTCCCGACTCTCCATTACAGCAGAGGCCTCTTTCTCAGGCAAGAATGGCATTTCCTTCTCCCCCAAACACAACCTGCTGTCCCAGAATATGGGGCGTGGGGGAAGGAGGATGCTTTGCAACAACAAGCTGTATCAGCAGGATTTTAGAGTGTTGTGGGTATGCTGTAAACTGATTGTCCAGAAAATCCCTTCGACACAGAAGCTGTAGCTGGGGTACGACTTGCCATCTCAATAAAGTATTGTTGTAATGAAAGGAAGCCCTGCGCCAGCTTCCTGTTACAGAAAATGCCATCAAAATGCAGCAGGAGAAGAATGATGATGCAGCCCTGACCTGAATTCTGGAACGACCAGTTCTCTTTATCAGCGAGAACCACGATAGTATATATATATATTTGCTGGCTTTATGAGTCCCTTGGCAAGATTCATGCTGCCCTCCTCTTTTGACTCCTACCTGTGTTCCATGACCTTTTACCGCATATAAACTGTGTCAAAGCAAACAAACATCTCTCTTGGGTAGTGCCATACACAGATAAAAATAGTGCACAATGCAATCTAGGCTGGGAGACAGCAAACACCAGTATTGGTTTTTTAAAAGCTTATTGAGCTCTGGAATTAAGAAAGCAGGACTATTGGCAGGAGCAGCCCTTACACTCTTTTTACCCCAAGAGTCCAAGTGCTAAAGAGAGGGGGAGAGGTCAACCCAACACTGTTCCCTCCCACTCCAAACAGCGCACTAGATTTCAGCCCTATTCGGCTTTGATGAGGGGATTGTTGTTAGCCTTGCTTCACTGGTGTTCATCTCTTTAACCACAGGCACAGAAGAGCCTGGAAGAGTGGAGAGGGGGAGGACGGTTTTGTCTGGATAATCTTTCCATGTAAGAGAGATTTGTCATTGTACGTGTAATTTGGACTCCCATGGAGAAGCCACCTGGTGAAAGCAACCTCCCCCTCTTCACAGTGTTATCCTTTTGTGATTAAAGTGACAACAGACAAAAGTGAGTAAAGTGTAGGCTCCATGTACTTTGAAGAAGAATAGGCACCTTTCAGTCTCGAGAGACTATGGTATTGTGCTCTGCATGGAGGACTTGGAACAGAGTCTATTGTGGCCGAGAAGGCCGATTCGAGAGTGACAATCCCTTCCACACTGAGGACAAATACAATCTGTACCCCATCTAGCTCCCTGATGTTTCTGCTTTTTGTGACTGCCTCTTTGCCTTGGCCTGCTGGACAAGTGTCTCTTCAAATTGGGAGAGGCCATGATGCACCGCCTGCCTCCAGGATGAACGCTCAGATGTCAGGGTTTCCCATCTGTTGAGATCCATTTCCAAGGCCTTCAGATCTCACTTGCAGATATCCTTGTATAGCACCTGTGGTCTCCCTCTGGGGCAATGTCTTTGCACTAATTCTCCATACAGGAGATCTTTCGGAATCCGACCATCAGCCATTCTTACAACATGCCCAAGCCAATGTAGATGTCGCTGTTTCAGTAATGTATACATGCTAAAAATTTCAGCTCGATCTAGGATTACTCTATTTGGGACTTTGTCCTGCCAGGTGATACCAAAATGTACTTTATGCTCACCTGAAAATGAGTTTTCCAAGAACGATTTGTTGCAGAGCCAGCCATGTTTTTCACTCGGAAGGTTCACAGGGAAATCCCAGCTTGGTATTTTCTGCCACTCTAGAACACGACTTGTCTGTTTCTCAGACACTAATTAAATATTTTCAAACAATTAACTCACAAAATAACATTTGTTTCTTTTCAGACACCTATTCTCCTTTAGGATCCACATTGTTTGGCAGCTGTGAAGAAGGGGTGGGATATTCTTGTTATTTATGCAAATATAAATGTTTGGAAAGTTACATTTTAAAAACTATAATTCCAGAATCCTCTAGACTACACTAAATTTCCTAAGATACTCTGGAAGCTGTAGACCAAAAAAAAAAAAGAATTAAAAAAAAAAATCCCCAAGGTCTGCATATCCAAATGAAAACTAATGTCACTTTCATATATAGCTCTCCAACCTAGAAAGGCTGGAGACCAAATTAGCAGAAACTGATACGCAGAAGGATGCATGGGGTGGAACCAGTGTGTGTAGCTCTAGCCCCCAATTACCTCTGAGCTGCCCTGTGTTCAGGAGTGTGTTTGCTGAGGGTTTTGTGCTCTGGACATTAAAGAGCTCCTTTTCCTTCACCTGGCTCCTGTTTGCAGAATAAGCAGCCACAAGCAGCATTTATGTTGACTTATAGATTCAGCACCTGAACAGCTAGCAGAGCACACTTGCCCATTTAAAATGAAATCAAATCCACACACCTTATTCTCAGAGGGTGAGGGAAGAAAGCTTGTGTCTATTATAGAAATACAGTGAGATAGGAAAGATAACATGAACCCCAGTTTCAGCTAACAAAGGTGTAGCTGCAGGGAGCCATGGCTGCTCCCCAACCTCTAAAGAACAAAAGCAGGACACATCTTCTGTCCTCTTCCAGTGATGATCAAGAGACAAAACATGAAAGAAGGAAGTGACATTGGCAACCCGAAGACTATCAGTCTAGGTTGAAAGAAAGGTCTGCATTGATTAGAGCAGGTAAGGATAGTCTGGGGGAAAATGAGGTATTTCTTTCTCTCTACTCCTGTTCGTGGATATACACCTTCTTCACTGTAAACTGGGTTCCAGCCAGTCACTTCCAACAGCTCCTTCCTCAGTTTTTTTGTACTACAGTGTATGTTGTGATCATTGTATCCATCTTCCAACTTCTTTGCCACATTCCTTCATACAAATGGTGTATCCAAATGCAAACTAATGACCATTTAAGGTACATGGGCTTTAAAAACCTAACTTTGTCTTCAAAATACCAGATTTTCAAAATTCATCAGGATTCGGAATATGCACTGTAAAAAATAAAGTCAGAGCTGGGTTTTGGAAGCATCGCAATTGACCCTGGGACTTTGGTGTAGGGTAGAAGAACAGTTTCACTGAAACAAATAGCCGGGCAATGTGAAAAGAATGGCACTTTTAAAAAGATGTTGTGTCATTTCCCCACCACCACCACGAATATGCTGAGAGATGTTGAAAAACACATAAGATATCCTCTACACCCTCACCAACTAACTGAAGGCAAAGGCAACCCGTTGAGACAAAGCGGTGGCATAGTTTTGTCTCAAGTCAGAAGGACTTGGTGGCCTACAGTGGTCTCTTCCCATCTCTTCCTCTGCCTCTTTCTCTCTTTTTCCTCACCACTGCCCCCCTCATGCTGCCGCTGGCTCTTCTGCCATCCTGTCATCCCATGAAAGCTTCCCTGCTGAGGCACCACACTTCCTGGCCTAAAACCTTTCACGCTGCTCGCGTTCCAGCACCAGGGGAGCAGCCAGGAGAGGCACACTGGGGCTGTACCTGTTCCCCTCTAGTGGATATCCCGGGTGTCTCAGCTCTACTTTCCCACCTGTGCCTGCTTGCTTGTTGGGGGGTCTTCAAGTTGGGGACTGCACCCCAGTCCATGCCCGCCGGCTCTGGAGGGTGAGATTGGGACCAGCACAGCATTGTCAGTGGATCACAAACTGGTAGGTAGGGCACCACGTTGGGACTTCTCCCACCCCCATCTCCACACACTGTCCAGGGGGCTGACAACCCATGCTACGCCACTGAGACAAATTGCTTAGAGCCACCAAACCTTTGCTAAAGCCCATATCTCTGAAATGATCACTGATTATTAACAGGGAATACACACACTTTCTAACTTCCAGTTTGACCTCAAGAAAGAAAAATCCCTTTTTAGACTACTGCAAGCTTCCTTTTGGGTTCAGCCCTTTGTTTCCCCCACAGAGCCTAAAGAAATGTATTCTAAAGATACATTTATTGAGGCCATGTTGATACCTGTCACTATTATTGCTCTCCTAGTTCTTTTGCTATTTGTCATCAAGTTGCTTCCAATGTGTGGCAACCCTGTGAAATAAATGATTTCCAGAAGGTTGTATCTTTAATGGTCCTGCTCACATCTTGCAAATGAAGGCCAGGACTTCACTTTAATCAGCTTCTACAGAATGTTCAGGCTTTATCAAATCTGGCCATTGCTTATTTTTCTTTCTGTCAGTGTATGGTCTCCTTAAAGCTCTCTTCTAAAGTCTCATTTCAAACTGTCCATTTTCATCCCTGTCAGCTTTCTCCACTCTTCCAGCTTTCACATCTGCATATACTAACTGAGATTACCGTAATTTAGATTATATTAGTCTTGGTGTTCAGTGATGCATTCTTGCTTTTAACAATCTTTTCAAGTTCCTTCCCTTCAGAGCTGCTCTACCAAGTCTTATTCTGATTTCCTGGCTGCAGTCTCCATTTAGACTGATGACTGAACCAAGGTATTGGAAATCCTTAACTATTTCAGTCTCTTCATTGTTAACAGCAAACTTATAAGATTCTTCTGTATTCCTATTATTCAACTGTAATCCTGCTTTTGCATTTTCTTCTGTAACCTTTATCAGCAGTTATTTCAAGTCACTGCTGCTTCCTGCCATTAATATTTTCTTCCATGTATCTTAAATTATTGATGTTTCTTCCCACCAATTTTCATTTCTCCTTTATATGACACCAATCCAGTTGTAACGGAAATGTACATGTTTATAGGGAATTGGTCCACTTCTTTATATGCTTCTCTCACCAAAATCTATCACCTCTCAAATTATTCCTATTTCCAGCTTTTTCACCATATCTTGCCAAAGCTGAGCAAAGTTTTTAAAAGATGTCTTTCCCAAGATTCAATATATGGCAATATATTGGGCAATAAATCGCACTGAACCCAATGAAAATTACTTTTGAACAGACATATGTTGAGTTGTACTGTAAGGTGCCAGCTGTCAAAACTAGATGAAAGGTACGAATCTAAATGTGAGAAGTATCTGTTTTCAGTCTGTCTCCTGAGGAGGGGTGACAAGAGTTTTGTTTTTGTTTCAAAATGTCTAAGACCAAATTCTTTATTTAGCAAAGAATTCTTTGTTCGACACAACTGATACCGAAGAAATCTCAAGAGTTCCTGGAATCAAAACCTGGCAATATACCAAACAGTATGGCAGAGATGTTGACAAGCCTTTGGGTCTGAGTACCAAGTATGAGTATGAGTCTTTGGTAGCAAGTACCAAGCCCCAAGTCCGATTCCCTATTAAAAACAAGTTGTTTTTCGTCAGAAAAAAGGGAAGGGTAAGTGCGTTCCAAGTTGCATGTCGAGTCATTGAAAAAAAAAAAAACCTGGGTTGAGTCCGTGTTGAGTCACCAGTGCAAATTAAGTCTGACTTAACAGCGAGTCCCACAACTAAAGTCCCCAACACTACTGTATGAATATGGGGGGGGGGATACGTCATTGAATGTTAATGAGCACAAGAGACCAATGCCCTTATTCGGGTGTTATAAATGTGGCTACACTTGAACCCATTTATTATTATATTCTTTATTGCTGAGTCTAAACTGTTAGTGCTGTTTAGTTCTGTTTAGTGCTGGGTCTAAACAGAGGAGTCCTGTTCCTGTGTAGGCTCTACACCTAAGCAAGAATCCATCCAGAGTTTCCAGGATATTTGCCTGCACATAGCATTTATATACAAGCAGGAACCCCTCTTTTTCAGACCCAGCACTCTAATTAAGATGATGGGAATGGGGCAGGTGCTCCCTCCAATCATGCTCATAACACCACTGTTTATGGTGCCTGATTAGGGCTTTAATGAAATCAACAAAATTACTTTGGATTAAGGATTTCCACAGGCGATGAATTCTCACAAAATTCCAGTTCAGTCAGGATGTCACGGCGGCCCAAGAGAAGAATAAAGAGCAGGGCTGGCCTTGACTTTCAACTGAGGTGGTTGCCTCAGGGGCAGAGTTTTGGAGAATGCTTGAAGGTCAGATTCTGAAAGATCTCCTATATGGAGAATTAGTGTAGGGAAGTCGTCCCAGAGGGAAACCACAGCTGTGATACAAGGATATCTGCAAGTGGGATCTGAAGGCCTTAGGAATGGACCTCAACAGATGGAAACCTTGATATCTGAGCATTCAGCTGGGAGGCAGGCATTGCATCACAGCCTCTCTCAATCTGAAGAGACCCTTGTCCAGCAGGCAAAGAGGCAGTCCCGAAACCAGCAAAATCAGGGAACTGGACAGGAGACAGATTGTATTTGTCTTTAGTGTGGGAGGGATTGTCACTCTCAAATTGGCCTCCTCAGCCACACTAGATGCTGTTCCAAGTCCTCCATGCAGAGCACGATACCATAGTGTAGCAAACAGCCCTGCCCTCACCTGTCTGTCACAGCTGAACAGTGGAGAAGGAGCCAATGAGAGGATGGAAGGTGGAGCCAAGGGGGGAGGGGCTGGATATAAAGGCTGGTGTTTGGAGCCTGTGGGAGAGATTCTGGTTGTGAGAGAGAGTGTGAAACTTAAAAACTTAAAAAGTGAGCTAAGACTGAGTTAGAGAACTGTGAGAGTTAAAAGAGGTTTAAAATTATAGCAGTTTTGATTCAAATACTAGTGATTTAAAACAGCTGATCAGCGGTTCGCAAAATGGCTCCCCGCTGTTTTCCGGACCAATTTTTACAAGACAGCGGTCACAAAATGGCTGCCCTATGGAAGAACTTCGCAGGACAATCAGGTATTTTCCCCACCGGAATGCATTAACCGGTTTTTAATGCATTCCAATGTTTGTTTGTGGGTTTTTTTTGTTTTTGTTTTTTGCATGACGACGATTTTGCTGTACAGTGCTTTTAATGGAATGGATTATCATTGTCATGCAGCACACCACTGTACTAGTGATTAGCAGCCTGTGATTCACTTATTGAATATTAATCGTATAATAACTTCCCTGATCCAATAAATGACTTGAGTGTTAAAAGTACACAGGTCTCCATGATTAAATGGTTTTAAACCAGCAATACCTGGTGGCAGCGAAGAAAGAAGAAGAGCGAGAACCTTGTGAAGGTCTGGGGGAATAGGGGCTTCAGAGCAGATCACCACACATAGTCTCTTGAGACTAAAGGGTGCCTGTTACTACTACTACCCTTGGTGGCTGGTGTTCTGGAAAACTCCTGCTGTGGACAGTGTGTTTCAGTAGAGGAGAAAAAGTCTGTGCTGCTGCTATTCCACTCTAAGACAAAGATGGAGGAGCAGAAAGAAGCCAAAAGTAATGATGAGCTACTTGGGTTGCAGTGATGGGTAGTAGTGAGCAGAGTTGAGAGGAATGTATTCAAGCCCTGTTCCCTGCAGGATTTAGTCCTCTGTGTTTCCAGGGTTCTAGATCAGATATGCAGAACTTATTCAAACAGAAAAGTCTCTGAGAAAGCTTCAGCCACCAATACATGGAACAACACAGGAACACTGGTGTTGGTCTGCAAGAGGGGTGGGAGGAAATGGAGCCAATTGGCTCATCCCCATCATCCCTCTCACAAAACAATAATTGTAAGAATGAAGTGGTAAGGAGTGAAAAAAGTTGAAGTAATGTCTGTAACTGGGGAAATACAGAGAGAGGATAGTGGAGTTTTCTGCCACTTGCATAGCAGCAAAACTCTCCTGCTATCAACTGGTAATATTTCACTCCTGGCCAGCTTCACAAATGCTACAAGACAAGTGCTATAAAATATACATTTTTGTGTCAAAGTAGAAACCCATACATCCAGGAGATCACTACATGCTGTTCTGTGACACCAGATTGCAAACTCAAGATACTGGACCAACTGGTTTCAGTTTTTCAAAGGTTCATTTTTTTTTCACACTGCCAAGCAGATGGCTGATTTTAGCATCAAATAAAACATGTATGGTGTTTTGGACCTGCAAAAACAAAAAACAGGGAAAAAATGAGGTAAGATGCTCCAGCAGACCATCTGTGCCTTTATTTTAGAACCAAAGGTACAAGAACTTTAGGAGATGTAACAAAGCTAAATGTACATATTTTTATCCTCTTCCATTTTTCTTGATTTGGTTTGCTTCTGTAACACTTTTGAGTTCTATGGGGCTGTTTGTTTACTTAGTTATATATTGATGAACCTTGCAAAGACAATTTTACAAATTCAGTCTCTTCTTATTCACAGTTATATAACAGACAACATGAGTAATTATAACAACACTATGCTATAATTTGTGCACCTAAGCCCTCGGCACCAGCACCAATACAAAACTTGACCTTTGGGTAGGGCACATGCCACCACTGAATTAAATCTACCTTTTAGTCTCAAGTAAAGCACCCACTGAAATGAATGGAATGTGTTAATCAACACTATTCATTTCAAAGGGTCTTCTCTGAAAATGGTTTTTAAAATTATGCTACCATGCTTCAAAGCCTATTCCACCATGCCAAAAAAGGAGCAAGATACTGAGGTGAATCTGCTATCTGATGTATATTAATTTCTTCCTCCTTTTGTAGCATGGTGGAAGACAGTCCTTTGTGCTCATAGCATGTTTCAACCCCACAGAGATCTTACGATTCATCTTCAAATAGCAAAGGCTCTTGTGTCAGATTTCATCAGTGAAACTGCCACCTAGATGGAGCCCTGTATACCTTTGTGTCAAACAGGTACTTTGCCTGAGTGTCCTTCAGTTTACTTATTTATGAATGATTTTGCTTTGCATAATTAAAGGAAGACATAAGTAAGCAGTCTATTTACATGCCACAATGATCGTAATACTCTTTAAATGTTAACATTTGCACTACATTTGCACTGATGGGAAGAAATAAAAATTACCTCACATACCTGTATTTTTGAATACATATATAAGAATTTGCACATCTCTCCCCCAGATAAGATGATACCCAGACATTTCTGTGAAGCTAAAGTACGGTACTTTTGTACACAGTCCTGGGGAACAAGCAATGCATAAGATGGTGAAGGAACATGCAAGCTGAGGCCATGAACTAGCTGAGGCATCTCTGTAAACATCCAGAAAGATGTGTTGTTCGCAGTGTTCTGAAGCTTAAGTAATGAGCAAACACTGAAAGCACATTAGTGGCACTGACAAATTCCCTTTATATGCCATCATATTTGTGTTTGTGGTTTGTGTTTTTAAAGTGCTGTATAGAATCCAATGAATTCTGGGCACTAAGTAGTTGCAAACAAGACAAACCGAAAGATACACATATACTCAGGCGGCTAGGACTGCTTCCTGTGAGCTCAGCAGGCACATATCCAAAAACTGCTGCCAAGCCTTATTCATTGAACTATGCAGTTGTCGATTGATGATTTAAGGTTACTGACAGTTTTATCAAAGCCTTGCTTCAAGGCTAAAGGACTAACACATCTTTAAATTCTTCTAAACACATGAAGGTCATCGTGATTTATGGTTTACCCATGTGTAAATACCTATTATTTATAGCTGATTCCCTTGAAGATATTCAGTAACCTTTCTTCAGAGCATGCAAGCGAAGTCATCAGCAATCTTAAGAAATCCAGTTTGCACATTAATTGTTGAGCACCACCGTATCCAGGAATTGACAGCCATAGTACCCCACCACACGAATTCAGATACAAGAAGGCGCTTCACAGCAACCTCTGAATGCTAAATGAGCTGGAGAGATTTTTGTCACCAAAGTGCCACTCAGAGCTGGCCCTGCATGCACAGCAAGAAAAGCTAACTCCGTACATTGAGGTCCGTGGAATCCAAATCAAAAATGACCTCTCAGGAATGACCTGTGATTATAATAAATTAAACACTGGCACTGAAACGACATTGCAAAGAGAGAAAGGAGACTGGGTGTACTCTACGTGCAGTGGTGGATTTATGCAAGTCAAGTAGCAAAAGGCAGCATTCAGACCCTCATTATTCATCTCACGCTAGAGGGGGTGGTCACCCTCAGGCTTCTGGACAGCTTTTAAAATAATATCTGGGAGTGGAGAGCCTGTTTTGTTGTAGTAGTTGTTGTTTTTTGCTTACCACAAAAAAGGAAAAAAAAAACCCTACCCAACACCCACTCGTATGCCATTTCCCTCTCTCCAACCTGTGTAGTTATATTGTGAAAGAGTGAGACATAGAAAGTTGCTTCATGGTGTCAAACCCTTCACACCATCCAGCCTAGTATTGTCAACACTGACTGGTAGCTGTTCTCTCCCTCTCTCTATTTCCATCCCTCCCTACCTCATTTTTTAACACAGGATTTTTTTCCTTAGCCTTATCTGATCTCTCTCTCATACAAGTATAAACCAGGTATGGTCCTTCTAATCTTCTAAAATCAGAAGGGATGAATATCTTCATGGTTGGTGTGATGGACCAGCTGGCTAGGTACGTAGCTCAGTGGTTTAAGTATCTGGCTGTGGAGCCAGAGATTGGGAGTTCAATTTCTCACTAGGACTCTGAGGAAAAGAACCAGCCTTTGTGGCCTTGGGCAAGCCACACACTCCAGGGGAGCGCCCAGAAGAAGGGAATGGTAAACCACTTCTGTGTATTCTCTACCTAGAAACCCCTGGAAATGGTTACTATAAGTCAGAATTGTCTTGACGGCACACAATTATGATGATGATGATGATGAACCAGCAAAACACATATTTGGCAGGCGTATTGCTATGAACTCTCATGCCAATTCTCCCAGCATTGAGGATTCCAGGACTCCAAGTGTTATCTGCAGTCCCCTTACCTTGAGGAGTTGCCAGAAAATCAACAGACCATTCCCTACAATTTCAGGGCCAAAATCTGAGACAAGGGTCAGCTCTTGAGATCTCATTAGGATCAGGCCTTGCAACATCCTAGGAGTGAGTTTTGCAGGGGTTGGGAGCTGGTTGGTACAGCATCTGGGCAGCTGATTGTGGGAAAAGGTGCAAGAGGAATCTGTATACATGCTCCAAGGAACTGGGTAAAACCAAGGTAAACAGATAATGTGGCAATACAGAGTAGGATGGAACCTATTTTGGGGTGGAAAGAGATGCAGCTAAACATGCCCAGTCATTGCAATCTGTCCTGTGCTGTTGGTGCTGGTCCTGCTGCCTCAATCTCTGCAAAAGAGCCTCGTGGCGCAGTGGTTAAAACGCTGTACTGCAGCTAAAACTGTGCTCACGACCTGGGGTTCAAATCCCAGGTAGCCGGCTCAAGGTTGACTCAGCCTTCTATCCTTCCGAGGTCAGTAAAATGAGTACCCAGCTTGCTGGGGAGGGGGGGGGCAATTTGTAGCCTGTATAATGAAATTGTAAACCGCCCGGAGAGTGCTTGTAGCGCTATGGGGCGGTATATAAGTCAAATAAATAAATAAATAAATAAATAAATAAATAAATAAATAAATAAATAAATAAATAAATAAATAAATAAATAAATAAATGGAACCATGAGTTCTCTAGGACTTACGGTCAGCCTGTTAGGCTGAAGCAAGCAGGTATACTGTCCCTCCTTGAGCTATGCTCTGTGCCATTTCTAAGACAATTGCAGTCTCCATTTAAAGAAGGAGATCTTGCTTTAAGAACAGCAACAATCTTAGAACAGTATTCTCTGAACAATTAGGTGAATACAATAGAGTGAGCGCACAGTAACATCCACACCTACAACAGTTCCCCAAAATATGGTTACTCAAGACTTTCCCAAACAACAGGTAGATTTTTTCATAACCACAATGACTCTAATTATGGGAATTTGAAAAAGAGAGCCTGTATACTAAAACAATACATATGGAGAATTAAAAGCACAACTTTGTATTATGGTCTAGCATTAGACCCCCACCCCCACCCCACCTGGATTTTACTCTACTTTTAATTTCAGATAGAAACAAAAGAAAAATAATTATTAAAAGAACCTTAAAAGCCAACAGTTATATTTTAATGTAAGATTCTTAAACCACTTTTTCAGGCATGAATGCAAAAAAGAGGGTTTTTTGCTTATACACCACCCCATAACACTTAACACACTCTCTAAGCAGTTTACACACTAATTATGTAGGCTACACATTGCCCTCCCTGCAAGTTGGGTACTCAATTTACTGACCTCAGATGACTCAGTTCTAGGGCGAGGGTCCAATCAGCCTGGCAGTATTCATATTCATCTCACCCAGGAGACAAATACAAATATCCCATCTCTATTATTAAATATAGGGCTTGTCCACATGTGGTCTTGTCTCCAATCATTCTGGTGTTTGTCTCATTCATTCTGGCATTTTTGTTGAAGACTTGAAAAGATTATCTTGGTGCTGGCATATACACCTAGGAAGGGTATTAGTTCCTGAATGTTCTGGATCAACCCGGTGCCTCCTGTTCATGACTGGAGTTGCTCCTTAATTTCTTGCTCCCGACACAGGTTGCTGTATCCTTTTGCTTGTCTTCTTCATCCTGACTACTTCATTCTCTTCTTTTTCCTCCTTGTTTTACCCACCCACCGTTCTCACCCCAATAACTTCTAATTTTAATTTTGTTTTCTTCAAGTGTTGGGGTTCACTTTTGTACTACCATTAAAAAGTTATCATTTTTTAAAACAAAAATTAAAAAGTGGAATGCAAGAGCAGCTGATATCCCATGAAAATTAAGCAGAAGTTACAATAAGGCATGGAGGAGTGGCAACTGATTACCAGAAAAACTTCCATAAATAAATGTCATAAAATGGCATATACCCACAAAAATGCACAGAGCAGCACACAGGGTACAAGCATCCACACAAGCATATTCTAACTGGAACAAAATGGAGGAAAGCAGTGCAAAAATACACCCAAGTCAGCCATATGCAACATATAGTTGGAGAGAACCTAGCCAGAGCTATAAGTTGTAGCAATTGCCTTTACCTCATCAACAATAAACAAAGTGTTTAAGTATAGTAGTTTTGTCATTCAGATGGGAAATGTACCATTAAAAAGGAAAAGTGTGTCTCAGATATATGGCAGTGAATTGGAAAACAATTGTGTGTGCACTTGTGGAGATTAACATTGTCAGAACACAACAACCACCAGATGGTGCAACATGGTACAGTACTTTATCTGTCTGAAAGATCCTGCTCCTGATTCACAGACCAATTAATGCCAATAAAGAGCCAATGCCAAAAGGCGTAATGTTATTTTAAAAACAAGCAAACATATGCTACATAAATGGCCATGTGGCAGTTATACCTTGTGTCCTGTCAGAGCCATAGCTGGTGTGAGAGGCTTCTGGCAAATAGTTTCCAAATCATCCATTTCAGAAATAAGACCTTGTTAAAGCAGGTAAAAAAAATTCTGAAAAAAAAACACATGCCTATCTCTCTGACAGTAACACTCACACATATTCCAATACTTGTTTTACCAAAATCATGGCTATAATGTCTTCTTGCACAAAGCTTCCAGGACAGGACAACTTAAAATTCAATCAATCTTTATTTTGTGGTCTCTGACCCAACAACTTAAAATTCTATGCTCAAACTTGCCTTAAATACACATAAGAAAATGTATTGGAAGTGCAGGAAAGCATGTTACAAAAGGATTTACCAGGTCCGGAGCTTCTTGCACCAAGAGATACCAGATGCATAAGGATGTGTGCACATGAATACATGTACACTTATTTTCTGTGTGCTTCAGTGCAAGTGCCGAAATAAATGCACTTTCCTATTGTCTTCCCTTGCTCTAATTTTTTTGGTGCACCAATTAATTTCTCACTGAGCTGGTGAGCCAAGGTCCAGCTGGGAATGGGCAGAGATAAATGTCCACACTTTAAAGCCACCTCATGCACAAAAGACAAACTATAACATTCTCCGGCATAACTAGCCCTGAGATTTATCTCCTCCATCTGGAGATGAAGAGAAGCACCATAATTCCCTAATAATTTAATCAACAAATGGAGACCTGACAAACCCCATTAAAGGTTGCATTATCAAAGGAATTAATGTGCAGATCTATTGGTTAAAAGAGAAAAATTAACAAAGGACATTCCACTGAATTTTTATCTACCGTTGAACAGGTTGAACAGGTATGGCTTCTGGCTCTTGAGAAAAACTGTTAGATAAAATTCTGCTTTTGCTCCTAGTAGTAGCATATGTTGGCCTATTTATTTAAAAGTTGTTCATTGGGCCTATATTAAACTATGAAAGCTCATAAGACATTTTACCATGGATGCATGGCAAAATTGTGTATTTCGCTTGTGTTTTCTTGATTTTCCTGTCTGTTTCATCATCAAGCATCCATGTGTTTTGTTTGTTTTGTTTAGTCATTTAGTCGTGTCCGACTCTTCGTGACCCCATGGACCAGAGCATGTCAGGCCCTCCTGTCTTCCACTGCCTCCCAGAGTTGGGTCAAATTCATGTTGGTAGCTTCAGTGCTACCAACATGTGCTTGTTATGTATCTTTATTTTCATCCTGTGGATTGTACTCTTAAATGTTTTTTTAATATTATAAGAAAATCTATTTTTTCATTCTATTACATTTTCACTTCACTTTCCAACAGTACGTCCCTGCAGCAAATGTCAGTTTAAGAAGTTGAATTTTAAGAAGTTGCATGGAAAAAGTGTTAAACTTCTCATTCAAACTTAAGCTCATTATTAACCAAACCAAATTAATGCAATCCTTGGGCCAAAATCCTGTTGGTTAGCATAGAAATTCACATTAGAGTAGACCCACTAAATTAATATGTTAGCGAATCAGCTCATCCTTAATTTCTAGAGTAAGTTGCATTTAGAGTAGGCCTATTTGAATCAATGGGACATGTGGCAAAGTTGACTCACCAAATCCCCCCTTGATTCAATGGGCCTTCAGTAGTGTGAGTTACTACACTAAGCAACAGGTTTTTGACCATTTTGTAGTTTAGTGCACAGTTTCCTTTGGGAAGGTATATCTTAGAAACAGCCTTTCTCCTAAGAGAGATTTTAACAAACTGTCATCCCCGTGGCCTCTTGTCACCAGCAAAAGGATTGTGAGAATCACAAATTTAACTCCAGAGCCAAAGTAATAGATATAATTTCTTTTTCAAAGGTCGTAGTAGCACCAGCCCATTTCCTGCCCAGCCAGCTAGAGCAGCAGGATTTCTTACGTACCATATTTTATATTAACTGTCCTCAACACAGAGAGGAAAGGCTCCTAAGTCTGCCTTGAAAAGGCCAACTACGCCTTGAGCTCATCCTAGTTTAAGGAGTGCCAATGAAAAATTGCAGCCCAAAAGAATTAACTAGAGTGCTGACCTTTTAGCTGATGTAGCAAATTACTTTGTTCTCTAGAGAATTTGTTTGTCAAAAGGGCCAGTGTCCATTTTATAAGAAAAATAAACCTTTCACTAACACATGTCAACAATCAACGATCCTTACTTTCTTGGAGAAAATATTCAACAATATGAGAAATATTTACATTCTGCCACACACCCCCAAAACATTATTCAGAGCAGGCATGCCATTTAGAAAGGTTTTATTTATGTTCTGGATTATAAGAATAACAATGTCTGAAAAAAGTTAATAATATGGATTTCTCCCCCATATTAAGTCTATATCTGCCTAAGATAAATGCATTTCATAAAGCAAGAGGTGGAGTAGATTATAGGGATGGAAACTTTTGTGTCTAAACAAAAGACCCAACAACTGAAAGAATTCCTCTTTCATGTAATTCATGTTCTTTCAGTGACTGCTAAACAAAAGGCTCTAAAGCACGAATGACCACCTTTAGAAAAGAGTACACAAAGAGGGGTTCATGTTCTCTCTTTCATGTAACATTTTGGTGCTTTTCCACCCTCTGTTGGTTAATTTACCTGGGAAACATTTCATTCAGCAGCATCATGAAAGCAGCTGCTAGCAGCCAGTCAGAATGTCCAGGAGGGACAGACAGAAAATTTGAAGTTGTAAAAGGCCCTGAAACCTAGTGAGGAAAGCTCTTTGCTCCAGTAATTCCTTGTGGAGTTGCTGTGTGCTGAAACATATTAAGTAAAATGAATTACTTGGCCTGTAAGCATAGACACACAGAGAAAAATACTTTATGTGCTCACCCCAGCCAAACCAATTAAAATCTATGGAGGAAACTCCATGTTAATTGTTATTGTCAGGAAGCAAAGTCTGCTGCTGCTCTGTTACATGATTTTTATTCTTTGATGTCTGGTGCCCAGTGTGGTGGGGAACTGCAATGATGTCATGAGTGCCTTGTGTGTTTGTGTCCTATCTCACATATTTATAACTCTTACCAATTATTTTCACATTTCCTTCCCATGCAGTATGGGTGGAGGGTGCGTTCCCTATTTAATTGATCTTTTTTCAAAATTCTAAAATTTTAGGGTTATTTATATTTATGATTTAGTTACTGTCTATGTATTGCTTGGTCTATGTATTGTATATGTATTTAATTGTTCTTGTTATTGTGAAGTTTTGAGGAAACAACCCAGAGTAGTGCTTGCACTAATGGTGCAGTATATAAGTTGAATGAATGAATATTATTTTGCTAATGCACTTGTCCCATTAAAGATGTATATTTTGATGGATTTGGGTAAATGATTTTGGGGGATGGACTTTTTAAGCAGCACGTTTTGCTTTGCTTTCTGATTATACTTGGCCATTCAAAGTCCTATTACTGGGTCGAGCTTAGAAACTTTCTTTTTTGCTGTTAGCTCCCCTTACCCAAGCCAGCAGGGCTACCGTTCTTAGTGGCTGTGGAGTATCTGGGAGTTGCACTGTAAAGAAACATCTCCAGTTCTGATGTTAGAAGCCTGCCGATGTTGAAGCACCATTGCTTTCAACCCTCCTGACCATCCTGATTTGAGGTGTGAAGTTCAGACCATATCAAACTTGAATTCTCACTAGAAGCCAAAATGACTGAACTGATGCTAACCTACTTAGAGCATATCATGGGGGGGGAAAGCCTCATTGGGAAATACAGTATATCAGGAAAATATAAAGGCAGTAGGAAAATAAGTCCTAATATTAGACAGATTGAGACAATGAAGGAAATCACAGTCCATAGTTTATAAAGCCTCAGCAGGGCTTTCAGAAGTCATTAATTCATAGGGTCACCATAGGTCAGAAGTATATTAACAAGAGACATTACACCCATACACTGCCCTTCTTGACTGGGTTGGCTGTATTTGGGGTTTCTCCTTTGCATTGTGTTTCAAATTCCACAAGCTCTTGAATCAAGGACACTGCTAGATTTGTGGACAGCTGGGAAAGAATGCCAACATCATCAGTCTTTTTGCTCTGTTGATGGTTTCTCTTCTCTTGCTCAGTGTCCTTCTTACTCGAGAAGAAGAGGAAACAAAGTACCAACCAACTGTTCTTACTCAAAGCCTTACTACATGCTGTATATTGAACTTCTTAATGGCCTCAGCCCCCAGAGGACTTTTGCCTGAGGCGTTTTCTGTGGAGATCTTGCATGTATTCATAATGCATGAAGAAACATGAAAGGGAGAGTATGCTTTTGACTCAGTCATCTTAACGGCTGGAGTCTCTTGAGAGAGTCAAGCTCTTTCTCAAAAGCCAACTGACTTAAACATTCACTCAAAGTTAGAGCATCCATGTAATTACACTCCATTTAAACCAAGATCCTGGGATTTGTTTCCTTAGATGGACTTTTCTTGTCCCTTCTTTCCCCAGAACAATGTGAGATATATCAAATCAAACAGCTACTTAAATGCTCAAGTGCAGGAAAGAGTCATGTTCTGTTTGGAACTCTACATAGGAACCTTAATTCAGATGAAGTGGGAAGAAACCTCTAAGATTTCTTCCTCTTCAAAGGTTGGTGCCACAAGGAAGGATCTTCTCCCACAAAGAGATACAGTATTGTCCACTGGTTCATAATGTCACAATACCAGAGATGGATCTCTCCCACAATCTTTTTTATTTTGTTTAAGTTATTTCAGCCTCATATGGTGGCTTTGGTAGGTTTCGCTAGAAGGGACTTTTCTGGGCTGGGGTGACTGTCAATCAATCTAGCAATAACCAATTGTTCCTTCCCTGCCTCTGATTTCGAAGAGAGCCACACCTCTCTGCTGAAGTGTCTTTTTCCACCTCTTTTTAATCTAGTAGTAGTTATGCAGTTAGCGTACAGTCAATTAGAATGTAGTCTGCAGGAGCCTACTGGAAGCAGATTGGAAGTATGTTGAGGTCTGTTGCTGTAAGCAGTCATTTTTTGTTCAGTATGCTGTTTCGATCTGTTCAACTGTAGGTGAAGGGAACTTTTTATTCTTACTTCCAATATCTTATTAAGAATGAGTTACTGAGACTGTACATGTCAGCTGATGAAACAAAAAGGAATCTCTTGTCACGAGAGACAGAGCACCTCGAAAGGGATTCCTTGTATAAACTGATAAAACTTCAAAATTAACCTTAGCTTCTCACAGGAACTATGAAGATCTGTTTCCCCTGTGATATGTTAACTTGCCAGCAAGTGGCCAAAAGGGAAGTTGCCATCCTTGGACTTCAAAGAAATTTCCCCGGCCAGTTGCATGTCTCTCTTTTCACACCTTGAGACTCTATACAGTCATCCTAAAATCAAAAGACGAAGGGATGACTTAATGGAAGCAGGCTAAGCCAGGAGGAAAATGAATGGATAGATGAAGGAATGGGAAGTTAGGAGAACCCTTGAGAAATGAAAGCAAGCACAGGAGTAGAAGGAGAGTGTAATTAAAGCAGACAGGGCTGGGGACAAGCATGTGAGCAAGTATGGCAAAGGAAGCACTAGCTGTAAGGAACCAGTAAGGTCTAAGTCTACCATAGAGTTGTTCTATGGCAGTTAGAATTTTAGGTTCTGTGTGCTCCGTTTGTTTGCCTGTACATTGCCGCTAACTTTTTCTTGCAACCTCATGTGTCTCTGGCTCTGTCTTTTCCCCTTTTGTCTCATCTTTCTCTTTCTTTTAGCTAGACTTTATCTGGTTGATGTGTTCAGAAAAAAAACACTACATCTCGTAACCTTGACATTATTTGACCATAACTACCAAGGAGCTTTTAAGTATGCACAGAGAGCAGAGGCTGGAATGGTGACAGCATAGAGAAGATATAAGAAGAAGTCTTCTCCATGCCTTTGGAGCTTAGTGAGCTGAGTCTCATGTCAAGAGCTTCCCCAGCCGGGCTGAAAGGGTGCTGGACACAATACCCCCACTTGGAAGGGCTCAGAGACAAGGAAGATTTCACTAGAGGTCTATTCTGGGGAGCCTTAAAGCTAATTCTGCTCCAGAAGTTCCTGAATTTCTACTAGAGGTTTTTAACCAAAATTCAAAACTCTACAACATATTTAAATCTCAGACTTTCCCCATCATATTTAAAATTATGAAGAGCTTTGGGAATGCTGCTACATTGTTCTCAAAAGTGAATTAAACAAAACTTTTTTAAAAAATATCTACACCGAACCCACATCCCACAAAAAGAAGAGAGGAGCAGTTTTAATAGGAGACACTTACTGTGTGGGGTTAAAACTGAAATATGCCAGGAAGATCCATGGATCCACCATGCATGCTATCTCTGTGGAGAACAGATTAGAAATGTGTCAGAATACCCATGGACACATATTCCTTTCTTCCCATCCATTCAGGAATAAATGAAAAAGAAAAGAGGAACTGTGGATAAATCAAATCAAACTCTGAAGTTCTGGGAAGGAAACTCAAGGACTTTGGGGTCTTTTCACCCACCCTGACAGTACACAGAAAAGGAACAGAGGGGGAAAGAAAAATATCTTGGGTGAATGACTGGCTTCAAAGGTGGTGCAGATGTGAGGGACTGCTGGTTAGTGATGGGTTACGCCTCAGAGGGACTGAAAAGAATGTGTTTGGCCACAGCATGAATAACTTCATCAGGAGGGCTTTAAACTAAAGGGAAGGAGGTGCAAGTTCAGGGTAATAATAAATGAAGACTAATACACAATAAGAGAAACAGACGAAGCAGGTCTAATGAGGCCCAACAATAATCTTCATAAACTGTACAAGGGAAAACAGGCCACAAATCAAACACCAACAGAGCATGGACAGAGTTCCTACTCCGGTCCTCTAAAGATGCCGGCCACAGAGACTGGCGAAACATCAGGAAGAACAACCTTCAGAACATGGCCAAAGAGCCTGAAAAACCCACAACAACCATTAGATATGCTGTAAGCCGCCCAGAGTGGTAAAATCTACCAGATGGGCAGGATATAAATCAAACAAATAGATAGATAGATAGATAGATAGAGAGAGAGAGAGAGAGAGAGAGAGAGAGAGAGAGAGAGAGAGAGAGACAGACAGACAGACAGACAGACAGACAGACAGACAGACAGACAGACAGACAGACAGAGATAGATAGATAGATAGATAGATAGATAGATAGATAGATAGATAGATAGATAGATAGATAGATAGATAGATAGATAGATAGATAGATAGATAGATAGATAGATAGATAGATAGATAGATAGATAGATAGATAGATAGATAGATCCCGGCTGTGAAAGCCTTCACGAATACAATCTCTGGTGTCTTTATGTGAATGCCAGGAGTATGGGATACAAACAAGAAGAGCTGGAAATCTTAGATCAGGAGGGTAAATTTGACCTGATAACTGAAAGTTGGTGGGATGACTCCCGTGACTGGAATACAATTGAAGGATATAAATTGTTCAAAAAGAACAGAAAAAAGAAAGGGGGTGGCATCACAGTTCGTCGTTTAGTTGTTTAGTCATGTCCAACTCTTTGTGACCCCATGAACCAGAGCACGCCAGACCCTCCTATCTTCCACTGCCTCCGGGTGTTGGGTCAAATTCATGTTGGTTGCTTCGATGACACTGTCCAACCATCTCATCCTCTGTCGTCAACTTCTCCTCTTGCCTTCACACTTTCCTAACATCAAGGTCTTTTCCAAGGAGTCTTCTCTTCTCATGAGATGGCCAAAGTACTGGAGCCTCAGCTTCAGGATCTGTCCTTCCCGTGAGCACTCAGGGTTGATTTCCTTTAGAATTGATAGGTTTGTTCTCCTTGCAGTCCAGGGGACTCTCAAGAGCCTCCTCCAGCACCACAATTCAAAGGCATCAATTCTTCGGCGGTCAGCTTTCTTTATGGTCCAGCTCTCACTTCCATACATCACTACAGGAAAAACCATAGCTTTGACTATGCGGACTTTTGTAGGCAAGGTGATGTCTCTGCTTTTTAAGATGTTGTCAAGGTTTGTCATCGCTTTCCTCCCAAGAAGCAGGCGTCCTTTAATTTCGTGGCTGCTGTCTCCATCTGCAGTAATCATGGAGCCCAAGAAAGTAAAGTCTGTCACTGCCTCCATATCTTCCCCTTCTGTTTCCCAGGAAGTGATGGGACCAGTGGCCATGATCTTAGTTTTTTTGATGTTGAGTTTCAGGCCATTCTTTGCACTCTCCTCTTTCACACTCATTAAGAGGTTCTTTAAGTTGTCCTCACTTTCTGCCATCAAAGTGGTATCATCTTCATATATGAGGTTGTTGATATTTCTTCTGGCAATCTTAATCCAGTCCAGCCTTCCGCATGATGTATTCTGCATATAAATCAAATAAGCAAGAAGACAATATACAGCCTTGTCGTACTCCTTTCCCAGTTTTCAACCAATCAGTTGTTCCATATCCAGTTCTAACTGTTGCTTCATGTCCCACAGACGCATTTCTCAGGAAATAGATAAAGGGTTAGGCACTCCCATTTTTTTAAGAACTTGCAATCGTTTGTTGTAGTACACACAGTCAAAGGCTTTTGCGTAGTCAATGAAGCAGAAGTAGATGTTTTTCTGGAACTCTCTGGCTTTCTCCATAATCCAACATACTGTATGTCAGCAATTTGGTCACTACTTCTGCCCCTTCAAAATCCAGCTTGTACTTATGGGAGTTCTCAGTCCATGTACTGCTGAAGCCTGCCTTGGAGGATTTTGAGCATAACCTTGCTAGTGTGTGAAATGAGTCCAACTGTACAGTAGTTGGAGCATTCTTTGGCACTGCCCTTCTTTGGGATTGGGATGTAGAGTGATCTTTTTCAGTCCTGTGGCCACTGCTGAGTTTTCCAAACTTGCTGGCATATTGAGCGCAGCACCTTAACAGCACCATCTTTTAAGATTTTAAATAGTTCGACTGGAATGCCATCACCTCCACTGGCCTTGTTGTTAGCCAGGCTTTCTAAGGCCCACTTCTTCTTGATGTTTTCCGCTTCTGTGAGGTCCCTAGTATTTTTGTCCTTTATCATGTCCATCTTTGCACAAAATGTTCCTTTAATATCTCCAGTTTTCTTGAAGAGATCTCTGGATTTTCCCTTTCTATTCTTTTTCTCTATTTCCTTGCACTGTTAGTTTAAGAAGGCCCTCTTGTCTCTCCTTACTATTCTTTGGAAGTCTGCATTCACTTTTCTGTAACTTTCCCTATCTCCCTTGCATTTTGTTTCCCTTCTTTCCTCTGCTATTTGTAAGGCCTCGTTGGACAGCCACTTTGCTTTCTTGCATTTCCTTTTCTATGGGATGGTTTTTGTTGCTGCCTCCTGTACAACATTACGAGCCACCATCCATAGTTCTTCAGGCACTCTGTCTACCAAATCTAGTTCCTTAAATCTGTTCTTCACTTCCACTGTATATTCATAACGGATTTGGTTTAGATTATACCTGACTAATCCAGTGGTTTTTCCAACTTTCTTCAGTTTAAGCTTGAGTTTTGATATAAGAAGCTGATGATCAGAGTCACAATCAGCTCCAAGTCTTGTTTTTTGCTGACTGTATAGAGCTTCTCCATCTTTGGCTGCAGAGAACACGGGTGGCTTACAAGAGTTTAAATACAATTAAGGGGTCATAAGGATTAAAACTCTGGAAGTGTGAGATGTAATCATACAATGGAGGCCTGAACAGCAGTGCCTATTGGTGGTGGCCTCATAGCAAACAATTTCACCAGGTTGGCAAAATACATGTAAATGGGAATTGGCTTCACAAGACTTTCAGAGTGCACTGTAATCTGATTGGCTTTGCAATCCCGAGAGGACTCATAGTAAATGCATATGTTTCTCTATAAGAACAAAGCTACAGAAAAACACAGTATTCCTGTTTCAATGGCAAAACAAGACCTCTGGTTTTCAAAACAACCTTATCAACATTTTACGCAGTACTGGCCAGCTCCTTTGGAATTTCCATTTTATGTGCAATAATAGCCACCAGCTGAGTGTGTAGATATCTACTTGTTTACCTTGAATAACCAAAACATCCAGAAAAATAGAAATATAAAGAGTGAAATACTAACAGTGCCTTTTAATGCTATAAGCTCCTGAATTTTTAGGATGTAATTAAAATATTCTCTTTTCTCTCTTTTATTCTTAAAGTATATTTTACTATACTTTTTGCTCCTGTGATTTTGAAACTTAAAATCATGATGTACATATTTCCCGGCAACTTAAGTTTATTTTTTACATATTTGTACCTACAGTCTTTTCTCATAGCTCTAAGGAAGATTTTTGTAAAATGAAATTACATGCTTACAATAATGTTGAGACATTTTTATGAATATGGAACATAGAAGCAACTAGATAAATAAAGCTTGTAGAAATAGGCAAGCTGATGTTCTCAGAATATTTTTTCTACCAAGGAAGAATAAACTGTATATGACAAGGATGTCTGGAGAACAAGTTCCTCTGAAGAGAGATGGAGCACTTAAGCAAAATATACCTTGATAACCAGATGAATATTGCTATGATTGAAAAGGGTTATCTCATCTCACACTGAAATGAATCATATCAGGAGAAAATGTCAACTGCGATGGACCACCATAGACTCGAACTACCAAAAAAGAGTTATAAATCTTATAGTGCTTCTGAGAACACTCATATATTTGACCCTGGCAAGTTAACACTGAATATGTTTTATGTAGGCAGTAGACAGGTTTTTAAACCTACTGCAGGGAGAGATGGACTCGTGCATCCAAAGTTTTCAATTGAATGTTTAGTAATCATTAAATAACATTTATATGGAATGTTCAACTAATATTATTTTACATTAATGTTTATTCTGAACACTTTAGAAATGATGTGTGAGACAAATAATCAAATAAGATGATATGTTATCCTTGTTTTTAAAAACAGGTGCTCCCTCAAGTGGCAAAAGACAGCTGTGCATAACATAATTTTCCTCAGCCTTTAGCAAGCTGTGCGTGTGTGTGTGTGATTGGACATCAGAAGGGCACTCAAGGTTAATTTGCAAGTCTCTTGGTTAAAAGTTCCAAGTCTCTGAAGGAATCCTGTTGAAAGTAACTTCTTTTCAGTTCTCTTTTAGCAAACTGAGCTTAACAGTCACACTTAGTACTCATTCTGGCATAATGTGTGATTTACTCTTTCAGGTCAAATAATAATTGCCCACCAAACATATAACTGGTCCTCCTTATAATATCAACAGCAAACAAAAAGTCACAGCAAAACAAAAAGGCATTGTTTTGAACAACAGAAGAACAAGCCTGAACACTATATTTCTGGAGCATTCATTGTGTGATGAGCATGTTACAACACACAATAATGGGTCATTAATTAATCATATTTTTCATCTATGGGACTTCATTTAGTCATTACGAGGTTGCCCAGTGGAACTGAAGGATAATAAAACTTAACAGCTTAAATGTCTTACATCCATGTTGCGTGTCAAAACCACTTCATGCTAATTACTTCCCTCCGCCTTTCCCATCAGTTAGTCCTGGTTGTCTCTAGAGTAAGAAAAAAAATTTGCTCCAAAATTGATGTTTGTCCAAGTACCTTTAAAGTTATAATTTCCAAGGAAAAGTTTACTTTCATTTTGCGAATGTATTTGGTGACCGTTTTATTGCATGAGACATCTGGAAATGTTCAGATATATTCCGAAGATCTACCTTAGTCCTCCTGACGCCTGTGGACTTGTATCTGGTAATGCCAAAGAACAAAGCACTAAAATTTTTAAAGTCTGGGCGTGTAAAGAACAAAATTCCCACAGTGGTTTCCAGTATTTTGCCCTTTGACAGAATAGCTGTGACTTCCTGGCTTGGTCGTGTGATTGCTTCTTGCCAATTTTTGGGAGGTCCCGGCAAGTCTTTCCAAAGTCAATAAATGTTTGAAAATAGATCTCATTCCTTTTAAAAGGCATCCTTCTGCACCAGTACTATAATCTGCACAGGATTTGAACCTTTCCAGTAAAGAAGAGACTGGAGAAAACATCTGAGACAATTATCAAATTCAGAACAAATTTGGCAAGGTATTATTAGCCATTCTGCATGTGCTCCGTGCAGTATTTTAGGAGATTTGGGCAAGTCATTTAACAATTATAACTGTCTGGTCATTACTTCTATGGAAGCATTGAACTCTGCACAGGATTTGAACCTTTTTTTCATGATCAGGGGCAACTGAAACAAAACTTTTTAACCAGCTTATGGAACAAGACCAAATGTGTTAGAGTATTACTAGCCAGTAAGATTTGTTCTGTTTGGAAAATTTTGGTCCAGGAACTCGTTCAATGTTGCAATTGTTTGAAAATAGAACCCAATTTCTGTCAAGCACTGCTGTTCCCTGATGACAGGGATGTGTCTGTAAAACTATCAGCTTGTTCTGTACATAACTCGACTCCTAAGTGCTGCATAATCATACTTCCAGTCATTTTCTGTTTCACTCATTGACAGCCCCATGCATATCTGATCTTACCAATTCTCTGCAAGTCAGGACATTATGACCCCCTATTTCAGATGGCACAAATGGGCAGCCAAATCTTCACACATATCTTCAGCAGTAACGCCATGAAGTGCCTCCAGTATTCCTGTCAAGCACCAAGTCATGCCTTCCCTTCAGCTACTGTCAAGGATTTCAGCACCTGCTCCCTGCATCTCCTGCCACAATTGCTCTTAGAAATGTCTTTACATGAACCTCTGTTTCCACTGTCCTTGTTTGCTATATTGATATCATGTAATAATAGATATTACTTACATTGGTAGATGCCAAGACAAGCTAATACAGTTGCATCTCCTTCCAGAAACAGCATATTTATGGTATTACAACCTAGACCTCCAGATGATTTCTTCTATTTTGAAATTCTGGTGTAGCATTGTCTTGTTCAACTTCCATTTTGAAAGCCGAGGAATTAAATTGTTTTAAAAAATCAACCTTCTCTTCATGGATGAGGATACTGTAATATCTTTCCTGCATTACCAGGAGGAAAATAATGTTGAACTTTACATAGCACAGAGCAGTCTCAATAGTGACAATAGTGATGTCAGCAGTCAAGATGATCAGCAGGATCCCTTCTTGTGCTCATTCCCATCCAAAAAGGGACACCAATATCTTTCCTGCATTAACCGGAAGGAAAATAATGTTGCACTTAACATAGCACAGAACAGTCTCAATAGTGACTGTAGCATCCGCCCAGTTCATGAATATTCATATGATATCTGCATAGACCAGTGAGAGTGCTGGAGGGGTGGAGTCATGAGATATAAGAGACTCAGCAGGAGGAGGGGGAGTTTTAGATAGGGAGTTAGATGAAGTTTTGGAATTTGGGCGCTAGAGTGGTGGTTGAGAGGGTATAAAGGAGAATGTTTGTTTAAGAGTCAACGATAGAGAGAGGAAAAATAAAAAAGATGGCGATCCATTTTGATTCATGATCCATCAAGGTTAACGGATCAACAGATACAAATATACAAATATTCTTTGATGAATCGATATGTAGATCTGTCTTTGCTTTAAATGGCTATAAAACTGGACCCCAACCACCTAGAGACACCAAATTTGCAGGCAAGCTGCCTCAGACACTTTTCTACAAGTCCTGAAAGATTGGTGAACATTGGATCATGGAGCCCTGAATTATATATTCACAAAAGGACCCCACAGGATAAACCTATATAGGGGGGGAGGAATGTGGCATCTGCCCAGGTCATGAATATTAATATGATATCTGCATAGACCAATGGGAGTGGTGGAGGGGTGGAGTCATGAGATATAAGAGACTCAGCAGGAGGAGGGGGAGTTTTAGACAGGAAGTTAGGTGAAGTTTTGGAATTTGGGTGCTAAAGTGGTGGTTGAGAGGGTATAAAGGAGAATGTTTGTTTAAGAATTAACAGCATTGCTTATTCTGTCAACATCCGTAACAATAAACAATTTCTATTTGGTTTTTAAAAAAAAATGACATATGACCTGGACATCTATCATTAATAATAGATAATGCTGATGTAATCAACTGGTGGCAACTGAAAGACACGTAGCGTGAGTTCTTGGTTTGGTGAAACAAGCATTTCACCTAACAAGAAAGAAGTCAAGTTGCCATGACTCAACTTCCAGACATGATGACGATGATTTGGAATTTTTTGTTTTTACTGACAGTTCAACGGATCTGGAGAAATCATTGATTTCTTGATATTCACATAAAAATCACAGGTCTGTTTGTCCTACAGAATGAAGTCTCTCTTTTCAGAAATTAAATGACAATATGAATAACAAAGAATAGTAATAACAATAGCAAAAATACAGACTAATATTGAATTGTAATAAACTGTTGTTACCACTCCTAGTGTAACTACTGATTTTGAACCCACAACAGTCTTGCCAAGTAGGATAGACTAAAGGATAATGACTGCCATAAATCATCTTAATGTGGAGATGGGAGGACTTGAACCAAATTGTGATATTTCTAGTCCTAGTCTGACAGTCTAATCTTACTGAGTCTCATGGATAACCTCAAGAAACATAGTTTGCCCTTTTTTTGTAACTGAAAGAAAGAAAGACTGACTTCAAAGCTTACCAATTCATCCAAGATACGCATTATCTTATTTGCTTTATGCTACTTGCTCATATGTGGAGGGGGGAACAATGAAATGTGCACCTTTTAAATGTTACTTACAGCCAGCAGGCTGCTGTGGCACTTGAAAACTGATGACAGCTCTGTGACATGCTTTACTTTTAGCTTTCATGTTGGGTCAACTGTAGGATAGATAGAATGCTTCTTGACAGGGCATTTCTGTCTTATGGTTGTATGTGAATTACTGGAGTAAATAGGAACTCAAGCCAGTGATCATTTGAATCAATGGCAATTCGTAGTTATAGTTGTAATATTATAGTGTGAATGCTTAAGTAACTTATGAATCAAAAACAGTAGAAGAGTGAGTATAATAAGTTCCTTTCAAGTGAAAATGTGTTGTAGCAAATTTTTAAACGTCTTCTCAACATTTTAAATTTGAATTATGCTTTAATCGACAAACTGAAATATGTTACAGTTTTGATTTTCAAACATGTTTCTTTGGTATAAAACAAAAATATGGGTAGAGTTATGGATTGTTGTTTGGAGAGATCCACGTTCCAGCCTGCATAGAGTCATGAAGCTCATTGGGTGACCTTGGACCTTTCACTGCCTCTGCCTGACTACCTTAAAGGTTTGTTGTTTGAGGACAGAGTAACATACGCTGGAAAGTGCAGGGTATAAATGTAAATAATAAAATAAAAGCCAGGCTTTATTACCCACAGACCCATAAAACCTACAAGATGATCCTGCTTCAGCTAGGCCCTTTCTTTCAATCTGACCTATTTGAAGAGCATTGCCATGTTTCCGGGTGCTTCTGCTTCTAGCCAGCACAGTGCCAGTCTCTTGGCAACCTTCTATTTATATAAAGGGAGGATTTTTTCAGATTTTTCATATGCTGAGCTGTAAGCTTGTATCACCGCATCTTCAACTGATACTTCAAGTTCACACTCTTCATCTTGCAACTTTAGTTTAACCAGAGATCTTGCAGCTTCAACGCCCAGTCAGGAAGATTTCTGGTTTGCTCTGTCTCTCACCTGTCTCTATCCCCAAGTTCTCCATCGCTCATTCTGATGAAGGGTCCTAAAAGAAACATAAAGAAGCTGTGGAAAGAATAAGGAGAATTATGAAGACTACAGAAAGGGAAAGGAATAGAAGGGGGTTTGGTGATGTGGGCAAGAAATTGAGTTTTCGAAAATTCATACAACTGTTTCCCTGTCTCAGCTCAGAACAGGAGTGGGGGGTAACCGGTGGATATTTCTCACCCTCATCCTGGTAAGGCTTTTAGTGTAACAATGAAATGTACATTTAAACACTAATTGAACAAAAAAGCTAAACATGCCTCTCTGTCAACATAAAAGTAATTTAGATTTCATGTGTGATGATATCCCATTGACTTTTCCATTCTTGAATTGTCTGGAAGCTAGAACGATTCCACAGAGCAGCCACTCCATTGTTTATACAGTGGACCCTTGACTTACAGACGGCTTGACTTACAGACTTTTTGAGTTACAGACTTCTCTGGCTGCAAAATTTAGGTTTGACTTGCAGACTAAGATTTGACTTACAGACCAGAAAAAAACCAAAATGGAACAAAAACGGCCTGTTACGGGATTAATCGGTTTTCAATGCACTGTAGGTCAATGGAGACTTAACTTACAGACTTTTTGACTTGAGAACCGCCTTCCAATACGGATTAAGTTCTCAAGTCAAGACCCCACTGTATGAACTTCCTTCTTGAAGCAGCTGCTCTGGCTCCAAAGTTGGTTTGGGGTACAATTCAAACTTGCTAGTAACCACCTCAAAGGCTCTGAATTATTCAAGACTATGGTTGCCAAGTCTCAGGGCATCAGGTGAAGTCTTAGGAAACTGCCATGCTTCTTTGGGTCTCCATAAGGAAGAGAAATCTGAGGCGAAATGGCCATGGAGAAGGAGAAAGTGTGGGAGGGAAGTAACTTGGCAGGCTAGGGACACACTTGGATCCTTTCCCTGCTCATGCCACTCCCTGTAGCAGTGAGCTTTCCATAAGCAAGTCTCAGCCTCAGCCTCAGGCCTGGAGAAAATGTTGTCTGTGCTGCACGTGTTGTGGGAATGTGGTAACTCTTGCAATGAGCTGACGGCTGAAAAATATGTTTGGGGGGTGGTGTTATTCTTGTTCCTGTCCTTCCTTTGTTCTGGGTTGTCATATTCCTTGGCTAGCTGACTTTTATCCAGATTCTAGGCCCATGTATCTCACATCTTCCTGAATGCTGTAAAGTCAAAGGCAGTTATTAATTGTTCACTGATTGACAGTTATGCAGTTATTAAGTTGTCTGAAATTTCTTGGAGTCAAGGTGAGATAATTAAAATAAATAAATGCTGCTCTGTTTGTCCTTATTCCATAGCTAAGAATATCTTAACATCTGAGAACGACTATAGTGGTGTACAATGCTATGGGGAATTTGTAAGAAATGTCATCCCTTTCATACTACAAAAGCAGGACTGTTAAAACTACACTGGGGGAAGGCCCCTGTAACAAAATTCATTGCTCAGTTTTATCATCACTGCCTTCAGACTCATGAAGCCTCTCAGGTTTACAGTGACCACATGATAATTTCTGCTTTTACATGTCTGTTTCCTTATACTTTCACCCAGGTATATGGGGGAAAAAAACTTGAATAGCAGAGTTGTCTGTGATTTTATCCCCTTGGAACCAGAGGTTATTGCTGCTGATTCAAGAGCTCCTTTTCACAGATATCCATCATCACACAATTAAAGACTAATCATGCCAAAGCACAAAGGAAGGAAGGAAGGAAGGAAGAAAGGAAGAGAAGCAACCAACAAAGAAAACTTTATTCTGAATGTTCAAAGGTTGCCTGACAGAGACTTCAGCTCACAGTCCATTCTGTTTCAAGTTCACCTGTGCAAAGCAGGATTCAGATCAGACAAGTAACCTTTCAGAACTGCTTGGCACAGGTGCGCTTGATAGTAAACCAGAAGGAAATCATGCCTTAGGGAGGTCATGTTTAGAATTCATGCCACAAAAAGCAGTACATAGTTTCAACACTTCTAGAAATATAGATGCTTTTTTTGGGGGGGGGGCAGGGGCGGGGAGGTCTGTGGAGAAATGGAGCTGTCAAGCTAATACGCTTCCTGTTCACTAAACTCTACACAATGGGGCAATTCTCACTTGGTGCATTTTATTTACTTCTTTCCTGACAAAGACCAATTACTGAGACACACCGTGAGTGATTCTGCTGGGGAAGCCAGGTGACAGCTGGTTTGGTGAAAGAAAGTAGAAGGCTTTGCTGGCCTTTGTGGAAGACTCCCTCATATGATGTAGCAGTTGGCAGAAAGAAAAAGGAAAGGCCTTCGTCCTGAGAGGAAAGACAGTTGGGAAAGCTTGTTTGTGAACATTTCATTAACAGCATTGCTGCAAGCTACGTTTATAAGCTCAGAATGGATTGTGTTTGTATCCAACACATCGGTTGTTTGATGAACTTCCATTCCCCCCCCCCCAAATGTAAGAAATGGCCCTCCAACACTCTTCTGGCTCAAAACATTCCAGAGGGAGCATTTTTCTTTCTTTCTTTGCATAATAAACTGTAGCAAGAGGTTTAGATATATTTCTTCAAGATACTTTTCCAAGTTTCTGATGTAGAGATATTGCAGTTCTCCAGCTCCCAAAGGGAATATTTATTTCTGGGAAATGGGACTGGCTTGACACATGTTGCTGCCTGAGGCGGAGAAGAAAATGGTGCATACACAGCTATTCCAAAAGTCAACATACATCGTATTTGAGTCAGTCAAGTTGTGTTGGCACCTGAGGTAGGAAATCTCTCAAGTGTCCCTCACCCTTTCTGGCAGTAAAAATGCAAATGAAATAAATTAAATAACTAACATCTCCAAAACAGCTGCTAGAAATTCCAGCCTTAATGTGCCTAATGGAAGGATCTGACCTCCCAGGGAAATGCAGTAGCCCCTACCTGCTACAGCATGGCTTACAGGAAGAATGTGAATGTAGTATGGAATACAGAAGCCATAGGCTCCTATTGGATAGTGTTGGTGACATCTTCATTCATTCATAAAATGTCAATCCTACCCATCTAGTGGCATGCTACTTCCCAACAGAATACATAAAATAAACCATCAAATAAGAAAAACATCACACCCATGCAGTCCCTTATATCACAAATATACATACTCAAATCCCAAATTCGTGATGATTATAAAACCAGTTTACACAAAAATCAACTGTTAATTAATTAAATAGAAAGCAGGCTGTCAAGGGTCTGGCTAAAAAGACATGTGTTTGTTTTTCTCCTGGACACCTGGAGGCTGGGGGCTAGACATACCTCCACTGGTAGTCAATTCCATAATGAAGTGACCACCACAGAGAAGATCTGGTTCCTAGTTGTAGACATCCTGGCCTCCTTTGGGAGGGACAGGTGCTTTGCCAGGTAAAGTAAAGGTTCCCCTTGACAAATTTTCCAGTTGTGTTTGACTCTAGGGTGTGGTGCTCATCCCCGTTTCCAAGCCATAGAGCCAGCATTTGTCTGAAGACAATCCTCCGTGGTCACGTGGCCAGCACAACTAGACACTGAACATCGTTACCTTCCCACTGTGGTGGTACCTATTTATCTACTCACATTTTTACATGCTTTCGAACTGCTAGGTTGGCAGGAGTTGGGACAAGCGATGGGGAGCTCACTCTGTCACGTGGATTCGAAGTGCTGATCTTTCAACCTTGTAGCCCAGAGGCTTTGTGGTTTAAGCCGCAGCCCCACCACGTCTCTACTCTACCAGGTAGGAAGGTCCTAAACCATTCAGGGCTTTATGTGCTAACATTAACACTTTAAACTTGGGCCAGAAACATAGACAGGGGAGATATGATCGTACTTAGATGTCCCTCATATATGGAGACACAATCTTTGAGACAGTCATTGCTCTACATGGCTCTGTATTGTCAACTCTGATAGGCAGCATTTTGTAAGGGTCTCAAGCAGAATTGTTTCCCAGATCTACCTGACAACTCTGGACCTAAATCCAACATAATGCACTAACAGTGGAATTTCTCCCTAGAGCCATTATGCTGGATTGCACCCTTGCACAAAGGGTTGTGTGAGAAGAGGCACAATTGTACATACAATTGGTTGTGCATCCTCTTGTGCAAACTATACTACCATTCTTGCACCAACTCTGCCGACATACAACATACACACTTTTCTTCTCCATCCAAGTGTTAATCATGCTGAACCCTTCTTAGATTCTATAATCAAATGAGATTGTATGTTCGGGTGGCATAGTGGCACTTGTATCATCATTTTAAAAATCACAAACAGGAAAACAGCTATCTTTTCCCCATCATATGAATGCCACAACATTTTGCATGTAATGTTCTTGTCATTGTTTTTGTCACTGAGAGTTGTGCATTCCACATATACACTCTTCCAGACCTAGCTGCACATAAATGAGGCAGTGGAAGACCAGAGATCTTGGCGTGCTCTGGTCCATGGGGTCACGAAGAGTCAGACATGATTAAATGACTAAACAACAACAACCTTTTTTTAAAATAGAAGCATCCAAAATGTGGGTTTATCACAATATTATAATAATGTCTTGGATCAAGAGGGTGTTCAATGAAAAAGCAGTAAAGAGAGTGCATTAACCATTAAATTATAACACAATGCAGAAAGTTAGAATACTTTGGTCATATAAGAGAAAAGTAGAAATTGTTGCAACTGATAATTTATGGCAAAATAAACAGGAAAAGAAGTGTAGGAAGGAGAAAAACATAACTGGCTTTAAAATCTTGGAGACCCGTTCGGATGCAACACAACATCAAAGTTTCGAGGGGCTGCATCCAGGGTCGGAGTACCTGTCTATGTCCAGGCTGAGGTAGGAGAAAAATCAGAATAAGAAAACAGGCTGCTTCAAAAAAAGAAAGAAAAAAAGTATAGGGTCCCATGTTGTCCTGTAGTTCAACATAAAAAATGCTGGGCCCAATGTGGTCTTTATAGAAACTTCTTTCTCTCCTCCCGCCCCATTCCCATGATTAGAAACAAAGAAACTGTGATTTCTATGAAGATGGCTGGAATGGGAAAAAGGTTCAAGGGTAGGTGAGAGTTTGATTTCAGTTTTGTTCTGATCAATATTTAAGAGAATTCGCACATTTAGGAGGGAAAGGACTTCAGACTGGGGTAACATTTCACACCAGTTGCCATGCTAAGGATGTATACTATTGATCAATCACAGCAGCCATGAACACCTTATCTTTTCTTACTTTGAAAGCTAAGTAAGGTATGTTGTGGTTAGTAGTTGTATGGGAGACCATATAGGGCTTGGAAAGAATCCTGCCTGAACTTGGAGAGAAGCCATGGTTACCTTGGCACAAAACATATATATTTTAGAATTTTTATTCATATTTGTGTATCACCTTGCACACTTGTTGAGTGAAGAGGGGACCTAGAATTATTCTAAAGCAATGTTGCCAAGGTTATTACATTTGATCAGACCCATTAATACTCGTATAATCACTGAAATTCTGCTGTGCACATGCAAATGGTATAACTTTTAGATGTGACCTATTATAGGCTGAGAAATCTGCATAAACTTTGTCACATACTGAAGTGCATAACCTGATGTGCAACAAATAATCCAGAGATTACTTGACTTGTGGCATCTAGAAGTTATGCCATTTGCATAGCCTTGCAACAATCTTTATTTAATAACTTAATAAATCAGTATTTTGGGAGAACTTCTCTATTACCCACTTTCCCTTTTTAAAAGATTGAGGCTACTGTTCTTTTTCTGGGATAATGTTTGAAGCTGAAAGTGTGATGTATAGACCATAACTATACTTTATTTATTTATTTATTTATTTATTTATTTATTTATTTATTTATTTATTTATTTATTTAGTTATTTATTTATTTATTTATTTATTTATTTAGTTAGTTAGTTAGTTAGTTAGTTAGTTAGTTAGTTAGTTAGTTAGTTAGTTAGTTAGTTAGTTAGTTAGTTAATGGGCATTTCTGTCACCCTTTAGACAAGCAGATCAGATAGTCTGATCTTCTGTTTAGTGGAAACACATTCCTCTTAGATTTCTCTGTACAGTGCTGAAGAATGGTCCCTATCTGTGTAAGCTTTCTTCCTCATTCTGGCTATTGACTTTGATTGATGCCATTTATTTGTTTTGAGTGCTAACTAATTAAGCCTAGTTCTGTTTGCTTGGCCTTCTTTTTCGTAAAGCTTGTCTTGAGTCTGAAATGGTGTTGATCACCACAGAGGATGCCATGGAAACTGAGAGAAAAATATATGGTCAGCAGAACTGTAGACAAACAAAAAGCCAAAAAGTTTCAAACTGATGTGGTACATAATAGGAAACTAGTTACAAATTAGATAAAGACGACAGAAGTCCTAGACATTTTGGGCAAGGGCTCAACTGCAATCCTGTGAGAAGCATCATAAAATGGTCATTATAGGTATGTGTTTTATTATGATATACCATTACATCTTCTCAGCCCTATGCCAGCCCTACGAATGAGTAACTCCAAAGTGTCCTGTCTTTAAAAACCTGCTCAGGCTGTGGCTTCCATTATGGAGTTAATCCATCCCATAATTCATTTTCCTTTTTTTCCCCTGCTGCCTTCAACTTTTCCTAGCATTGTGGTCTTTCCCAGCAAGTCTTGTCTTCTCATTATGTGCCCAAAGAAAGGGCTGCCCATTGATAAAATAGCTGCTGTCATGGGCACAGCCAGTTACAAAACAAGTATCTAAACCAATCAACCAACCAGATAATCAGACTAAAAGTCAATTAACTTGACCAAGAAGCCTAGACAGAGATATAAGAAATAAGACAGAAATGGGGCCTAGAAACACAAGCACTCATCTAGTCCTTTGACACACCGTTACTACTTCAACGGACCACTTCCTGCATAAGAATCAGGTTTTGTCCAATTCTCTGCACCTGACAAACCAATGTGAAATCTCTATGTATATATGGATGTCAACCTTTTAAAACTTATTAGGCTAGCCCAGCAGGTCATAATGAAAGGACCAGTATTTTAAAGTATTTTTTTAAGATTATAGACAGAAATAAAATTGGGAGACATGGAGCCGCTGAACTGTAGGAATTAATCACCTTGATTTAGGTCAGAGGACTTAAATGTAGGGGTGCTCAAAGCAGTGGAGTGACAAATTAATTATAGTGGTGATATGTATTTTTTTGTATTCCAGACTATGTATGTATGTATGTATGTATGTATGTATGTATGTATGTATGTATGTATGTATGTATGTATGTATGTGTGTGTGTGTGTGTGTGTGTGTGTGTGTGTGTGTGTGTATGTATGTATGTATGTATGTATGTATGTATGTATGTATGTATGTATGTATGTATGTATGTATGTATATGTACGTGTCTGTGTCTGTGTCTGTGTTTGCTTGTTTGTTTTTAACTCTACCTTTCTCATTAAAAGTACCCAAGGGGGGTTACATCATTAAAAATACAGTATTTAAAAGCTAAAATTAGTAAGTATACAAATATTTAAAAAGAATTAAACAAGTATTATATTAAAACCAATAAATAATTCAGCCCTGTGTCTTTTTTTTCTATTCCAGGAAACTTAGGGTGTGATCACATAAGGCAAGTATGCCCTAATTGTATCCCATTAGATTGTTGTCTGGCCAGCAACACTGCCCTAGATGGAGGTGCTGGACCCATTGAGTGCTAGTTCTTCCAGAAGAGCTGGCGCAACACAGAAACATTTAATGTACCCTTACCCAACTTTTTAAAAAAATTGAAGTAAGGGGCTGCAGTGCCCCAGAAAACAAGAGAGAAAAATAAATCAGCATCACAGTGTAGCTAGCCATAACAATTCAAATACAAGAAAATCAATCGGTAATGTTAAAACACATTGGGTCATTCATCCAGGTATATATACCATGTCTTACTCTCTCTTGAATTTCACTTCCTGAGAATCCGAGATTCCCTTTCTGCCATGGCATTCTCGGCTATTTTAACCCCATCATGTTCTCATCTATTCTGTATTCTGTCCTTCCCAAGCCCTGCCTCCTTCAACTCACAAAACACAGGTGCAGGTGGAGCTCAGTCACCAAAGTATCATGAATACAAAGGCTGGCTGGCATCAGACTAGAACAGGGAATGTGCCCCGGAGGCCTAGCAAAGAACAGAAAGCAGGTAGAAAAACAGCAGAAGTTGTAGAGATCATATTGTCAGATGTTCTAAAAATCAAATTATTTGGTACACACAGAAATGGATAGTACAGAAGATTCGGAACTTCAGAATAGGAGATACTGAGATGAAGCAGATTTCACAGGGCTATGCTCTTAATGTTCAAAGATTTTAAAAAACGGGTGTGTGTTGTGGAATAAAATGTAAAATGTATAATAAAATGCTGTCTATGCTTATGAGTCTGTGAAAAGCATCATTAAATTTGCCATTTTTGAAAACAGGACTTCAAGGATTTTTTTTCAACTCAGAGAAATGATATGAAGAAAATGAGCTGAGGGAATTTTACTGTTATTAAAGGTGAACACCCCATTAAACAATGAACTTGTTGAAACAGAATTTTGGTCTAAGACAGTGGTTGCCAACTGTGAGTAGCCCAGATGTTCTTGGATTGCAGCTCCCAGAAACCTCAGTCAGCCCAGCTGGTAGTAAAGGCTTCTGGGAGCCTAAGAACACCTGGATTACCTAAGGCTGGGAACCACTGGTCTATAAGGCACATAATGGCTGAAATCAGGTTGCTTGAAGGTTCCACCGCTTGTCCTAGTGGCAGTAAGTTTTGGAAACTGAGGACATCCCTCCCATACCATGATCCCCAATGATCATGATATTGAAAGATATCCTAAGGAAGGATAAAAGATATCCTAAGAAAGACTTGAAACTTGGAGGAGGGAGGTGAGGAATTGGAAATGTTTAATTCCTCCAAAATGGCCAGGGCTAATGTCATCATCAGCATTAGGCAGTGTAACTTTAAATGATGATGATGATGTACTGTCAAATCAATTCTAACTTATGGTGACCCTTTTCAGGGTTTTCCAGGTAGGGAGTAATCTGATGTGGTTCACCATTCCCTTCTTGTGCGAGGGCATCACGGGACAGCGTGGCTTGCCTACGGCACACAGGTTGGCTCTGCGTGCAAGAGGCCCAGTGGAGAATTGAACTCCCAGCCTCTGGTTCTGCAGCCGGATGTGTAAACCACTGAACTATCCAACAACTGGATTTCAGTCATCGTATATCCTAGTGCAATCCTTCAGCCAGAGAAGGTCTGATGTTACTCCTCGTTTTTATTGCATGCCCCTTCAAAAGGACTCTTTAAGAGAAAAACTCTCTTTCAAAACATTATGTAAAAGGTGCATTTTGAGTTTACTTTGGATGAACTGTGAGGTAAAAGAGGACTTCTAACCTTGCTACTGGAACCCAGTAGAGGCCCAGTCATGGTTCATTTCAAATCCTATTAGAGTCACCTCCCTGTTTTTCCAGAAATGTTTTCCTTTTCTTGCATGGCTGTTATGCCAATATCTTCTAGCATATGACTTTTCTGATGTCCTTTAAAACAGTAAAATAGGTATGAAAACCTGCAACTGGGAATGAAGTAAATGCTGCCTTTTCATAAACAGCTGATTTCCTATTCTGAAGTGGGAGTGCTTAGAAACAGACCAGATGTTGCATGTATTTATTCCAAGTCATTCAGTATTTGAGGTGGCAAAGCTGTCATTGGAGAAGGAGGTGTGTAGAAGACCCTAAAGCAGCTTTCATTCCCAAGCTGTCTCCTTGGGAATGTCTTCGTGAAATATCCCATTGGCTGGGCAGTTGGTATTCAGGTATATAAAAGAAGTCTGTTGGACCTTCTCCTTGGTTGGATTGGAGATCTTCCCTTAGGCTTTCCTCATGGGTTAACTCAAGGGCTGCACAGATCTCTGAAACACACAACACAGCTCTTTGAGATCTCCAGCAGTTATCTGTGTTCAGGATTTGGCAAAATACTGAGATAAAGAGAAAGCACGAAAAGTCTGTAGGAGACTGTAGATACCAAATGAAAAAATGGAAATATCTTCTGACAACAGTGAAGTACTGAAGCTAGATAAAGATTTTCTTGGTCTGTTCTGTGATTTTCTTCTTTTGGTTGTTTAGTCATGTCTGTCTCTGACTCGTGTCTGATTCTTCATGACCCAATGGACCAGAGCACACCAGGCGGTTTCATAGAATTTGGCCTTAATTTGCTTCCTAAAAATAGAGAGGGATGGTGCCTGGCAAGCCTCTGCAGGAAGCTTGTTCCAGAGGGAAGGGGGCACAACTAAGAAGGCTCAGTTAGCTTTTTTGGCATTCTTCAGCATTACAATTTTTAACATCAAGGACTACAAGGAGTGTGTGAGACAGGTCACCAAGACGTTCCACCTAATGTACGTATGTATAATGGACTGGAACCATATATGTGGAAAAAAACCCACAATAAAGCTTTTAAACCGCATGTCAGCTGCAACCAGGCATGAACCCCATTGCAACGGATGTCCTTTTAAAATCTGATTCCTCACATTAAAAGCAAAGCAAAGTGCACTGCTTATATACCATCCCCATAGCGCTTAAAGCATTATCTGGACAGTTTACAATTTTTTAATTAGGCAGTTTTAGAAGAGGAAGCTGTGTTAGGCTGCAGTCACACCAGGGAAATGTTTTTATTGTTGTTTAGTTGTTAAGTTGTGTCCGACTCTTCGTGACCCCATGGACCAGAGCACGCCAGGCCCTCCTGTCTTCCACTGCCTCCCAGAGTTGGGTCAAATTCATGTTGGTAGCTTCGAAGACACTGGTAGTTTTGGAAAATAGAAAAAAGATAGAACATGCTAAAATCAATGTTTTGTGTCATATAGTAAACCTAGAAAGCATAGCACCATAGAATGCTCATTCTCAAAAATCAAATTTAAGTTTTTGTTGCATTTTAAATTCTTTAGAAAGCTGCTGCAGGTTATCTCCACCCTGACATGGCTGTGACCCATTCGTTGCCCATTTGAGCAAATCCCAAGGTTTCTCAACATGTTCTCTGTGGTGGATATTTATCTACATTTCTTTGGCTATTTACTGACTATTATGAATGTAGTCTTAACATCCATTTTTAGATCATGTGAACTATGCAACTTAATGACTTTTGCTTAGTAACCTTTGCAAATCCTTTACATTTGCAGCCAGTAATACAGTGGATCTTTTTCATAATATCTCCACTGAGAATGACACTCTCACTTGAGTCTTCCCTGAAGATGTTTTTGGAATACAAATTGCAAGAGTATACATTGAAGCAGGCAGCTATTTCAATGAATTTGGGGGGGGGGGGGGGAAAGTGGTCTACAGGAGGGCCAGGAGGCATGAAAACACTCTTGGGAGTTTATGTGATCCGAGGGCTATACTTTGCTGTCCCTTGGCGTAATCTTTTTCATGCTCTTATTCATAACTCTCTGTCCTTTGTATCTGATGCTAAACTTTCACTGCAGCTTTTATTCATTTTTTTTAATTATTTTTTATTTTTTTATTTATTTAACTTATATGCTGCTCACTCTACCCAAAGGTCTCTGGGCAGCTCACAACAATTAAAATACAATTAAAATACAATAAAAAGATAAAACAATTAAAATACAATTGAAATAGATACTCTAAAAATTGCCATCATTATAGACTCTGATGGAGACAATTTGACACAGTTGACCCAGACAGTTTTAAATGAGGCAATTTCCAATATGAGAGGTGAACCTACTTTCGGATAAAGTAAAACAAAGGGTTTGTCCTCAGACTGTTGCTCATAACCATTCCTCTGTTTCCTGTATAGTCTATTATATTCAGAAATAAACATTTTGACAGAGCTTAACTCCTTGTACATGATACCAGCCCTTTTTCCAGTGTCCATAAATTGTTTGACTATAGTTGTTCATCTTCATGTCATGAATGTTGTGCACCCTGAATTTTCAGTATTATCACTAACAACAGCATCACTGTTCATTCCTCAGACAGGAAATTGTATTAACTTTTTCACCTTTTTTAATTAATTCTTCTAAGGAGTTTGTTTGTTTGTTTGTTTACTTACTTACTTACTTACTTACTTACTTACTTACTTACTTACTTACTTACTTACTTACTTACTTACTTACTTACTTACTTACTTACAGTGGTGCCCTGCATAGCGAGGTTAATCCGTTCCGGATTAACCGTCGCTATGGGGAAACATCGCTATACGGAACGGAAAACGCCACAGAAACGCATTAAACTTAGTTTAATGCGTTTCTATGGCGCTTAAACTCACCGTTCTGCGAAGTTTTTCCATAGCGCCGCCATTTTCGCGCCCTCGGTAAGCGAGGGCAGGGTGCGAAAATGGTGCGGGCGGCCATTTTCTGCACCCAGTGACCATTTTGGAACTGCCAATCAGCTGTTTCCAAAATGGCCGCCGGGTGCAGAGATGATCACAATGCGATGTTTAGCCTATCTAAACATCGCAATGTGATTGCATTAGCGACCACAAAAAATGGGTCGCTATGTGGATTCGTCATTAAACGGTGCGCTCGTTAAGCAAGGCACCACTGTACTTACTTACTTACTTACTTACTTACTTACTTACTTACTTACTTACTTACTTACTTACTTACTTACTTACTTACTTACTTACTTACTTACTTACTTACTTACATTAAATTTATACCCCACACCATCTGGCAACCAGGCCACTCTGGGCAGCTAACAACAATATAAACAGCAATATTTAAACTCAGTAAAAATAAATACATAACCAACAGGATAAATTAAAACAGATGGCGATGAAGGTGGTAAAAAGGGTGATGAAAAGGATGGCAAAAAGGATGGTAAAAGAGAGACCAAGATCTTAATGCTCAGGGAAAGCCTGGCAGAAGAGCCAAGTCTTCAATGCTCATGCCAGGCAGATCTCAGTGGGCAGGTTGTTCCACAGGTGGTGGGCAACCACCGAGAAAGCCCAGTTTCTTGTTCTTTCCCTCCAGGCCTCCTTAGGGGTCAAGGTCCTCAATGCCCTGCCTGTGAAAAATGGGTATTATGGACAGATCAGGCTGGGAGCAGGTGTTCTGATGGGTACAGAGGTCCTAAACCATTTAGGGCTTTGAATGTTATCATTATAACCTTGAAGTCAATGTGGAAATGAACCTGTAGCCAATGAAGGCCAGCCAGAGTGGGGGAAATATGCTGGAATTTATTCATCTGGACGCCAAAGTTTGGACCAGTTGAAGTCTCCACATCAGCCTCAAGGGTAGTCCCATTTAGAGAGCACTGCAGTAGTCTATTCTTGAGAGTACAAGGGCATGAATCAGCATCGTGAGTGCCTCCGCGTCTAGATAGGGATGCAGCTGGGCAATCCTCCAAAGATGGAAATGGGCTGGCTGGACCACAGATGCCACCTGGGTTTCCATTGTGAGATCCAGGTCCAGGCAGATGGCCAAGCTGTGAACCTCATTCTTTGTGGGAAGAGTCACTCCCTCAAAGAAGAGCGAGTTTCCCAACCCGTTGACACCAGGGCTGCCCACGCACAAGATTTCTGTCTTATTTGGATTCAACTTCAGTCCATTTGCCCTCATCCAATCCAGAACAGTCCCCAAGCAGTGTTCAAGGGTCAGAACAGCATCCACTACAGTTGGAGAAAAGGAGACGTGGAACTGGGTGCCAGCATACTGACAGCATCGGGACCCACAACTCCGGATGACCTCACCCAGCAGCCTCATATAAATATTAAATAGCATTGGCAGGATTATTGACCCCTGCGGAACCTCACAATTGAGGTTCCACAGGGTGGAAGTCATCTCACCAAGCTGCACTCTCTCGGGATGGAACGGAGCCATGCTAAAGCAAGGCCACCGATCCCCAACTCAGAAACCCACCCCAGGAGGATACAGTGGTCAACAGTATCAAAGGCCACTGAGATATCAAGGAGGACCAACAAAGACATATTGCCCCTGTTGGCCTCCCTCTGGAGGTCATCCTGCAGGGCGATCAGTGCTGTTTCCATACCATGCCATGGCCTGAAGCCCAACTGGAAAACATCAAGGACATCAGTTTCCTCCAGGAGGGCCTGGAGTTGATCGGCCACCACCCTCATGACCACTTTACTCAAGAAAGAAACATTGGCGAGGGGCCTATAATTTCCAGTTTCGTCCACTGCCAAATTAGGTTTCTTTTGAATGAGTGTCTCCTTGAGGGCAGGGGGAACCATGCCCTCATTGTGCCCATTGTGTTGTTCAATGGACTTCTACTCTTAGATATGGCTATTTTAGATGACAAATCCATGGCCCCTTTCTCTGTGTGGTCTTAATTGTTACTACTTTTATAATTCAAAGTCCTTTCTAATTCAAGATTTGTTATGTACTGGTTGAAATCCTGCTGCTTATAACAGTAGGTAGATTTGAATCAGTCAGTCACGGATTCAGTGGGCCTGATGTAGTGCCACTTATTACACTAAGCAACAGGATTCCAGCCATTCACTCTGTCTTCCTATTTTTGAGAGAGAGAGAGAAAACTGCAGTATCTTGGTTTGTTGTTCCTTTATCCATTTCCTTTCTGTATCCCAGGAGGCTTCTCCACTTTAGCAGGTGACAGACTTCCATTCTTATATCTTTGCCTGGTAAGAACCCTATCCTTTATTTCTCTAATGCACTCCGTTGCAGCCACAGCTAAAGGGAAGTCAGTCTCAAATGTTCGGTGTAACTAAAGGTGCTCAAAACACCTCTTAAAACATCTTTTATTGTTGGTGTTATTATCTTCCTCCTGTGAAGCTATCTTTTCTTTCCCCCGCCCCAGTTCATAAGCCATGTACGTATCCTGCCAAATATCTTTGCTAGTCTTATGATTTTATATTTTTACTTTACCTTTGTTTGGGGTACAGTGGGAAGAGCTTCAAGATTTTTTTAAAACCACATACCTTAAAATCCTTCCAGTCAGTATGGCTATGGAATTAAAAGTCATGTTTCTGGCAGTTGTAATCTTAAAAAAGTAACTTTTTCAAGCTCTGACAATGAGCGCTCAGGAAAAGAAGAATGAGGCTTTCTTGGGAATCCAGGGTGGGGTGCGAGGATAACTTGATTTACAGAGCAGGTGTGCTCCCCAGGGTTGCCAAAAATGGGTCAGGATTATGTGTAGTAAAGTAAAAGTAGAAAATGTAGTTATAATCGTTATCATAGCATTGGGGGTGTTACATACAGCACTGATGTTACCTGTCTGTCATGGGTTTGGAGGGAAAGTTCCATCCTATGGGGAGTGGAAGGCGGGACATCAGGAGGAGGGGCTGTACTGTATAAATATGTGATGCCTGTGTGGTGAGAGAGGAGACGCTGAGAGACACTGGGGTGTGACGAAGCAGCAGCTGGGAAGAAGAAGCTGTTGTGGGAGTCTGTGTGTCAGACAGGGTACTACTGTGTGTCAGAGTACCAACCTGATAGGTTCAGGTGTCTGTTGGGTAGCCAGAACTGATAGGTTCAGGGTCTGTGCTTCAAGTTAAGGGTTCTGGGTGAACCAAACTGTATGCTTGTATGAGTGAGAATAAGCCACGTTACTTTATCTTATTCACCTGATTATTTTATTTTCCCTGTGTGTTGTATTTAAATAAACCTTATTCTTTTTATTGTTTGAAAAATCCATCCCTGGTCTGTGTGACTTCTTAAAGGGAATGGTTGGTGGCAGCTTAGTGAAAGTGTGGCAGATCCCAGTAGGTCTGGGTTTGTCACATTGATTGGTGTCCAGCGTGTGGGATACGACTGGTCCAGTTGTCCAGCGGTCCAGCAAAGCCTTGGCAAGTGTGCCCAGAGCAAGGGGGGTCTAGTCAGGGACAGTCTGAGGCGCGTAGGTAATCTTCTAGGTGTACCTCACGGGGAGGTGCGCTAGTAGAAGAACGTGCCAACTGGGGAGACTTAGATTAAGGTGCTCTGAGGCAGCCTAGTTTTGGCGGGAAAAAGCTGAGGCAAAACTGCGTAGTAACAGTGATCTAGCTTGCCAGCTGAGAGGCCCAGCAGAGGGGGGTAGGCTCTGACTCGATACTGTTGCAAGTTTAGTGCTGAAGAACAGCAGCAATCTCTAGGGAGAGCTGGTTCTGAGGCAAGAAGGAAAAAAGTGGTCGTTTTATTTTGAGGCTTGACTTTTAAAGCAGCCTGTTCTGAGGGGGGGTTATGCCCTTGACTCGAAGCCAAGTAGCAGAAATGAGTGAAGTGAAAGACCCCCAGATTGACCAAGGTTCTGAGGATGAATTTGGCTCAGTGCAAGGTGACAGCACAGGAGAGCAGAACCCAGAACTCAGAAAATTGCTCATAGTCCAACAGCATGAACTGAGGATGAGGCAATTTGAAATGGAGGAAAGGGAAAGAGAAGAAAGATTAGAGAGAGAGAGAATGGAAATGGAGAGGGAGAGAGAGAAAATTGCTCTGGAAAAAGAAAGAATGGCCTTTGAATTAAAAAAATTGGAACTGATGAACCAGAACAATAATAACAATAGGGATTCTGAGGGAGGCCAATTGTCTAAGGCTGACCTGAAGAAATTCCCTGTGTACCACAAGGGAGATTGTCCTGAGGTGTTCTTTTCCCTAGTGGAAAGAGCGTTTGTGGACTTCTCAGTGAGGGAAACTGAGAAGATGACCATCATGCGATCTTTAATCAGTGGTAGCCTGGCTGAGGTCTATGCCGAGATGCCTGAGGAACTGATGAAAGATTTTGCAGAGTTTAAAAAACTGGTGTTTGCCAGACATGGGATAAATGCAGAGCAGCTGAGACAAAGATTCAGGTCCCTCACCAAGAAGCCAGAGCAGACTTTTACCCAAGTGGGGGCCCAATTGGTGAGGCTGCTTGAGAAATGGCTATCGCAGGAAGGGACAGAGACCTATGAGCAGCTTAAAGATTTGATAGCACTGGAACAGTTCTATTCAGTCCTGCATGGGGAATTGAAATTCCAGGTGAGGGAAAGGAAACCGAAATCTGTGGCAGCAGCCGCAGAGATCGCAGATTTTATTTCCCAAATAAGAAAGCCCTTGGGTGAGGGGAAATCTGTAGGTAAACCCAAAGAAACCTACAGCAAGTACTCTCAGGGACCAGGGAAAAGCCAGCAAGGGGGAGGGGCCCATGGTGAAGGGAAGCCCTCAGACATGAAACTAAGACCTCAGATTTTGGAGGGAAAACCAAAACAAGATGAGAGAGAATCAAAATACACCAGAAAATGTTATTTCTGTCAGGGAAAGGGTCATCTAATCTCAGAGTGTGAGAAATTAAAGCAGCTAAAAGGAATGGTGCCTCAGGAGTCTAGTGGGACCAAGCCAAAAGCTGTGTTCTGTGTCCAGAAAGAGCAAGGCTCATTGTCACTGAGGGAGCCGGTTGCCATGACTACTCAGTCTGGAACAGCTACCTCGGCTGATCAGGCTGAGGAAAATGGTCCTCTTGTGGAAGTAAAGCGCTGCTTGCTGGTGAAAACAGATTCTCAGTTGTTTGAGACAGCAGGGGTGGACGTAGGAATACTTGACCGTCAGTATAGGGGGCTACGGGACACTTGTTCCCAGGTAACCCTGTGCCATCCAGATATTATCCCTAGGGAGTTTATAATCCCAAATGAGAGCATAAAGGTGGCAGGGATTGAGGGGCAGGTAATCTCTCTGCCAGTAGCAGAGGTACCTGTCAACTTTCAAGGCTGGAGGGGAGATTGGCGGCTAGCGATTTCATCGACTCTGCCAGCAGCCGTGCTCGTGGGAAATGACCTGGCTGAACATGTGAAAAGGGTGCTAGTGATTACACGCTCACAAGCCACCACGGGGACAGTTCAGGGGGGTAATGATGAGCCAGAGACGGAAGCAGAGGGGAGTTCAGAAGCTGTGGTGGAAACCTTAACCACAGACAGCAGATTTGGACAGGAGCAAAAGGCAGACGCCACTCTCCAAAAGTGTTTTGAACAGGTGACTGACGCCCAGCTAACACCTGAAACCCCAGTGAGATTTCTGGAGGAAAAGGGGATTTTATATAGGGAAACCCTGAGGAATATCTCAAAAGGGGGAGATGGGATCAGAAGTCAGCTGGTGGTACCTGAAAAGTATCGCCCCATGATCTTACAAAGGGGTCACTCTGACATGTTTGCTGCACACTTAGGGGTGAAAGGGCCCCTTGATTTGATCAAACAAAATTGGGAGCAGATCACCCCGGATGACCCACAAGACGTTGTGACTTACATAGACACCTTGATGAATGACCTAAGGAGAAATCTAGAGCTGGCAGCAGAAAACCTGCAAGCTCAGAAGGTCAGACAGAAAACATGGTATGACCACAAAGCTAGAGAGAGGCACTTTGACCCAGGGGAGGAAGTGCTTTGGCTTAGGCCCTGCAGAGAGAATAAACTGCAGCTCAAATGGGCAGGACCATATAGGGTCATTTCCAAGATGTCAGACCTGAACTACCTAATAGAGCAGGAGGAGAACCAAGCAAGGAGGGTGGTTCATGTGAATGCCCTAAAACCCTACTACCGAGGGGAACAGAGGGTTTTATTCGCGATAAAAGCAGCTGAGAGTGAGGAAGCTGAATTACCCTTCTGGGAAGGTAGAGGGGAAGTAAAATACAACCCAGAGGAGGTAAAGATCAGTCCTGCACTCACCCAAGACCAGCAGCAAGAACTAAAAATGCTGCTTAGTAAATATCAACAGGTGTTTTCCAACAAGCCGGGGATAGTGAAGGGAGTGATGCATCGGATCCACACAGGGGATGCACCCCCGCAGGCAGTATCCCCATACCGAGTAACGGGACCCTATAGGGACAAGGTGCGGAAGGAGCTGGACGAGATGCTTAGGGAGAACATAATCGTCCCCTCTTCTAGTCCTTGGTCCTCTCCGATAGTCCTTGTGGACAAGCCTGATGGGAGCATTAGGTTTTGTGTCGATTACAGGAAATTAAACCGTGTAACCACTCCTGATGCCTACCCAATGCCCAGGCTAGACAACCTGATTGAAACCATAGGGGGTTGTCGGTTCATCTCATCATTGGACCTGGTAAAGGGATATTGGCAATTAAGAATTGATCCCAGGGATCAAGAAAAGACTGCCTTTTGCAGCCCTTTTGGTCTCTATGAGTTTCGAGTCCTGAGCTTTGGTCTCAGAAATGCACCAGCCACATTCCAAAGGCTGATGGACCAGACCTTGGCAGGGCTCAGTGACTTTACAGTGGCCTACATTGACGACATAGGGATCTTCAGTAATACCTGGGAAGATCACCTGATACACCTGGAGTTAGTGCTGCAGAGGTTAAGTGCAGCAGGGCTAACAGTAAAGGCCAGCAAGTGTCAGCTGGGTAGCCCAGAAATAAAATACTTGGGTCACATGGTAGGGGGAGGAATGATAAAACCCCTGGAGGCCAAAATAGAAGCTGTTCGTGATTGGCCTAGACCCAACACCAAGAAAAAGGTCAAATCATTTCTTGGGTTGGTGGGCTACTACAGAAAGTTCATCCCGAGGTTTAGCGAGATTGCGGCTCCGCTGACCGATCTGACGAGGAAGACGGCTGATGACCGCATCCCGTGGACCAGCGACTGTGAGGCGGCGTTCCAGAGGTTGAAGGAGGCGTTAATCAACTATCCTGTCCTGCGTGCTCCAGACTTCGACCGGGAGTTCATCATCTACACCGATGCGTCTAACAGCGGGGTAGGAGCAGTTCTGTGCCAGGAGGATGAGAATGGTGACCAGCATCCAGTGTCCTACCTGAGTAGGAAACTTCAAAAAGGTGAGAGACATTTGGCAACCGTGGAGAAGGAATGTTTGGCCATAGTCTACGCGATCCAGAAGGCCAAGCCTTACATCTGGGGAAGACATTTTATTCTGTGTACTGACCATTCACCATTGCAATGGTTAAAGACAATGAAAACCCACAATAGCAAACTTATGAGGTGGGCTTTAAACCTACAGGACTATGACTTTGAAGTGAAGGTGGTCAGAGGGTCAGTGAACTGTGTTGCTGACGCCTTATCAAGAAGACCTGAAGAATGAAGACGGCGAAAGAAACATGGACTATATGTATATATAATGATGACAAAAGTTAAATGTACCTGTTTTTTGAAGTTGGTTTGTATGAATAAAGGTAAATTGATGTAATGTAGATGGTAAATGTTTAAATGCCTATTTGCTATGGTTTAACTTAGAATGTAAGTATGAGTAAGTATAATATGGTATGTATAACTGTTGTTGTGTATTTTATACAGGTTGTTTTTTGGTGAAAAGCACGTTAGCTTTCCCCCTACAAAACAACTTATAAAGAGGGGAGGTGTTACATACAGCACTGATGTTACCTGTCTGTCATGGGTTTGGAGGGAAAGTTCCATCCTATGGGGAGTGGAAGGCGGGACATCAGGAGGAGGGGCTGTACTGTATAAATATGTGAAGCCTGTGTGGTGAGGGAGGAGACGCTGAGAGACACTGGGGTGTGACGAAGCAGCAGCTGGGAAGAAGAAGCTGTTGTGGGAGTCTGTGTGTCAGACAGGGTACTACTGTGTGTCAGAGTACCAACCTGATAGGTTCAGGTGTCTGTTGGGTAGCCAGAACTGATAGGTTCAGGGTCTGTGCTTCAAGTTAAGGGTTCTGGGTGAACCAAACTGTATGCTTGTATGAGTGAGAATAAGCCACGTTACTTTATCTTATTCACCTGATTATTTTATTTGCCCTGTGTGTTGTATTTAAATAAACCTTATTCTTTTTATTGTTTGAAAAATCCATCCCTGGTCTGTGTGACTTCTTAAAGGGAATGGTTGGTGGCAGCTTAGTGAAAGTGTGGCAGATCCCAGTAGGTCTGGGTTTGTCACAGGGGGCAGTTGGAAAGGAGGAGAAGTTCAGCATCTGCTATCCAGTTAAAGTGAAGAATGAAAGAGAGGGGAAAGCCCTGCTATTTAAGCAGACCTTTCTGAATGTCATTTAGATTGATTACAATTTCCTGGGAACAATACATTTTTAAACTATTCATTATGAGAGTTATACTACTCTTAACATCCTTTCCCCATTACATATTTTAAAACACTTCTCGAAAGTCTCTATCCTATTAGTTGTCTGCAGCCACCTCTTAGCTGTTCTTTCTCTATTTTTAAACCCATTTGCTTTGTTCCGTGACCTTTCCTTGCTGCCCTTCTGGCACTTTTGTCCTAATTTTGTTCCCACAACAGTAAACGGTGTGCCAGCTTTTCAGTTACTCTCATTCAGTCAGAGCAATTTTATTTACAAATGCCCCTTTCTTTCGTCAAATTGGTTTTCTCTCAAACCTTCTACAGCCCCCCCTCTCTCCGCAAAGAACGGCAGTATGTATTTTGAGCTCTTCCTCATTTTAGGATCCAAACTTTTAAGATCCTGAAACAGTCTTTATATTTCTGAAATAAGGTCTTCGGGTTATTCCACACAGAGTATTTCCCCCCTTTTAAATTCTATGTTAAACACTGATCTTGCTGTACAGATCCCTTTTTCTTTTTTGTCTCACTTTGTCCTACCTCCTCAACCCCCCTGGCATGGACAGTTGGATGTTCCTAACCATCCTAAAATCCTTGTTTCATTTTTTCATATTTTCTTTGTACTGCTTTATGCCAGGGGGAGGAGTTTAGTTCTATGGCACTTGACCTAAGACATGGGTTGATCAGTTGCTTCCACTTAAAAATGCTTCTGGAAAATGTCAGGAGATAAAGAGGAGAAGCCCCTCAGCACACTGAGATACCCCTTGCATGAAACCATCCTGAGATTTATGCCTACTTTGGTCTCTTAGCCAAGCTACCAATAAGAATGAAACAATAGCTTGTGAAATGCTGGATCTTTGGCCTCCTGGCAGTGGACTGGGGTGAGATAGAAGTGGCCTCAGTCTTCTCCCCATCTCCTCAATTTGGAAACACCATTTTGCCCTCATCAAAGCACAGCAACTACCGCACCTATGCACCTCTTTCACTGTCTTCCTCTATAAGCCAGCTGACCTAATGGAGGGACTTTGTACTGAAACAGTTAATGGTGCACAATAGTTTGGACCCAAATCCTGACAAATCCTGTGGTCTTTCAAAGCCAAAGAACAAAAAATAGGGCAGAACAAATTCTCTGTAGGTCTTACCTTTGTCCAAGTAACTTACCCGTATCCCTTACAAATGTGTTTTTCTTGCTTTAGAACTCCTGTTGAAACATCTGAGAGTTAAAACAATCAAAGGGGGAAAAAGGAATACCTTCATATTCTCAAATAAGCATTGAAGCACTTTCTTTCAGGACTTCAGGAGGAATGACTTACTATCTGAATTCCTTATTGGCTAGTTTTAATAATAAGGCAGAGTTTCAGGGGGGGAAAACCTGACCCATAGACTGACAGAGTTCAATATACATTCCAATCACAAAGAAAAGAGATGCCAAAGAGCATAATAGCTAAAGAACTGCTGTTCTAATTTCCCATGCAAGCAAAGTGATGCTCTAGGTCTCACAACACAGGCTTTACCTTATATGAGAAATGCCTAATGTTCAAACTGGGATTGTAAAAAGGAAGAGGCACTTGAGATAATATTGCAAATATCTGCTGGTTACAGGAGCATGCCAATTAATTTTAGAAGAAGAGCAATCTGTGCTTTATAGACTGCAACAAACCCTTTGATTGTGTGGATCATGAGAAGCTATGGATTGTTCTGAAAGAAATGGGTGTGTCTCAGCACTTGATTGTTCTGATGTTTAACCTATCTTGTGGAAAGAAAATAATGTTGGGATACAATGGAGAGAAACAGAATGGTTTTCTGTAGGTGAGAGTATCAGGCAAGAGTGCATTTTACCCCTTACATGTTCAATTTGTGTGCAGAACATATATGGAAAGCCAGATAAATTCTAGGAGAATAATACAGTGAGAATGGGGGCATTGGTGACTAACTGGGGTGTCAGTTGTTGCTGGAGCAGTGACTCAAGACCCAGACGGATGCATTGACAGATCCTAGCTGAATGGCAGACATCATGTAGTGTCCAAGTGCGGGGGACGATGGGAGGTCAGAGCTTTGCGGCCCCCACTGGTTGCTACAGGACTTGGAAGTCAACCACTGGGCAGACAGATAGGAGTGGTATGATTTCCACTCTGGTCCACCTCCTTTGCTTAAAAGAGGGAGCTGGCAGATTCCACAACCAGTGTGGAGCTTGCCAGCACCAGTGGTGGAAGGGGCCTCCTCCCAGCCAGGGATTCCCTGCTGTGGCAACTTCCAAGTGGCCTCAAGCAGTCGCAGGACTGACCATCAGCTTTTTGGACTGATTCTCTGTTGCCTTGCCTTTGTTTTCTGGAGTAGTTTGCACGGGTTCTTTAGGGCTTTTTTGCAGTAGTGCCAGAAAATGTAAATTGGAAACAGCAAAAAAAATTTAAAAAAAAACAAAAGAGGCAGACCCTTTAATGTTAAACAAAATGACTGGTACATGGAAAGCTTGAAAATGAAAGAGACACCAAAATGAAGCAAAACTGAAATATTTTTACCATGCACCTTTATTGCGGAAGAGAAGAAAACTGAGCGCAGGTCAAAACTGACTGGAGATGGGTACAAATGCGTAAGACTCCTTGTTTCCATTAAAGAGATCAGGCCACAGCAATGAACAAAGCTTTGCCTGTATTGTACAGACGTTCATTTCTAAAAGTGGGAATGGGGAACCCTCACTTGCTGTTGGACTCAGAACTTCCATCGGTCTGAGTCAGTACAGCAATGGTCAGGGATGGTGAGGTTTGCACTCCAATAACACTTGGATGGCCACAGCTTCTCCTTGCGAAGGAACCGTTTAGGCAATTTGACAGCTACCAGGCAACCACTGGCTTTCAGACACAAGGCTGATGCATTTGTATTTCTAGATTATCTTGCATGTTTTTCAACTCCAAGTGAATTCTGTCAAGACAATTTTGAAAAGTGAAAGTGAAAAGAAGATTTACAAAGGACGGTCCTTTGGAACACAAAGTGCACAAAGATTTTTCAAAGATTCTAGTCTCCATGCAGTAATTTACTTCCAGTTAGCAGAGATGTTGGCAAGCCTTTGAGTCAGAGTCCTAAAGCCAAGTCTGAGTCTTTGGTACCAAGTAACAAGCCCTAAGTTTGAGTTCCTATTAAAAACAAGTCCCCCCCAGTAAAAAAAAAATAAAAGGAAGGAACCAGTGGGGTCTGAGTCAAAAGTTGAGTCCGAGTCTTTGGGGGAAAAAAACCCAAGTTGAATCCAAGTCAAGTCACCAGTGTGTCTTAAGTCAGGCATGACTCGATTCCCCATCCTTTCTTTTTAGAAATGAATGTTACATAGGGAAGGCTATTAGCCTCATATTTATTGACCACGACCACAGTTTGGGAGAGGTACTATTTTTGGACGACAGCTCTCAGAATCCCCATGCTCTCTGGGAAGTTTTGGGGATCAGTAATCCAAGACATAGCTTTTGTAAGCTCTGAGTCAGATCATCATAACATCAATGTGCCGTTAGCTATCCAGACTTCCACTGAACTTTTTTCAACCTTCACTAATTTTGTAGAGCACAGCTTATGCATGAGGAGCTTCCCCTACCTATTTTATTTCCAGCAGACAACAAACATGAACAATGCATGACCTGTATCTTCAATAAACAAAACAAAAAAAAAACCCTGTATAATAATGGGCACTCCAAAGCTCAGGGGTAAAAGCTTTGTCACATGTAGTTAAGTTGGATCAAATGCCACCGCCAGCAGAGAATATGACAAAGTGAAATGATTTAAGGCAACATATTCATCATTCAAAGGCATGAACAGGATCCATTTATTATCCCTAATGAGAAATGACAGCTGACAAAGTCATGCCATTAAGATAGAGTGGCTCTATCTTAAGCCACAACCACTCCGAATCTTGGTCATTCTGTATTCTCTTTTCTGAACGCTACATTGAATATCTGATTATTTCTTTTTCCTATGTTTATAAATGCCATCTGGTGCTCCAGTGCTAAAGAGGTGCAAGTAATTAGCAATGCCTCCATCCAGCTTCTGGTCTGGCTAAATATCATAGGCATCCTTCAGTCTCGAGAGACTATGGTGACATGCTCTGAATCGAGGAGTGTCCTCTCCAGAGCATGAAGCCCGGGTAAGGTAATATGGAGGATAGTATGTTACCCAAGCAGCAGATCCCCCCTCTCCACATTGCTGAAATGGTCCAATGGAAAGGCAAGAGCCAATACAACTGGTTCCAGCAATGTCGCAGGAGTTGGCAGAACAACACGAGCTGCCTTCGGGACTCCAGCTCCAGATTTTGCCTCTAGGTTAACTCCTGAAGCCTTTTCCATGAGTGGATATAGCCACAAGGCAGTGGAAGTTTGAAATAGGAGTTTTCCTTCTCCTAGATGGGCTGCCTTCCATGGCTGACGAGCCCCACCTACCCAGCCTGCTCTTTAATAGTGTGGAAGTATGATCTGACCCTTAAAACTTTCCTGCCTCCCAGGCTTATGCAAATCTAATTGGATTTCCTATTTACCATATTAAGGTCAGAGATAGAATTTGAGAATTCCTGGGATACGCTCTTTTAAAGCAGAAAGTCCCATCCCCTAGGCCCCACCCCAAGGCCATGTGGTGAGGAGACAAAAAGAAACCCCAGGAAAAAAGCTCAGCAAAACATCCATGCAAACATACCTGGCCTTCATCCTCAGCCCAGCTTCCTAGGGAAAGGGTCCAGGGTCCTGGTACACACTCTTTTAAAGCAGAAAGTCCCACCTCCTAGGCCCCACCCCCAGGCCATATGGTGAGGAGACAAAAAGAAACACCAGGAAAAAAAAGCTCAGCAAAACATCCATGCAAACATACCTGGCCTTCACCCTCAGCCCAGCTTCCTAGGGAAAAGGGTCCTGGGTCCTGGGACACGCTCTTTTAAAGCAGAAAGTCCCACCCCTTAGGCCCCACCCTAAATATACCACGATGCAAATTCCTATGATCAGGAATTGAGCCTGAAAAAGTATCTCTGTACTTTTTCAGTTTCCAGAAACTGACAGGAAATTCACTTTCTAGCTTCTACCATATGACACTTGCCCTCCCAGCCCAGAAATAACGAGGTGAGACACAGTATGTTGGCTTAAAACTTGGGCCACAACTTTATTAACTATTTAAATTGCATCCCCCAAAATACAAGGGGGCCTACTGTAGTGCGATATTCTTTTATGTCTGGATAATCCTAGATCTCCAGACACTTCCTAGAGCAGGGTGAGTTCCTATTACTGAATTGGAGCCTTCAGTTGCTCTGTGAAATGGTACCTCCCAACCAGCTCATCCCACTAAGCCTCGTGACCTTAAATGGGCAGCTGGCAGGAAGGTCCTTCCATATGAGACACCTCTCACCTGGTAGTTGATAGGCTTAACCTGCCGATGAGATGTCCTAATTTTTGGCATCCCGTGCCAACCATGAATGCACCCCTACTTTTTTCATCGCACTACCTGAAGCTGTGACTAGTAATGACTTCAACTGAACAATATTTACAAAGACATTTATAGTGGAGTTAAGAATGGGATGGGCAAAAATGCACCCGTAACTATAGGCCAATCAGGATGCAGGCCAAAAATTCCCATCTGGCTCCAGAAGCAACCAGCTACTCCCACTCTTAATCAAAGGGTGGGCGGGAGTGATTCCTGATTCAAACCGGCAAGGAGGCTAAGCCGGAGTGACAGAGCCTTTTTAACAGCTCCATCTCCCCTCTCCTCTTAAAGCAGCATCATCTGTGCGACACCACTTTCCAAGCAGGAGGGCAAAGCATCCCCGCCTGCCCTGATAGAGCAGACATTCATTTTAAAAAACTCTAGGTACAAGCTGAGAACTTTAGCTTTTCTTCTGTTGGTGGCCTTTTGTCATGAGTTCAGCTGAAGAAGATCAGGAATCTGAGGGGTTAATTACAGCTAAGGAAAATGCTGGGCAGTTAGAATCACAGACAGCTGAATCACTGCCAGAATCTCCTCCCCCACTAGCCAGAGTGAGGGACAAGCTTTGGCAGGGACTCATAACACGAAGGTCGGAGACTCGCATGAATGCTTCCCACAGGAACATCAGGTCGACCAGCCCTGAGTTTTAGCAGGATTGAGTGTTTTCTAGGATTTAGATAAATGTTGCTGGTATATTAATCTGTACCCAGAGGCTTGGAAGCCTGTAGAAGCAACAAGTCAATTCTCTGGCTCTCATCCACGCTCCTGCTTATCTCGGACCTTGCTCTCTTGACCCTTGGCTTTGGACTCTGGCTTCTGACTATGGTTTGTGTTTTGGCTTTGGCAATTTGGCATCTGTTTTGTATCTCCCGGACTTCTGACTCTGGACTGACTTAGTGGACTTTCGCCTGCACGTGACACCTTTCTCAGCTTTCAAAAACAGCAGCTGAGACCCAGTACTAATTCACAACTAGAGTAGGCCCATCAATGGAGATCTGGAGACTCAGCTCCTCTGTAAGTTTCATTGATTCAACAGGCCTATTTTAGTTGTGACATACTACTGGATTTTAGCAATGGGTGGAGCAATTAAAGATGAACCTGTTGAGCTTGCACCTCTAAAGGCATTATCCGATCTTGCCTCTACAAGGCTGAACTTTCAGTGTGATTTCTTCCTCGCCTCTTTCATTCTTTTTGTTGTCACCTTTGATTTTTTTTAAAAGGTGAAGAAGGAATGTGTAAGACTTCCATTTTCTTTAATAATTATGCAGTCTTCTGTATGTTTACTCCGAGATAAGCCTTACTGAATTCAATTGGATTTACTCTTATAAAGTGGCATCGGTCCTGTAGGGAGTAAATACTGCTTTACTTTAATAATGTAACTTACTATAGAAATTACTTGGGGTGAAATCATACAATGAAAACAGTTCTTATTGAACTCTGTCCATATCCCCCTCCATCCTCCCCAGCTGATGCACTATCAACTGGCATGTTTATGAGAGAACAGATCACTATTTCTTTGTTTATGAGAACCCAGAAGAATGGCACCACTGCATTTGTTTGTTCTTGTTGGTATGTGCTACCAAATCATCTCTGACTTATGGTGGCCCTATGAATGAGTGATCTCCATATCTCCTATTCTCAACAGAGAATTCTCAACGCTGTACTGCAGCTAAAACTGTGCTCACGACCTGGGGTTCAAATCCCAGGTAACCAGCTCAAGGTTGACTCAGCCTTCCATCCTTCTGAGGTCGGTAAAATGAGTACCCAGCTTGCTGGGGGGGGGGGCAATGTGTAGCCTGTATAATTAAAATTGTAAACCGCCCGGAGAGTGCTTGTAGCACTATGGGGGGGTATATAAGTCCAATAAATAAATAAATAAAATAAATAAAATAAACAGCCCAGTTCTTGTAAACTCAAGCACCTTTAGTGAGTCAATCCATCTTGTATTTAGTCTTTCCCTTTTTTCTGCTGCCTCCAACCTTTCCTAGCATTATTACCTTTTCTAGAGAATCTTGCCTTCTCATGATGTGCCAAATGTAGAACGGACTTAGTTTCATCATGTTTGCCTTCAGAGATAACTCAGGTGTCATTTGATTTAGGACCCTAGTGTTTATCTTTCTAGAAGTCCAGGATATTTACAAGACTCTCCTCCAATTACACAATTTAAACAAATTGATTTTTTCCCTGTCAGCTTTCTTTACTTCTTAGTTTTCATACCCATACATGGTGATCAGAAACACAAGAGCATAGAATATCTTGGTCTTGGTCTCCATTGACGCATCCTTATACTTGATGATCTTTTCTAATTCCTTCATTGTTACCCTACCTAGTCTCAATCTCCTTCTGCTGTTTTAGCCGCAGTCTCCATTAGGATTGATGATTGAACCGAGGTATACAAAATCTTTAATAATTTCAGTGTCTACATTGTCAACATTAAAGTTGTGTATTTCTTATGCAGTCATGATTTTGGTCTTCTTAATGTTCAACTACAGTCCTGCTTTGTCACTTTCCTCTTTAACTTTCACGAAAAGTTGTTTCAAGTCATGGTTGCTTTCTGCCAGTAATTTATACTACAATATTTTTTTTGCATTATTTTCTAATAATATTCCTGGTCTCGATCCACATTTCTTTTAGTTCAAAGTCAACTGAGTTTAGCAATGCAAATCTGTTCCTTATGTGGACTTCAGGAATGTTGCTTAAATTATATTTTGACACTAGAATTCTTTTAGTGTTCCTTTTCAGCTTTACTCTGATGTTTCATATTAACAGTTCATGATCAGAACCACAATCTGCTCTTCATCTTGTTCTGGCCGAGAGTACAGTTTCTCCATCTCCTGCTTCCATCATATTTAGAATTACTTTTTCTAAGTTTATAAATTACCATATTAAAAAGTCTATCTAATGTAATGTCCACAGTTCATCAGTTTCTTTGGGGGAACCTGTTTTGCTCTTCCACTCTGTACTTTAGGAAGCGGTTAGCAGGAATGTTTCATACACTAGAGGTTTTTCTCATCCCAGTTAAAGCCAGAGCAGGAACTGCTCACCACAAGAGATAGGAAACTTTACTCTTCTTGGAGGACAATTGTCAGAATGATGGCTACCTATGCTTCCTGGGTTATTATGGGAGTTGTAATCCAAAAAAGTAACTGTTTCCATCTCTGCTCACTACCCCAAAATGTTGAATATAATGTGAGCATTTACTTTTTGTGAGTGACACTGCATATACCTAAGCATACTCTTCAAATTTTAACCAAAAAACCCCTCTTATACTGTTATAACTCATAATCCTATTGATCTTTGCTATAAGACTAATACATTTTGTTCACAACATTCTGTGTTTTGGTAAAGCCACACTTAGAGTTTCGCGTGCAGTTCTGGTCACCACCACCACAACAAAAAAGACATAGTGGAACTGGAAAAGTTGCACAAGAGAGTGACCAAAATGATAACTGGGCTGGGGCACCTCCCTTGTGAGGAAAGGCTACAGTGTTTGGGGCTCTTTAGTTTAGAGAAAAGGCACCTGAGGGGGGACATGATTGAGACATATAAAATTATGCAGAGAATGGATAAAGTGGATAGAGGGAAGCTATTGTCCCTCTCATGCAATACCAGACCCAGGGGCCATCCACTCAAATGGAGTGTTGGGAGAGTGAGAACAGACAAAGAATATATTTCTTTACCCAGTGTGCCGTTAGTCTGTAGAACTCCTTGCATCAGGATGTCGTGATGGCATCTGGCCTAGATGCCTTTAAAAGGGGATTGGACAGATTTCTGGAAGAAAAGTCCATCACAGGTTACAAGCCATGATGGGGATTGTATAATCTTCAGGCTTAGAAGGAAGGTACCTCCAAATGCCAGATGCAGGGATTGGGTATCAGGAGACAGATATCTAGCCTCGTTTGCTCCCAGAGGCATCTGGTGGGGCCACTGTGAGATACAGGAAGCTGGACTAGATGGGCCTTTGGCATGATCCAGCAGGGCTCTTCTTATGTGTTATATATCCCTGTTCTGCAGGCATAATTGACTGGAACGCTATTCCTTTCTTCTTCTTCTTCTTCTTCTTCTTCTTCTTCTTTTGCTTCTTCTTCTACTACTACTACTACTACTACTACTACTACTACTTTCTGTTCCCTTTTGTTAAATATATCTAAAGCAAGCTGTCCATAAATGTCTACACCTTGGAGAAAGACAGTTTGCTCATTCAAAACGCATGCTTCTGTGTTCTGTGATTTGACAAAACTCTATATCATCCAGCATGATACAGAGAAGCAACTTGGGCAATAGAGAAGGATAACTGAGATCCAGGCTTGCACAGATAGAATTTATTAACAGCAATCTGGACTACTTCAGAACTCCTCAATAGGTATCCTTATAACTGTAAGAAAAAAGATTGCATCATTTTCCTCATATAACAGCTAAATCCCTCTGGCATTTTATGCCAGTTAAACCAAACATTTTACCAACTTTCAACTCTATACAGCCAAATAAGCAAATATACAGGGTCTTCAAAAACTAAAAAGTCTTCTGTGAGAACCTAAGAAAAATGGTTCAAACATGCTGTATGGAAAATACAGATACCAGTGCTATGCTTGCATTCTTCCACCACAATGTTTGGGGTATACTGTATGTATATATGTGTGTTTTAGATAAGGAACGCTGTAGTGGGGGGGAAGCAGCTGTTTTTGCATGATTTAAGTGCAAGGTAAATGAACAAATGGTAGTGGGTGATACTGTGAAAGATTAGTCTGGAAAAATAGAATGTGAGCATTTCCAGTAAACACCCATGGAAGGGCAAGAGTTGTCTACAGCTTTTAAAGGCCTTTGGTCTTTGACTTGAGAAGGGAGATGGCTAAGAGAGATCAGAAGTTTCTGACAGCAGTTAATGAATATGTTATGTGCCATCAAGTCAGAAGCTGACTTACAGTGACTCTAATAGAGCTTTCAACGTAAGTGAAATATTAAAGATTTTACCAGTTCCTCACCACCAGTGTGTTTTCATGGATGAGCAAAGATTCAAACCCAGCCCTCCTAAGTCCAGGTCTATTACTCTATCCACTGTGCCACACAGGACAGCCCATTTAATGAATATACTGTAACACAATATGAAGTCAAGGTAAGGTAAAGGTAAAGGTTCCCCTTGACAATTTTTGTCCAGTCGTGTTTGACTCTAGGGGGCAGTGCTCATCCCCGTTTCCAAGCCATAGAGCCAGTGTTTTGTCCGAAGACAATCTTCCGTGGTCACATGGCCAGTGCGACTTAGACACGGAACGCTGTTACCTTCCCACCGAGGTGGTCCCTATTTATCTACTTGCATTTGCATGCTTTCGAACCGCTAGGTTGGCAGGAGCTGGGACAAAGCGATGGGAGCTCACTCCGTCGCGTGGATTCGATCTTACGACTGCTGGTCTTCTGACCCTGCAGCACAGGCTTCTGCGGTTTAGCCCGCAGTGCCACCACATCCCTTTATGAAGTCAAGGACTGGTTGTAAATTCCAATCATTTTCATTAGACGACTCATTGCAATTACAAAGGGGCTCAGCTTGTGTCTCTGAGATGAGCTAGCTCTCATTTCTAGAAGAGCTTGGGGAATTGCTTGTACCCCAGATTAGACCTTGAGTTTCACAGATTTGTTAATTTATTCTGTAGGCATCCTTCAGTCTCGAGAGACTACGGTAACGTCCTCTGAACAGAGGTCTTGGGACAGAGTCTAGTGTGGCCGAGAAGGCCAATTTGAGAGTGACAATCCCTTCCACACTAAAGACAAATACAATCTGTCCCCTGACCAGCCCCCTGATTTTGCTGCTTTCGGGACTGCCTCTTGCCTTGGCCTGCTGGACAAGTGTCTCTTCAAATGGGAGAGGCCATGCTGCACCGCCTGCCTCCAGGCTGAATGCTCAGATGTCAAGGTTAAGGTCCTTATCTGTTAAGGTCCATTCCTAAGGCCTTCAGATCCCACTTGCAGATATCCTTGTACCACAGCTCTGGTCTCCCTCTGGAGTGCTTTCCCTGCACTAATTATCCATGCTGGAGAATGGCTGATGGAATCCGACCATCAGCCATTCTCACAACATGCCCAAGCCAATGTAGATGTCGCTGTTTCAGTAATGTATACATGCTAACAATTCCAGCTCATTACAGGACTACTCTATTTGGAACTTTGTCCTGCCAGGTGATGCCAAAAATGCATCAGAGACAATGCATATGAAACTTCTTCAACTTCCTCTCCTGCCATGCACAAAGGGTTCAGGACTCACTGCAGTACAGGAGTGTACTCAGGCTCTATAGACTTGGATCTTGGCGTATGCCGTCAGCTTCTTGTTAAGCCATACTTTCTTTGTGAGTCTAGAGAACATGGTAGCTGCTTTGCCAGTGCATTTATCCAGCTCAACATCTAGGGAGAGTGTGTCAGAGATCATTGAGCCAAGGTATATAAAGTCATGAACAACCTCCAATTCTTGTGTGGAGGTGGTAATAGAGGGAGGTGAGTCCATGCCCTGGCCCATGACTTGTGTTTTTTTCAGGCTGATTGTTAATTCAAATTCTTGACAGGCCTTGCTAAAATGATTCATGATACAAGAATTGCTGTTGTTGGCCTTTTATACAACATGACCTTGGCCCCTAATGTTGCACTATCCCTTTAATGAAAGTTTATTGTATTCCCAGGACTGAGGAAGAAAGGCTGCATATTCTGAGAGGCACAAAGATTCCCAAAGACTCTGGTTGATAAAGACTGTTTCGGTTTCCAATATAGATAGACAAATTCCAATAGAGAAATTGGCTCAGAGAGATATAAAATAATAATACAAAGCACTGCGAGCTCACTGGGGGATGAAGCTCGCTAGAAGATGAAGAAAATAAGGAGGACAGAAGGAAAATATAGTAAATTTAGATTCAAAGCTGTCCACAAGCCAAAAAAATCTAGTGGATGGAAAAGCTTTCATCTAAGTCCTGTTTAGGGAAGAGGAGAATTTCCACTCCAAAACTGGAAAGTAAAGTGAGCTGTGCAAAGAAGATACTAGAAGCCCTCACGCCTTGTAAAATTACTGGAAGCAAAAATGAATCTAAATCAAAGTTCCATTCTCTGTGTGTGTTTAAAAAGAAAATGACAGAGAAAATTCTGTCACATGTGAACATCGAATAGGCAGAAAGAGAGCGGTGTGTGTGTGTGTGTGTGTGCGTGTGTGTGTGTGTGTGTGTGTGTGTGTGTGTGAGAGAGAGAGAGAGAGAGAGAGAGAGAGATGAAGCCAAGATGGAATTCCGCAAGGAAAAGTGAACCACACCTTCTGTTCATCATATTGCTTGTCTTTATTGCCCAAAAAGCCCATTTCTTTGTGTAGGGGCAACTAATGTGGTTATAGTGTCTCATGAAGGTATACTCTAGGCATAAAGCCATAGACAGTATCCAGCTCTGTCACTTCTCCCTATTGGTCCTGCATCTTGTCACAGCCAGGGATTGGTCAAACAGCAACTCTCTGTCTTTTCCCTCATACCAGAATCCAGACTGATCTAGGTACAAGTTTGGTGAGAAAAATCTCTGCCCAACAGGAAAATAAGAAAAATCTCTTTCCAATAGGAAAGAGAGAGTCATGTGTTTCTTAAGTCAAACTGATGAGTTCTTTCGTTCCATTCCACAGTGTTGTCTTCAGTATCCCTTGCTACCAGAGACAGGATCTCAGCAATGCCCCTCTGTGTTCTCCCAGAAGAGCCTGCGAGGTGTTCATTCAAAGAGAGAATCAGCAAAGACAGCCTCCTTACCTGAAGGCCAATGGGATTCTTCTCAACAAAACTTAATTCAAGGAATTCTCACATGCTGGAAAAGAACATGGCTGACATGAAGGGTGCAGTACATCACAGGAAAGACAAGAACACATACTGGACTCACCTGGTTGCAAAGCACTTGCAAACTAACCTGTCCTCAGTGCACTTCCTTTTCTTCTCCCATCACCTACAACAAAAACTGTAAGGAAGCTGAATGCTGATGGCTATGCTAACCCATCAAATTCACTCAAGTCTCTACCAGGTCCAAGCAGAGAAGACATTTTATTGTACCAAATCTACCTAGCATGACATAGTTAGGTTTAATTTCCCCCTTGTTCCTGCTTGAAGCTAAAAATGAGTCATCTTCCCCATGAAATACAAATTTGTACACAACACTGGCTGTTAATTACATTTCTTGTCTCCATTAAAGAGTGAAGTGACAATTTCAACCTGTCCCTGGGTGGCCATTATGTATGCTCGTTCGCTTTCTCTCTCCTGCCACAAAAGCTGCTGTTATAACTCAAGTGCCACTCGGAATAATCAAACTAGCATTTCAGTCGGCGAATCACCGCCAGCAAACAGACAGTGTGAAGGCATCATAGGGTAAACATGTCTTGTACGAGCTCAAAACAAATGTTGATTCGTTCCTGATGTATCTTGCTCTGTCCTGCCTTTCCCTCCAGGAGGTAATCTGTTCTCCTGAATCTATATAGTATTTCTCAACCATGTAAAGCCAAACAAAATAAAAATAAAATAAAGAAAAGAAAAGAAAAGAAAGAAAACAGAAATGTTGTGGTACCTTAAACACTAAGTGCTATATTTTAATGTGAGCTTTTGTGGACAAATCCACTTCCTCAGACATAAGAGTGGGCAATTTTTTATACATTTATAAATGGCTCAAATGCAAAGAGACTGCTTCTTGGGCACATGGTGTTGATAATGTGGCATTTCACACTCGGCAGTGACCTCTAAGACCCCTGTAGATATTCAAATCCTCTCCCAAGGAAGCATTGTTCTGTAAACAATGCTATTGATTGGTGGCACAATTAATACCAAGTTGTAGATAACATGCAAGAACAACACGGTAAGGAGTATTTCTAATTTCTAATGGGGATTGTAAGGTGATATTATTTTATCTAAGGTGATATAGATTATATTTCGTTTGGTCATTGTTGATTTTTTTCCCGTTTTTTCTGTTATTGGTTTTATTGCTGCTTTTGTAAACCACCCCAAGTGGCCTTGGTAGCCAGATGGACAGCATAAAAATTAAATCAAATTAAATCAAATCAATCAATATTGTTTAGTAAAGAAGGAAATATAGCTGGGCATACAGCAGATACAACACAATTATTACAGACTAACCTCTTCTAAAACCTCATTTCCAGCACTTCAAGCACATAATACAGCATTTTAGGAGACATCAAGTACTGTGGTTACTTTAAAAAAGAAAGATCCATACTGAAGCTTTCTCTCTCCCCCCACCCACCCCCCACATGTCCCCATCAATCGTCCAATGAGATTGCAATGAACCAGGAGATGCTTCTTCTACACATCAATATTTACATGCTATGAATCTGGAAGACTGTTAGGGTCTGCTTATTGCAACCTTCCTATGCTGCCGTTAAGAGGTTTTGGCTGAAAGGGACATTTCTAGGCTGTGGTGACTATCAAGCAAGCAAGCCACTACCAAGTTTCTGCCTCAGATTTTGAAGAGAACTGTGTCTCTCTACTCAAGTCTTCTTCTCCTGCTCCTTTTTCCCCAGTAAGACATTAGAATCATTATGTAGTCTATATTCCGTCAGCCATGTAGTGAGTCCATCATGAAGCCAGTTAGCCAGTTATTATTTTTCTACAATATGCTGTTTTTAATCTGTTTAGAACTGTACATAAATGAGAACCTTTTTATTCTTTCTCTTACCAAATTCACAATGTGCTGTACCTAGAACTCATCTTGGGGGCCCTCAGGTACATCATATTGGTTTTTTGTTGCCTACAGAGTTGTGTGGTGCATCATTTTAAAGATTTGATTAGTCAAGTTCAGAAATTTCGAAGGTGTTTCTTTTAATGATGTCATTTTATGGATGAAGGTCCTCCAAAGGTTCATTAACTGGGAGCCAGGCTGGCTGTGGAATTCTGTAGTCTACAGATAAACTGAATGAATACCACGATGATAAGGGGTGACAAAGAGACCAGTGCAAAAAGAGAGAAGAGAGAAGAGAGAGGGCACTGAGAAAGTGATGTGGTTTTAACCCAAGGGAAGCATGTTCTGTTGAGTAATACCATAGTATATGCAGAATGAAGCATCCACATCAGATGCCTACCCTTGAACTGTTACTTCTGAGCTCCAGAACTTTCTCTTCCTGTTCTCCTCTCCCCTTCAGAGATTTTTATGCTCAACAGCCTCCTCTAACCTGGCTTATTGCTCTTAGATATAGTGGAGGACTCTGTCCCATTACCATTCGATTGCTGTACATTGAATGTGTGTGTTTAGTCGTTTAGTCATGTCCGACTCTTCGTGACCCCATGGACCAGAGCACGCCAGGCCCTCCTGTTTTCTACTGCCTCCCGGAGTTGTGTCAGGTTCATGTTGGTTGCTTCGCAGACACTGTCCAGCCATCTCATCCTCGGTCGTCCCCTTCTCCTCTTGCCATCGCACCTTCCTAACATCAAGGTTTTTTCCAAGGACTCTTTTCTTCTCATGAGATGGCCAAAGTACTGGAGCCTCAGCTTCAGGATCTGTCCTTCAAGTGAGCATTCAGGGTTGATTTCCTTTAGAACTGATAGGTTTGTTCTCCTTGCAGTCCAGGGGATTCTCAAGAGCCTCCTCCAGCACCACAATTCAAAGGCATCAATTCTTCGGCGGTCTGTTTTCTTTATGGTCCAGCTCTCACTTCCATACATCACGACAGGAAAAACCATAGCTTTGACTATTCGGACTTTTGTTGGCAAGGTGATGTCTCTGCTTTTCAAGATGCTGTCAAGATTTGTCATCGCTTTCCTCCCAAGAAGAAGGCGCCTTTTAATTTCAGGGCTGCTGTCTCCATCTGCAGTGATCATGGAGCCCAGGAAGATAAAATTTGACACTGCCTCCATATCTTCCCCTTCTATTTCCCAGGAGGTGATGGGACCAGTGGCCATGATCTTAGTTTTTTTGATGTTGAGTTTCAGACCGTTTTTTGCACTCTCCTCTTTCACTCTCATTACAAGGTTCTTTAATTCCTCCTCACTTTCTGCCATCAGAGTGGTATCATCTGCATATCGGAGGTTGTTGATATTTCTTCCGGCAATCTTAATTCCGGCTTGGGTTTCTTCCAGTCCAGCCTTCCGCATGATGTATTCTGCATATAAGTTAAATAAGCTGGGGGACAATATACAGCCTTGCTGTACTCCTTTCCCAATTTTGAACCACTCAGTTGTTCCATGACCAGTTCTAACTGTTGCTTCCTGTCCCACATATAGGTTTCTCAGGAGACAGATAAAGTGGTCAGGCACTCCCATTTCTTTAAGAACTTGCCATAGTTTGCTGTGGTCCACACAGTCAAAGGCTTTCGCATAGTCAATGAAGCAGAAGTAGATATTTTTCTGGAACTCTCTGGCTTTCTCCATAATCCAGCGCAAGTTAGCAATTTGGTCTCGAGTTCCTCTGCCTCTTCGGAATCCAGCTTGTACTTCTGGGAGTTCTCGGTCCACATACTGCTGAAGCCTACCTTGGAGGATTTTGAGCCTAACCTTGCTAGCGTGCGAAATGAGTGCAATTGTACGGTAGTTGGAGCATTCTTTGGCACTGCCTTTCTTTGGGATTGGGATGTAGACTGATCTTTTCCAATCCTCTGGCCACTGTTGAGTTTTCCAAACTTGCTGGCATATTGAATGTAGCACCTTCACAGCATCATCTTTCAAGATTTTAAATAGTTCAACTGGAATGCCATCACCTCCACTGGCCTTGTTGTTAGCCAGGCTTTCTAAGGCCCACTTGACTTCGCTCTCCAGGATGTCTGGCTCAAGGTCAGCAACTACATTGTCTGGGTTGTCCGGGATATCCAAATCTTTCTGATATAATTCCTCTGTGTATTCTTGCCACCTCGTCTTGACGTCTTCTGCTTCTGTTAGGTCCTTCCCATTTTTGTCTTTTATCATGTTCATCTTTGCGCAAAATGTTCCTCTAATATCTCCAATTTTCCTGAACAGATCTCTGGTCTTTCCTTTTCTGTTATCTTCCTCTATTTCTTTGCATTGTTCATTTAAGAAGGCCCTCTTGTCTCTCGTTGCTATTCTTTGGAAGTCTGCATTCACGTTTCTGTAACTTTCCCTATCTCCCTTGCATTTTGCTTCCCTTCTCCTCTCTGCTATTTCTAAGGCCTCGTTGGACAGCCACTTTGCTTTCTTGCATTTCCTTTTCTTTGGGATGGTTTTCGTTGCTGCCTCCTGGACAATGTTACGAGCCTCTATCCAAAGTTCTTCAGGCACTCTGTCCACCAAATCTAGTTCCTTAAATCTGTTCTTTACTTCCACTGTGTATTCATAAGGGATTTGGTTTAGATTATACCTGAGTGGCCCAGTGGTTTTTCCTAATCTCTTCAGTCTAAGCTTGAATTTTGCTATGAGAAGCTGATGATCAGAACCGCAGTCAGCTCCAGGTCTTGTTTTTGCTGACTGTATAGAGCTTCTCCATCTTTGGCTGCAGAGAATATAATCAATCTGATTTCGATATTGCCCATCTGGTGATTTCCATGTATAGAGTCGCCTCTTGTGTTGTTGGAAAAGAGTGTTTGTGATGACCAGCTTATTCTCTTGACAAAACTCTATTAGCCTTTGTCCTGCTTCGTTCTGAACTCCAAGGCCAAACTTCCCTGTTGTTCCTTTTATCTCTTGGCTCCCTACTTTAGCATTCCAGTCCCCTAGAATGAGAAGAACATCTTTCTTTGGTGTCAGTTCTAGAAGGTGTTGTAAATCTTCATAGAATTGTTCAATTTCAGTCTCCTCAGCAATGCTGGTTGGTGCATAAACTTGGATTATTGTGATGTTGAATGGTCTGCCTTGGATTCGTATTGACATCATTCTATCATTTTTGAGATTGTATCCCATTACAGCTTTTCCCACTCTTTTGTTGACTATGAGGGCTACTCCATTCCTTCTACGGGATTCTTGCCCACAATAGTAGATATGATAATCATCTGAGCTGAATTTGCCCATTCCTGTCCATTTTAGTTCACTGATGCCCAGGATGTCGATGTTTATTCTTGCCATCTCCTGTTTGACCACCTCCAGCTTCCCAACGTTCATAGATCTTACATTCCAGGTTCCTATGCAGTGTTCTTCTTTGCAGCATTGGATTTTCCTTTCACTTCCAGGCACGTCCACAGCTGAGCGTCCTTTCGGCTTTGGCCCAACCACTTCATTAGCTCTGGAGTTACTTGTACTTGTCCTCCACTCTTCCTCAGTAGCATGTTGGACGCCTTCCGACCTGAGGGGCCCATCTTCCAGCGTCATATCTTTTAGCCTTTTGTTTCTGATCATGGGGCGTTCTTGGCAAAGATACTGGAGTGGCTTGCCATTTCCTACTCCAGGTGGATTGCGTTTAGTCGGAACTCTCCACTATGTCCTGTCCGTCTTGGGTGTCCCTGCACGGCATAGCCCATAGCTTCTCTGAGTTACTCAAGCCCCTTCGCCACGACAAGGCAGCAATCCATGAAGGAGGTACATTGAATAGAAAGGATATTATCTTATGCTTTGCCTCAGGCAGTAAAATATCCTAGGCTAGCCCAAACTATGTATTCCTTTTTAAATCCCACTATCCATGCCCAAGGCAAAGGCAAGACTGGGACACACATTATTGTACCAGACCCAACAATCCCAGAGAGATTTCCTGATTTCTGTTGAAAGGTTTTTATGCACACTAAATTAGTCACTGTGGTTGGCATTTGCCTTTTCCTCCACATAATTCATAATTTTCATTTTGTCTGTACGTTAAAGTGCAACTGTGTGAGAAAAACATTTAAATTTATAGCAATTAAATGAAAATGTTTTTATTCGCTCAGTTGCACTTTAACGTACTAGCAAAATGAATATTTGGAAACCTAAGAAGGAAAAGGCAAATACCAGCTGCTGAGAAGCAACTTAGTCTGTAATTGATTTATATCCCACTTTTCTGCCTATAGGACATTAAAAAGTGTCTTCACAGCACAGGAAGCACAAAATGGAAACTATATATCAAAAGTGGGGAGGGAGGGATCAAAACACAACCATAAATAAATGAAAAGCCAGAGGTTGAAGATATAGAACAGGAGGAAGAAGCAAAGCTGTTAGCATTAGAAGCTTGTCAAAAAAGAGAGGTTTTCAACTCTACAATAATAATAATTAAAAAAGACCAGAGAGAGAGAGAGAGAGAGAGGCTAGTGAAACTCCATGGGAAGCATAGCTGGCTAAATAAATAAATAAATATGGGGAACAGGTTCAACAGATGCACACAGATCATTTGCCCTCTAAGCATGGCATTTTCTGATTCATTTTTCCCACCACAGCTCCTAGAATTTGCCAGTGATTTTCCAGCCAGAATTCAGGGAGCTCTAGCATAGTGGTTCCCTGGATTGCCCAAGTGTTCTTGGACTGTTATTCTCCAAACCCCTGGCCAGTACTGATGGTGGTCAAGGCTTCTGAGAATTATAGTCCAAGAACAACTGAGTTACCCAAGATTGGGAACCAATGCTTATCCTAAAACTCTAAGTCATCAGAGAAGTTTCAGCACACGCACCCGAGGCCCAGCAAGTCCCTCTCTGCAGCAACAGCCATTAACCCTAAGAAAGTAAGGGAGAGGCGGAACTGGCTAAGATCCATGGGAGCTACAAGGGATTAAGGGAGTGGTAGCTTTTTGAGAGACAACTTGTACAAAGCCTAATAAGCAGACAAACAACCTGTTCTCTAATCTCTTGTAGCTTCTGTGGAACTCAGGCTTCTTCCTGATGAATTCTGGAAGCTGTAGTGGGAGGGGGGAATTGAAAATTTATTTATTTATTTAATTTTTATACCACCCATCTACTGAGAGTCTAATTACATACTATGGCTGAAAAGGTATATCACAGAGGTAGGATGCCCTTAAAAGCTTTTTTGTAGAGATCTCCACCAAAAATAAAAATAAAAATACCAAATACAGTTGGCAACATTTGTAACCTGCACAGTATAAATCAAAACATAACAACACATATAACAACACTTACCTTTAAGTCGTAGAACACTACCAAAAGCCTTTGACAGGGACTGCTGCTTTACAGAACAAGACTGTTAAATGGCTGTGCATTCAAAATGGTATAAATATACCAGATGGGCGGGATATAAATCAAATAAATAAATAAATAAATAAATAAATAAATAAATAAATAAATAAATAAATAAATAAATAAATAAATAAATAATATGTATGCATTTAAAATATTTTCCCCTATCTTTCTCCTGAGAAAAGACTCAAGGCAACTTACATCATTAAAGCACAATATTAAAGCTAAATTGTAATAATAATTTAATAATTATTATTTAAATATTAAATGAATTAATACCATTATATTAAGAACATTAGGTAAAGCACATTTAGAACCAACAAAATGCAAACTACCTCACTTTATAATCTCTCCTAGAGAGTTTGTCACTAAGGAAAGGCCTGTCTGAAGAGAAAGGTCTTCATCTGCTCCCGTGGAAGGGAGTTTTGGAGCAGTAACAGAGAAGACTCTCTCCCGTTTCTCCCGTTTCTCACAGCACACCTGTGAGGGTGGTGGGAGCAAAAGAAAGACCTCTTGTGATGATCTTAAAGCCCAGGCAGGCTCATAGAGGGAGATACGGTCTTTGAGATAGCTTGGACATTTAGGGCTTTATAGGTTAAAACCTGCACTTTGATTTGTGCCAGGAAATGGATCAGCATCTAGTGGAGCTGCTGCAATAGGTGAGTTATAGGCGATTCCTATAACCAGCCCCTGTCAGCAATTTGGCTACAGAATTTTGGGTAAAAGGATATCAGTTGTCTTTGGTATCCCTGGTTGACTTCAAGCTTTGTCCAAATGATACGCTCCAAATGCACAAGCCTCCCTTTCAAAAGCTGGCTGAGTTAAGCTTTCCAACTCTTCTACAATTGTGTCAACAGTGCATTGGGAGCATTGACTGGATATGCTTGCAAGCCAAGACATCCAAACCAAACAGATGCTTTGTTTTCAGCTGTATTGGGAACAGTTTAATCACCAGCTACTCGAACTCTGCCAAAGGCTTTAATTGAAGCACTTATTGTAACCTGAATTTTCTGAATGGCCGCCGTGCAACTTGTAGAATTGGTGTGTTATACACCAGACGTGACTTTTTTTAAAAAAAACTGTCCACAAGTAGTAATGCCCTATCAACCTCTCTGAAACCAGAATCAAGTACACCTTCCTTCATATGCAGGCAAGGGTTTCAATAACCTTTAAAAAGTCTGTTCATGAACTAAATCCAGTTATTAGTCCAAAGTGGAGTTAAAACCTTTGGATCAATGGGATTTATATAAGCATTGACTTAGCAGGTTCCAGTTCATTGGGCTTGAATGTGCATGTGGCAAAACAAGTGATGTGCTCCAGCTAAATGGAAATGTGTACTACTGTATGTTAATCAATGTTTTGTGGCATTTTGATTCATTTTAATTGTGTTTCATATATTGGAAGTCATTCTGGCCAGTATTTTCAGAGACCAAGATATTGATGCCATCAAGAACACCAGCAGCAAATTAAATTCTATACCAGCTTTCCCCAACCTGGTTCCCTCCAGGTGTGTTGGATTGTGATTCCCACAAGCTGCCAGCACTTTGGCGAGAGACTTTTGGGAACTGTAGTTCAATATATCTAGCAGCCCCTAGGCAGTGGAAGACAGATATAGACTGCAGAGAAAATAACAGATTGGCTGTAAACAGGCTGGATGACAGCAAGTCGTAGAGCAAAAAGAAATCACAGTGTGGCTGTTCTTCCTGTACTTTTAGATCTTCCATGAAAATGAAGGCACGTTGTGTGATTTTCTGCTGCAGTCTAAGAGACCTGAGATATTTTGGATTTCATACCAGGAGTCTCAGAACACATATAATAGGGCTTTGTTTATTGTCAGTGAACAATGATCTTATTAGTAAGATACCATAGAATTAGCATGGAGTTGTCTGTGTGGAAGTAAAGACATTCCTACACCATAGAAAAGAAAAAGAATAGAAGCAAGGAAAGAAAAGAGAAAGGGGGGTAAAGTTAAAAGAAAGTAAAGGAAGAAGAATTACTATTATTCTTGAAAACACAGACTGGATGCTCTTAAAAAGAGATTGTGAGCTATACTGAGGAAGGGTCTGTCCACACTAAGATATAGATATGATATATGGATGGCTGAGAGCACAAACTGGATCAGAAGTGTTTCTGTTTCAAACTGCCCATGATTTCCTTTCTGGTCCAGTGATAGTGCATGCATTCTTTTTTTTTTTTTTTTTTTTTGGCACACTCAGTTTAGCCCAAAGATGGCCTCCAGCAGCTGCAGGTTCCAAATGAGAGTTTGAGAGAGAATGTGGGGAAAGAACAAGAGAAGGGAAACAGGGGAAGGGAGACAAAGGAAGAAAGGAGATGATCCACCTCCACGGACAATCAGGGAAGTGCTTAATTGACAGCTGGTTAGGCTGTAAGGTGTTGTTTGCTGTTAGGATGGGAGGAGAACACCAAATGGCACATTGTTCCTTCCCCCAACGTCAACACACCCTTTGTAGCCTGATCCACCACCAAAATAGCTAAGTCCTAAGGGTGTTGAGCTAGCACTCAGGAGACCTGCATTTAAATCTCCCTTTAGACATAGATGCTATTTAATAGTTAGCAATAGGTAAACCACTCCTTAAATATCTCAGATAGCTCAATAACCCTTTTAGGGTTGCCATAAGTCAGAAGCTACTTGGCCACATTGTTGATAACAACAATCTTTTTAAAAAGACATGGTAGAGATCTAAGTAAATGGCATTAAGAAAAGGAACAGCTAGAGAAAAGGGGCAAGGATGGAAAAGGAGACCACAAATTGTGCTTCACAAGGAAATTGATACCAGTGGGTCAAAAGGTACTTAGGAGATCTTACAGAGAAAGAAGGAAGAGCTCTACATATGAAGAAACATAAACAAAATGCAAGGGGGGGGGGAAGCCAGGTAACAAAGATGGAAATAAATAGTTTCATCAGCCTAAAAGGTGATTACAATTAAGAAAAAAATATCAACAAAAGAAGAAGTTAAGGGGAATGAGGTCTAAGAGAAAGCAGTTTGGATGACTGAAGTGATAGACAATGAAAGAAAAAAATATTTTGTTGGTATGAAAAGATAAAGGAATGGCATTCTGGAAATCCTGAAGTGGGGGATTTATTGAGAGACTGGCTGCTAGCAAGAAAAAATGATGAATGAAGACTAAAGAGGAGGTTGTTGACCTGAAGTGCTGAAAAATGGACTGGAAATGGAGAAGGGAGGGGAAGAAGATAGTTACAGACCCAGGTGAGATAAAAAAAATCCAACACCCCTCCTGTGTGTGCCCCAGCCTTGAATAACACACCCCATTGACGAAATTAACAGTTCATTTTCAGAGTGTGTGATGAATGGAAGAAGCTAAGTAGATAAAATTGAACCGTAGTTTATATCAGTCACAGCAAGAAAGTATTGATGCAACATGAGGAATGAATCTTGGTGTTGGGTGACCAGACTGTCGGCCGATGCCCACCTTCCAAACCCCCTTTGGAGCTGGGTAACTAACAATGGTTCACCCAATGTCGGAATGATTACCTCCCAGCTGCAAACCACCAATTGAGAGTAGGCCTGTTTCCTGCTCTGGGTATTTTTCTCTTTTTTTCAAAAATGTGGGTGTCGTCAGCAAGCAGCAGCCTAATTCCACTATTTCTGTACAGTCTCATTGCACAATTATACCTCTTCCCTCTCTGGAAGCTGATTTCTACCTGTGAAGATGTATTCCTGTCCTCCCTTAAACATCAGCCTGAGCTGACCCATACTTTGCATCCAGAGATATCCAACTCCTTTCCACCCTCCTTTTTTCATTTTAAATAGCCACTGAGCAATCTGACCAGTTCACCATGTTTTCCTATAATTAACCAGATTTCTTCAGTCCCCCCTCATTGCCCCTGCCTCTACCCACACACACACACTAGTTATTCCGTTAAAATGTTGGCACTCTCTGCCCTGTGAAAAAAAGGAAAGGACATGAAGGTATGAAATCCTCGGTGATCAAAAGAGGAAAGACTGAAGGAAAAGGAAAAGAAAGCTAAAAATAACGCAGTGCTTTCCATTTCATCCTGCTGTCCTTGCACAATTAGTTAAAAGATGGAGGGACAAAGAGAGTCCCTCAGTCATCAGCCGTGTCAGAGGACAAAGACAAACATCACCCATCAGAAGTGAAACAGCACCCTCACATTGACTATCCAGATAGGTTCAACACACACACGCACACACACACACACACACACACACAGAGAGAGAGAGAGAGAGAGAGAGAGAGAGAGAGAGAGGAAACATTATTGCAGATGCCAAGAGGACACACATGCAAATACCACAGTAAGCCATACTTTAGATCTGAGGTTCTGAGGTTCTGTAAGAGCTGTATTTTAAAGTACAACTGCATTTTTTTCAGGAATTAAAAGATACAGATTACAGAGAAAGGTATGGAGCACTGTGGGGCAAGCTGAATGTTGGTCAGGTCACAAGAAATAAATGTAGTAACTGACACAGAGCCATCCATGGAGTTTCATAAAGAGTGTGTCTCGAAGAACGCATAAATCAGCTTGCTTGTATGAGATAAAACCAAAACATATTTTGCCTATAACAAATGCCTATTCCTGATCTTGTGCATATTTATGTTGTGAAGTAAGGAGGAAGACAACTGAGCTCAGTAAAACAGATTCCTCATAATCTCTCCAGCAGAAACCCATTTATAACTTACTTTGTACTTGAAACATTCTCACAGGCTTTAGTGCCTAAGGGCTGGATAGGGGGGAAATGGCTTGTAAATGTCATATTTGGCTTGTGTGGCTCCATATGGCTGATGTGCCCTCTTGTAAGTGTCATATTTGCTCCCAGAAACTGCCATTCCTGCCATCATTTGAGATGATTTGTTTGCAGTTTGGTGTGACAGAAACAGTGGGCATATCACAATAAAGTAGAAGCAAGCCGCCAGGATTAAGGAGGGGCAGTAACAGTGTTTCTGTGCAACACTGGTTAGCAGAAGTTTCATCCAATAATGTTCAATGAGCTATTTCTACTCATTCTGACAAGAAAGAAAGAAAGACCAAAAGCATGTTGGTCTGAGTGTTGGTTTCAATAAACGTTCATTTGCACTAAGAAGGAAGCGTTGTAGGTGAAACTGAAGTCTTCTGGAAACAGCATTCTCACAGCACAGGCATTTTGAGTGAATTTGTGAAGGGGTACACAGAATTTACAGTGTGCTCATGACAGGCAGTTTGTTAAAAAAGTCAGAAAAGGTCCTATGGAAGTGCAAATATGTGTATATTCTATTCATTCATTTGTTTGTTTGTTTGTTTCTTTGATTCCATTAGTGTTGCCACTCTCCAGGTGGTTTACAATATGCAATAAAACAACACTACATAATAAATACAAAAAATGCAATTAAACCCTGTTACTAGCTGAAACTACTTTTAGATATAAACATACTGGAAAAATCATAGCTTTGACTATGCAGACCTTCGTTGGCAAGGTGATGTCTCTGCTTTTTAAGATGCTGTCTAGGTTTGTCATTGCTTTCCTCCCAAGAAGCAGGAGTACCGGTATTTTAATTTTGTGGCTGCTGTGACCATCTGCAGTGATCATGGAGCCCAAGAAAGTAAAACCTGTCACTGCCTCCTTCCCCTTTTATTTGCCAGGAGGTGATGGGACCAGTGGCCATGATCTTTGTTTTTTTGATGTTCAGCTTCAGACCATTTTTTGCACTCTCCTCTTTCACCCTCATTAAGGGGTTCTTTTATTCCTCCTCACTTTCTGCCATCAGAGTGGTATCATCTGCACATCTGAGGCTGTTGATATTTCTTCTGGCAATCTTAATTCTGGCTTGGGATTCCTCCTGTCCAGCCTTCCGCATGATGTATTCTGCATATAAGTTAAATAAGCAGGGAGACAATATTCAGTCTTGTCGTACTCCTTTCCCAATTTTGAACCAATCAGTTGTTCCATATCCAGTTCTAGCTGTTGCTTCCTGTCCCACATATAGATTTTTCAGGGGATAGATAAGGTGGTCAGGCACTCCCATTTCTTTAAGAACTTGCCATAGTTTGTTGTGGTCCATAGAGTCAAAGACTTTTGCATAGTCAATGAAGTAGAAGTAAATGTTTTTCTGGAACTCTCTGGCTTTCTCCATAATCCAGCGCATGTTAGCAATTTCATCTCTAGTTCCTCTGCCCCTTCAAAATCCAGCTTGTGGGGGTTCTCAGTCCACGTACTGCTGAAGCCTACCTTGTAAGATTTTAAGCATCACCTTGCTAGTGTGTGAAATGAGTGCAATTGTACAGTAGAGAAATGTTACCCACTTCTAACAATACTTTCCATATTTTTGTTATAATAGATCACAGTCACGTGGCATATATATCTGGATGAACAACCCAATGTGTTTTAATGTAACAAATAGAGATCATGACAAAATGTGATGACCCACAAATGACGAATTGCCCCCCAGTGACGCTACGGACAACAAATCAATGTGTCATTCCTTGGGTCATTTTTTCTCCTTTCCCTCCTCTTGCTATCCCCCGGGGCATTGCAAGAGGAGGGAAAGCAGGGATCAAAGCAATCTGACAGTGGCTGGTCCCTTCCTCGATCCCTTCCTTCCTCTTCTTATGCCACAGGGGAATAGGAAGAGGAGGAAAAGGGAACCAAGCCACCCACCAGCCCAGGGGTTGGGATTCCCTTCAGGCAGGCTTCAGGAAGCCACCTGAAGGGAAAACCCCTCTCTGCTTTTTCTCCAGAGAAACAGCTGATCCATGGGGGCATAAGCAGATAGGGAACAAAGGGACAAATATAAAAGGGTTATATTCATTCTTTTGTATTTGTTGGGATCTCTGGACCCCAAGAATATGAAGCAACAAATATCTGACAAATCAGGCATATTTAACAAATATCCGGATCCATTTTTATGTTCGTCCCCATGTCTAGTAACTGATTAATTTTCCTTGATTTGAATCATTATGGCCAGCTACACCATGTGAGTGATTTATTTTCTCTCTTGTTTTATGGGGCAGTGCAGCCATTTAACTCGAATTTTTATTTTTAAAAAAATTATGTATAGTCGGGTAGTGTTTCCTGATGGGTAGAATTTCCTCTATTGCATCGGTGCCTCTGAAAGCAATGCATTACACTCAATGGACCCAGCGTCCCCATCCAGGGCTGTGTCACTTGCCAGACAGTAGGCTGAGTGATGAAACACCTACCAATGCCTTTAATGCTGCTGACAGATGTTTACCAATGTACAGTATTGACACTCCAGACGTGGGAAGAAATTATAGAAGGGCAGTCACGTGGCATTAATGGTGTCTGCTTTCTCTGGTGAATTCGCTTCAAAAAATATATCAATAGGATCGTACGTATGTGCCGTATTGCTAAGAATATATCAAAATACCATCAGAAATTTATTTTTTTAAACAAACAGAAACCTTCCGACAACTGGGAATTGAATTGCAGTTACACCGCTGGCCAGAAAAATGAATCGCTAAGGACTGTTCATCCTGTGACCACAAATTTATGCTACGATCTAACTTGGGCATAAGTAGGAAACAATTCCATTATGTGATCACATCCTTAGTCTCCGCTAGCATGTCAGGCAGAAAGAAAACAAAAATTAAAAAACAAGACAACAAAAACATTGTGGTACATTAAAAATGAACTTCTATATTGTAATGTGAGCTTTTGTGGACAAGTCCACTTCTTCAGAAGCAGACTAATTATACTGGTTACACTTTGCTTCCCCCCCCCCCCCCCAAGTGTACTGGGTACTCATTTTACTGCCCTTGGCGGATGGAAGGCTAAGTTCACCTCAAGCTGATTACCTAAGTCCATCGGGATCTAACTCAGGTTGTGAGCAGAGTCTTTACTACAGTGCTGCAGTTTAGTGATCAGTTAAAGCAGGACGTTGCCAACTTGCTGGTGCTGGGAGATTCCTGAGATTGGGGCAGCAAATGAGAAGCCTCACCCACTCAATGTCCTGCAAGAATAGATCCAGCACAGCAGTGTCAGTGGCAGAGAACATAATGTGCTGGAAGGCAGATCATTAGCTCTTCTGCCAGATAGTCACACCAAGGGGGGGAAAGGGAGGCATAACGGTTGCAGTGTGTGCTCTCTGCCTCCTTTCCTCTCATGTGTACCCACTTGCCCCCTGCTTCAGCTGCCTAAATGATAAGCTCCACAGCAATCTGATAAATGGATGCGAAGGAGCCAAGCCAGTGGTCCCCAACCTTGGGCCTCCAGATGTTCTTGGACTTCAACTCCCAGAAATCGTGACCAGCAGAGGTGGTGGTGAAGGCTTCTGGGAATTATAGTCAAAGAACATCTGGAGGCCCATGGTTGAGGACCACTGAGCTAAGCAACCCCTACTGGTTTGTAGAACTGTGGACTGAATGCTGCTTTAAAATTGCAGTGGGGTTTGTGACATATGTAGCAACAAGAGTAGCTGCAAATTCCACCCATGTTCTAAATAGAACATAGTTTCAACCATGGTGTCTGCACACCTTCAGCAACACAGAAAAATTTAGCCAGTCCATGTATGTAAAATGTATATAGACTGTTCAGGTCTTGAACTGGATTCATGGAAGCAAAGTTAAGGACGAGGTGTACAGTTCCACTTTTCATCCATGCAGTCAACAGTAGTACAGGCTGCCATGTAAGACTGAGGGTCAACCTGCACAAGACACAGAACACATAATTAGAAGCTAGTAGCCCAGTTTTCCCTGCAGTAACCTGAGACATACCTGAGCAATCAGACCCACAGATAAAGTCTATATTGGCTTCCCAATGATCAATCAGAAAAAAAAACAAGCTAGTTTGCAAAACGTGAAAGTTAGATAAACTCTGCAGGGCTGATTTTCTCATGTAATTTGACCTTCATATTGCTGGTTAACAAAATGACATCAATTTTGCACCCATTGTTTCATCTGAGAAGTATCTTTCTCCATAATTTCATCCCACAAATGGATTGTGTTCCATGTAGAAAAAGGGAGAGGAGCCTTGTATCTCATAGGCACCAATGGAAATCCTTCTGCTTGCAGCACTACAGATCAGACCCAGAGATAATAAATACTACTGGTTCTCAAATTCACTTCACACATAGTATGAGAGCAGGTAGATAAAGACCCGATTCTCTAAGTATGTTTTCTTTTCAATGTGCTTTCCTTGTAGATAAATATACATATTCATTAGAATACATACAAAGACGGTTTTAGTAATACAAGTGATACCGAGGGAAAAGCACAAATGAGCAAAATATGTGATGTGGTTCTTAGGGCAAATGTCTTTGTGTTGAAACAAAAAAAAGTGTATTTCTCTCCCAAGCCTGCCAATCTCTTCCCTCGATAATCATGGCCTATCATGTCCTCCAGTGACAAGCATGTGGCATTAACAGCCCCCACAAGACTTGTACCGCTGACAACTCTGCCAATAAATGGGTATGACACAGCGACCTGGCAAATCACTTAGAGAATGAAATCATGCACGGACAGGCAGTTCTGCTGCTGTAGCCATCAGGCATCCGTCTCCTCTTGTTTTTACAAAAAGTGTGTATGTGATGAAGTGCATGCCGTGAAGGTGACTGCAACTTTATTGCATCCAAAAATGTTTTTAGCATGTTCTTCAAAAATCTTTGTGCTCTAAAGCACACACAGTACTGACAATCAACTGCATTCTGATCAGAGCTTTAAAAAGTTCCTCTTTTTTAAAGACTAGACCGCAGCCAGTCATTTCCCACCCCCATCCCCGACCAGCATGGCCACTATCCATGTTGACTGGGAAAATCTAACAGCTGTAGTCAAAATATAAGAATAATAACCGTAACTTTTTCAAACTCCAATCCAGTTTCTGATTAGAAATACTGTACTTTAGAGTTTTTCTTTGAGACTTGCTATTTCCTCTTGTTGTCCTTCCACTCCAATTCTAGACAAGAGCACAAATCCAATTCTTCTCCGAGAATAAAGAGCAGAAAATCAATTCATGCTACACACTCATCTCACAACACTACTTATGGTGGCACGCTTTCATCTCTGATGGCCAAGGCCACCTAAGTAAATGGCTGCTGCCTCATTTCTAGCACCTCAAGCCTGTAAATCAACATCTGTAGCCATGCTTAAAAGGAGACACCTAAATCACAAAATAAAACAGGTCAGAGTTGCAATTATGATCAGTGAAGCAGGCACCAGGGTGGTGTGCATAATTAAAAGGACTGTAGGTCTTTCCCATAAATATCAGAGAGAAAGAAGTACCTTTCTTATGCTGGAACAATAACAGGAGGGTGGAGGAATTTTTTTTTTTTGAACACAACTTTATGACTTTGGAAGAACTTTGTTATCTCCATTACCAAGTAATCTTCCATTTGTTAAATTGTTTTGAAGGCCTCTCACCAGCTCAAAAGGAGGTTCGGAAACAGTAGCTATTGCATAATCATGAACCTTGGGAAGACGGCATAGGATGGTGCTCCTATTTTTTGGAGGGCTATTCATCTAAAGTGGCATCTATGGGAGTGAAAAATCCATAGTTGCCCCATCAGAACTCCCAGCATAGATCTGATAGAGAAACCTGTCAGAATGAGAAATAGACTCCAGACGAACCACTGATCTTCTTGCTAAATATATTTGGAAATAGTTTACTGAACACTTGTCCGAAACTTGTACCAAGATGGTATTAATCATTGTCAAAAAATATCTTAGCTCTAGCCCAGTACTCTCACACAAATATCTCAACTCCTAATTCATTTTAAACACAAACATATTACAGCCTCAGATTGCAATTCAATGTGCTGAATTAAATCCCTTAGTTCACAAACTGAACATTTGAGGCAATATCAAATAAATGAGTTTTTTTTTTTTTTTAGGAACAACAACATAATCCATGAAGGAATCAGTGATTCTTCCAATTAAAGATTCTTCTTAATTACATGATGGTGTGTTTTCTGAAGTCATCTGGCTGGCCTCTGTTTAAAACAAAATGCTAGACATTGTGAGTAATTGGTCTAGTAATATTAGGAAAACAGGTTTATATTGAATTCTTGCAAAAGGGATTTGAAAGCCGCTGTATTTATTTTGTGCCACTCAACACCAAAATGATCAGATTTATTCTTTACATAAGGCATAGCTGTGTCTCTAAAATGGAAGCAAAGGGTTGCTGGCTCTACCTTCTAGAATTCTTTAGAATGATGTGTGTAGGTCAACCTCTAATTATTTTTCTGTCACATTGCCAGGGTAACTGTTAGGAAGTTAATGTTTCTTTGACAGGTGTACCAGCTTTTAGCAGAGCAAGTTGCACCTCGGTAAACTTGTGGATTTGGCACCTGAATATTTAGCAGAGCACTCATCTCTTCTTCTAAGAACAAATAAAGCTTTTTTTTAATGAGAGAAATACATTGTGATAGGAAAGATAATAGGAAGCTTAGTTCTAGTTCACTATGGTGCAGTTGCAGTGAGTCATGGCTGTCCCCACCTACATCTATGCCAATCCATCAAAAACAAAGGCAAAGGGTCATCTCTGACATTTCTTGGAAATGTTTAAAATTCCTGGTAGCTCACTGAGTTGGTCACCTGAATATGAAGTTCAAGTCCCCACTGTGCCTTCTAGGGGAAGAGGCAGCCTGCGTGGCCTTGGGCAAGCTGCAAGGTGTTCTCAGAAGAAGGGGATGTTAACCATTTCTGAGTAGTCTGTACCAAGAGAACCCTTGAAAAGGTCAGGATAAGTTAGAATCAGTTTGATAGCACATCATCATTATCATGATTTGACTCAAAAAACGATTCTTTCTGTAGTTCTGTGATAGAAGAAAATGTTCCCAGAATGCAATCCAAGAAAAGGTACTACAGTACTTTCTGATTGTTGTTGTTCCCTTCTTCTATGAAGCTCCGCTCAGGGTCCAAGAATTAAAATAAGCATGAACCAATTCACCCCTTTCATCTTTGTGTGAAAAAGAGATCTGTCCAGTGATAGGATGCGATCCCATCCTTCTTTTGTATGGGCTGATTTAAATGCCTCCATATAACATCAAGGAGTTTCTCTTGTCTAACTGAAAATTGCATGCAAACGATCCAAAATATACAGTTGCCTTCTTTCAACCAGGTGGTTTTAGGTACTCTGTCATGATTCCTGGTCTCTTCCATTGGTAATTGCCCTATGATGTTTTGGGGAGTGCTCTAAACTCTGATCTGGGTTAAGTTACTACAGGATGTTTAAACACCACTGATACTCATTAATCTGGGTCTGGGATCTGGGCCCAAAATTTGTTAACAGAGCAAGCAGAGCAGCCAGTATCTAAGTTAATGTGTGGCTTCAGGCCCTGATTATTAGAATAATTAGTGAAAACACTTCCTTATTTGGAAATAATTCACATCTGCATTTCTTATTCTAAGTAAAAGAAAGAAAGCTAGTGTTTAATGCAGAAGTGCTTTGGGGTTGTCAAGATTATAACTAAACAAAGTGGATTTGCAAGAAGCCTTGGCTAGCCTACACCTCTCAAGAACAAAGGCAAGTACAAAATATATACAGTGGTGCCCCGCATAACGGGCGGCCCATTTAACGACAAATCCGCATAGTGATTTTTTTGCGATCGTTTTTGTGATCACATTGCAATGTTTTAAATGATAAAACATCGCTTTGCAATGATCCGTAAGCTGTTTCGCTTACCGATTTTCGCATAGCGATGTTTTTCTAACAGCTGATCAGCAGTTCCAAAATGGTCACTGGGTTAAAAAAATGGCTGCCCGCAGTGTTTTCGTGCCCATTCCTCGCTTACCGGGCAGCGAAAATGGCGGCCGTATGGAGGATTTTGGCAGAACGGTGAGTTTTTTGCCCGTGTTTTAATGCATTCCTATGGGCTTTTTTGTTCCGCATAGCGACGAATCCATATAGCGACAATTTTTCCAGAACGGATTATCGTCGCTATGCGGGGCACCACTGTATTCTGTTTTCTCACTAAGAGGGTCAAGAGAAAAATGTGAGAAAGAAGAACATGGCACCCACAATGTTAAGAACAGAATAGACATTGTATGAAGAGCATACAGTGAAATGAGAACTTAAATCTGGAAGGCAGAAAATAGTAAAAAGAGCAATATGGAATTTTGATATGGCAATATGTATAGAATGAATGTTAGTAGGCCATTGTTTCTCCTATTCCCCCTTAACCTCAATTCCCTTTTTCCTTTCTGTCACCCCTTGTTAAAAATAATAATAATTAAAAAAAAACAATGTTAAGAACATCAGTTCAGGTTGAAGAAAGGTCATCAGAGGTCAGCCTAGGAAGCCTGAGGAGGTCCTTCTCCCTCAGGTTTCCTAAGTATCAGTAGATACCCAAGCAAAGGCTGGTATCTTCTTCAGTGTAAGCTACGTTACACCCTCTCACTCCTTTAACTACTCCTGGAAAGAGTAGGTAAGAGAACATGAGAAGAGCCATGCTGGATAAGACCAAAAGGCCATCCAGTATTCTGCTCATGCAGTTGATAAGCAGAAGCCGCTGCTAATTTTAGTTCCCACTGTGATCTTTCTTTGTGTGGTCACAATAGTGGGAGACACATTGTGCTGAAGATGTGTATCACATTTATGTCCATGCAGCACCAAAACAAAGAATCTTCATTGTAAGATTCCACTGGGGAAAAGGAGATATTTCTGGACATTTTTCTCAAAATGTCATATTTTCCAATCTGACTCCCTGATTGTCTCTTTCTCCCTGTCTCAGAATCTTGGTGCGACAAATCCACATCTGAGAGACAAACACAAAGGCACACTATGTTCTCCTGTTGAGATTTGGACAGTTGTTGGGAAACACAATGTGCCTGTTCGAGAGTGGTGCAATAAATCTCCCCCTGACAGCTAGATAACCTCTGTGCCTATGCTTTTTGCCTCTGCCACTGAGAGCTGAGGTCCACTTGGAAGTCTTACAGGAGCTTCTAACACTCGAATGGTTTCCTGTCCTAGCATAGCAGATAGTCCTCATGACATCAAATGACAATTCCATTTACATATGAAAATGGTCCACATCAGGCTAGGGTTGTCAAGGGTTGCCCTTTGAAACCTGGATGTCTTCATACTATAGGAAGGCTTTGCAGCCATCCGTGAGACTCTATATTCAGTGAATAGTGCTGGCATAAAATATAGCATAAAATATGACATTGTTGAATTTTATGTTATGAGAAAGGAATGTTAGCTGGAAAAGGGATTAAACTTAAGTGACTCATTTTTTATAACTACTTGCAAGACTTAGTTATTTCAGACACCAGACAGAAGTGTGTCTGGTTTTTTATGTGTTCATGTGCCAACAAAGAGCAGTGTCATATTTTATTCCATCATTGAGCATAGAGTCTCACTGACGGCTGCAAAGCACTCCTGAGGGTGAGGAACTATGTGCCATAGATGCAATAATGGATGCTGCTAAAACCCTAGATTTGAAGAGCTGAATACAAATCTAACCTGAGGCCAGTAGTGCAAACATGGACAATTGTTCTGTCTGGTCTAAGTAGACGGAATTGCCAATAGGTATTACAAGCAACCCTTCATTAAGTTGCAACCATGATGAGTTCAAAGAGCATAGGAGCATGATCTATCACAACAGCATTCTGATAAGAGGGGACATTCCTAACAAAAAGATACAGCTTTTCAACAGGTTCTTAAATCAGGAAAGTACTTGGAAGGAAGATAGTAGACATTTTGGGCTTGTTCTGTTGCAAATTTGGAGAACTTTGGACAAATATTTTTAAAATTCTAACTCCTTTTTTGTGTCTGTCTGTGTTTTTTAAACAATCTTCCCACTCAGTCGCCTCCAACCTCATGTTTTGCTACCATTTTTTCATGACTCACAGTAAATTTGGTTGTTATTTTTCAAAAGCCTACCTAAAAAGAAATCAATTGTTGCTGTATGCTTCTTTAATTTGAAGTTGATCTGTCTGATAATGTTTAGATAATACAAAACCTTAATGTTTGGTGTTTAGTTTTGTTCACAAGTATGAACACTAGTGGGCTGAAGAGGGTATCCGTAAACAATCTTGACTTGGAGAAATGGAAAAGTAGCCAGTTACTTCTTGAGAACTGCAACCATAAGAATAAGAAAAGCAACTGGTGGTGGGAATGGGGAACATAGAACTTCATAGGTTCATCCAAACTTTGAGGTCAAACCCACATCCCTCTTTCTTGTGAGGGGGGAATATAAAATCCTTATATAAATAAATTATGCCAACAAATGATTTCTATTGCCCATTCATGTTGTTCAGTACTACTCTGTTTAACTCCCTGGGCTGTTTAAACTTAATTTACACCAGGTACCACCCACTCACTCACTACGCACACACATATGTAAAAGAACTTCTAAATCCTGATTTCCTTTTAAACTTATTTACAAGTTTAACAATTGAACATTAGGCAAGTACTTTGCAATATCCCCTTAATTCCCCAACTTTAATTATATAATTGAACAACTTTCCCACACCCCTACAAAACTAATTTTTCCAAGGAAACATTAAACATTACCATCTTAATGAAATTCTTAATGAAATGGTCCACTCTGAATGCAAATTAGGGGTAGATTATCCACATTTGCTTGGCATATTGTGACACAGAAGGACAAATGGTCTCTTTTTTTGTTGTCAGTCACTAGGAGTGACAGTTCTCTCCTCCTCCTCCTCACCTCTTTTTGCTTACAGCTCCTTAGATGACAAGAGAAGAAGGGACATTATCCCCTTACCCAGGAATAAGACATGCGACAACTGTTATGGAATAAAACATGGGGCACACTTTATTAGATATCCAAAATTATCCTCAATGTAGATGGAAAAAAGGAAGGGTCCTGCTGTAGTGTGGAATCAGGTTCTGCAGGGGTCTCAATGGACCCCTAACAAAACTATGGGTAAGTCCTGAGCCCAAGAGTTTGCAGTCATGAGGCCAACCCTACCTTCAGGCACTTCTTTTTTAATTTTTCCCTGCACAATATGTTCCATACCCCTTACTGACTGTCAGTTGTTTGCAAAAAAATGCCTTACCCTCACCCACCGCCGGTATTCTAAAACCGAACTGAAAACCTTCTATTAAATACTGTGCATCTGCTGGTCTCGGGTATTCCGCTAACCAGTCCTCCAATACCTCCAATCGAATTGGGCTGGGGCCCTTTGCTAGGGGGACCGCCACCCCTGGGCAGCTTTTTGGGAGTGGGGTGCTGGCCCCCACAGACTGGGGTGCTGGCCCCCACAGACTGAACACTCATGCGGAAACGACATCCTTTCCATGAGCACGTGCTCTTAACATCGCAGTCCCAACAGAGCAAGTGGAGTTGAACCACTTGCCCCATGCCCACACAGGAACTCAAATTCAGGCCTGATTTCTGAATAAGGTGACCACTATCAAACCTCTCTCCGGGATTGGGCCTGGCAAGTGTCATAACCTACAACCACAGGCCTGGCAGCAGCTCATCCCACGGAAGATTTGGATGAATCGTGTTCCGCATACGGAATGGTTCATCATAGGTCAACCAGGCCTGTCCCACAAAGTCCAAATACGCCCTATAGATGAAGTCCAGATACTGGAACAAAGCCTGAGCTCTCCAAGGGTGAGCTCACACAATCACTCGCGCATAGATCAGAAAGGCCACTAACCAATTAGCCCAGGTCCTGTCTGTCCCGCACCTTCTACGTCTCTCCTTCTCCCACACATTGTCCTTGTCAATGTCCTTCTTATCCACTTTTCTATTAAGTAACTCAAAAAGGTCTACATAATATCCTTTCAAAACCTTTTCCTTCATTGCTGGAGTGAGATGGTCACCCAAAGGCATAGTGTGGGCCCCAAAAAGCAAGGCCTTCAGGGGAATGGTATTATATCCCGTATTAGGGACAGATGGGTATGGTCAGACACCTACGCATGGTGTTGAACTTAAATATATTGGCAAGGGGGCTGACGAATACGGAGATGCCTAATTACATACTGGAATACTGGTACTAGGCCACTGTGTACCCATGACCCCGGCTCCTAATGTGCCATGTGGTGTGTGCGATGGTGTACTGAAATCACCATTGTGTGGCTACAGCCAGGCTGTGAAAGGAGTGTCTGTGTTGGGTGCAGTCTCTAACTCACATGCTACATCTGACGTAGTCAGGTCGACATTCTCTACTCAAATGGCTGTTTCCCCTTCATCCTGCCAGTTCTGCCTCTGAGTTACTGGCCATCCCTCTTGCAATGGGGCCCAGCCTTGCTCTTTCTCCTTGCTCTCACACTGTGGTGTAGTTGCCAAAGACTCGGCCACCTTTCTAGACTGACGTACAGCCTCGCAATCCTCTTCTAAAGCAGAGAATCAAGATAGTAAATCCTCAGCAAGATCCTTGAGTTTAGCCTTCCCGTAGCTCCTAGATTCCCTGGCTGAACGACGTCTTTGTGGTGCAGTAACTGGCAAAGCCTGACTAGTTGCCCTTTTGGCTTCCAGTGCCGTGATTTTTTCTTGCAACTGCTGCCATATGGGCCATGCCTCTTCATCTGAAGATGTTTGAGGAGGGTAAAGTTGGGGAGTCACGCACTTCCTTGCCAGCTGTTTCCCTTTTTTATTCCCCTGCCCCTTTTTAGAAGCCATCTCTAGGTAGCTGGGCCCTGCAGTCCCTTTCAATCTACTCTTTACTATGTATCACCTACTAGCAGCTATGACTGTAGTAAATGTACCTTTCTTTAGGAATAACAAATTTATTTTTTAAAAATTTTTAATTGTGTGTGTGTGTACATGTGCACACATGCGTGTGTGCATGTGTAGCCCTCTGTTGGGCACTCCTTCAATTTATTGCCTGAGCAGAACTGAGTTGATGCTTTGCTACAATCTTAAGTACTGCTACAATTCTATGCACAAATTAATTAACTCTTGCAATGCTAGATTACTGCCTAAGCAGTATGAATTGATAATAAACCATGATTCCCTTATGTTAATATGAAATTGTTAGACTTATTAATTAAAACCTAATCCAGCCTACACCTAAATTGAAGCAAACGGACAATGTATATTAGTCCTATCTCATTATCCTAACCACTTAATTTATACTTTCAAATGAATTAATTACTATCAAATACCTGCAGTTTATTTAACCAACTAAATTAATGGTCAATAGAGGAAATATTTATTTGTTTGTTTATTTGTTTGTTTGTTTGTTTATTAAATTCAATAAACGCCCCCCACTCCAGAGAGGAGAGGGTGGGGGTAGGGATGGATGTGTTGGATGGGAGCACACCTGCCCTAACCTGCTGGAGTTTGCTTGTTCTCTCTCTCTTTTTTAAAAAAAATTAATCACTGAGCATTCCCTTCTGAAATCCTCTTTAAAACTTTGACTTAATTAATTTGTATAATAAGATAATTGGCCGATTAAGTACAGCCGAAGTTGAATGCAAACTATTGGGGGGGGGGGTTTCCAATGCAAACTCCCCATCCCAAATGGCGACTGCAACGAAATGGCAACTGCAATAGCATCACACAGCAAGAATTGCCCAATCAAAACACTCCGTCCTTCCTTTATGAATGCCAAGAAGAAAGAGGCTGAAGGTAGGAGGAGCTCTTATTTAAATATGCTCCCCTCAGTACTCTCAAGCTGCTCTTGCTACACTAGCTTGTCTCATGTTATCCTGGGAATGGGAAAATAGTGGCCCGTGCTGCCAAAGAGCTCACCAGTGGACTGAACAATGGGATAGATGAAAAGAGAGGGAAATAAAATTTTGGTTGACCAACAGCTAATAAAAATAGAAATGATACATCCAGAAAAGCAGATGATGCTAATCTTTTTAGACACAGAGAAAGCCTTCGATAATGTCAACTGGGAATTTATGTTGCTACAACTAAAGAAAATGGGAGTGGAAGGAAAATTTCTACAAATAATCAAAACAATATACTCTAAACAGGAAGCCAGGATCAAGGTCAATGGGAATTTAACGGAGACCATATTGATTGAACAAGGCACAAGACAGGGTTGTCCGCTATCCCCTCTTTTATTTATACTAACTTTGGAAATCCTAAATAGGCAGATAAGAGCTAATGAGAGAGTTAAAGGACTAAAAATCAGAGGTGAAGAATTCAAGGTACAAGCCTATGCAGATGATCTGGTGATAATACTTGAAAATCCTCATGGAAACCTAGAGGAAGTATTGAGATTATGGACAAGTGACAGGTTTTAAAATTAATTATCAAAAAACAAAAGTTATGATTAGAAACATAAAGAAGTCGGAAAACTGGTGAGGGAAACTAATTTTGAAGTAGTACAAAAAAATCTAATATTTAGGAGTCATCATCACCAAAAAACCTAGCAACTTGATGAAAGAGAACTATCTTAGAATACAGACGGAAATTCAGAAAAACCTGGAAGAATGGAGTAAGCTACAATTGTCACTGATGGGAAGAATTGCAATGATAAAAATTATGATTTTGCCTAAACTTTTATTCCTCTTTCAAAATCTACCAATATTACTACATTTCAAATACTTTAAAGACTTGGATCGCCTGACAACAAAATTTGTTTGGAAGACTAAGAAACAAAGAATAAAACTTAAGCTATTACAGGATTTGAAAGAAAGGGGGGGTGCAGGACTACCGAATTGGTTATTATATTATAAGGTGTGCGCTATGATATGGATAACAGAATGGATAACTCTTGTAAACCAAAGATTATTGAAATTGGAGGGGCATGTCTTAAGTATGGGTTGGCATGCATATGTGTGGTATGGAAAATATAAGGAACAATCACACTTTATGGAACATATTGTAAAGAAAGCATTGGGTCTAGTGTGGCATAAATTTCAAACACAAACCTACAAGAAAATTACAATATGGGTAGCTCCTATAGAAGCTTTTACGTTGAAAGTGTTGAATTAGAAAGGAATGTTACTAACATATAAAGAATTAATAGAGAGCAAAATATAAAAAATAAGCAAGAATTAGAGGAACTAGGAGTGGCGACAGACTAGTGATCATTGAATAAACTAGAATCAAGATATAAAAAAGATAAAAATATGGGCTTCTTTGAGGGTGAAGTCCAAGTGGATAAACTGTGGATTTACACTGATGAGAAAATAATAAAGAAAATGTATACATACTTATTGGAATATGATCTGGAGGGTGAGAGGATAAAGGAGATGATGATAAAATGGGCAAGTAATTTTGGATATAATATTGATACTGATCATTGGACAATGATGTGGAAAGATTCTTATAAAATGATTAAGCCGGTAAACTTAAGAGAAAATATCCTCAAAATGTTTTACAGATGGCACTGTACCCCTGTAAAGCTGGCAAAAATGTCAGGGTAGCAGCAATATTTGTTGGAAATGTAAAAAAAAAGTATGAACTTATTATCATATGTGGTGGACATGTGAAAAAGCCAAGAGTTATTGGTTACAGCTGTGGGAAATAATAAAAGGTGTCACTCAACAGAAATTAAATTTCAAACCTGAAATAGCACTACTAAATATTACGTATGTCAACAATTACTGATAAGAAAATCAAATATTGTTTGATGTATATATTTATAACAGCTAGCTTACTCTGGGCCCAAAAATGGAAAAGTGAAGACATACCTACGATGGAGGAGTTCCTGAAGAAGCTGTTGGATATTATAGAACTTGACACACTTTCAGAAGCTCTACGAGAACAACCAAGGGACTATGCAAAACAAAGTTGGAACTTAATATATGTTTGGGCCCAGGGACAGAACAAAGTTTAGGGCAAAATGATTTATGTGTTTTTTTTTTCTTTATTTCCTTCAATGCTCTCTGGAAACTTGGGAAAATTGGGACTTAATGATGTCTGAATCTCTGTCCTCAAAAGGTGGAGGGGGGATTTTTTCTCTCTCTCTCTTTTTCTCATCTCTTTTTCAATTTTTCAATCTTATATTGTATATTTGTTTGTAGTTGGTAGATGTATATGTTCAAATTAAATATTTTTAAAAAATATATAAAAAAATAAAAACAGAAATGACTGTCGCTTGAAATCCACTCTTTCCCCTGAATTTCACACTTTCATTGGCTTTCATTGCTCTAAGGTTTTGCCATCTCTGTAGGCTGTCCTGTATCTTCCAGATGGCAAGTCATTAGAAACTCAAATCCATCCATGCTTTAGAGTTATGATTCTAGTAGACATTTGTAACTGAGCAATCACAAAGCCATGCTTGCTAGCAATTGACCAAAAATAAAACAGAGCAAGTTAGTCTGCAAATGCTGGAAATGTGAAAAGCTCCTGCAGCGACCACCAGACAATGTCAGCAGTAAAGGAATACTTTCTTCTAATGAGAGGTTATCTGCAACACATCATTTGGCCCAGAGTTGCTCCTGCAAATACAGCTCAAAGTCCGAACTGATTGAAAGAAAGAGGGAGGGAGGGAGAAGACAGAGAGAGGACCTGTCCAAATTGCAGAATTTGGATCAGTCTAGTTTGTGCTTCAAAGTTTTTTATCTTTAGTGCAACCTGTTTTTTCTTTCACTTGAGTGATTTGTCCCCCTTTGATTAATGACACTCCCCCCCTTCTTCCCCATCTTGTCCCATAGCTGTCATTCAGTGGGACATGGCGACTTTCCTTTCTGTTAAATAAAGTGACATGGCAGAACAGCAATGCATCTACCTAGCATGGTACAAATAATACCACCAATGTATCTCATGTATCTAGAATGGTATACATTACAGGGTTGTCATCTCAGATAACACAAGCCACAGCTTTATTTTGGTGCAAATTATCCACCCACATGGGATATAGAATGAGATAATTAGGAGTGTTTGAAATTGTGCAAAAAAAAAAAAGCACAACAACCTATAGATGCCGTAATTTAATTTGAACCAAACAGCACCCAAAGTGATCCAAATAGATGGTTGTAGTAGGTTTTTCAGGCTGTCTGACCGTGTTCTTGAGGTTTTTTCTTCCTAATGTTGCACCAGTCTCTGTGGGCGGCATCTTCAGAGGACAGGAGTCAGAACTCTGTCTGTGCTCTGATGAACATAGTAGGTGTGCTCTTTTGCGCTGGAATGTTTCTGGGTCTGTCTGACCGTTTCCTCCCCATAGAGGCATTCAATGTATTCTCGAAGGAGTTCTGACTTCTGCCCTCTGAAGATGCCGGTCACAGAGACTGGTGAAACGTTAGGAAGAAAAGCCTCAAGAACACGGCCAGACAGCCCAAAAAACCTACAACAACCATCGGATCCTGGCCATGAAAATCTTTGAGAATATATTGATCCAAATAGCTTGGAGAGCATTCTAACCTAGCACAGTGCTACCTGCTCCCAGGTTAAAAATATTGGTGTGGTGAAATTGGCTCACCCCACATGATCTCTCACTACAGGATTGATTGATTGATTGATTGATTGATTGATTGATTGATTGATTGATTGATTGATTGATTGATTGATTGATTGATTGATTGATTGATTGATTGATTGATTGGAAAAAAGTATATAACCAAAACTGTGCTGTTCAGATCTATGCAATTCAATGAAGAAGTGTACAGTGGTGCCTTGACTTACAAACGCCTTAACCTACAAGTATTTTGATTTACGAACAGCTCCATTCACATAATTTTGCTTTGACTTGTGAACGGAGTGTTGACTTACAAACACAAAAAAGCAGGAGGAAACGACAGGAAATTCAAATAACTAACTGTAGGTAGTGACGAAGCTGCTTCTTTGTAGCTCTTTCACCCGGCAGTTACAGAGTGAGCGATCCGAGGATGCTGCCTACTAAGGTAAGGTGCTGCTTTATACTTTTTAAAAACTGTTCTGGGTATTTTTGCACCATGGTTTTCAACTGGGGGGTTATGTTTCTGTGCTGTGATGGGTCTTTGGGGGGTTTGTTTGTTGGTTGGTTCCCCACCCCATTTCCAATGGGGGGGTAGTTGCTTTTTGGAGTGTTTTTTCCCATTTCTGATTGGTCTTGGGAGGTTTGTTTGCTTTTTGGGTTTTCCCTCCCATTTTCTATGTGTTTTGCATGCTTCCCTTGCTTTCTTGCTTCATTCTCTTTGCATTTCTGATCTGCTCGGTTTGTTTTCTGTGCTTTTGCAATGGTTCTTGCATGCTTCCTTTGCAAATCAGAAATTATTTTGCAAAGGTCTGTGCTGGCTTGGTTTAAAATGTGTTGGTGTAAAATGTGTGGGTTTAAAATATGTGGGTTTAGTATGTATTTTGGACTCTAAACTCTCTCCCTCCCCCATTGTCTTCTCTTTCTCTGTCTCCCTCCTTTCCTGCCCTTTTTAAAATTAAGTCATCTTAGGTTTTAAAATAAATTCTTCCCCCTAGTGGTAGAGGACAGATTAACCAGTTTTGCATTAGTTCCTATGGGAACTAATAGTACTTTGACTTACAAACTGTGCCTTGACATAAGAACAAAAAACAGCCGGAACGAATTAATCAGGTTTCAATGCATTCCTATGGGAAATGCTGGTTTGACTTATGAATGTTTTGACTTACGAACACCATTCCGGAATGGATTAAGTTTGTAAGTCAAGGCACCACTATATCCTGTTCATGTTTGTGAAAGGATCTGAACTTGCCCCTCTGATGGAGCTGGAAAAAGTTATAGAACTGTAGTCCAGACTACAACTTTTCCCAGATTCACCAGTCCACAGGCATTTAAAGGTTCTTGTGCTAGTGATACTGTGGTTATGCCAATGTACAACTATATAATATACAATGGAGGAACCTTGCAGTGTAAGTCTAGTTGGGATAGTTCTTCATGCCTTGTGGCAGCCATAATTACTGTGAATGTTCCCTGCAGAAAAGACATGTGGATGATCTTTGCATGTCTTTCACAACCTATTTGAATAGATCTCGGAAGCTCTGATGGGGCCAGGACTCCTAGCTGCAAATGAATGGATATTTAAAGATACAGCCATATTACACAATGCATTATATTTTTACTGCAGGAAAAAAAAACACCACTGTTATGCCGGTGTACCCACAGCAATCATGACTGCAGCCTACGGTGAGGAACTATAGCTTAAGTGACTCCTCAGTTGTTCAGCAGGAAATGGACCTTGAATTCGCCTCTCCAAATAAGCAACCCCGAAGTCATTTAAATTTTTTTTAACATTCCCTGTTGGATACACACACAGAGAGACATTAAAACTGTTGGAGGTGAAAGATCCAGGAGGCTCCTCAGTGACTGGTTTGTTTTTAATCAGCATTCCAGCTTCAAGAAAGTTGCCTTCCAGTCCCAGCACTCCCTGGTGCAGCCTCCCTGTAGGCATGTTTACTGTGAGCCCATCAGTTATAAATCCCCACACACACTTCCCATCTTTGCACGGATCGTTCCCAAGGTAAAGAAATTCTGCCATGAACCCTGCAAGGCAAAACAATGTCTTACATTGAGTTCATGCCTTCTAGCTTTTGTGTTTGATGGAAACTTTAAAGAGGCCTAGGAAATATCTTTCATTTCAAATCCAGTCACAAATGCCTGCTTCTCAACGAGGTCACCTTGGAGTTTTGTTAGCTTCTAAAGAACTGCCCTTAAAGAGGCCTTCTCTTCTGCAGCACACCACCAGAGCCCTTTCAAATGCACTGCTTCAATGGATACCAGTGGGGAAATTTTTCTTCTTCTATCAAAGACTGTTTACCCTAAGATGTTTTGGGAACCTCTCTGTTCTATGTTACCCTCTAAGAGAGCTCTTTGCTATCCCTCGTCTGTGTTGTGTGCCTTTCCAGCTGGCACTGATACCAACAACGCCAACTGGAGAGCTGAAAATTTACTTTTTGGGACTATGGTGCACTCCACCACTTGCCACCCAGGGCTGGAGACAATGGAGATGGTTTTCGCAGGCCTAACTTCCAGAGACTTGAGATTTCTGTTGTAGTGCAAAAATATTGTATCAGAAGCAGACAGTTCCAACACAGGATCCGCTTATGACTGTCTTTGTTTATTCCCAGACTCAGTTCCTGGAGTCTTTCCCACTAACCTGAAATTCGGTAACTCTACCAGGACTGGCTCAGTTCAAAGTCCCCAGTTCAAGTCTAACTGGGACTTTGGATTTTGAGCGCTTCATGCCTCTTAAGAATGGTTTGTGCCACTGGGTAGCTGTCACACTGACAATTTCCCAAAGCTCCCCTGACCTCTCCATGCACCTCCAGCACCTCTTCTGCATTGGGGTTGAGCTGCAGATTGTTGTCTCCAATGGCACTGGGTGCTGAAATGTGGTTGGCAAAGAATCAGCTTAAGGTCCCTCCCTCAGCCTGTCCCTTAAGGGAGACAAATCTTGACAAGTATGCCAGTCCAAATGTATTTGATAAGAGTGTAATCAGAGAACCCTTCCCCTTGCAAGGCCTCCTCCGTGTTCTTCTACCATGTTTACTCAGGTGCCCTGGTCCTTGGAGCCAGTAGGGTCTGTTCCCAACCTCTCACCTCCAGCTCTCTTCAACTCATCCACATCACTAAACCCCTCCTGTTCCCCACCTTTTAATTTTATCCCTGACTCCTAGGTGCAGAGACCCACCCCCGCTTCCTTATCCAGGTGGTTCTCATTACCTGGCTTTTCCCACAACCTAGTCCAAAAAATTAATTTCTGCAACCCTTGATCCTGACCAGTGACACCAACTTCTGCAGTCATGTATGGACCATTATTTCTGTTGTTATTGTTGTTGCTGCTGCTGCTGTTGCTGTTGCTCTTACCAAAGAGAAACAGTGGATGTCATGACAGCTGTCCTTACTTTGCAACAACAACAATATTGTGTTGCATCCAAACCACTCCCAAGTTCTTCAATCAATACATTTTGCATCTTCTTGAAGTTCTTTTCTCATTTAATTTACCTTGAATGATCTACTTTTTATTGACAATATTTCATTTCTGCCATAGCCCCCAGTCTCACTGGAATGGGGCATCTCATAAGTTCTAACATTCATGAGGCCACAGTCTCTTGGAAGCAGGCTCAGTCTTGTTTATTGAAAACGGACTGACTACAGAAGCTCATCATTAGATTGACTCTGTAAGCTTGACAGATAAGTACAGCAAACTACTAGGACTGCAGCCTGCCCTGCTGCTCTCCTTATCCAGCATCCTAAAGCATTCCCTCTTGAAGAAATAAAAAATCATTCAGTTGAGGCTTTTTCATGGTGGCCAGGGGTGGAGTGGGGGAGAGCGAACAGGCCTTTTCAGTGGCCTCCATTTTATGCTTCTCCTTGTCAGTAGGAAGGTTCCAGAGCAATGATTATCTTGAGTCACTGGTACAGTTGTGGCTCACATTTAATTATCCTACCCATCTCCTTCACTACACCATGGCATAGTCCCACAGGGCCAGCAATCCCATTTCTGCACACACAGGGAGAGCTGTGTCTCCTTCTTCAAAATCAATATACAGTGGTGCCTCGCATAGCGAGGTTAATCCATTCTGGATTAATCCTCGCTATGTGAAAACATCGCTAAACGGAACGTAAAAACCCATTGGAATGCATTAAACATCGTTTAATGTGTTCCAGTGGGCCCTAAACTTACCGTTCAGCGAAGTTTCCTCCATAGCGGCAGCCATTTTCGCGCCCTCGGTAAGCGAAGGGAGGGTGCGAAAACGCTGCGTGCGGCCATTTCGGGCGTCTGGCAGCCATTCTAGAACCGCCAAACAGCTGCTCCACGGACATCGCAAAGCGAGGATTGGTAAACGAAATGCTTACCGATCGTCCTATGCGAGTTTTGCCCATTGGAACGATCGGCATGCCTCCACAATAGCGATCCCGGAAAAGGGATCGTTGTGCGGATTCGTCGTTATACAGTGCGCTCGTTAAGCGAGGCACCACTGTATATGGTTGGATCACTTAGATGTTTAATTTCTGTGCTTTCCCCTTTTTGTTTTATTTTTTTAAATTTGAGGCAAACTACAGTGGTGACCAGGTTACGATCTGAATGTATGTCAGGTTTGAGATATGTATTCACTGATTAAATACTGCTCTGACCACCTTTGATTAAGTAGAATGTAGTCTATTTGGCTCCTTGCTATCTTCTTCATGCCATCTTGCGGTGATTACCATGTACACCATCTCCTTGGTTGTAATTTGAATGTGGTTCTCATGACTACAACTTATTTGTTCCCCAAACTGTATCATTGGTTTTCCACATCTGTTTAGTGTCCCGAGTTCCTATTTTCCATTAAAATCTCTGCAGGCTTCTTTCCCTATCTTAACATTAAAATCTGCCATTATGAAATTTTCATGTTTTAATAGCAGCTTTGAGTTTTTCAAATAATTTTTCTATTCTTTCTTCTCTTTCATTGCAGGAGTGTACATATACTAAGCTTTCAACTTGCCAAATACAGGCACCATTGTGTCTGTATATCTGATTGCAATACCTATCAAAATTCACACTGGGAAGGTCGTTCTTTGGTTCCACATATGCAGGAAAGTAGGTTTTAGATAATGCAAATGTCATAGGGACACGGAGGATAATCTTTTTGCTTGACATGACAAACTGATAAACATGCACTTTTATAGCCTTATGTCTCCTAGCTTGGTAAGAGGTAACGCAAATGACAGTTTTTAGATACACTTACAATAGATGTGTTGCATGATAACTTTTCACTATTAAATCACCCTGCCTGCTTGCTTGCCTGCCTGATTAGAAAAGGAGCTAAAATAATGCATCCTATATGATCTAAAAAATTTTTTGGTAAACAATTAACCAATGAATAAATAGCCAACACTTGTTTGTTGCTTCACCATTAAAACATCCTATGTCTTTTGCCAGAGCTCCCAACCTTGGGAGTCTCCAGATGCTTTTACACTACAGCTCCCATCATTCCCAGCCAGCACAGTCTATTGATCATTACCAGGGATGAAGGCAGCTGTATCTCAGCCATGACCAAAGATTGGGATCTGTTCCTAGCAGAACTGAACCACATGAAATCCCCCTCCTCGTTTAGAGTGTAGAGCCATGGTTCCCAACCTGTGGGTCGTGACCTCCAAAGGGGTCACAAATTGTTTCCTGGGTGGGTCACTGCAATTTTGGCGGAGGGGGACATATTGTCCTCAACTTGCACTTCCCAGTTCCCTTCTGTACGCACCCAACTCCCTCCCTTGTTTGAGCCTCCCCCAAGCCAAGCTCTCTTTCCTCCCTATTGTGGGGCTCCTGAGTGTCTGCGCCCCCCCCCAGCTCTGCACTTGCCTTCTTTGACGACAGCGGCAGCTCCTCCTTGGCTTGGCTTGGCTAGCTGGCTGACTGGCTGACTTGTGTGGGATACTGGGAGGGGAAGGGGTGGGAGGTGGGATTCAGCTGCAGCCCCTGTGAACCAGGCCGCAGCAGTGAGTAAGAGGCAAGGATGTAGCAGCAGGCTGGAGGTGGAGTGGGACAAATGACGGTGAAGGAGGAAAGGGCCACAGCTGCCACTGAAGCAATTTGGCCCCTTTCATGTCTCAGCCACGTTCTGCTGCCACCATCTTATGGAAGATGGCTGAGGACGAGGAGAAGGTGGAGCCACCACTTGAAGGGAAGATGAAAAGCATGATAGTTCTCTTCCTGGAGGGAAACCTGCCATCCTCCAGTAAAACCAAGTTTAACCCACCTTCATTATCTTCAACTTCCCAGAGCCTCTTAAGGGACTGTCGTGGAGGGATGTGTGAGTGGATTTAACAAACATTCAGGGGCAAATTTTGAAGGTGGTTGGCCAGATGCAAGTACAGCTATCACTAGCTATTAGGTTAGAATTTTATTCTGAAAAAAAAAACTATTTTAACAAGTTTGCCCCATTAAAATGCATTTGGCTGGTGGGGCCTGGTCACAGGTTACTTGGCTATTCTAAAAGGAGATCACAAGTTGAAAAAGGTTGTGATCTCCTTGATGAGGCTGTAGTTTTGCTGTGGGGTGGATCTTTGTTTATTTGCAACATAGTAACTCTCTTTCTGTTCAATCAACCAAATGAGAAGCTGCAAGTCTGTGTAACGGTGCTGATAATCAAAGAGTCATTCAGATTAGTGGGACATGGGGGAGTAAACTCTGCATAGCCAACAATTTTAACAGGAATTGGGTCAGACGCGATACAGACAATGTCTTCAAGTCTGCCTTAACTGTAGTCAATGGAGAGAATGTCATTGAGTATGATGGAAGTTAAGATCAGTGCTGCCTAGAAGGGCTTTTATCTGGAATATAAAAGCATAAAAGGAACTTTTTTTAAAAAAAGTACATTATTCTCTATAACCCAAGAACCTGTCCGTAGGCTCAGAGTTACAGTTTCACGACATGAGTCACATATTCTTAGTGTATCACCTTCATCATTTTCATCCTTGGCACAATTCCTTTTCAACAAGTGACTATAATCACTTGCATCTTTCATACATGCTGCTCCTTATGAGTCATTCTGAAGAGAAATGCCCTGAGCTGTTTATTAAAATACCCATTGCTATTGCATTTGACCTCAGAATCTCAGCTCTTTTAACCTTTCTTGTCCAGGTAAGTCAGCTATAACTGCACCGGAAAATGCTAGCACATTTTAGCCAATACTTCTGTAATAAACACCATTACCATTCACTGGACATTATTGAAATTATGGTCCTAAATGTACTAACCTAGAGGATGTTTCTGGATTATGAAAAACATACATTTCCTCACAATTCAACCCTTTATATGTCTAGTGAGAAATAAGTCCTCAGGAGTTCAATATGGTTTACTCCTGAGAAGTGGATTTCAGATTCACTATTAATAATAACCCATCATGTGCCATGAAGTCAATTCTGACTTATGATGACTCTTTTCAGGGTTTTCCAGGTAGAGAATATAGTAGGACCCTTGTATCCACAGGGGATCAATTCCAAGCCCCTTCCAATGGATACTGAAAAATGCAGATTATAGCTAACAGTCTGTTGGACCCAAGACTCCCCAGGAGCTGTAATTTTCATCTCAATGGGGCCTCTATGAGTAAGAACCAAGTTGAACTCTCTCATTACTGAAGACGTATCTCTCTCTCTCTCTCTCTCTCTCTCTCAGACACACACACACACACACACACACACACAGACAGACAATCTCAATGGCTCTGCAGGTTTTCTTCTTCAAAGACAATTAAGAATGTGTTTCCTTGTTTGTCCAGAAGGGGCTAGTTAGAAGGCAGGAAGGGTGGGAGGTAGGAAACCTCTCCCAGGATGTAGTTTGGCTTGGCTTAACAGCCCTTCTCCTGCCTCACCAGCCAGTCCAGCTCTGGGTTTTACAATGCTGCTCTAGAAGAAAGCTGCCTCGGGCTACTAGGAGACTAGGTGAAATGGTGACATTTTTCCTATTGTTTGGTTCTCTCTAGTGTCTAGTCTGATAATTACATCTTGAAAATCCATATTTGTAGGTATTTTCATTTAATATTTTAAATATTTTCAAACTGTGGATAAGTGACTCAGCAGACGCTGATCCAGTAGATATGGGTGTCCTGTTGTACTCAGAAGTGGTTTACCATTCCCTTCTTCTGGGGGTACCCTAGGACTGTGCATCTTGCCAGAGGCCACACAGATTGGCTCTGTTCATCGGAGACAATGAGGAAACAATCTTGCTGCTTCTGAGCCAGACACCTAAGCCACTTTGCTATCTAGCCAGCTCCAGCAGCCCCATTTTCACTGCATGCCGAGCAGGTAAACTGCTGCCCCAATCTCAGTGCTCCCAGTAGCCTGGAAGCCTCCCAGCACTGGCCAGGTGGCTTGAACTTCATCACATTAAAGCAGGATCTGTGTTACAAGTGAGTTCAAGTCTGTAGATAATCTTCAGTAAAAAGCCTTCTGGTGGATTACTGAAAATGTGAGTTTCCTGCCCTGGACTCTCCTGCCTGTTATGTTATCCTAAGAGGTTCGTTCCTGCTCCCTCACTTATTGCTAAACTACGTAAATGTTCTTAGTTTAGGCATGGGGTCCTCTTGTTTTGTTCCAGATATTTTTAAAATATAAATTTTATTTTTAGTAACTTTCTGTGTCAAGAAAAGGCTTGTGCATATTTTTAATTTAGCGTATTTTCCCAAGGTTTTGTGCTTATTTTAAATTTGAAGTTACAAATGGATTTTTCAAATTACAAATCGATTTTCCCACTTCGTGAGAGCAGGCTGATGATAAACCACAGATGCTGAAGTATGAGAGTTCCTCCAAAACTTAAAGGGGCATGAAGTCAAAAGATTTGGGAGCCCCTGGGTTAGGACATAAGATATAAATGTATTCCTATTGTACATTGTCTCCTTTCAACTTCTCTAGGATTTATGAAAATCATATTTTGTTTTAATGAAGAATGATGCTGCTCATCTCATAATGAAATTTAAAATATTATAAATATTTAATTTAATTGAAAGTAATGGTTTGTTTGAGCTTGCAGTATTGGTTTGAATTTCCTGTAGTACTGAAATGAATGGTTTGTTTGAGTTGCCTGTATTATGTTCTGAAATAAATTGGTGCTAGACTCTTTATCATAATGTTGCTTTATATATATCCCTATTCTTAAATTGCTTTTCTTATGTTTTGAGACACTTTGTGTGCATTTATATGAAAAAGTAAAAATGAGACAACATATTTTATGCATATTTATTTCTCCCAGATATTAACATGCCATCCTGTTAAAGAGTTCTTACATGTTATAGATCAATAAACCTTATTTTAAAAAGCCAAGAAAAATGTGTCAGAGATAAATACAGAGTCAAAGCTGAGACAGATTTAAAAGCCTAGTAAGAGATGATAATGTAGCCTGACTGGTTGATCAGTTGTTTGGTCAGTTTTGCACAAAGGCATTAGTTCTATATTTTGCTGTGGATCAGTTCACTAATAGTGGAATATTTATTTATTTATTTATTTATTTATTTATTTATTTATTTATTTTATTTTATTTTATTTTATTTTATTTTATTTTATTTTATTTTATTTTATTTTATTTTATTATATTTTATTTTATTTGTACCCTGCCCATCTGGTCTATAAGACCACTCTTTTAGTGCATACTCAGAAGCAAACCTGTTGAATTCAATAGAACTTATTCCTACATATAAGATTACAATTTAAGGACCTCACTTGCAGAATACACTTTTGGCTTGGCATATGAGGGCAAAAATAGACATTACAGATAACCTTTTATTAGAAGAAGGAGATGGGCACAAATTAAAAAATTAATTCCAAAATTTGTCAAAAATCACTAATTCATTGATTCGTATTCATCAGAGGCTACACGCCCTGAGAAATATGAATCAATGAGTTTTTAGTGATTTTCAGTTTGCTAATTCATTGGGCTATAAAACAGCTCGCCAGACACCTAGAAACAATAAAATTGCCAATAAACTTCCCCTGACTCTCCTGTACAAGCTCTGCAGGTTTGGTGATGTTTGGGTTTTGGATGTCCACGTTATACACTCACAAAGGGGGCCCTCCTGGAAAGTTTCCCCCAGGCACCTAGAGACACCAAAATCACACCCTAACTCTCTTCTGCAATACTGCTAAGTTTAGTGAAGATTGGGCTTTGAATATATATCCAGGTTATACACCCACAAAGTGGGTTCCCCCATGAAAATTGGGAAAATTCCAGCACTACCACAAGCCAGCTGCCAAAGGACACTTTCTGGGGGGGCTCTTTGTGGGTGTATAACTCAGATGTCCAAAATCCAAACTTCACCAAATGTGGAGGACTCGTAGAATACCTGGGGGCCTGTTTTATAGGGTTTTAAAGTCAAGAAGAATCAATTTGATTTGAATTGATGAATTTGATTCATTGGAAAAAAAAATTGTAAATTTCTAATTTGTGATTTGTCAACTTTGATGAATTGCAGATCACAAGGAATTGTCATTTTTCAGTTCGTGCCCATCTTTAGTGATGGATATGTCTATATGTATCGCAGGAGTTTCTTCCACTTTATATTCTACAATTTTTATATATATTTTAATTGCATTTTAATTGTCCTGAATTTTTATTGTATTTTAAATGTTGTAAACCACCCAGAGACCTTTGGGTAGTGTGGGCGGCATATAAATATAATTAGCAAATAGCATGCTTTGTTTCATGAGTGGTACTCAGGATTTAAGCATGAGACTCTTCTGAAGTCTCATTTCTCAGACACAAAAAACTGCTTGATACATGCCTCTCTAACATTGATATGACTTGCACTCCAATGAGAGGTTATCTGTAACATTCATTTCTGCTATGATTTAACTAAAATAAGTTTTCTAATGATTACAGAAAGGAAAATGCTGATAATTAAATATTATAACTCATCTTCCTGTGCCATGTTATGAGATGCATCTTCCTTTATACCTCAACACCCTTGGTTTAGTAAACTCACATTTGGAAAAAAAAAACATAGTATCCATATTATGAATTTTTCATAATGTGGCTTTTTTATAATCTTAACTTGGAAATTACACAGTCTCGGCCTGAATCTTATTTCATGAAATTCATTGTAGGCATCCTTCAGTCTCGAAAGACTATGGTATCGTGCTCTGTATGGAGGACTTGGAACAGCGTCTAGTGTGGCTGAGGAGGCCAATTCGAGAGTGACAATCCCTTCCACACTGGAGACAAATCCAATCTGTCCCCTGTCCAGCTCCCTGGTTTTGCTTCCTTTGTGACTTCCTCTTTGCCTCAGCCTGCTGGACAAGGGTCTCTTCAAATTGGGAGAGGCCGTGATGCACTGCCTGCCTCCAGGCTGAACGATCAGATGTCAGAGTTTCCCATCTGTTGAGGTCTATTCCTAAGGCCTTCAGATCCCGCTTGCAGATATCCTTGTATCGCAGCTGTGGTCTCCCTCTGGGGCGATTTCCCTGCACTAATTCTCCATATAGGAGATCCTTTGGAATCCGACCATCAGCCATTCTCACAACGTGCCCAAGCCAGCGTAGACGTCGCTGTTTCAGTAATGTATGCATGCTGAAAATTCCAGCTCGTTCTAGGACTACTCTATTTGGAACTCTGTCCTGCCAGGTGATACCAAAAATCCGTCGTAGGCAACGCATATGGAAGGTGTTCAGCTTCCTCTCCTGCCGGGCACAAAGGGTCCAGGACTCGCTGCAGTACAGGAGTGTGCTCAGGACACAGGCTCTATAGACCTGGATCTTGGTATGTGTTGTCAGTTTCTTATTGAGCCATACTCTCTTTGTGAGTCTAGAGAACATGGTGGCTGCTTTCCCAATGCGTTTATCCAGCTCGACATCTAGAGAGAGGGTGTCAGAGATGGTTGAGCCAAGGTACACAAAGTCGTGAACAACCTCCAATTCTTGTGTGGAGATGGTAATAGAGGGAGGTGAGTCCACACCCTGGCCCATGACTTGTGTTTTCTTCAGGCTGATTGTTAGTCCAAAGTCTTGGCAGGCCTTGCTGAAACGGTTCATGAGTTGTTGGAGGTCTTCAGCAGAGTGGGCAACAATGGCTGCATCGTCTGCAAAGAGGAAGTCCCTCATGCATTTCAGCTGGACTTTGGTCTTTGCTCTCAATCTAGAGAGATTAAAGAGCTTTCCATCTGATCTAGTCCGGAGATAGACACCTTCTGTTGCAGTTCCAAAGGCATGCTTCAGCATGACAGCAAAAAAGATCCCAAAAAGTGTTGGTGCGAGGACACAGCCCTGTTTCACTCCGCTTCGGATGTCAAAGGGATCTGATGTTGAGCCGTCAAAAACTACAGTGCCTTTCATTCCATCGTGGAAGGACCTGATGATGTTAAGGAGACGAGGTGGACATCCAATCTTGGGAAGTATTTTGAAAAGGCCATCCCTGCTAACCAAGTCAAATGCTTTTGTAAGGTCTATGAAGGCCACTAAGAGTGGCTGTTGTTGTTCCCTGCATTTCTCCTGCAACTGTCGGAGGGAGAATACCATGTCAGTGGTGGATCTATTTGCTCGAAATCCACACTGTGATTCCGGATAGACTCTGTCTGCAAGCACCTGGAGCCTCTTCAGCACAACACGGGCAAGCAGCTTCCCTACAACGCTAAGAAGAGAGATACCACGGTAGTTATTGCAGTCACCCCTGTCACCTTTGTTCTTGTACAACGTGACAATGTTTGCATCCTTCATGTCCTGTGGTACTCCACCTTCCCTCCAGCAGAGACAAAAGATTTCATACAGTTCGGTGATGATGATCTCCTTACCGCATTTCAGCACTTCAACAGGGATGTTGTCCCTTCCAGGTGCCTTGCCAGAGGTGAGGGAATCCAAGGCCGCATTTATTTCTGCTAGGGTTGGTTCGCTGTCCAGCTCTTCCAAGACAGGCAGGCACTCAATGTTATTTAATGCTTCTTCGGTTACTACATTCTTTCTGGAATATAGCTCGGAGTAGTGCTGCACCCAGCGTTCCATCTGCTGTGCTCGGTCCTGGATGATCACACCTGTAGTAGACTTCAAGGGAGCAGATTTCTTCTGTAATGGACCTAAGGCCTGCTTGATACCATCATACATTCCTTTGATGTTACCTGTGTCCGCTGCTATCTGTATCTGAGAGCAAAGCTGAAGCCAGTAGTCATTGGAGCATCTCCTGGCAGCCTGTTGGACTTGGCTACGAGCGGCTCGAAGAGCTTGCAGGTTGTACTCGCTAGGACAGGCTTTGTATGCTGCTAGAGCTCTTCTCTTATCCTCAATGGCTGGCATTAACTCCTCCGAGTGGGCTTCGAACCAGTCAGCCATCTTTCTGGTCTTCTTGCCGAAGGTGGACAAGGCGGTGTTGTAGACAGTGTTCTTGAAGTGTTCCCATCGTTCAGGTGCATTTACATTAGCTGGACCTGGAAGGGTTTCCTCGAGTGCTTGGGCAAATTCCTTCACTTTTCTTTGATCGCGAGTCTTGTTGATGTCAATACGTGGTCTTCCTTCCTTTTTCATGTGATACAATTTCTTTGTTCGCAGTTTTACTCTACTACACACCAGGGAGTGATCAGTATCGCAATCAGCACTCTGGTAGCTGCGTGTGATCGTAACACTAGCAAGGCTAGAACGTCTAGTGAGGATCAGATCGAGCTGATGCCAATGCTTGGATCTTGGATGTCTCCAGGAAACTCTGTGTTGCAGCTTCGTATTAAAGAATGTGTTGCTGACACAGAGACCATAGTAACAGCAAAACTCCAGTAAGCGTTGGCCATTTTCGTTCATCTTTCCAATGCCAAAACGGCCTAGACAAGTGGGCCAAGAATTGTGATCAGCACCAACTCTAGCATTAAAGTCTCCAAGAATGAACAGTGACTCTCTTTCAGGGACTTTTTTGATAGTAGCTGCCAGGTCGTCGTAGAATTTGTCTTTCACTTCTGGAGTGGATGACAGTGTTGGTGCATATGCACTAATGAGGGTTACTGGTCCTGCTGATGAGTGGAGCTGCAGAGACAGGATTCTTTCACTCCCCACAGTGGGTGGAACAATGCATCTCAGGAGAGTGTTTCTGACTGCAAAGCCAACACCATATTCCCTGGTCTCATTCGATGGTTTTCCCTGCCAGAAGAATGAGAAGTTTTTTTCTTTGACAGATCCCGAGTCTGGCAGTCTTGTCTCTTGCAGGGCAACAATGTCCATCTGCAGTCTACTCAGTTCCATGTCAATGACAGCTGTCTTGCGCACATCGTCTATTTCTTGCAGGTCGTTAGGAAAGCCGTAGTCAGGAAAGCCAGGGGTCATTGTCCGTACATTCCAGGTGCCCAGCTTTAGGGCAGAAGTTTTCTTATGATTGTTGCATGGTGCACGGTTGTCGATCTGCTTGTCGGGTTTCACCCTAAACCCCACGCACCCCGTGAGGTTAACAGACCGTGGCGAGGTAGCACCTTACTGGCTGGGGGCTGCCCAGCTTAAGGCGGGCGGTATCTACCTAGTGAGGTGCAATGACCTCTCCCACCGTCAGAAGTAGCCCCTGGCATCCTGCTCTACGCCAATTGAGCAGAGACTTATAACCGGTAACTGCTACTTCCCGTGTTGTTTCGACGCTGTATGCGAAGCTGGAGTGTCCTCTCCAGAGCACGAAGCCTGGGTAAAATAGTATGGAGGATAGGCTGTTACCCAAGCAGCAAATCCCCCCTCTCCACATCGCTGAAATGGTCCAGTGGAAAGGCAAGAGCCAATACAACTGGTTCCAGCAACGTCGCAGGAGTTGGCAGAATGAAAGAAAATGCCTCCGGGACTCCGGCTCCGGATTTTGCCTCGAGGTTATCTCCTGAAGCCCTTTCCATAAGTGGATATAGCCACAAGGCAGTGGAGGTTTAAATTCGGAGTGGTCCTTCTCCTAGATGGGCTGCCTTCCAGGGCTGACGAGCCCCACCTACCCGGCCTGGTCTCTAATAGTATGGAAGTATGATCATGAAATAAGAGAATAAATAAATAAATGGGTTATTAGCATAAATCATTCTAGTGACCCATTCATTCATTCGTTCATTTGTTCATTCATTCAACTTCTATACCGCCCATCTAGCTACTAGGCCACTCTTGTTGGTTTACATGTTAAACAAAACATACACTATACTAGCAATTTACATAATAATACAAGATAAAAATAAAAATAAAAAAAAATTTATATAAGTTAAAATAATATAATATAGAGCAAGGCAGCAGGATTGATAGCATAAATGTTGAGACCACTCACTGGCAACCGGTCGATAGTTGTTTATATACAGTACTCAAATTAGGCTTGATAAGTGTCTCCTTAAGGGCTCAGGGGACCCTGCCCTCAAGGAGAGACCCATTAATAATAGCCATAGCTCATTCCATTGTTACCGGCCTGGCCACTTTTATGAGCCAGGCTGGCCAAGGATCTAGGGAGGTACCAGAGGCCCTACAGCGCTCAAGCACCCTGTCCACCTCTGTGTCACAGAGTGAAAACATGTTAAACTCATCAAGCAAGGCTCTATCTACTGGATAAGAAGGATGGTCAAGGTCCTAGCAGGTGGCTTCCACTTTATGTTTAAAAAGCCATGTTTACTTACATGGCTCAAATAATAATGACAGTTAGGCTCAGATCATACATTCACTATGGATGTTTGATCTGTCACATCTACTCACTATGCTGCCTTCCACAGTACCAAATACAGGGCAGGGGAGAAATGGCCACTGCAAAATGTTTTGTCTTGTTTGGTTGTTTAAAGAGATTCAGCAGCCTTTGCAGGTTGGGGTACCGGAAAACTGATGAGCAAGAGAGATTGTTTATGAGACAGAAAGGAAAGCTTCTGCTAGAACAGAACCTCAGGAATGGCCACTGGTCCAGAGAGGGATCTATAACCTCAAGCAGCAGTCAAATTAAAAATTAATGTAGGAGAAAAATTCTACCATTTGACATTAGCTTCTCAAAATGCCCATTCAGCTGACTGGCTAAGACTTTTGCTTTTAATCTGGGTCAATATTGCTCACTCAAATAATTTAAATTACAATGACAGCTGCTGCAAATGTTTTCTATCAACCCCTTCCCTCTTTATACAAAATGTCAAATTCACATTGGCTTGGCTCAGCTGCCAATTGTACCTTTTGCCACCTGTTGCTCCTTTTTTTTAATTAGTCAGATCCTCACAGCTGGTACAGGCACTGAGAAGTACCTTGGATGGATGTGTGGACATTTTGTTCTAGATGGCAATCACATAATGGTGGCCAGAACTTTGCAAGTTTTGGGAGTTTGCCATAATTTGCCTATGTGATTCTTTTCCGTACATTGTCCTCTGTGAATCAGTGATGAAGCACTGGAGCTCTCAGCTAAGAAGAGAAAAATGATGTACAGGACTTTGCATCTCATTTCATATGGACTTGGAGCAGGAAAAAAAAACCCACTCTCTTAAATGTGATGCAAAAATTTGTTAGTTGTGCACAGACCTTTGGGGTTTTGTTTTTTTTGTTTGTTTGCTTGCTTTTTGTTTTTTTAATGTTGAAAGTGGATTCAACATCCCTTTGGCCAAGATATAAGCATCCTGCCATCAAAAAGCTTTAGTGCACCACTAAAAGGAATCATAAAAGTAGCTGAGCAGGGGCACAAGTCTGAAGTCAATCCAGGTCTAAAACTGTGATCTGCAGAAAACAAAAAAGCCTAGCCCAAATGTTCTGTCACAAAGACTTTAAAGAAATCATCCACTACATATCATCAGTGAATTTATCCATCTTTTCATGCCCCTTCTTGGATGCAATCCTTATTGAGGTGGTGGGGGGGGTTTGAGTGTGTCAGGGAAGCTGAGAGCAATACCCTTAGAAAGCTGGACTCCATCACAAGTCTTAAACTCCTGTCATCACAAGTCTTAAACCCATGGTGAGAGCAGAGACATCAGACTATGCACACCCATCTTCTTTATGAATAAAAAATAGTTGCATTAGTAGAAATCCAAATCGTTCTATTGGTGATGGAGGGAGAGAAATTATTGAAGGGTAGCCACCAAGCAGCAGTAATGGAAGCTGATGATGGTGGAAATTCGTTCACAGACATCAGCAGTGAACACTCAAACCGATTCCTGTTAATACCTTGCATAAAAAGGCAATGGTAAACTACTTCTGAATATTTATACCTTGAAAACCCTATGATGAGACAATCCAAAACAAAATGAGATAGTGCTAGAAGAAATAACTCCCCAATTAGAGAGTACTCAAAACAGCTACCGGGAAATAGCAACAAAGCAGTACAAATAGCCCTTTCACCTTCCTTGACAGTTATTTCAAATCACTTCTACTTTCTGTCAGTAATATGGTGTCATTTCCAGATCTTATACTATTGGTATTTTTTCCATCCATTTTCACTCCTCCTCCATCTGAATTTATTCCAGTTTTTCATATGTTACAGTCTGTATACAAATTGAACAGATGAGAGACAAAATTGTTGCCTGACACTGATTGGAATCCATTCTGTTTCTTTATATACTGTACTGTAATAACTATAGCCTCTTGTCCAGATTTCTTATCCATAAGACAGTAACCACATGACACCACATAAAATCATTTCATCTTGGAATTTTTAGATAGTGGATTTGCAAACCCAGCTGTCATATCCAGGCCTGTGGCCCGCCACTTACACACAGACACACAGACACACACAGACACAGACACAGACACACACACACACACACACACACACACACACACACACACACACACACACACACACACACTTGTATTGAAAGTGGATTTGTTGATGGTGGATAAAATGGTACCCACATATTTATTGGTTACAGCAACAGAGTAACAGTGCACCAAAAGGCACTGGATCCAGACACTGGGCAATCAGTTTGCTGGCTGCTGCAAACTTCCAGCTCACCGCTGTGTAACCTAAGGTGACAGGAAACAGAATGCCTCCCTACTGCGAGACCATTAGGAAAACTCAATACCATCTGCTGTGGAGACCAAGACATGCCATCCAAGCGAGGAATACCCTGGTGAGCTTTTCCTACAAAATATCCCATTGCAATCCATAACCTGGAAAAGGGAGGGTCCCCACTAACTGCACCTCTCTGACTCGATCCAGTCCTACAGGCTAAACCAGTGGTTCTTAACCTTTTTGAAAGAAACGCCCCCTTGAGCCATTGAGGAAGTTATCATCACCCCCCTCCCCGCGGTGATGATTTATTTATTTATTTATTTATTTATTTATTTATTTATTTATTTATTTATTTATTTATTTATTTATTTATTTATTTATTTATTTATTTATTTATTTATTTAAGACACTTAAATCCAATGACCCCTGAAAACAAAATTAAATTCCAAGAAATTGAAACGCCCCCCCAAAAAGTAACATTTAATGATTTAGTTGCAAGTAAATTTTGAGACGCAAAAAGAAATATAAAAAGGACATAAAAACAAATGCAGGAACTAAAAATTTCAAGACAAAAAGTCTGAAACTAAATTAAAACTGGAGGAAAATATATATTCATGCACGTTGTAAAAAGGCTGCAGCCATCTTCACAGGTTTGGCTTGCTCCAGCGCCCCCCTACCGCCCCCTTCTGCTCCAGCGCCCCCACCCCGCCCCTTTTCGTTCTACCGCCCCACTGAAAAATGAAATCGCCCCCTGGGGGGCATTATCGCCCACGTTAAGAACCACTGGGCTAAACTGTTCCAATATTCACAGGCACCTTCCTCTATAATGCTGGGATGGAGGCCGGAGGCCTATAATCCAACACCAAAGTACACACAATGACTGTCCAATACCATTATTAAGAATACATACATCCCTATGATCCCTAAAAAAAAATTTCTGACTCCATTCCTCAATGAGATGGGTGAGGTTGGAAATCACACTGAGCTGGAGAGGACCAGGATGCCATATCCATATTCCCTAGGTGGACCAGAATGAAAACCTTCTCACTCTAGTCCAGTCTTGAGGCCCTGCCCACTGACCAAGTAAGGTTCCTCCTGGCTTGCCAGCCATAGGATGGGAAATGGGGTGACACAGATGCAGTGGCTGCCAGGAAACTGGCCGAATGTTACTGAAACCACAGGTATGCGGTGGGCACAGTCCATGACCACCAGACTGCAAGCAGGGCCCTCAGTGAGTTGGGGAAGAACCCAAGTTAGTGGAATATGTTTCCTTGTATCCTGGATTGCCAGGTCAACACACAGCCTTTGCATTTGCAGCCTTTACCCACATATTGCTCAGACAGAGATGGGGAGAGGTCATAATTGCTGTAGGACAACCATGTAACTTTGGTGTTTATACCAGCAATAACAGTTGCTTAATAAAAGATGAAACTATTTGGAAAGAAACTTTATAAAACTGGAAATACTCAGTTCAACCCAGGTGTTTTTGGACTAAAATTCCCAGAAGCCTTCACCACCAGTTATATTGGCTGGGCTTCTGGGAGTTGCAGTCCACGAATACCTGGGTAGCCCAAGGTTGGGAATCATTGGTGTATGCGATCAAACCTCAGGGCTAGTGCCTTACCTTCTATGCAGAGGTAATGCTTCTGGGGATTTCCCTACAGCTCTCAGCTATAGCTTAACTTGTGTCAGATACTCCTGGATCTTAATTCCCTCCTCCTTGAGAATGTTGTTATATACATGGAAAAGCCCAGAAGCCGTTGTGCATGGGGCCCTGCAATGTGGAGGAGCATAGAACCAGCAAAAGCTGAGAAAAATTATTTATGTGTTTATTTAAAATATTTTTACTACTCCTTTCTATTTAAAAAAGAGCCCAAGGCAGTTTTTAACATCAAAATACAATACTGTATTTGAAAAACAAATACTTAAAAGAATCAAACAACCACTCTAAGAAACAGTAAACAAAAGCAATACCAAAAACACATTCAAAGCAGTAAAACACAACAATCTATTTAAAAAAAAAACACTTAGTCACTGAGGGAAAGCTTGCCTGAAGAGAAGGGTGTTGTTTTTGTTGTTGTTGTTTTTTTTGCCTGCTTGCTGAAGGCCAGCAAAGATGGGGCCAGCCTGGCCTCCAGTGAGAGGGAGCTCCAGAGTCTGGGAGCAACCATGGAAAAGGCCCTCTCCTGTGTCCCCACCAAATGCACCTGTGAGGGTGGTGGGAGTGAACGAAAGGCCTCTCTGATGATCGTAAGCTACCTAGGCAGGGCAATAAAGGGCAATATCCTTAAGACAGCTTGGACCAAACCAGTTTGGACTTTATAAGTTAGAACCAGCACTTTGAATTGGGCCCAGAAACATATCACTAGCCAGTAGTGCTATCAGGGGGGTGGTGTTAGGTACGTGATACCTATCACCAGCCCCAGCCAGCAATCTGGCTGTTATATTTTGGACCCACTGAAGTTTGTGAATATTTTCCAGAAGTTACTCCCAAATTTGACTTGCCTCAAAAATTCTAAATCAGTCTCCAGTTTGGAAAAAAAAAACCTGACATACAGTGGCATGTAAATGCACAATAGCTTGTCTTAAAAGCCGTATTCATTAGAAGGATTATGAGTAACAGTTGAAAGAGTATGTTAAATAATAGACATCAGAATAAGAGACATAAAAGGGACTGTGATGTATGCCCCCCCTCCCAGCCATGCTGTTAATTTTATTTAGTTTGCATGGGATACTGTTAATTATAGTAATTTATCATACTGGCATAAGGTGGAATTCACATACATAGAATATTTGTTCCTCCCTTCCAGTTGGAATCCTTATGTTTCTTTCAGCATTTTTCCCTCCTTTTTTTCTTTTTCTTTTTTCTTTTTTTAGCATGAATCCAGGATGGAGCTAATTGGATTTTCACTTGGTTAGATAAAATCTTTAACAACTCTGGAATAACTAAATGCTCTTTGTTCAGTGATGTGGATCAGAATGATTTACGGTACCTTTCACGTAGTCATGCTAATTTTGCTTTCATATGATTAATTAAAACAATATGCTCCTCCTTTGTAAAATGGAATTAGCGCACCCAGGGAGACAGATTTTATTTCAAACATCTCTTTCTCATAATAAAAATAATTTTTATGCATCCTTTTTTTTGTTTTTTAAACGAAAAAAGTAAACCTGCTACAATGGGTGATAAAATAACATTTGTTGCCAAATTAATCCATCCTGAAAGGATGCTGAATTCAGAGGAGTTTCTGCCAAAAAAATTATCTGAGCCACAAATTATGAGGTAGCAAAAAAAGGTGAAAGCCGCTGATTCATGATGACATTCTCAGGAAAGCTGTGTTATAGACACTGGTCCTAATTCTGTAAGCAGAGGCAATTAAATAAAAATATACATTCCTGCACTGCGTGTTTCTCCTCCAATGAAACCAGGCCAGGCTTGATGAGTTGCAAGTACAACTGGAAGAGAGGAGTTACACGTACCTTAACACTGGTTTCTTGGACCAGCTTGTTCATTGCACACATTAATCACCAGTGATTGTCATAAATTATTAAGATTGCAATTCTATATATTTGCATCCAGGAGTACGTGCCATATGAACTCAGTTGTGAGATCAGAGCTTTTTCCTGGCGCCTAGGAAAAAGAAGAGAGAAATGAAAAATCAAAGGAAAACAGGGTGCACAGCTTTCCAGGCTGTCACTGCTGTGGCTTAAAGCTCTTCTGTTCTGTCTGCACTGTTCTGCCTATGACTTGACCTTGCTGTTTGTGTTTCTCCATTTTCAGGAGAGAACCAGTGAAATTCAGAAATTCCATCATGGTTCTGAACAAGGAGTGGATTGGAGTGTCTCCAGAACACTTGGGAAGCACCAAATTGTGTTCCCTTATTCAGGCATGGACATGGTCAGGGGGCCAATGCACCCCCATTAAAAAAAAAACTATTGCAGTAATCTTTACAATATGTATCAACTATGACATATATATGACATAACAAATATTACGTATAGTTAAAAAGAAATAAAATAATGTGCAAATTAGCTGCTTTGCCCACATGCTTCCATTTTCACCCTATTCCTTGAGTGCAGTGCTTGGGCTGTTAACAAATCTGAAAAATGAACTTTGGCGCCAGCGGGATTGCCCATTTCTCTTCTATGTACTTGAGGCTCCGCTTCCATCTCCGGAAATAGGACTTTGGTTCCCTGGGAATGTTGCTGGGGTCCACTAGGGAACAATTATTTAAAAGATAAAGTGGAAATGGATGAGATTATAGGGAAGGGCGAAAGGGAAAACAAGAGATGGAGGTTACCGGGCTGGGTGAGAAATTTCAAACATTCATGTAACTGTTTCCTTTTCTCCAAAGGTTAAAACAGGGATAGTCAAGAGAGAAAACAAATACAAGCTGAAATTAGTTATGTTTTAATTGGTAAAAATTCTGCTAGTCTTGAAGTTCCAAAGGCAGAAATAAATCAAGAGGTGATCAGATGAGCATATAGCTCGTTATTCGGTTCACTTCTGGTCTGGTGTGGTTTGGTCCACCCTATTTTCTGGCAACCACATGTATTCAAACAATAGTCTCCTCCTTTGTAAGTAAGAGAGATCTATCCCACCTCTCTGTGAGCTGTTCAGCTACAGCTGAATTCATTTTGTGCAATTGGAAGCACTCCTGATTATCCTGTTTTGCCATCAGTGTAGTCACTTGGTTCACTCACTGTGGGCAGCACTCTTTTTGGGGACAAAACTGTGAATGGTGACAGTAGAGAGGATGGTGAAGAAACCCTCTCCTCTTTTTTTTCCTCATGTTTTAAAGAAATATTCTACATTATGCATGTTATTTCAGATCTAAGAATATCCCTGATGTATTGCTATAGCACTATACCTCTTATTAGGTTAAACAACCAATATAGGAAAGTTGCCATGGCCTGCAGAATGACAGTCATGGCAAAAGGTGGGCAAAGGGACGGAGGGGTGGCATCCACAATTGAAAGGGGAGGAAACTGGAGGTATCTGAAGTATTGCCTGGATGTCATGAGAGAGGAAACATCTCCCATGTGAATGGAAGTTATCACTCAAGTGTGTGAGAAAACAAAGCACACAGAAGATAAGAGCCTTTTAAACATGACCTAGATTGCTCCAAAATCGCTATCTAGTCATGCCCTTACATATTATTTGGATTCTAAACAGTCTCGCACGGATTATAGAAGAATGTAGCCTGAAGCAACACTCAGAATAGAAACTGTGTGAGACAGAGAGTCAGATGAAGATAAAGCCCTAAGAAGCATCTTGAAAACTAAATCCTTCATACAGTACAGACAGACAGACAGACAGACAGACAGACAGACAGACAGACAGATCTCAATTAAAGTGCAGAAACTCTTCTATTTTGCCCATCCAGTTGTGGTGTCTAGGGGTCGAACCTAATAAACATGCACTGAATGCTGCATTGTAGTGGGGGGGGGGAGGAATTGATACAAAAGTGCTATGAAGCAAGGAATCTCAGGGACACCTCTCACTGCCCCAAGAGGGTCTTTTTACAGGATGGTGCACAAAGAGTCAAACAAACTGCTGCCATTAGTATTAATAGCTTTCGTGTGGGCAGGTAATGACACCCTACACAATAAAGCATATTTGTCTTCTAAGCACTCTTTTGTGTGTCATTTGACTTCAGGTGTGGATAGAGGTGACAGAGAGATAAAGTCACCTGTTCAAAGTTTTGAACTTCAAACAAATAAAGTGACATCACACTAACAAGAGCTAGCACAGTTCTATTATCAAAGTAACACAATAAATAATACTTATTATTTGCTTTGATACTACTATAGAAGTGCCCCTCACCAGCTATTATCTGGCTGAAGGTCAGACTGCTACTGTTCCTCCATTTTCCATTTCAGTGAGATTTCAACAAAGCAGTAATTCGACAGAAAACTGCTTGTTTTCTTCTTGGAACTTCAAAGCCCATGCAATACTGTGAAAGCCCTATTAAGGTTGCTATAAGTTGTTTCCAACTTGATGGAACAGGACACACAGAACGCCTGCAAGCCTTGTGAACAAAGAATTTAACTTTGTTCAGGGACAACAGATAAGGAGATTCACCCTTTAATATTTTGCTGCTAGAGGCAGAGGAGCAGCACACCCCACCATCCAAGTCAAGATATCTTGGCCCTAAACCAGGCAAGTTGTTTTTTTAATGTGTGGGAAACAAACCCATCCTCTGTCAGTAAAGTACAATAATAGCGACACAACTAAGTAACAGGGGACTTTTGTATACAAGAAAAATCTGCTTCCCAGAAATGGCAGTCTCATTTTGCCTGTTGGTTGGACCGGGCATACCAAGTAGCTGATAAAAGCAACTAAGAAGCTGCTGACCATCTTGTAGCAGATGATCATTTTGGTCTGTTTATTCTAAAAGTTGTTTCTAATTGAGTCAGGAACTACCATATTTTCCATGTATAAGACCATACTTTTGTCTAAAGTCATTACACTAAAAATTGAGGGTTGTCTTATACACGGAAGTAAGCTGAGGACAGAACAAAATGGCCCATATCTTGCCTCCGCAAACAGGCTGCCTCCAATTAGGAGGCTTAGCTTCCTACAGTCAGGAGATTTAGCTTCCTCCAATAATGAGCCTTATGTAACTGATGTCAGCTGATGCTGTACAAAACAATTGAAACACACCTCATTGGAGATGGAGCCTGTAAGCTCAGATTCAACAGGGACCCGTGATGTCCTAGTGTTCTGAGCCCAGAGGCTGAATACTCAAAGCTAAATTTTCTTAATTTTGGGTTAGAAAGGGGAGCATCTTATACATGGGGGTGTCTTATAGATGGAAAAATACAATAACATTGAGTTAATATTATTTCAGGCTGAAGCTATTATTCAGGTGATGGGTCTTGAGAGGATTCCACTGTCACAATTCGTGAAAAGGCCTTTCTGTCTTTGTCATAAGGCATGATAGGTGAGTCACCTCTCAGAGGCTCTCCTTCAGAAGAACTTGGGAGACCTGCCAATCTCTGCTCTAGCAGACAGTCGCCAGATGTTTCTGTTGTGGAGGAGGTACCAAGCGCTGGGTGCTGCTAGTCTAGTCAGAGGCAGACTTGTTATTCCTCACTATGCTGGAAGGAAGGGGAGAATACATCAAAGTAAAATGAACAGGCTTTGTCTACTAAGGCCCATTCATAACAGGTCTTTTTCACCTTGTTGGAAAAAGCATTAAACTCCATCTGTAGAATGTATGAATGAAGAGACGACAATGGCTGGTGATGAGGATTATGACAGGCAAGTGAATTATGAATTCACAAGGCACCCATCCTTGACACTGATTGTTGCAAAGGCAAATATTTCACTCACATGATTCCTTAAGATATTAAAGCCTATTTCTTCTTTTTTGCAAGACAAGGACTGCAAAAGGTTAAAAAACAAATATCTTTGAGTCTGTTTGGATTTTGGAAGCAAACAAATTTCACCATGCCTTGGCAATAAAATCCTAGCTCCAATCCAATTAATTTAAAGCATTTCACAGGCCATACACCATGTCAGTAGTTCCTTCCTCTAATGCTTGGCATGATTCTGCTTCTGCAAAATTAATTTGATGACTATGTTGAACTAATAATTGCCTAATTTTCACAAATGGTCTCCTGGTACCCTTCACTCAGAGCTCATTTCTCCTGGGAGATTCATTGGGATCCAAATATATTATTTATGGATTCAGAACTAATTTAATTAATTTTAGATGGAAAGCATTCAGTGTCACAGACACTCACTGCCTGCTAGGCTTCCTGACAAGGGCCACATACAGCAGTTGTTGACTTCCTTCTGACTTCCCCTGTGATGTATAAGGCCATAAAATTCAAATTAACAAAGTCACCTTGAGAGAAGAAAGCTGTCTTTGGTTTAAGAGTTTCTTCTGATTTATAGTTCACTAGAATTTTGAATTCCTTACATTTGATACAGTGGGTTGCATTTCTAATACAGTGAAGCACTCAAATAATGCTCATTTTAGTGCCTCTCTTCACCATGAAAAAATGGTTCCAAAGATGGAAGGAAAACACAACCTCTACATTAAAGATTGATTGCCCTTCAGTAACAGAACACATTCAGTTTGCTCCATTTAAGGCTCTCCTCAACCTCTTTCTAGTGAAGGGACACAACCAATAACAGTGTTGAACATCCTTATGGTAAGCTGATTGTTATTAAGGGGAGAGAGCTACGTACAGGACCATACAAAGATGCCTCTTTCTCCAGTTCTCTAGTTTTAGACACATACACAGAGAGAGGCATTCCCTCAGATACTCCCTCACTTCACCCCACTAACTCACTTCACCTCTGCCACAAAATTCAAAATGTTCCTGCTTGTTGTTGCTTCCCTCTATGCCTCGTTTCAAAGCCAGGTGGTTGGCTATTTATCTATTTTCATTCACACATACACAGAGAGAGGCATTCCCTCAGATACTCCCTCACTTCACCCCACTAACTCACTTCACCTCTGCCACAAAATTCAAAATGTTCCTGCTTGTTGTTGCTTCCCTCTATGTCTCGTTTCAAAGCCAGGTGGTTGGCTATTTATCTATTTTCATTCATTTTCTTATTTCAACTGCTGCTCCATAGTAAACGAGTGTGCCTCTAATATATATCATAAAGTGGTCTCTCCGCTGCTAAGGAACAGCTAGGGGAAAAAAACATGGGCAAGCCGTATAGAAACCCATATTCCTGTGTTACTATTTTCACTGCACTTCAGACAAGCTAAAAACACACATGCATACACAGAAAAAAATTCCATCTTCACAAAAAGGAAAAAAAAGACTAGTAGAAGATGAAAGAGAAGAGATAGTGAGAGCACATGTATTTATTTGGAGAGCTCCAGTCCTAGACCTGTTCTCCTAGGGGTGGAGATCAAGCAGTGAGACTTCCTTCTGAGAGGCATAAAATGGTTATGAGAATAGTTTCATTTAAAAAAAAAAACTCTACTTCTGCCTGTCCACATCTATTCTAGCCCATTGGCAAAGATCAGCAAAACTGTTTTTCTCACCTTCTATTAGTTCCTAGAAGACATTTTCAGACAGATTGGATTAGCCTGTCAAGGCAGAGAGACTGTATGGTGCATGAGTGGGGGTTAAGATTAAAATTGATATTCTTTCATGAAATCCAACAGTTACTAGGGCTGTTTCAAGGCCTGAGGCAGCCTTAGCAACTGTGGACACCAAGTTCTGGAGAAATACTGGCAGGGTATGTTTTTTTTTTTTTAAGGAGTCAAATATTGGCAGCTATTTATTTGGGAGTCAAAACTCTTCTTCCTTCTTGTCTTCCTTGCACTACCGTTTCAGCTTCTTCACCTGTTGCATGGCATAGACTCTAGATAGTAAAAATCAGGCCATGCCAGGGATGGGATTCCTAGACTTAAATCTATGTTGTTGGCCATGCCGACTGAGAGATTTGAAGGCAGACCAAAACAAGGATTTTCCCTAACTCTGGGGATGCTGCAACAGGTAAAGGAAGACAAGCAGCTAACCCTGGGCAGCACAGCTGGTGGTGAAGGCTTCTGGGAGTTGCAGCCCAAGGGCACATGGGTCAGCCAAGGCTGGGAGCCACTAAGCTAAATGGACTTCTCTCATGGAATGGCTTGCTCCCATGTATATGTATTTTAAAAAAAACAGCATTATATACCACTGCACAGTACTTAAAGCACTCTCTGGGTGGTTTATGATTTAATTATGCAGGCTACACATTGCCCCCACTCCAGCAAGCTGAGTACTCAATTGATCAACCTTGGAAGGATGGAAGGCTGAGTGAACCTCGAGCTGGCTTTCTGGAACTGAACCTGGGTCGGGAGCAGAGCTTTGGCTGCAGCCCTGCAGTTTAAACTACTGCAGCACAAGGCTCCTTTGTATGCAGGATAGTAAACAGAACTGTGTCAATTTTCCGGCATCCTCACCCCACACTTGGGCTGCAATGTACAGTGGTGCCTCGCTTAACGAGCGCACCGTTTAACGAAGAATCCGTATAGCGATCCCTTTTTGGGGATCGCTATACGGATCAGCCCCAATCGCCGCACTCGCTTTGCGACGATTGGGGCGTCCGGCGGCCATTTTGGAGCCGCCGAACAGCTGATCGGCGGCTCCAAAATGGCCGCGGATGGCCCGAAATGCCCCCCGCAGCGTTTTCGCGACCTCCGTAAGCAAGGGGAGGGCGCGAAAACACTGATAGGGGCCATTTCGGGTCATCCGGCGGCCATTTTGGAGCCGCCGATCAGCTGATCGGCGGCTCCAAAATGGCCGCCGGACGCGAAAACATCGCTGGAGGGGTAAGTTTCGAAGCTTATTGGAACGCATTAAACTAAGTTTAATGCGTTCCAATAGGCTTTCCTTACCCGCACAGCGATGTTTTCGTATAGCGAAGGTTAATCCGGAACGGATTAACCTCGCTATACGGGGCACCACTGTAATTCCATGGGAAGAGGGGAAGGCCTTAGGAGACATCACCAACTACTTGGGTTCCTATCCTGTCCTGTATAGTGGCAGAGGGACAGACAAGAAAGGAGGAAGAGGAACAAAAAAACAGTCCCCTCCAATCTTTTCACTCAGGAAATGTGGATAAGAGCCAAGACATTCTGGGAGGGGTGGTTTCCCAACTCTTTCTCTGGTGGCAGAGTGAGTAGGCAGTGCATGCATGTATGCCACAGCCATGACCTTTTCTGCTTGTGTTCCTCCTGCCTTATTTTTGTCTTGGGGACTTGAGTATGCTTTGCATCTGATCTGTAGTTTAGCCATGAAGTGTCTGGTCAAAACAATGCAGTACTTACAATGAAATCTTATAGATATCTACTCTGAGCAAAGTTCATTAACTGCAATGTATTCCCAGATAAACTTTGAATTGCTACCTAGATTTTCCATCCTAGAAACAAATGGAAAATAATACCATGTTTTCCTTTGAGTAAGACAGCCAACTTTGGGATACTGTTTTGGGGAAATCTGTTAATAATCCTGAATTCTAACCCCTACCTCAGTCCCAGCCTCACTGGAAGATGATGATGATGTTCTTAGAACTGCAGAGCTGGAAAGAACCCTACGGATCATTGAGTCCAGCCCCTGTCAAGGAGAAGTAGTGGAGAACTGAAATCACAACCTCTGGCACTGCAGCCAAATACCTAAACCATACATGTTACATTCAGGACTTATGTGATTTTGGAGATTTTCCCTTTTAGATTTTTTTCAATGGGAGAGATAAAGATCCTCGGGGAATGAAACCAAATGTAGAATTTGTTCCAGACATCAGTTGTGCTTGAACACTGAAAAATAGCTGTTAATTTTATGGAGAAGAAATGTGGGGCTGCTGCTTCCAAAGCCATATATCAACGCTTCCTCGCTACACTGATACCCATTGTTATTTGGCCTTCACTGTATAGACCAAATGGGATTTCTTCAGTTCCTGGGCTCCTGGGCAAGCATGAGACATTGTATGATTTATTGCTTTAAGCATTCAAAATGCTACAACACACTAGAAATTTATTGTGACCTTATTACTTATTTTAAAAAAACAAAATAAATAAGTGCAGTGGGTAAAGGTTAATGTACCAAATAAAACAGATATGCAACAGAAACTATGAAACTTCTAGGTCAGCTTGCCTCTTAACTTAGGAAAAACTAACGCTGGACAGTGGTTTCTACTGTAGCAGCAGAAAGAAGGGCATCTGGAACAAGGAGGAAATCAATAGGAGTGTGCTCTTTTGTGTTTTGGAACTGCAGGACTATTTAGCTTTTCAGCAATGCAATTCCCAGAACACTCCAGCCTGCAGAGTTATATGCTGGTCAGGATATTGCCAAGCTATAGCCCCCAAAAGTATATTTTTCCATCTCTTGCTGTTCTGAAGTTGAAGAAATTTGGGCACACTTGTAGGTTTCTCTCCTCTGAAGAAGGACTTAGGGTTTGTTTGTCTTTAATGGCACCATCAGCTTCCTTGGTGTTTACCCTCTCTTGTTAATTCATAAAAAGAAAGCTTCTTTAGTGCTTCCTTGGAGTTGTAGTTCTTTGGGAGATGTCCTCTGCCTAATGAACATTAGACTACATATCCCATAAAGCACTGGGTAAGCACTAGGTAAAGAATCTTATCTGGAGGAGTAAAAGTTAGAGGTGTGACGGTTTGGGTCGGTGGTCTGCAATGGCCAAAATCATTGGAGAATTCCAGGCACTGCAGAACAAAAATATTAAAGATATACCCCTAGGAATCAATCAGATAAAGACCTAGGCTCTTGCAAGGGAAGAAGATGGGCTATAAATCCAATGCATCCAATGTTTGCTGCCTAAGATGAGTAAGGTGGTGGCTCTCAGTAGATGGTCAATTGTGTAACTTTCCTCTACAATGATGAGAGGACAAAATCCTTCAACTGAAGGCAGCAGCTTTGCTTAGGAGTTACAGCACAGCTCACATAGCACACATCTCCCTCTCCAAGGTCAAAATACACAGGATGCTGAGCTGGCAATTACATGGTGATGCATGGTTTTGCTTTTTCAGTGAGGGTCAGAATTCTAGTGCCCCACACTTTATTTATTTATTTATTTATTTATTTATTTATTTATTTATTTATTTATTTATTTATTTAATATCCCGCCTATCTGGTCAAACGAGGACCACTCGCTTGCAAATGTTTACTTCCCAGTGAACGATCACAAAGCAGAGCAAAGCCAACTTGCTTGAGACAAAGGTGGGAAAAGCTCAGGCTCAAAATTTTACCTGAATCATTGATTTCCCCAACCTGTACTTCCTTGTGTTGTTCTTTAAAAAAGAAAGAAAGAAGAAAACCCTTGTTGGGTTGTTGTGTCACTACCCATTAGGTTAAAGAGAGGGCACCTCCCAAAGAACTCACAACTCCAAGGAGGCACTGGGGCAGGTGTCTTTTCTTTTTACAAAACCAACAAGAGGAAGTAAATGTTCAGAGGAAGTTGATGGTTCCAGTTTAAAAAGAACTCTAAGTCCCTTTGATGGGAGAAACTTACAAAGGTGCTGATTTTGGTTTGTGGGCTGCAATTCTTAGAATCATTAGAGAATTCTAGGAACTGCAGTCCACAATTATAGAAGCACATGCCCTTAGGAATCAGGGGGGAAAAAACCAAGAAAACCAAGGTGAGATGGAGGGGAACCATTTTTTTTTCCAACTTCCAAACAGCCAGACATGGGAAAATGTACTTCTTTGAACTCAGAGAATATCCTGACCAGTACATCACTCAGCTTCTGAGGCTGAGGCTCCAGTACTTTGGCCATCTCATGAGAAGAGAAGACTCCTTGGAAAAAACCTTGATGTTGGGAAAGTGTGAAGGCAAGAGGAGAAGGGGACGACCGAGGATGAGATGGCTGGACAGTGTCTGCGAAGCAACCAACATGAATTTGACACAGCTCCGGGAGGCAGTGGGGGACAGGAGGGCCTGGCATGCTCTGGTCCATGGGGTCACAAAGAGTCAGACATGACTAAACGACTAAACAACAACAACAAGTACATCACTATGTTTGCTGTGGTATTCTGGGAGCCATGGTGCTAACATGCTATTTCTTATTTCTGAGAACAGCTATTCTGTACCCTGTTCTCTCTCTTTTCATGAAGATTCATTAGTTGCATTCCATCTCTCACTGACCAGCTGAATTCTCAGAAAATAGAAGTAATTTTACTGTTGATTTCTATTTTAACTAATTTATAATTAATGCCACAGGAAGAGTCTCCAGTATAAGTGGTAGAGTTATTTTTATCCACACCCAGAGTAAAGAGACAAGGTATACATGTGCAGGACAAACTAGAGCCACACATTTACCAACAATCACATGGGAGATTATTAAGCAAATGAGCTGAGGAAGAACTCCCTTAGGCAGGAGCTGCACTCAGATCTGTTCTGAGCATGCTTAGTTCGTGAAAGCCGGTCCCTTTGGGAAAACAGGGCATTGCTCCACAAGGGCTCGGGTTTCCCCCATTCCCACCCCACTCTTATCTGCCCCCTTTCAGAGGTGCAGGATCAGGGCCCTGCCTGTGTTCCTCTTCTGCCAAACAACTGCTTCCTGGCGGTAACTGCAGCCTCAACATAGGCCAAAGTGCCTGGCATCGTCCTCACTCAGCGAGTTTTGTATGCTCCATTTTTCACTGTTTGATTCCTTCAATGCGTGAGCAAGCAAACATTGGGAAAAGAAGGCAGCAGGCAGGCAGTAGGATGGGACACTTACCAGTCCCAAATGGCTTTGGTTCAAAATACAATAATGGATTTGTGTGCACATGTGCACACCAGCTGAAATCCTAAGTAGGAAGTCTAAAGAATCTCCTCTCCTCTTAACAGTCAAAGATGAGCACAAGAGAGATCAAGATCCACTGGCGCATCTCTAAGCAATTTGCAGCCAGTGGGCAAGGCTTTGTGACTTCAAAACATTGGTTAATAATGGCAAAAATATAAGGATTCCTTCTCACTCCCTCTAAGCTGAAATGATGGGGAGGGCATTTTACTAGGGTTGGAAAACAGTCAGTGCTCTAGTCCTTGTTGCTATTCTCCACTTAAGGAATCTTTCCCATTTTCCCCCAGCGAGCCTCCTCAAAGGGTGCTTTATAACAGACAGTTGCTGATAAATCATTCAAATGAAGTGAGATGCTATGGAAAGGATTCCTAATCTTACCATCTGTTGTTTCAAGACTGGCAGAAGTGTAGTGGCTACAAAACTTTCATACATTTTTTAAAGATTGAGGCATTATTTTTATTTAGAGCATAAATAATGTTCTCTCAGTTTTAAAATATACTCTATATCTATGCCTGGCTGAAGCTCATGGCCTTTTGTTTGTTGATTGTATTCAAACTTCTACACCAACACAAGATTTGTCTTGCCTCAGCTCAGAAGGAAGAATGAATGAAATCCCATTTTCTCCTTTGCTTCTGAGAAGACAAATTGTCATTTACTTCTGAAGATATTTAAATTATACATGTTAAGAATCTGATGCTTAGAAAGGAAATCAGTCACAGTAATGGGCTAAGACTTCTAAGCCAAAATCTGTTTTTTCCATAAAGAGAATTTGGGTAAAAAGTTGCAGCCTGGCCTGAAGTCCCCATTAGGAAATCACATGTGCTGAATGAAATCCTCTGCATTTTTATTCCTTTTATAATGCTTCTAGAATACTTGCATGCCAAGTATGATGTAACATTTGGTTTAGGACCATAAACAAATCATCATCATGAGCTGGAGACATTGAAAATGCAATTACAGTGGTGCCTCACTAGACAATGACAATCCGTTCCACTGAAATCACTGTTTAGCTAAATCATTGTCTAGCGAAAAGCATTTTCCCATTGAAATGCATTGAAACCAAAAAGCCAATGTCTAGCGAAAAACTGTCATGCGGGGTAACTGTCTAGCGAGGCACCACTGTACGTATATGCTTTTATTGGCCTATGGGTGTAGTTGGACAAGTCAAATCTCTCTCTCTCTCTCTCTCTCCCTCTCTCTCTCTCTCTCTCTCTCTCTCTCTCTGGCACAGTATTGGGGTGAATAAGTCTGATGACTGCATGTAGCATCATCAGAAAAATTTGGTCACATCTTTTGCCATGTGTGTAGTTTGTCCACAGAACACCAATTATTTTTGTAAAAAGTATTGTTTACAAATGAGGTCACCATGAATATGTGGTGCTTTGTGAATTTATTGGTTGGTCGGTCTAGTACATTTATACGTCACTTCACCTTCCCTTGCTATAAAATAAAACCACAGTATAGAAACAGAAATAGAACATTATTTTAAAAGAAATGTAACATTGGGACAAAATAGCATAGTTTGGCTGCCAGTCAGAAGCTCAGTAAGGATGGGGTGACCCTGACATTCTCTAAGAAGCACTTTCTCTGCTGTGGAGTTGCAGCAGAAAAATCCCAGTCTCATATATTTACCAGTCTAATCTCTTAGGGCAATAAGACAAACAACAAGCCCCCCTGATTCTGGGCAGACCTGATAAAGTGAGAAACTACCTTTCAGAGAGAGTCTTAGAATCATAGAATAATGGAGTTGCAAGTGGCCATCAAGTCAGTTCTGACTTATGATGGTATTTTAATGGTGATCATTAAAAGTCATCAAGTCAGTTCTGACTTACGATGATCTTTCCCACGGTTTTCTTGCTATGGAGGACTCTGGCATGAAAAACCCTAGAGCTGTGCAGTTTGCTCAATGCCCCTGGGAGGCATAGTGGGGAATCAAGATCTCACCCTCTGGTTCCATAGGCAGATACCTAACTTACTGAGATATCCAACTAGCTATTCTAAAGAAAGTTTACTTTGCTAGAAATCCATCTTGCTGGAATTTGTCCTTTGTCCTTTTGTAATGTATGAGCTTGGTTTAAAAAAAACCCAATTATCTACACGTTTGAATCAGTCCCTTATGGATGAAGGATTCAATGATTTCCTTTCAAAGGTGGTGTTGAGCTTTGCTGCAGTCAAAATGTAGGTAAGCAGTTGAAAGTCATTCTCCAGGACAACATTTTAAATGTCCCAGCAGTGTTGGTTTATTTATTTATTTTTGCTAAAGAAAGATGATGTCATGACATATTCCATTATGTCTTTGAGCCTGTGAAGAGTGCTGTTGTCTCCCCATGAAAGGAAATGGAGTACATATAGAAGATGAACCATCATAAGCCCAAATCCCTTTGTAAGTTGGAAATGTGTTCTAAGCAAATAAATACAAGTTTAATAGGATATGTAGATTTCCAATGTGGCATAATGGATAAAGTGATGGCCTAGGACTCTGGAGACAATGGTTCAAATCCCCACTCAGCCTGGAGACTAACTGGGGGAGTGGAACTAGTAAAGCCACTCCTTAAATATCTCACTTACCTTGAAAGCCTTTTTAGGCTGCTGTAATGTTTCAGCATTCACAACCACTCTTCTAGTAAGATGATGAAACAATATTATTATTCCTGGTCAGATTTGCTACTTTCTGCTGTTTGATAACCTCCCCTCACTTTCCTTTTCTTGCATATTACACTAAACTCAGAGGCAGCTTTCTTAATTAAAAGAGCCTGCAATCTTTATCAGCCCAACTTGTATGATCTTTCTATCCTGACCTTTCCATACATTCACTTTGGGAATAGCCTTCATTTCCCCTCAGTTCAAGCATCCTGCACTGCAGGGATAAGCAGCACTTTGGCTGTATTTGAGAGACATGATAGCGTACTACGCTTCCTTCAAGCTTTTTCTTCTTCTCCTGAGAATCTCTTGTCAGGCAAAATCCCTCACACATTTCCAACACACAATTTAAAAAAAGAATTTAAGGGAAATTATACAGCTGTTTAGATTTCTTTTTAAATTAATGGGACTCTGAGAAAGGATGCATTTCCTAAAACCTTCAGAATCTGTGAACAACACACTGCCCACAGACCGCTTTTGGATTATGGCAAACCTTTCTTCTTTCACCCGCTATTATTCCTTCTATATGGATAGTTTCTATTTCTTAACAGCATCCCACCCCATGTGGTCCATTATAAAGAGGGAAACAGGAGCATGTTTTCAGTATAGGCAGGTCTAGAGCTTGTGACTAGTGAGGCCAAAACCACCTCGCATCATTCCATTGCTCACTCACCCTTTTTCACTTAACTCACACTTCATTCACACCATGTACAGCCATATACTCACTCATACACCCTATGAATGTTTATATCTATCTTTCCATCTGTCTTTCTGTCTTAAACACAAACAGCACTGGCATGTGGGGTTCAGCAGCCCATGAGAAACTCTCCAAAAGGCCCACCCACCCACAGAGAAAAGGTATCTTCCAAGACATACTGAACAGTGCCCTCATCTCAACCACCACTTGGCTTATTCTGTCTCTCTATCCAGCTGTCTTTCCTTGCTTGCATATGCTGCGCCCTCTTCCATGAAGCCTAGAAATACTTGTCAAACCTTCCTGAGGAGTAAAATATTATGGGGGTGTGTGTGTGTGTGTGTGTGTGTGTGTGTGTGTGTGTGTGTGTGTGTGTGTGTGTGTGTGTGTGTGTGTGTGTGTGTGTGTGTGTGTGTGTGTGTGGAGTGAGGGGGTTTCAGAATGAGTAGGCACAAGTGTGTCAGAATACCTTGTCTCCCAAGGGGTGGAGGGCCAGAAGAAGCCACAAAGAAGTAAAGGCAAAGAAAAGGAAACCACAAACAAGGCAGGAGGGATCGAAATGAGAGAGCATTAGGCATGGCATAAGCTGCCTGAGCAACAGAGAGAAAGTCGGCCAGAGAGGTGACTATGGGAAAGAGGATGGAGCTGAGACAATATAATGTGGGTCAGATAGGAAGACTTTGCTGGCTGAATTTAGCTCAGAAACCATTAGTTTACCATTGTTGTTTTAGGGCAAGGGTAACATGGAATGTCTTTTTTTTTCATGTATAATTTCAAAATGGCTGCTTGTAGGCCATAATGCCCTGTCTGGAACTACCCATTGTATGTTGATTATTTCGTACCATGACATTCTGTAAATTCCTTGTATTTGAGCTGCTCATATTTGACGGGAGGTGTCCAAGTAATGTACTGCCTCCCTTCTCATGGTTTCAGCATACACTCACTGATACCAGAGGACTTGGTCAAAAAACATACATCCCTGGCAAAAAATTTAAAAATACGAAAAGAAAAGCAGTAATTCCATATTTAACCAATAATGCTTTTATGCACTTCAGTTTTCTCAATGTGGTGTAGTGGGTAGGGTGATCAGGAGTTAGGACTCAGGTGTCCTGGGTTTGAATCACTGCTGCCATGGAAATTCAGAAGGGGAGTGGAAGACAACTCCTTAACTATCTCAGTTACTTTGAAAGCTCTGTTAGAGTCATGATAAGTCAGTTCTGATTTAATGGTCCATAACGTAATATAATTTTCTATAATAACTGATTGGTTCTTTGTTGTGCAATTGTGAGAACTGCCATCAAAAGTACGCATGAATAATATTAGGCACTCTGCTTACGTTTTAATTTGGCCAATTTGTGTGAAAATATTTCCTTCTTTCTCACATACCTGTTCTATCTATCTATCTATCTATCTATCTATCTATCTATCTATCTATCTATCTATCTATCTATCTATCTATCTATCTATCTATCTATCTATCTATCTATCTATCTATCTATCTATCTATCTATCTATCTATCTATCTATCTATCTATCTATCTATCTATCTATCTAAATTTATACCCCACCCATCCAGACCGAAGTCTACTCTATATGATGAGTTTAATATGGAGCCTCATGGCACAGTAGTTAAACTGCTGCTCTGCAGCCCAAACCCTGCTTATGACCAGGGTTCAATCCGAGGTAGCCGGCTTAAGGGTCACTCAGCCTTCCATCCTTCCAAAGTTGGTAAATTGAGTACTCAGTTGCTGTAGGATGGGCAGTGTGTAGCCTATATAATTAAACTGCAAAGCACCTAGGGTGTTTTAAACACTATGAGGCAGTATATAAGGAGCACACTGTTTTTTGCTTTGTTGTTTTGACTTATATACCACCCATAGTGCTACAGGACTCTTTGGGTGGTTTACAACGTAATTATGTAAGGAAGATTTTGCCCCTTCAGCAAGCTTGATACTCAGTTTAGCAACTTGGGAAGAATGGAAGGCTGTATCAACCTTTAGTCAACTACCTCAATCTGCCAGGGTCGATTTCAGGTCGAGAGCAGAGGCTTGACTGCAGTTTAACCACTGTGCCACAGGACTCACTAAACACTGTATTTAGTACTTGAAATACAAAAAGATAAATGCCACCTTTAATTCTACATCGGGCTTCTTGAAACTGCTGCCCTTCATACATATTGGACTGCAATTCTTCTACCATTACCTCAGCCATTACTGTTGTGGGAATTTCTGGAAGGGACTTTATTGAAATAAAAGGGAGCCGTGTTGTCAATACAAATACAAATAATTAGAGGCCCATGGGACATCTGCCTATTTAACACTGCCCATGGGGCCAGGTCTTTCCCCGGTGCAGGTGCCAGAGTCTCATCTGTGGTTCCCATTTTACTTTCAGTTATCATCACTTTTTAATACTACTAGTACTAGAATCATAGACTGTTATTATCACAAAAGGGCAAAACAAACTTGTGTCTATTTTCTTTTCTGTGCAGGGCTCATTTGATATCAGGTCTTAGAAAATTAATCTGCAGCTGATGGGCCTTGGTCTTTTTAAAAGAACAGATTGATTGTTACTTTGGTTCATAAAGTTTCATTCATGCTATCCTGGCAGATGATGACCTATTTGTCTTCTCATAGCATAGCTTCCTGTGACCGAGTGCTCTATGGAGGCAGTGGAGCAAATTCATTTCCATTACCAGTGCATTCTTTTCATTTAGTTTTCCACACACAACATCCCACCAAGTGTAGCATTACAAATGGATTGGCAGCAGGCCATCTCCCTACCTCACCATTGTGTTGGCAACACCGCAGGGAGAAATGAGTGCTATTTACGACCATACATCATCATTTTGGACAGTGAGGGCTTTGGGGAAATGTGAGTTGTTACTGACTGGGGATAATCTAAATACACCAAGTACTTTGACCAAAACAAATAAACAGCAAAGCTGGAAATCGCTCCAAGAAGCAACTTCTCTCTCTTGGTTTTCTCTATTTCCAGCCAGAAGGCCTGCAAAATCAGCTTGAATCATTGTTATCACTACTATTGGCATCAACTCCACCCATGACAACATTCATTCAATGATTTCAGGTTTCTGGGTTTGATAAGAAATGAGGTTGATGCATTTTAAAAAAAGTTTTATGTATAATATGTTATTTTATCCATGCTGTTTGCCAGTCTGCCAAATGAAGGAGGATGAAGGTCAAGGAAAACAACTTCAGCTTGATAGAAGAGACTAATGGTTCTTCCCTCCCACTTCCAGGGGGACCCTATTTCTCGTTATTCATCAAAATCAACTCCTTAGGAGAAGCAGGAGTTTTGATGACTAACTACATCCCATCCTGTAACCTGAACATATATTGAAAACAAAATACACCACTGAAATCGCTTTGTAGTGACTCCATCATGTCTTTGCTGTGACAGAGTAGTCCTAGTTCTATTTATCCATATTCTGATTTAGAAACTGAGAATAGGAGGGTGTTTTTTGCTATTTCACATAGGCGAATGCCCTTCAATATGCTGTCTGAAGAAATTAGAACAGAAAGAAACTATGTATTCACGAAAGCTCTCACAGCCGGAATCTAATGGTTGTTGTGGGTTTTTCGGGCTCTTTGGCCGTGTTCTGAAGGTTGTTCTTCCTAACGTTTCGCCAGTCTCTGTGGCTGGCATCTTCAGAGGACAGCTCTTCAGAACACGGCCAAAGAGCCCAAAAAACCCACAACCAGAAAGAAACTAGTTATGAATACCTGGTTAACCATTTTGGATCTGTTTTCTTAGTAACTAAACTACATTACAATTGCAGTCTAACACAGGACCATTTCTCTAAAAATAGTTTAGGTTTCTTTACTATTCTTCCTACAATTTGAAGACAAATTGAAAAAATACTCAGTGTTAAGTCAACTTCTGAAAACTGAGAAGCCAGTGTAAGAATATGTAAGAATATGCTAGTTATGTAAGAATATGCTAGTTAGCGTGAAAAGACACAAACTCAGCGGTTCCTCAGCACCTTGTAGTGACAGGACAAGTGCCATGGCTAAAGAGCTCTGATGTTAGGTCATCTACACAGCTCATTTCTTCAAAGATGTATGCTGCCTTGTGGTGTATCTTTATATCTGGTGAAAGGGGAAACAGCATTTAATTTTCCGCTCTTTCTAAAGCATTTTTCCAAAAGCATAATGATTGTGGATATTAGCAGAGGAAGCTGCAGCTAAGTCAGTGAGGGACTCAGCCTCTTGAATATCAGGGCTGAATCCTCCAAATCCTTCAGTACTTTGTTTCTTTATGAGTCAGAAAAATGTGTTTAGCCCAATAGAAACACTCAAAATCCAAGCTAGAGACAAATGTGAGATTTCCAGGGCAATCCAATGTACATTTACTCAAAAGTATGTGTCTCTGAACTCTGCAGACACACACTGTGTTCGACTGCAACTAGCTAGGTTATCTTTAATGGGTCAGTGTTTCCTATTTCAGTGAGGAGAGGACAGGATTAAATATTTATTTTTAGAGCTAGCATTTCAGTGTTAATATAAGACATTTCTCATAACAACCTACAGGGTGGTTCCTAAGCTTTTCAGCTCTGTGCCCCCTTTTTGACTTTTGAAAAAACCCCATGCCTCCCAACCTCTCCATCATCCAACTGCCTTTTTTTAAAAAAATGATGTAAAATTAAAAACCAAACAAAACATCAATGCCATTGTTTTAAATGTCGTATGTGATATAAAATGTGAAAATACAAATTTTTGTTTTGGCTGATAAAAATTTTTTTTGTTACGCTAATCTCACAGTCTTGTAATCCAGTGGTACATACCTGGAAAGGCACATCCCACAGTTTGGAAACCAGTACCAGGACATGGACTGTAATCCACAGAGGTTTGCACTGAAATAAATCTGCTAGCTAGCCTAAAATGCCACAACTCTTTAGTTTTATTTTTGTTATGCATTTTTAAATGAGGAATTCTAGTGATGAATCCCACATCACAGAATTATGAAAATGAACCAAGTATAAATTCCCTTGCCAACCATATTCAATAACAAAATGCAGCTGTAAGCTTATATAGGAAATGTTTATCGGTGCTCTGGAATTTTCAACTTAAATTGTGTAATTCTACCCAATTTTATTCTGAGGAATCTTGAGAGGCAAAGATAAGAGTGACACTTTTAATGAAAAGGGACCTGAACAGTTTCTACTGCATTTAATAACCACTTCATCTCTGTCACAGGAAGGAAGTGGTGCAGTGGATTGCCTTCCTGACAGCACTGGGAAACTGGAGGACAGTCTTCAATTAAGAACATAATGTTCTTTGCTTTCCCACTTGAAGAAGAATGGGTTATGTAAGTCAAATGGAAAGAGGTACAGGCAGTTCTCAAGGACTTCTCAGTTACATGGTTGTCATACAAGTGCTCCAACAGAAGGCTTATCAGCCTCATCTTCATTCACAATAAATAAGACTGCAGTTGTAAATCATTCTTTTGCCAGAGAATATGCTCCACTGAACACATTTTAGAATATCTCTCCATAAACATAAGAAGAGCTGCACTAGATCATGTTGAAGGTCCATATAGGCCAGTTGTTGTTGTTTAGTCATTAAGTTGTGTCCGACTCTTTGTGACCCCATGGACCAGAGCACACCAGGCCCTCCTGTCTTCCACTGCCTCCTGGAGTTTGGTCAAATTCATGTTGGTAGCTATGCTGACACTGTCCAGCCATCTCGTCCTCTGTCGTCCCCTTCTCCGCTTGCCTTCATATTTTCCCAACATCAGGGTCTTTTCCAGGGAGTCTTCTCTTCTCATGATATAGGCCAGTACTCTGTCCCAATGACATCCATCAGATATCGAAGCCTATGGGTCCTTTTAAGGAGAAGGTGGTGTGAAAATATTTTAAATAAATAAATAAATATGGGAAGTTAAAATATTAAGTTTGTGCTGCAAATGGTATGTTCTGGGAGACTGTGAGCCATATATGACCAGTGGTCTGAGCAAGGGGCACAACCAATTCTGCTGTGCAGTCTTGAAGCCACGTTGCTATGGTGTGTGACTCTAACTGAGAGGAGGGCTGGCTTCCTAAGAGGAAGAAAGAAAAGCAGGAAAGGAAGGGTTATGACCTGCAATCTCTGCAAGCTTTTTCTTGAGATGTAGGGGGCAAACATAGCTCCCTGCAGCTCCAGGCTAGTTAGACAAAACTAGGTGCTTCCTACTGTCTTTCCTATCACAATTTATTTCATAAAATACCTGGTGGTAGAATTTTTGATATTGCCGAGTCCAGAATCTCAACAGGAGTGCTTTCCAGGTGTGCCCTTTGGGCATCTTGATATTTTAGCAGGATAAATCAACTTTATTCACATTCAGCTTGAACAAAGATAACTATCTCATTTTGAAGGACTTGAGCCAGACAAGACACAGGTGGGAGAACTGTTTTCAGTTTGGTGGATTCTTTTGGTGCAAATCACTCACCCATTCTTTGCTTAATGCAAAGTAAAATGTCAGTTGGTGTTTATTGATAACTTAGCAGTAGCTGTTGCATTTTTTTCAAAAATATCCACAACATTTAGTGGTAATAGTAGTGGTGATGACCACCACCCAAGCAGTGAGTTTATTACCTTCCACAGTTCAACACAAGGAAAACAGCAGGAGAAATGCATTCCAGAATCTAATCCTGAAGGCATCCAGGACTTTCGACCTTGCAGAGAACATATTCACATGTGTATTTCATTATCTTCATTTGGTTGCCTTCAGCATGAAACTCCTAAAGTGATACGGAAATATTATAAGAACAAAAGGAGCTACAGGGAGGTCTAAGTGACAAAACCATACAGCAAAATGAAAAGATAGCCCATTAAAAACTGATGGAGCAAAAGTCTGGGTAAACCTGTTTTCCATCTTCACGTAATCTGAAATATTACTACTAGAATTAAGTGCATGTTCAAAGAATACTGTAATTAAAAGTTCCTTGCCTGCACTTTGTGCTCCCACATGAACATTTGTTAGTGTTACTGCGAACGCAGAAGACAGTGAAAGAATGTGAATCTTTTCCAGTGTCGGTTTTATACATGTATTACTCAGAGTGCGGCTGTATTGGAAAAGTGCTACAAATTGATTTGCCACCTTTATTATGTTTGAAATCATAGTGCTCATACAAGGGGCTGTAGATTGATTAGTTAATTCACTATTCATACTGGATATGATGCAATTCACATTCCAGCTCATAACCCCCACTTCTTTCCTCTGATCCTGCCTCTACTAATCCTTTTATGGAGAAAAAAAAGGAAATAATAATGATCACCCAGCATTAAACATTAATTTTGTGCATGTAAGATAAAAATAAAATGAAATAAAATCCAGAGAACAATAGGGAGAGAGGAAAGAATGTGGGGCCATATTCCCCCAATCCTGAAAATCATGCCCCAATTGCCTACGTCACCAAAACACGACCTACAGATACACCCCCCCATCTTACAAGAATGTGTCTCATCTAACCAGATGTTTAAAAAGCCCATTCAAATAGTTCTAGCTTGAAAAAGTAAAAGCCTCCCAGTGACAGAGGAAAAAAACACACTTTGGGAGCAAAAAGGGCTGGACCAATTTGATTCAGCCTTTCTGTCATGTGGTCAATAAAAAAATCACTCTGAATGTAACCATTTTATTAGTGGGGCAAATCCCACAGTCACAGCCTCACTCTGGTTTAAGTCCCTCTTGTGAAAAGGACCTCTCCTTTTATGAAGGAGAAGCAAGAAATTGCATCACAATCTATTAAGTTGCTTCTTCACAGAATGGGGTAGGGGGAGGAGATGATCCTGCAGATGCTGTGTGCCTAATTTAAAAACATTTGCACAGTGACCTCTCACTGCTGGCAGGGCACTTGGAGTCGCATGAGATTGATCTCCGTTAACAATCTGATCAAAAGCCTCAACTGTGAGAGGAATTTTTTTAAAAAAACAAAACCTACACACTCCATCAAGGCAACATGTGAAAACTGCATAAGTTGCTGAGAGATTAGAGCTATCAAATGAATAAGTCCAGCATGTGATAGATAAAACAAATACTCATTAAAAGTATAAATGTCTCTCTTTCTGAAAAGAGTGGGAAAATATTCCCGATCTACACATAGAAGGCCCCTAAGAAACAGGCATCTGGCAGAAGAACAGATGGGGAGAGAAAAACAAAGTAATCTGTTCAAATCCAGCTACTCCAACAGAATAAAGAAATACAAGATCTGCTGTGACACAGATATACTCCAAAAGAAAATAATAATAAATATGGAGGCTGGGGTGGGAAGAAAGGGCTTATCTGGTTTCTGATAGAAACAGGCAGCAACTTCCAATTCTAAGCACTGAAAAGTAAAGCCAGACTGGTGCCTAAATTTTTGTTTTGTTTTGTTTCATGCTTAGACATTTATTTAGATCCAAATGTACAGCCAGGTTGAAAACAACAGAGAAACGGGCTCTAAGACTGTTAAACTAATCTGAGTGACAGGACAAAGGAAAAGAAAAAAGCTCCACAATGCAAAAAGGCTATGCATAGCAACAATAATCCTTCTGTTTGCACTACAGCTGAAATGAAATGTCTCATGGAGGGGCTGCAAGGAAATACACACACCTGCGCATTTATACACACTCCATGGTGACTTCAGTCTGAGCTCTTCCTAGTCCCTCAGTGTTTGTAGCAGCCAGAGCAGATCCTGGGCTTTATTCAGGGGTTCAGTTGTCACTCTCCTTCACCTTTGCAGTCAACAATTTAGGCTACTGTTTTACCTTCTGTTTCCCTCAGTTCAAATCCATGGGTGTCTTACAACCGTTGCATGGTATGTGAGGGATTTGTGGTGGTGTTTCTCTTCCTGAGGAGTGAACAGTGGGTCCTTGCTCCATCCAGAATTACATAAATTCCCCTGGCTTCGTCCTTTTTTGTGTATTTGTCCAAACATAGTGCAGATGCATGATGATGGTGATAGTAAAGACCAAAAATAAAAAAAAAATAATCCTACCCTGCTTCTCCACTGCAGAGTAGCATTCAAAGCAGCTTAGAAACATCATAAAACAAAATAAAAGGAGAAAATGGAAAACCATTCAGCCATAAAATTAATTAAAATCAGACCGAAAACAGATAGGGAAGTTTTCAAAGCTTTATCCATAAAAAACTCAAGAGTCAATCTAATCATTGAGGGGGATACATATTAACCTGTTTTCCTTGCTACAGTGGAAATTCCTCAGAGATATATGCCTTAGCAATTGGTGTCGTTCCCCCCCAAAAAAAAAATTAAGCCTGTGTTTCAATGCTAATAAGAAACTACACTATATGCAAGATCTGCAGTTGAGGAAAACCCACTGAATTTTCTGTACTTCAGGTCAATCAATCAAAATGGAGATTTCAGTCAAGAAAACAGAAGAAAGCTGAGACTCAGAAGAGCAGTTGTGAAGGAACCAGAAAAGTTCCTCATGTGCAACTGGAGATCAAGGGTGTGCTCAGATGGAAAAATAGCTTGTATTTTGGACTGCTTGTGGCATGGTCCAGTACAAGCTATTTTTTGGTGATCAGAAGACATACAGCAGATCACAACCCAGCCTGACTCTGCTCCATGCCCAATATAGCCACCTAGAGTGGTCTTAGATGGGTGGGGTACAAATCAAATAAATAAATAAATAAATAAATAAAGACCTTTTTGATTCAGTGGCAGAGCTGGGCTGCAGCAATTCTTCTTGTATGTATGTATGGAAGGGTGGCTTTAAGGGAGGCTGCTCCCAGCAAGCTGACCCTTTCCAGACCTAATCCTTTACCAGCACCTGATCACATCCCCAGTCTAAGATCACCTGTGCTGCAGTATTCTGAATTACTATGGGCAGATGTCAAAGCTGAGTAGGAAAGAAAGCTGACAGAAGTAAAATTGATTTATTTCTATTATGGTGTTGGAGGAGAGCTTATGAGTACCATGGAAGCAAAACATTATTAAACAGAGGCTATCATACTTTGGGTACATCACAGGAAGATGAGACTCACTGGAAAGGAGAACAGTGCTGGGGGGAAATGAAGGCATCAAGAAAAGAAGGCTGAAGATTGATTGATTCAAGAAAGAAAACTCTAGTCCTTGTTTACAAGACCTGCATAGAGCTGTTAATGATAGGACCCTTTGGAAGGAACTAATCCATGGGGTCACCATGATTTGGAAGTGATTTGATGGCACAAAACAGCAACAATGTGGCAAACAGATGTCTTTCACCCAGTACAGAAAACACAATATATCATGGAGTCTAAGGTAGGAATGGGCACAAGAACAGGTCAGCAGCCCATGTTTTTGGAACCTGGGGCCGCTCCATCCTTCAAAACAATTGTTTAAAGAAAAGCTTAAAAATCGTTTTGTGCCATCTAGAGATGGGGAGGTAGGGCCATATTGCCATTTTGCCCTTCCACTGGTTGCACTCCAAATTGCCACTTGAGAGTGCAAGAGATGCTGAGCAAGGAAAAACAGGTTGATTGTAGGGGGGAAATGCATTCTTTTAGCTTCCAGATTGACCCACAGAAACCTATCAGTCAATTCAGCTGGTAATGGTAGCCTTGAATAACAATAACAGTTTCCACCGTTACTAGTCTTCTCTGCTATTGAGAGCTACAAGGCTAGTGAATCATCACCAGTCCATCTCATGATCGGAGAGCTTACTAGATTGTTCCAGATACTGATGAGTTCCATGCCAGATGCTTAAGGCATTCTTTAAGTACATGTGAATGAGAACAGGGTTCCCTAAAGTCAGAGAGTTACTGCTGTATCACATTGTCTTCAGCTCAGGCAATCCAAAAAGCAGCATACCAGGACTACTTTCTTCATTCCTCTAGCCAAGGAAGTTATACAAAAGCAGACATTGCCATCAAAATTATTCACCAACAGCCTACCAACACAGGATTTTGTCTGGCTGCTGAGCAAGATAACCCCATGGGTCCGAGAGCTGTGCATCACGGTTCACCATGGTTAGTGTTGTCCTCTGTTGGGATATGCCACGCAAAAGGAGAAGCAGGCACAATGCAGCCACTTGTTTCTCTTCAGAAAACCCTGAGCATACAAACATAAAGAAGAACATATACTCTCCCTGCAGTTGTTTATTAAGGAACAAAGATGAAAGGCAGCAGTCTTCACATCAGTTCAGGCTGCAAAACCTGGATTTGACTGCATACTTGTATTTAGAAAAATAAGGGCACCTGAGACAGACTTGTTATTGTCAACTCCATTTTGAGAGCTCTAGCACAGCACAAAATGGTATGCCTCATGTTCTATTATGCATGATTTATGGTATGACAACCCTTGTCCTAATCCAGAACCCTGAGCTTGTAAATACACACAGGGGAATTTATTAACTACAGTGTTCATCTTAATTCTCTACTGGGAATTATAGTAGAGGAAAAATAGGTAGAAAGGGGGTTTGGACACTTTAACCAGGAAATTATGAATTACAGTCCTCTGAGGGCCTATACTGTACATCATGCAGTCCATTCTGTTTTTCATATAACTCCATCGTTACTTACACAGTCAGTTTATTGAAAAAATAAATTGTGTTCCACCCACTTTTGAAGTAAATTATGACAGAACAAGGCACTGATAGGCTAGCTGTCCCATACCAAGACACAGAACTATTGAAATGTATTTATGTATAGGTGTGTATACATGCCTGCTCACACTGACATGTGAATCACTTTTGTAGTAAAAACAGAAAGTGAGTAAAATATGAAAGCTACAGAAAATTATATGACACAGAAGTGATAATAAAAAAATATATGGATTTATTGATGCAACCTATCTGTTTGTATTATGACACATGGCAAAGTTTATCCATCTTTGCTGTAACTTGTTTTATATTTATTGCATCATTACCCATAGCTATAACTATAAGTAAATCAAGGGAATTAAAGTAAAGACAAACATCAAATTGCCTTAAATATAGATTGTGGGACAATAACAGTGGTGGTACTCCAAACATCTGTGAAAACATGACTGATACATCTTTAGGCTAATTCGGGGGTTAAGTGTCATTGTGGCCCGAATCCTGTTGCTTAGCATAGTAAATCACACCAGAATAGTCCCATTGAATAAATGGGGATTCAGGGATACACCTATTCCATAGATTCCACTGATTCAAATGTGCTTACTCTAACTGCAATTTACTGTGTTAAAGTCACAGTTAGAGTAGGCCCATTTGAATCAATGGAACGTACAGAGGAGGTAACTCATCAAATTCCCATTGATTAAATAGTCCTTTTATAATGTGATTTACTACACCAAGCAACAGGATTTTTGCCAATGTCTAGTCTTTAATTTGGATATGGAAACTAAGAATCAGATGAAGAAATTTTTTAGCATTATTTGAGCTGAAAAACCAGTTAAACATTTGGTGATCTTCCTAAAATAACAAGAGGATATGATTAAAGGGAACTATCCCATACTTTTTTCAAATGGGGTACAAATATTTTAAAATGTAGACATTGAGAAAACAGGCAATTTTTTAAAATTAACATTCTTCTTATGTTATTATTGTAGTGGTTAATGGGTTCAGTAAGGTCCCTCTTTAGCCACTCAGCCACACTACCCTGTTTGCCATAGGATGGATGAGTCCACGAGTGTCAGTTGTGGTGAAGACTATGGAACCAAACTGGCTCAGGTGCCTCCCAGCAGTTCAACCTTCCCAGACTTGACATTGCCTCAAGGGAGTCCAAAAATCAAGAAGGCTACACACTTGCAACCAATATGCCCACCTTTCAGTGTAGACTGCCATCACACCCACAAAAGCATCAAACTCCCAGCACCTGTTGCAGACAACACCTTAGCATCGAAAACCCTCTGAGCTAAAACCTTAGCTGGTTGAAGAATATTTTATATATTTTTTTAATAATAGTTAAAATAGCAAAAAACCAAAACTTCAAAAGGTTTCAAAAAAGTTTCAAAGAGCACTTGGAACTGAAAAAAAAACCAAGTTGAGGTGAAGCTAAGGCAATCCACAGAACACAACAGAAAATAACAAAGCTAAGCTAGTCTACTTAATACATTAGCGTACAGCCAGCATAGTTCTGAAGCATAAATGGAGTACATCTATTCAGGCACATTACAGCAGGACAATAACTAAGCACAGCACCTCCTGAGAGGTAAACTAAGCCAACTAAAGTGACATATTTTATACATTAAACATCCCATTCTAAACCTTTCCAGATGGTTTTCCAGTCAGACTTTATTTATTTATTCATTCATTCCTTCATTCCTTCATTCCTTCATCCATTTATTTATTTATTTACCTTATATGCCGCCCACTCTACCCAAAGGTCTCCGGGTGGCTTACAACAATTAAAATACAATTAAAAAGCTCCTTCAAATGTTCAAAAAGTCAAGAGCACTTTATGCCCCTTCACACACCTGATGTCATCTAATGTGTGCATCCCCAGAGAGGAAGCTGACTTTGCCTTGAAGGTCTTGCTCGCAAAAGATAAGCTGCAGGTGTTATTCACTCTTTGCTACTGGGCAGACACCAACTTCCATTTTCTCAGCCAGATTTCCCAAGGTACCCACAAAAAAGCCTGGATTTTCTAGACGGATTCCATGTTCCCTCAATTTTTCAGTTTCTTCACAGTTATCTTCACAATTATTTATTATTCAAATGTAATAATCAAAGACTTGGTAATGTTAAAGTATGCTACTTAATGTTAAGAAACAGCACAAAATGATGATTTTTTTTGGTGATGAGATTTTTAAAAAAATTGTCAATATGAAAACCCCACATGAAATTGGAAGTATAAAATTCCCTAACATTGTTATTACGCAGCACATTTGGCAGTAACTAGGAAATAGTATGATAATATTAATTACAAGCTATGGAAATGAGGTTAGCAAATTTATGTAACTATTCCACTGGGCTGTCCACACTGAACATATACAGGGTAGCATAGTGAAGCCAACTTTTGTAAAAAAAAATAAAAAAAAAAAATTAAAATCCCTGTGTTGTAGTACTACTTAAAATGGGACATGGTTGTTTAAAAAATAAATATTAGGATAGATATATCACTGCTAGCATAATTTATTTATAATGATGAATTTAAAGTTAGTGGCATCCTTAGGGAGGAGTATTTTATCATATAACAATGTTTAAAGATGTAATGTTTAATGGATCTTATTTAAGCAAGGCTGCATTGGGATTAAAAATGGGTGAGCAGGTACAACTGTGAATCTAGCATTTGAAACTCTTGTCGTTACAAAGCGGGGGGAAAAACCCATAAAGGAATTTTATGAGAACTGTGAAATTTTTATGAAGAATTAATAATAAAGCAGTCCAATAAAAAAGATCACTATCTTGTAATATAACGCACTATTATAGGAGATGCCTCATCTTAAGCCTAGGTCAGATGACTTGTATCAGTACCTAGGCTAACTCCTATCGCTTGTACTAAAATTTCAACAAATTGGTCTGAAATTTGTCAACATAGGAGAGCTGAACTTGATGATGGTTTATACAAATCCAGAGGCAACATTTAACACTTTGGGATCCCTTACCAAAGCTGTCAGTGACAGAAACAATTATTTGTACCCTTATAGTTATCTCATCATCTACAATTTGGAAGTGTTATTTTAGTAGTGGCCACATTGGCTACGGGGTTCAAAGGACTGCAGTCCACCAGCTAAGTGTTCCAAGTTTTCCCAGTGATGGTTTCCTTCATTGCTTTTACAGTCCTGTTACTGGGGGGGGGGGGGGGAATCCACAAGGGTAGAATGTGTCACTGGAGACCAGAATCATCCACACTTAGTGTTTCTGATCACCATATATGGGTGTGAGAGGTAGACAGTAAAGAAAGCTGATAGGGAAAAAAGTTGATTTGCTCAAAATGCAGTGCCAAAGGAGAGCTTTCCAGATAACTTGGATTGCCGCAAAGATGAACAAGTAATCAAATCGAGTCTGAACTATCTCTGGAGGTAGTTCAATGATGAACCTGAGGTTGCCCAATTTTGAGTACATTGTGAGAAGATAGGATTATCTGAAAAGGACAGTCATGCAAGGAAAGGTTGGTGGCAGCAGGAACAGAAGAAGACCAAATATGAAATGGATTGACTCTCAAAACCTTGGGTTTGCAAGAGATGAACAGGGTGGTTGAGGAAAGGACATTTTGGAGATTTCTCATTCATAGGGTCACTACAAGTCGGAGGCAACTTGACAGCACAAAACAACAACAAAAATAGCATGACTCACATTGTGGCCTTCCCCTGGAAGCTCATTTATTTTTCCACCTCAAATGCTTACTGTTTCATTTAATCATCCTTTTGGGTTAAAACCATGTCATTTTCATTCTTCTTGTTCCATTAGTATTCTGCTTTGTGTGCTACCTACTTCACATGTTTTAATCTGTTGTCTTTTTATTTGATGAATTAGTGAAGGCTTCTGGATTTTATTTGATAAGTTGCTTTGGCAGTCCGTAGGTTAAAAAAAAGTAGACAAGAGCTATTAATATTAAAGAGATGGTGTAAATAAACACGAACTCTTCATGTGAGAAGGTGATGTGTGGACCTACATGCAAACATGGAAACAAATAAAATGTCGCTCTACTTTTCCTAACCACGCAGTTTGAGCCACACTGATGGATATTTCAGGTCTGGAAAAACCAGCGAAGCCTATTCTCCTCAGGGGGCTCTCTGAGCTGGATAGTATACTTAGCCCTCTGAAGAGAATGTGCAGCTGCCCCATGCCTGTTCTTTTCTGTGGCAGTCTGCTCTTTGTATCTGGGTTTGGATTCCTGGAGCAATAGGAGATGACTGAAGCTATCAGCAGAATATGAAATTAGGCTTTTTGATACACTATTGAGATATTCCAGAAATTATTTGTGTGCCACCATTGAACAGATCAATCTCTGGCACCAGTTCCATGGATCCATTTTTCATTTCCCTCCTTTTAATTTATTTTCTACAGGCAAGACTACGGACAGTGACTCAGCCAACAACCAAACCTGTAATGATTATTATTGTTCTTATAGGCTAGCTTTTATGTCTATGTAATTAGCAATTATTTTAAATTATACATCATTGAAGGGCAGCCGGATTAATGGGGCTCAGTAATCAGGATTTTGTTGTTCTGTGGGAAAATTGTATGCCTTTAAAATGTATATATCTATGGCAGTAGCAAATGTATATTATAAATGTATATAAATGTATATATCTGTATGCTAGTAGCAGGCATCATGCCCTAGCTGCAAGACACGTACATAACTGCTAACTTCCAGTAACGGATAAATCATTGACTTGCTGTCCATTGTCTCTGGATAATGTAGCTAAAGTCTCTACACTGTTGTGTATTCAAGAACCTGTCTAACTTGTCTATGTACTCAGGAAATTATCTGTTGACCATTATCTGTGTCTGTTTACTATTAACTGTCTGTTTACCAGCCTGTCTGTTTACCAACCACTCTGTTTACTGATGCCTTTGTATTCGAGGAAATTAGCTGTCTCTGTTTACCAGCACTCTGGTTATTCTGCTGTGTATTCAAGGAAATTAGTTACCTCTGTATTGATTAACTAGTGCAAAGGTAGTAGAGTACAATAAAGGGGGCGCGGAAAAGGAGGAGGAGATTCCATCTGGACAGAGGCCTGATGGCAGGCTGTCCTTGTTCATCCGGATCCCGCCCTGAAACATACCCCTGAGCGCTCGTCTCCTTTCTCCTTGCTGGTCAAGAGGGGAGGGAGGTTTCATCTGCAGATCCCGAGACTGGCTTCATCTGCAAGACCCCTACTTCCCCTCATCTTGCAGATCCCAACATTGTTCAACAAGCCAACATTACAGGGGAACATTTCTGGTTTAGAGAATATATTGTTAAGGGTGCTGTGTGTTATTTCTACTCTTCATCAAGAATGTTTGAAATCACCTTTTATTTAGGGGGAAGAGTGAAATATTGGAGAGCCCATAAAGAGCTGGAAGACCAAAAATAAATATGTTAATATAAAAACATGTTTATAATAAATATTTAATAAATAAATGTTGGTATAAAATCACTTGTAAGCCATGACCTAGATTTGTTTCCAATTAAGGGGGGGAAGTGAGTCTTGCTTTGTCTAGCTCTCACTACAGAAAGGCTAGATCATACACATTTCATATGACTATTCAATTCTTCAAAAAACCTCCAGTTTATGGATGTGGGATATTGAACTTCTATACCCACAATTAAAAATGCCAGAAAATTGATATTGCTGCACAATATTGGGTCCATGGTGTGAACAGGCAAAAGGATGCCAAGCTTTACACAGCAAAGGGCACCCTGGATGCTGACAATACCAATGGCAGCAGTCAAGATAGTCTACAAGATACCCTCTTGTACTCACTACTATTCTCCCTTGCAAAAAACATCCTTTACAAAGGAAAATACAGAAGCTGACTCTTTCTTTCATCAGTTAACCACTTCTCACTCAAACACAAGCAATTGTCAGGGTAATTGTTTGTAATGCCACCCTTTTTTGGGGTTACCTTGTGGAATCTTATTTTCCTTTGATGGTAAAATATCGTCGGAGCACACCTATACTCTGATAATAATAAAAACTGTGGTAATAATCTATGCAGTTTCCCCTCTCAACAGGCATGAACTTTTTTTAAAAAATAACTGGTCTGTGGTTTGTTGGTTTGTTTGGTTTTTTTAAGTTTTGATGGTTTGTGGTTCATGGGTAGCCATGAACCACAATCCACCATTTTTCGTGGTTCGTTCCCATCTCTATTGTAGGCTCCTTCCATAGGATAAGAATGCTGATCAACCAGGTTCTCATCCCTATAGGGCAAGGATAGGATAGGATACTTGTGGCCCATCAGCAGCCTAAATATGGCTGTCTGGTAACCCCCACATTCCCCCATTCTAAAAAAATTAAAACTTTTTTGTTGTTGTTCTCAAGGAATCCCTTTAAGTTGTCCTCAAGAGCATGGGGCAATTTCGCCATATTCTGAGGGCATCCCCTACCTCCCAAACTGCATGTAATTTTTTTTTTTTGTAAAAAAACAAACAAACCTCAGAATGCATGAGGGGGCTTTTCTGGGGTAAATGAGGTCACATCCCGCCAAGGTCCAGGGATAAGCATGTGCAGCCCCTAGATTTCTGGGGACTGCCCACGACTGCCACACGGGAAGCTTTGTGTAGGCCCCTTTGAAACTGACAGCAATCCAATGAAAGTATCTTAAGGTGTCCCAGGTAGGTGGGGTTCGTTCGCCTTGGAAGGCAGCCTATCTAGGAGAAGGAAAACTCCAATTTCAAACCTCCACTGCTTTGTGGCTACATCCACCGATGGAAAAGGCTTCAGGAGTTAACGTTGAGGAAAAATCCGGATCCGAAGTCCTGGAGGCACTTTGTGACTGTGTACAGTCACGCTCTGGCAACTCCTGCAACATTGCTGGAACCAGTTGTATTGGCTCTTGCCTTTCCATTGACATGTAGAGGGGGGATTTGCTGCATGGGCAACAGCCTATCCTCCATATTATTTTACCCAGACTTTGTGCTCTGAACAGGACATTCCAGCTTTGCATACAGCATCGAAATAACACAGGAAGTAGCAGTTACCGGTTAGAAATCTTTGCTCGATTGGCATAGAACAAGACACCAGGGGCTAATTCCAATGGTGGGAGAGGTCATTGCACCTCACTAGGTAGCTACTGCCTGCCTTAAGCTGGGCAGCCCCCAGCCAATAAGGTGTTGCCTTGCCACGGTCTGTTAACCTCACAGGGTGTGTGGGGTTTAGGATGAAAGCCGATAAGCAGATCAGTAATCCCGCACCATGCAAGAATCATAAGAAAACTTCTGCCCTAAAGTTGGGCACCTGGAATATTCAGACAATGACCCCTGGCTTTTCTGATGATGTGCAGGAAATAGGCGATACACGCAAGATAATTGTCATCAACATGGAACTGAATAGGCTGCGGATGAATATTGTTGCCCTGCAAGAGACAAGATTGCCAGACTCAGGCTCTGAAGGAAAATGGCCAACACTTGCTGGAGATTTGCTGTTATTTTGGTCTCTGTGTCAACAATACATTCTTTAATATGAAGCTTCAACACAGAGTCTCTTGGAGACATCCAAGATCGAAGCATTGGCATCAGGTCAATTTAATCCTCACTAGAAGCTCCAACCTTCCTAGTACAGTGGACCCTTGACTTACAGATGGCTTGACTTACAGACTTTTTGAGTTACAGACTTCTCTGGCCGCAAAATTTAGGTTTGACTTGCAGCCTGAGAATTGACTTACAGACCAGAAAAAAACCAAAATGAAACAAAAACAGCCTGTTACGGGATTAATCGGTTTTCAATGCACTGTAGGTCAGTGGAGACTTGACTTACAGACTTTTTGACTTGAGAACCGCCTTCCAATACGGATTAAGTTCTCAAGTCAAGACCCCACTGTATTATGATCACATGCAGTTATCAAGGTGCTGCTTGCGATACTGATCACTCCCTGGTGTGTAGCATAATCAAACTATGAATAAAGAGATTGTATCACACGAAAAAGGAAGGAAGACCACGTATTGACATCAGCAAGACTTGTGATCAGAGAAAAGTGGAGAAATTTGCCCCAGCGCTTGAGGAAACTCTTCCAGGCCCAGCTGTTGCAAATGCACCTGAACGATGGGAACACGTCAAGAATGCTGTGTATATCACTGTCATGTCCACATTTGGCAAGAAGACCAAAAAAGATGGCAGACTGGTTTGAAGCCCATTCAGAGGAGTTGATGCCAGCCATCGAGGAAAAGATGCTCTAGCATCATACAAAGCCTGTCCTAGTGAGTACAACTTGCAGGTTCTTCGAGTTGCTCTTAGCAAAGTCCAACAGACTACCAGGAGATGTTCTAATGATTATTGGCTTCAGCTCTGCTCTCAGATACAGACAGCAGCGGACACAAGTAACATCAAGGGAATGTATGACAGTACCAAGCAGGCATAAGGAAATCTGCTCCTTTGAAGTCTGCTACAGGTGTGATCATCCAGGACTGAGGACAGCAGATGGAACGCTGGGTGCAGCACTACTCTGAGCTATATTCTAGAGAGAATGTAGTAACTGAAGAGGCATTAAATAACATTGAGTGCCTACCTGTCTTGAAAGAGTTGGAAACCGAACCAACCTTAGCAAAAATAAAAGGTGCCTTGGATTTCCTCACCTCCAGCAAGGCACCTGGGAAGGTTAATATCCCTGTTGAAGTGCTGAATTGCTGCAAAGAGATCATCACCACTGAGTTGTATGAAATCTTCTGTCTTTGCTTGAGGGAAGGTGGAGTATCACAGGACATGAAGGATGCAAACATTGTCACCTTGTACAAGAACAATAACTACCATGCAATAACTACCATGCAATAACTACTGTGGCATCTCTCTTCTCAGCTTTATAGGGAAGCTGCTTGCCCGTGTTGTGCTGAAGAGATTCAATGTGCTTGCAGACAGAGTATATCCAGATTCACAGTGCGGATTTCGAGTTAATAGATCCACCACTGACATGGCATTTAAAATACTTCCCAAGATTAGATGTCCACCTCGACTCCTTAACATCATCAGGTCCTTTCATGAGGAAATGAAGGGCACTGTAGTTTTTGATGGCTCAACATCAAATATCCAAAGCGGAATGAAACAGGGCTGTGTCCTCACACCAACTCTGTTTGAGATCTTTTTTGCTGTCATGTTGAAGCATGCTTTTGGAACTGCAACAGAAGGTGTCTATCTCTGGACTAGATCAGATGAAAAGCTCTTTAATTTCTCTAGATTGAGAGCAAAGACCAAGGTCCAGCTGAAATGCATGCGGGACTTCCTCTTTGCCAATGATGCAGCTGTTGTTGCCTATTCTGCTGAAGAGCTCCAACAATTTATGAATCATTTTAGTAAGGCCTGTCAAGATTTTGGATTAACAATCAGTCTGAAGAAAACACAAGTCATGGGCCAGTTGTGGACCTCTCTCTATTACCACCTTCACACAAAAACTGGAGGTTGTTCATGATTTCATGTACTTTAGCTCAATGATCCCTGACACACTCTCTCTAGATGTCGAACTGGATAAACACATTGGCAAAGCAGCTACCATGTTCTCTAGACTCACAAAGAGAGTATGGCTCAATAAGAAGCTGACGACATATACAAAGATCCAGGTCTATAGAGCCTGTGTCCTGAGCACACTCCTGTACTGCAGTGAGTCCTGGACCCTTAGTGCAAGGCAGAAGAAGCTGAACATTTTCCATATGCATTGTCTCCAATGCATTTTGGTATCATCTGGCAGGAAGAAGTTCCAAATAGAGGAGTCCTAGAATGAGCTAGAATTGTTAGCATGTATACATTACTGAAACAGTGATGTCTATGTTGGCTCGAGAATGTTGTGAGAATGGCTGATAGTCAGATTCCAAAAGATCTCGTATATGGAGAATTAGTGCAGGGAAATCGCCCCAGAGGGAGACCACAGCTGCGATGCAAGGCCATGTGCAAGTGGGATCTGAAGGCCTTAGGAATGGACCTCAACAGATGGGAAATGTTGACATTTGAGCATTCTGCATGGAGGCTGTATCTGGAGTACAGCATGGAGTACAGCATGGCCTCTCCCAATTTGAAGAGGTGCTTGTTCAGCAGGCCAAGGCAAAGAGGCAGTCCTGAAACCAGCAAAATCAGGGAGCTGGACAGGGGACAGATTGTATTTGTCTTCAGTGTGGAAGGGATTGTCACTCTCGAATTGGCCTTCTCAGCCACAATAGACACTGTTCCAAGACCTCTATTCAGAGCACATTCCCATAGTCTCCAATGCTCCTCAACATCACACACTAGTTGTTTCCTGCAACACTGTTAATTATCCTCACAAGCATGCAAGTAAAAGCAATGATGCCAAGAGGAGTACTTTGGTAGACAGAGCAAGCTGTCTTGTTTAACCAGCCTATTGGTTTGTCTCATTGTCTCATTCAGTTTTATATACTGTATACTGATTTCTAGCCATTTTCCAGGTTTTTAGCAGGAGTCTCTTTTGTGGCTTTACATAGATGTACCTGGTGGGTTCAAATCCCTGTTCAGCTATGGAGACTCACTGAGGGGTGTGTGTGTGTGTGTGTGTGTGTGTGTGTGTGTGTGTGTGTGTGTGTGTGTGTGTGTGTGTGTGTGTGTGTGTGTGTGTGAGAGAGAGAGAGAGAGAGAGAGAGAGAGAGAGAGAGAGAGAGAGAGAGAGAGAGAGAGGAGAGGGAGGGAGGGAGGGAGGGAGGGAGGGAGGGGGAGAGAGTGGTAAAACCACTCCTTAAGTATCTCACCTTGAAACCCCCATTGATGTGACTTGAGAGCACATATCACACTCAGCTAAAGTGAGCCTGGGAAGTTTTATATACAAAACATGTGCTATATCAACACTTTTCCTCTTCCAAATTGTATTAAATTGATCCTTGAATCTTATCTGCTTATACAGTATGTGCAAGGCAACCATCCATTACAATAAATGTTAGCATAAGACCTTCCTCTATGAATCAGCCTCCATTTTTGCTTTCTACCCATTAGTGCTTTATATCCTTGGATCTTGTTCCCATCACAGAAATGAGCTGTAATTGCACAAGCCAAAGACTACCTTTAAAATCAGTTCAGCTAACCAAAAAATCAGTGCTGGCCGCTGAGTGATTTCAATGTGCTTTAGAGCTTTCGGCACAGCCGAGCGCCTATCTCATAACTCCTTTGGGTGGGCAAATTGATTTTCAGTCCATGATGAAGTGTGTGAAAAACACGGTCAGTATCATTACCAGATGAAAACCAATCTGTTCATGGGCTGAGCAGTAATTTACTTTGGATGCTCTGTGTAGCCAAACCCGTTTTTCAACTACTGTACATACTGACCCTTAATTAGACAAAGCTGACTAAACTTGGGCAGGAGTTGGTTCCAGAGTACAGCTTATATTCAGCTTATTGGAGTCATAACTGTGCAAAGCAACAAGACTAGAAAGGCAAACTTGGGGATGCTAGCATGGTGCTGTAGACTGGTAAGAACCTGCTTTAGAGTCATAATCAGTTGTTCCACAACGCCCTTCACAATTTCTCAGTCCAACTTATTTTAGAGAAAGTGCAGTGGTGATAAAATAAGAAAACTCTGGTTTCTTCGACTGTAAGCATGTTGGAGAGAAAAACAAGTTGCAAATGAAATACAGTACAGAATAAATATTAAAGAACCTTCTCGTTATCTATCTAAAGAACCGTTCTATCTAGCTTATTTTAGCAAGATCCATTTTCTTTAGAAGTTTCCAAAGACGTAGATATTTGAGGCTGTATCAGCAGATTGGCAAATAAAATATAGGGAGGGGAGGATGGAAAGCGGGGGGTGGAGGGGAGCGAAGGACAAAATATAGTGGCACTTTAAAATGAATATATTTGTTTCAGTGTGAGATTTCATGAATTATAATCTATTTCTTCAGACATACACGAAGCAGGGCAGGTGGGAAGGAATGTGGAGTTGCAGCAAGAATAGATTAAAGCAGTAGATGGCGTGTTTGGTGTGACGAAGCGTAATTGGAGGAATAAAGTTGTGGAGCAAGTGCATGAACACACAATGGAATTGGTCCCTTTTTATACCCAAAATCATAGCATAAACCACCCAGAGTAGACATGTTCTAGATGGGCGATGTAGCAGCCACTCTCAAGCCTCTGCTAACTCAGGCCTCAAAGAGTGGTCACTACTTCCCTTCAAAACTTGCTGCCACCAACATATCCTTATAATCAAAAGGACAGGTACTTTTTCCAAAAAAAAAAAAAACTTGTTTATTGATTATAAGAAATAAAAGTAGTAAATCACAGGTGTAAAATCAATTAATCAATCACTGTTTCTCAGACACTAGCTCTCACAGACTTTCCCTCACTGACAGGCTTTCTCTCTCACTCTTACTAACAATCACTTTTTACTCTCATCTCAATCTCAATTTCCCCTCACACACTCTTCACCCCCCCTTTTTACACCAGCTCCTCCCCTTCAGTTTCACCCTCCATCACACCATTTCCTGATGATTCACTGCCCAGCTGTGACGGACAGATGAGGTCATGGCTGCCCATTACAATACCTCCCCCCTTAATAAGTTTTTTATGGGGGATAGCTAAAGTGCTTTCCTCTGTAAACAACGAGGATTAATACAGTATTACATTTTACCCAGATCACAATATTACATTTTATAAACAATTACATAAACATTAAATAAACATCTTACCTGTAAGACATACTCATCCATTCATTAACCTTTTCAGCAATCATTCATACATGCACTTAATATAAGACTGTAACATGAAAAATTACATTGAAACTTGTATGCATATACAACAAATATCATAGATCAATGTGTACATATACAATTAACTCTTAAACACTTTAACCATTCCTATAGTCCTTTTTTTTTCACCTTCAGTCATGTGGTCTTCTAGAGAGGGCATCTGCAGCACAGTTCTGAGTCCCTTTTGTCACTCGAACCACAATGTCAAAGTCCTGCAGAAGCAAAGCCCATCCCATCTGCTTACTGTCATTGGCTTTTATAGTCCTTAGCCATAATAATGGGGCATGGTCAGTACACAGGACAAAATGTCTTCCCCAAACATAAGGTCCAAGCTTGCGCAATGAATGAAGAGTTGCAAGACACTCTCCCTCACCATTCGAAAGCTGATCTACGCCCGTCTGTAGATTGTCGCTCAGTTACACCACAGGAAGATGTTCTCCGTCACTGTCCCTCTGGCTCAGCATGGCTCTCAACCCGGTGTTGGATGCATCGGTGACGATGGTGAACTCGCACTGGAACTCTGGAACTCTTATGACCAGACTGGTCATCACCATCCCCATCAGCTCCACGAACGCCTCCTCACAGCCGCTGGTCCACTGGATACGATCTGCACTCTTCTGGCGTGTTAGGTCAGTAGCACTACCAGGAGTAACAGCTGGTGGGGGTGCATCTCCGGTATCACTTTTGTGCACCACTCCCTGGGTTAACCCTGGCTTGCTACAAGAAACCTGCTGGAATTTCCCTAGCAAGGGCCTCATTTTATTTTGTGGCTCAGGGAAAAGTACAGGACTAACTCTGACATCTTCAGGGTTATCGTTTTCTTTCCCTCTACCTTCCCAATAGGGTAGGTCACGTTTCCCATTGTCTAAACCCTTCATGGCAAACAGAACCCAGTTCTCTTTTCTATAGTAGGGCTTGATCACATTCACCCGGTCCACAATCCTTCCTGTTTTTCCCTTTAACCGTTCAATGTAATTTCCCTCATTCACTTGGGAGGTTATTTGCATCATCTTATAAGGAAAATAGGTTCCCAACAACTCGGCAAGCCCAGAAGCAAACCTCCTGCTACCCATTTGCCTCAGCAGAGCATCTACCATATTCTGAGCCTCAATATTTCTCAGGGGAACTGCTTCAGGATAACATGTCGCACAGTCAATGCTATTCAGACAGATTTTGTTTCCCCTCAGGGTAACTCTGGGTAAGAGTTCAACTATGTCCAAACCACTGCGTTGAACTGAGTTTGAAATGACCGGTAAAGGACATAGCTCGGCGTCAGTTTTGTCCCTGCAATCCCCTTGACTCAGACCTCCATCACTCTTCTGTCCAGATTCTTTTAACTGCTCCTCCATTTCAGGGCAGTAAAAGTTTTGCACTAAACTCTGGTCAGTGTTTGTGATGTCCACATGATCTGCGAAGGTACCAGAGTGCCCCTGCTCCTCTATCCCCACTTTCTCTTTGAGAGGAACAATCATTTGCTTGAGGTGTGTTTCCCCTCCCCCCGCTGGGATTCACAGAGGCCTCCCTGTCCAAAAGGTCTTTTCATGGGAAGACCCTATCTGGACTCTCTGGGTTTAACTGCTCTTCACCACTAGGTTTAACACACTGATACAACTTGGGATCAGTACTTTGTTCCCTTTTTAATATTTTCTGGCAGTATTTCACAGGAACCACTAACTGCTTTTGAATATCTTCTCCTCCTTTAATGGGGTTTTCCAGTGTTTCTTGGTACAATAATCCCTGTTCAATGTGAAACCCCCCAGGTGTTTCAGGGGTCAACTGTACTTCAGACACGTTTTCAAAGCAGCGTTTTAGTGTGGAATCTGCTTGTTGTTCTTGAGAAGAAGTATTGTTTTGGGGGATATCAAGTGTAAACAACTCAGCTGAGTCTCTATTGTCAGTCACTCCCTTCCCCTGCCTGTCACTCTTTTCCTCAGCTGCCTCTGCTTGCTCTTGTTGTGAACGTGTCAGAACTAAAACTCTCTTAACATGCTCAGAGAGGTCTGTGCCAATCAAAACAGCCGATGGCAACTGTGAGGAAATTCCTACGTGCCAATTTCCCTGCCATCCCTGATATCGAATTGGTAGTTCAGCCACAGGCAAAATAACAGTTTCTTGTCCTATTCCTTTCACTGCCATGGGTTCTTCTTTTAAAAGGTATTTTTGAGGTACAATATCTGGTTAACATAGAGTTACTTGCGAACAAGAATCTTTCAGAGCCATGTATTTGTTATCTAAAACACAAATATTGTCCCCAGCTGTTTGAACTAACTCCTCCAGGTTCGTTTTAATTAAATAGCAATGTCTAATCTCTGCCAAAGGGATATGAGATTCCATATTATCATCTGGTGTAGAGAACTCAGTTTGTGTTGCCATGGAGACTGACTCCTCCCCTGGTGTCTTAACTTGTCTCTGCTGGATACAGTAAACAGCTTTAGGCTTGCTTAAATTTACTTTTTGAGGTAAAAAAAAATCTCTATTTTCTCTGTTCTTACCACACTGGGATGCAATATGACCCTTTTCATTACATTTAAAGCAAGTTCTAACATTCCATTGATCATTTCCAACACCTTTTTCTACTTTTCCCTCCAAATTTTGCCCTCTGGCTTGGCTCTGTTCTGATGACTTTCCCACAAAATGGCCAACCCTCTGCTGGTCTTTAAATTGTCCTCTAGGATATGTATTAGAGTCCTCCCAAGTTTTCCTCACACTTTGCCCCCCAGAAAAGCTGGTTTTTCGTATCTGAGAAATGAAATCAGCAATCTCTCCTGCTTCTTTCAAATTCTTGGGTTTCTTGTCCTTGACCAAATATTTTAGTTCACCATGTAAGAGAGAATAAAACTGTTCCAATCCCACAACATCCTTCAGATCCTGAATTGTCTGAACCCCCTCTTGTAACAGCCATTTTTCTAAACATCTGGCCAAGTTTGCCCCTAATTGTGAGTAGGATTCATCAGGTTTCTTAGCTAGTGATCTGAATTTTTGCCTCAGATATACTGCATTTATGCCATACCTGGCAAACACTAACTTTTTGAATTCAGAATAATCTTTGATTAATTATATTGGCATCTCCGCATATATCTCAGCGAGGCCTCCACTAATTTGGGATCTCAATATAATCATCTTTTCAGATTCCCTCACTTGGAAATCCTCACACGCTCTCTCATAGATCACAAGGAATGATTCTGGATCATCTCCCTTTCTAAAAACTGGGAATTTCTTTAGGTCTGCCTTAGATAACTGGCTCCCCTCAGAGTTGGCATCCCTATTATTATTGTTGTTTAGGTTTGCCAATTCTAGCCTCCTGAGTTCAAAAGACATACGTTCTTTCTCTAGTCTTTCTTCCCTCTCCATTTTTTCTTTCTCTAGGGCAATTTTCTCCCTCTCCATTTCTGCATCCATTTCCCTCTGCCTCAGTCTTTCCTCCCTCTCCTCAGCTTTGGCCTGCATCTCCATTTGTAAGGCCATTTTTTCTTTCTCAATTTCTAGCTGTTTCAATCTGTATTCGTGTGCTTGAGCCAATTCCAACTTTCTGAATTCTGATGGGTCTTCTCTTGAGGACTCTCCCTCCTGAGCTAAGGTAAATCCTTCCTCAGCATCCCCATTCTCACTATCTGACCCAGCTGCCATTTCATAAGGCACCTGCTCCGCTTTCTTTCCCCTTGTCAAGGGCATTTTCTTCTTTTCAGGTTTATTATTCTTTTTAACAAGCCTTGATTTTAAAAGTCCACTTTTTTACTGTCAGTGAGTGTCACTGTGTTATAATGTTGCTGCTTTCCCCAGCACTCATCCACTGGTAAGCTAGCTACTGTTTCTTTAGGCTTCTGTCCTCCAGCTAGGCCTCACACTAAAGCAGTGTTTCTTTCCCTGCTTCAGGCCACAAAACACTTAAACCCACAGCTTCACCCTATCCTAGGTTTAGCTGACTTGAGTCCCCTCAGCCTCACTGCCCTTGGCTCCGCTCTGTCCCCTCAGAGTTTTCCCTAAACTCAGGACAAGCCAGCCAATCTGCCACAGATTTTGCTTTGGGCAACTTTCCACAGAAATGGTCACCACAGAGCCTTCCTGTCTTAGTCCCCAATCTGAGGTCCCACGCCCTTCTACTAGACTCACTCCCCGTGAGACAAGTCCTAGAAGGTTACCCTCGCGTTCACTCAGACCTCCCTAACTAAAGACCCCTGCTCTGGGCACCTTTCCAGTCAAAGCTTCACTGGATGTTCGAATCCCACCGCTGGACACCAATTAATTATGTAGCAGCCACTCTCAAGCCTCTGCTAACTCAGGCCTCAAAGAGTGGTCACTACTTCCCTTCAAAACTTGCTGCCACCAACTTATCCTTATAATCAAAAGGACAGGTACTTTTTCCAAAAAAAAAAAAAACTTGTTTATTGATTACAAGAAATAAAAGTAGTAAATCACAGGTGTAAAATCAATTAATCAATCACTGTTTCTCAGACACTAGCTCTCACAGACTCTCCCTCACTGACAGGCTTTCTCTCTCACTCTTACTAACAATCACTTTTTACTCTCATCTCAATCTCAATCTCCCCTCACACACTCTTCACCCCCCCTTTTTACACCAGCTCCTCCCCTTCAGTTCCACCCTCCATCACACCATTGGCTGATAATTCACTGCCCAGCTGTGACAGACAGGTGAGGTTATGGCTGCCCATTACAGGCGGTATATAATTCTAATAAAAATAAATTTGCAGTCACATGGCACAAGACCACTAGTAGCAATTCATTTTATCAGCCGGCAGTGTAACTGCAGTTCAATTCCCCCTTGCCAGGAGACTTCTGCTTTTTATTGTTCCAGTGGTGTTTTGATATATTCCTTAGCAGTATGGCATATGTGTATGATCCTATCATTGTTTTTTTGAAGCAAATTCACTGGGGGAAAGCAGCCACCATTACTGCTGTGTAGCTGCCCTTCTATAATTTGTTTTTTTCCTGCAGCCAGAGTGTCGATACCTTGGTAAACTTTGGTCAGCGTCTTTAAAGGCATTGATAGGTGTTGCCTCACTCCACTGACTGTCTGGCAAGTACAACAACAGGCCTGGGTGGGGGCGATGGGTCTAGTGAGTGCAATGCGTTGCTTATGAGGTGCCGAGGCAGCAGAGGAAAATCGACACATCAGGAAACAGGACTCGACATATGGGCCTTTCAAAAAACAATTTTGAAAAAAAAATTAAAGTTAAGGGGCAAGTGTTCCATAAAACAAGAGGGAAAATAAATCAATACTAGATTGTAGCCAGCCATAACTATTCACATTGAAGAAAATGAAGTGGTAATGTTAAAATACATTGGGATGATCATCCAGGTATATATACACCACGTGACTGTGATGCATTGCAACATAGGTATGTAAAGTATCGATAAAAGTGGGGAAAATTTTTCCCTGGTCTGACCATGGCCAGAAACTTCCATTCATGTCACCTGGTGACTTACCTAACTCAACATATTAAGTCCTATTGATTCAAAGGGTCTGCTGTAGGTAGGGCTATCAGTGGGATTTAGTTTCAGGCAGCAAAAGATTCACAGTGCAATCTTGTATATGTCTACTGAGAAATAAGTCCCTTTGATTTCAATACAACTTACCTCCAGGTAAGTGTGTGTACTATGTATTTTATAGGATTCCACCCCAAAAGACATTGGATTTTCTACTGGAAACACTTAAGCATTGCTCTACTGTTCTTCATTATTCCTTCCATTAAACTTAATTATACCAAGCACAGCCTACTGTTTTTATTTGTCCCTGCTCGTAGCCTAGTGCCTTCCTTCCTTTATGCATGCCTGCTCTTCATTTTTTGTACTGTCAGCAGATACTGATAATATTGAACATGTTGTTCCTTGCATCTAATTGATACAATTAGTAGAGGCCCCAAAAACTGACCTTAGTGAGATCCCTCTCAAAATTTGTCCTTATCGGAGTTCACACCATTAATGATCACCCTCTGTTAAGTCTGCTACTATTCTTAACAAAGGATTTTTTTCCATAATTAGGAGTCATATATATACTTGATTCAAATACAGGTATGCTTATGACGGGGGAATCAGTGAGAATTCTGTTGGTGTGTATGACAATGTAGCCTAAAGTATTGTACAGAATACCATTCAGGGCAGCTTCTTCATGCAAAAAAATGTCCACACTATGCTGTCAGAGTCTCCCACTTGACATCATTACATTCACTTGCATGGGTGTGGGGATGACTGTGTCGCAGCAAATCACTGGAGTGTGGCAGGTACCTTAGGAAAATGTTGTGGAGCATTAGAGACACACTGAGTCTGCTAATGAATTGACTCTGACTTGGCATTGCCAGGATGTGGCCATATTTTACAACATTAATGGGAACATTGTAAGTAACAGGCTATCTATTGGCCACATACACAAATTGCATATAGATAAGAAAAAACATTGTGTTCAGTCGTTTAGTCGTGTCCGACTCTTCGTGACCCCATGGACCAGAGCACGCCAGGCCCTCCTATCTTCTACTGCCTCCCGGAGTTGTGTCAGGTTCATGTTGGTTGCTTTGGTGACACTGTCCAACCATCTCATCCTCGGTCGTCCCCTTCTCCTCTTGCCATCACACCTTCCTAACATCAAGGTTTTTTCCAAGGACTCTTTTCTTCTCATGAGATGGCCAAAGTACTGGAGCCTCAGCTTCAGGATCTGTCCTTCCAGTGAGCACTCAGGGTTGATTTCCTTCAGAACTGATAGGTTTGTTCTCCTTGCAGTCCAGGGGATTCTCAAGAGCCTCCTCCAGCACCAGAATTCAAAGGCATCAATTCTTCGGCGGTCTGCTTTCTTTATGGTCCAGCTCTCACTTCCATACATCACGACAGGAAAAACCATAGCTTTGACTATTCGGACTTTTGTTGGCAAGGTGATGTCTCTGCTTTTCAAGATGCTGTCAAGATTTGTCATCGCTTTCCTCCCAAGAAGAAGGCGCCTTTTGATTTCAGGGCTGCTGTCTCCATCTGCAGTGATCATGGAGCCCAGGAAGATAAAATTTGACACTGCCTCCATATCTTCCCCTTCTATTTCCCAGGAGGTGATGGGACCAGTGGCCATGATCTTAGTTTTTTTGATGTTGAGTTTCAGACCGTTTTTTGCACTCTCCTCTTTCACTCTCATTACAAGGTTCTTTAATTCCTCCTCACTTTCTGCCATCAGAGTGGTATCATCTGCATATCGGAGGTTGTTGATATTTCTTCCGGCAATCTTAATTCCGGCTTGGGTTTCTTCCAGTCCAGCCTTCCGCATGATGTATTCTGCATATAAGTTAAATAAGCTGGGGGACAATATACAGCCTTGCCGTACTCCTTTCCCAATTTTGAACCACTCAGTTGTTCCATGACCAGTTCTAACTGTTGCTTCCTGTCCCACATATAGGTTTCTCAGGAGATGGATAAGGTGGTCAGGCACTCCCATTTCTTTAAGAACTTGCCATAGTTTGCTGTGGTCCACACAGTCAAAGGCTTTCGCATAGTCAATGAAGCAGAAGTAGATATTTTTCTGGAACTCTCTGGCTTTCTCCATAATCCGGCGCAAGTTAGCAATTTGGTCTCGAGTTCCTCTGCCTCTTCGGAATCCAGCTTGTACTTCTGGGAGTTCTCGGTCCACATACTGCTGAAGCCTACCTTGGAGGATTTTGAGCATAACCTTGCTAGCGTGTGAAATGAGTGCAATTGTACGGTAGTTGGAGCATTCTTTGGCACTGCCTTTCTTTGGGATTGGGATGTAGACTGATCTTTTCCAATCCTCTGGCCACTGTTGAGTTTTCCAAACTTGCTGGCATATTGAATGTAGCACCTTAACAGCATCATCTTTCAAGATTTTAAATAGTTCAACTGGAATGCCATCACCTCCACTGGCCTTGTTGTTAGCCAGGCTTTCTAAGGCCCACTTGACTTCGCTCTCCAGGATGTCTGGCTCAAGGTCAGCAACTACATTGTCTGGGTTGTCCGGGATATCCAAATCTTTCTGATATAATTCCTCTGTGTATTCTTGCCACCTCTTCTTGACGTCTTCTGCTTCTGTTAGGTCCCTCCCATTTTTGTCTTTTATCATGTTCATCTTTGCGCAAAATGTTCCTCTAATATGTCCAATTTTCCTGAACAGATCTCTGGTCTTTCCTTTTCTGTTATCTTCCTCTATTTCTTTGCATTGTTCATTTAAGAAGGCCCTCTTGTCTCTCCTTGCTATTCTTTGGAAGTCTGCATTCAACTTTCTGTAACTTTCCCTATCTCCCTTGCATTTTGCTTCCCTTCTCCTCTCTGCTATTTCTAAGGCCTCGTTGGACAGCCACTTTGCTTTCTTGCATTTCCTTTTCTTTGGGATGGTCTAGAAAAAACATTACTAGAACTGAAACAAGTGTTATCTTAAAGATTCTGAAACATCTTCATTGGGTACAGGTCCGTGTCTGCCATAATTAAAAATGGCAGTGCTTACTCTTCATAGCTCCTTTGGGGTCAGAGTATATGAAGGAACACCTTCCTTCACAGGAGGGTGGATTTCTGCTGAGAGAATCATCTCAGACCTTCCCCTGGGTGCATCTGCTATCAAGATATGAGGGCATAAAGAATGGCAACTGGAAAGAGGATTTTTTTTCCTGTAGTAGCTTCCATTTATGGTGTTCTCTCCAGAATTGTTCACCTATCACCTACTTTTCAGCCTTTATTTTTTTCAGAGGCTTTTAGTTAGTAAATTGTGTGGATTTTATTAGTGTGCATTTCATTCACAGTTATATGCTAATGTTGTTAATAATTTATTGTATTGGTTTCAATAATCTTGTTTCAGCTGCACTGAGAATATTTATATTTTAAGCTGATTTTAAAATGTTGAACAAATAAGATGAAAATAGTAAGGCTGATGCTATGAGGTCTCCATCTTACACAGTGTAAGATGGTGAAAAGTTTTATCACTCAAATTGTATCATCGTTATCTGTTCCCCATTCTGCCCCCTCGGGCTGTTTTTCAGACTGATCCATCTTTTTATGCTATGTACGTGTACATGCAAGTAATTATATAATCATGTAACCATGTACAATTTACAAAATAATCATGCTGCGTGACATGAGCATCTCTGACACATGGAATGTATACATTTTATCTCCTCTACGAGTAATAAACTATAGATTAATCAAAGCTTATCTGCCTTGTAATCCAAACCATGCCTTCAGAGCCACAACAAGAATCTAAGACAATTTTGTTCCCTTGGTTAGCATATATTAAGAAATGCCGTAGGCAAAATGGTTTGGATAATTTGATGGAATATGATCCTATCCCTCTGAAGTCACATCATGCTGAAATTTCTCAGTGGTTTAAAGACTTGGCAATGCAAACCAGTAGAAGGAAGACTGAAGTGCGTGTGCTATTTGGGGCAGAATTATATTTGTCAAAAACAAACTAAGCACATTAAAAAGGAGGCTGCCATAGATACTTAGCTGGAAGCCCTATTGAATTCAGTTAGGCTTACTTCTGAGTAGACATGTAATGGACTGCACTGTAAACTATGTCAAATTAACTATAATGATCATATAGTTATACTGTATATCTGTATCAATATTTATATCTATATCTGTATCTATATATCTAGATAGATATGCACATATTGTGTACTTTATTTAGATAGAACAAGAATTTTAGAATATTGTGATCACTGTTAAGGATATGTTGAATATATTCCAACGTTAGACTAACTGAACCGCCTGATAACAGTTCAAAAACACATGATTACCAAAGAAAAATATAAATGCTGACAAAGCACTTCTTTGCCAGACTTGTTACTAAAGTATTTTTTCTGCAGAAACACATGGAACAAGAATAAATGGTGTTTTAAATTGTTTAAACTTGCACTGTATCATCAGTGCTTGTTTATATTTTTCTACTAGAAATATATGTAGATTGCTTTACTTTGGGGCAAAATTGCAGTTAAGTAAGACCTAGTTCAGTTTGTGACTGATTATAAGTGGGAGATGATCTGTTAAAATTCATGGTATGCTCCACCATCAGTCTTTGTGGCAAAGGAAAATCTGCTTTTCCCAGGGGAAGTGGGAAAAGTGATATGCCTTCAAAGAAACATTTTTAAGACCATTTATCTCTATAGTTTTTGTGGCAAAGAGGTTTTTCCTCCATTCCTCAAATTGCTGCTGAAAGGATCTTTACTACCATTTGGTAGTACAGTGGTGGGAAGACATGGACTGTAGGGACATTTCCTCAGAGGGCACATACCCTCCTCTGCTGAGTCCAAATTCATCAAATCTATAGGATCCTTTGGGAAAAGAGCTGTTCTTTTTTCCCCCAAGAAACCAGGAAGCGGTGAGAGCCACGGCTGTTTTTGTTGACAGAAGAGAACGTGAGCAGCTTCATCTTCCAGCACAATCCTGCTGCCCCCAAAAAATCTGACTTGTCCATACTACTAGGATATTTTGCCAGAAGCTGGAGGGTATTCTGACCTATACTTGTTTCCCTTTAAAACAAAGGAACTTTTATTAAGCACTTGTTCTTTTTAGCCATCTAGGCATCCTGCATTTATGCAGCATTTTATCTTTCCCAAGGTTAGCTGTTATGAAGTTTAAAGTTTGTGTTCCCTTACTTCTCGTAGCCACATTTTTACTGAATGGAATGTTCATCTCACTTGCGTTCTCCTTCTGTGATGTATGCAAAGGCATCAAGATCAATCATCAAACCAACTCCCAGTTATTACTAGGGAAGCTAAGCAACTGCCCCTTCCCTCCCCTTTAGCAATTTACTATGTTAAAAAAATCCAAAGAAAAGGTAGACTTAATAGCGGAAATATCTCCTTTCAGAACTTGGCTTGCCTGACAAACATTAATGGTTTACTTCCCTTATTTCCTATAAGGGAGATGTACCCTTTCTTCTGTGACGGAATTCAAGGCACTATGCCCAACTTCTTCATTTGGCTTTCTATCAAGTGGACCCAATGTTCTTGGCAGCAGCAAGGCAGACGTATCACATGCTCTCAAGAGAATGCTGGATTCATAATCCTCATGCCCCATAAAGTTTTATTTGGTTATGAATGTAAGCCCTTTCTTTAGCTTAGGACCTCTCGGTAAAGCAGACACTTAATACTGTTGCTTCTGCAGACTATTGATCTGAAATAAACACAAACTCAGAATACTAGAATCTCAGACATATTCCATTTCCTGACCATATTCCTAGTGTTGAAGCCACCCAATAAGCTTCTTTTAGCTATTCCATTAATTTTTTCCTGCAGTCACAGCATATGCTAAATTCTATTCACAGATTAAGGACCAAAATGTCAATGTAAGGAATACTGATAGAGAAGCAAAGTACAAATCAGATTCCAGTCTCTTCAGCAGGATCAGCTCCTGACATTTTCTCATATATCATCTGCATCTAAGGCACTCTGATTATCTACTTGCCTTCCACACTCTCCTTGGTTACCAAATAGAGAAATAAAAACATACTTCTTACAATGCAGTTTATTTACATATCCATCAAGAAGGGGAAAAAACATATACATCAGAGAATATTACAGTGTGTTGGTAATGGTTCGACTACGAAGCCCCTGAACATATTCCTTAGCTTGATCAAACCCAGTCTTTGGCGGTACTGGTGGTGGCGGTGGTCCCTCTACCAATTTCACAAAATAATGGCACTTTACTAAATCCATAATGCCAGAACAGCCTCTGCCATGAAAACGGATGCTTTTGGTATAGTGGCCTTTTCCAGAGAAGGACTCCGCTAGAAGAAGAAAAAATAACATTAATATTAAAGTTTAAAAAAAAAAAAACCACCTGGTCCTTAAAGCAGTTAGTTGAACATTCAGATTACTCAACAAATTGCACTATTTTTTTTCCATACGTCTCACCTAAAATTACAAAAAGTGGCTCATCAAGCCATTGATGAAGAGAACGATGAAAAAAGTATATCAGAAAGTGATGGTGTAAGGACAATAAATGAATAAATATAAAACGGGTAATGGCTACAATACTCCATACTAGCTGAACAGAGCAAGCTCTGTCATGTTGCTTCACCTTGCCCATCCTCTCCACACACCACTACTATATTAAGAATACTGGAACAGGAAGATGGCTTATATCGATTCATATAACGAGTTCATCTAGCTCTAAAGTACTGTGATAAGCAGTGTCTTTCCTGGGTTTAAGACAGGGAATCCTTCCAGCCCTAGCGGGAGATGCCAGAGACTGAAATCTGGACCTTTTGTCTTCAAAGCACGTGTTCTATCACTGAGGCTTTATTTAAACCCAAACTTTGGTTTATCCCTGTCGTTGCCTTACTTTAGGGCATCTAATAACCTGCTCCTGCCCAGACGCCAAATGGAGCTCGCCTTTTGAGAGAAGCAGTCACATATTAGGGCCATTGAGGGACTAGGCTTTTGGAACGCCTGAAAAGAGTCCACTGTCCTTAGGTAAAGGTAAAGGTTCCCCTTGACAATTTTTGTCCAGTCATGTTCGACTCTAGGGGGCGGTGCTCATCCCCGTTTCCAAGCCATAGAGCCAGCATTTTGTCCGAAGACAATCTTCCGTGGTCACATGGCCAGTGTGACTTAGACACAGAACGCTGTTACCTTCCCACCGAGGTGGTCCCTATGTATCTACTTGCATTTGCATGCTTTTGAACCGCTAGGTTGGCGGGAGCTGGGACAAAGCAACGGGAGCTCACTCCGTCACATGGATTCGATCTTACGACTGCTTGGTCTTCTGACACTGCAGCACAGGCTTCTGCGGTTTAGCCCACAGCGCCACCACGTCCCTCTGTCCTTAATGGTCTTTAAATCTGGGGTATGTTCATGGCTGTTGCATTCTTTATTCCTTTTTAAGAGTTTTTGTGCTAGGCTAGAAAAGATGTTTTAAATTATAGTTTTCTCTTAGTCATAGCCACCTTGAGCTCTCCAAAAGAAAAAGATATAAATGTTTTAAATAATTTGGTACAGCGTGAACAGAAGAACCTTTTCCAGTGCCTGGAAAACAGACCCATATAATTTGGCAGCAAAAGAACATTACTACTATTGCCCATTGGTGTTGCATTAATATTTCACCTATATCAGGGTGGGGAACATGTGGTCTCTCGATACTCTGGACTACAAGTTCCATCAGCCCTACCAAATACTGCCAAGGGTATGGGATAATGGCAGTTGTACTTGGTGGGCCACACATTTCTCTTCCCTAATACCTTTTAATACTTTAATAGTGTAAAACCCCCATCTTATTCCTCTTTTCAAAGCTTTTCCCGAGAAAACCACAATTCACCAAGCTGGTCACTCGCTCTCCTTCAGACTGCCCAATAAAGGTACTATGAATCACCATGAAGTGACATTTTATTTCCCCCTTTGGTAAAAGCTTTTTCTACACAGCTTTTTGTCATCATAAGTTTAAAAGAGGAATGAGCTTCCTATGGCAGCAGCTATACAGTGGAAAGTTAAAAGGATCAATTTGATATGGAGGTCAGAAGGCGGTACCTAAATGTCAGATCTAAATGCACTTAATTTAGAACCTTTTTGCCTCAATTAAAGGTTGACAGATGACAATTTGCCAGAAAGTGAAGTCTAAACTGCTGGTTCACCTGAGTAGTAATACTCGCCTGCCACTGCAAAATGAGCTACAAATTATTGCAATGGATTGATAATGAAAAATTGGTTTATTATTTTTAAGGCTTAAACAGAATAATACATTTTTCATATATATGGCTACTGGGGGTAAGTAGAGAGTGTTATACTTTCTACAACACAAAAATTCAGTTATTTTTATCCCATGTTTTATGCAGCTATAAGTAAAAACTAAGTTATACTTCAGATGACAGGCTGTTGAAATTTCAGCCCTCTGTAATAGTGCTAGAAAACTGAAGATCAGGATACCAAGCTCTTAAAAACAGCACCAGGTAACTACTGCTCATCAATGCTGAAGTAATGGAACATACTTAATTCTATGAATCTGGACTTTGTAAAATAAACACCTACCATAGTGATCTCTCTTTGAAATTAGCTGTGTTCTGGATCATGTGTGCGATCTCATTTATGTATTACTGGAAAACACTGGAAGGAATCCTACTGAGGTTTGCACAAGAATAGACTAATATGCCATTGGTATGAAAAAAGTGGCAAGGTGTACCCCTTGGTGGCACAGTCAAGATATAATCAGGCACATGATTAAGATTGCCTAGGCACCTCATCAATTAGCTATAATTAGCCATGAGTAGTTACATTAATCTTACGTGAACACTAGCAAGACTTTGGCCAATATAATTTACATGTGGAACTGAAACATAACCTTTGCCCTGTAAAAATATACAGGAAAAACAAAGGTATACACTGAATCTGGCTGATATCTCAATATTTTCTGTATCAAAAGGAAGACTTAATCATTTTTTAAAATATGTTTCCATAACAGCCTAGCAAAACACTATTCATAACAAATCAATATACTGACACAAACATTTTAAGGTCTTTTTTTTTTCTTTTTTGGAAGGGGACTAGTAGATTAGAACACTGTTGTAAATCCATCATCATCATGTGCGGTCAAGTCAATTCAGACTTATGATGACCCTTTTCAGGGTCGTCCAAGTAGAGAAATGGTTTACGACTCCCTTCTTCTGGAGGAAACCTTGGAACGGTTTGGCCTGCTCATCATTCCCCATCCTACATTGTTCAGAAAGGTTTCTGACCCTTTAATGAGGTTTGCTGTTGTGGGGTGCATGGGGGGGAAGAGAAGCAAAAGCTTTCCAGAAACCTTAGAATCCAAGTATTTAATCTGCACAAAGCATAACTTTCAACCACAATCAAACTACAATTGGTGCAAATCATAATTTGCCAGGTCTGGAAAAGTAAAGATTTGCTACAAACTGAGATTATTTGGTTTGGTGCTATTTGTGAATAACTCATTCTTTCAATTTTAATCAAGGACAAAGACACGGAAAATGCTTAGCATACTAATTTTAGCACTATGAATTAAATGCATTAAATAATCCTTTCTTGGAATAGCCACGCGGAAAAAAAGTAAACATAGAAACTGCCTGGTATTGTACCCTTTCATTATGTTAATAATCAATTTCATAAAATAATTCACTGGTAGAAATAAAAATATCCTGTGGAAAAAACAAAGCAAGATATATTTTCCATTATAGAAATGTTCTGTTGTACATTTCTGATTAATGTACAGAACAATGATACTAACTACAGTGCTTGCAGTCTTGTTAAAATGGTGCACATCAGTTAAAAATCTAAAGTGGTCCACGTTATTAGTATTCAAGGCCACAATAAACTTTTCTACAATAGTAAATGAGCCATTTACCAATGTGTAGGTTGGATTTGAATTCTACATTATGTTGCCTTACAGCCAGTTCCTGGGCTTCAAGAAGGACCTAATGCAAGAAAAGGAAAGAAAGATAATCTCAGTCAAGAATTATTAAATTAAAACCAAGACCATTTTTTTTATCCCAGAGTTTTATAGCAGATCCTTATATTAACATAAGGTAATCAAACAATTCATTAACCTCATTTAACATACATGTGTATTCAAAGCATATTTTTCTCCTTCAGAACACACGCTCATGCATGTTCATGAAAAGGCCATTCCCATTTGCTTACTGAGGCTTACTCTCAGATAGGTATACACACAATTTCTGTTTCTGTCAAGCCTCCGAAAGTGGAAAACATACTAAACAACAGAAAGTCAAAATGTATCACTACTACAAATATATCACCATTATTTATCAGAGTGGATAAAAATCAATGATTTTTCCAAATCAAATTGATATAAGTCATGATATTTAAATTTAATAATGATTGCGACGTTTGCCACATGGCCCCTGCTTGTTTCACCAAATAATGAGCTCACGTTACATATCCCACCACGTCCTTTATCATGCTGTTGAATGGGGATTCAGGCCTAGTCTGTCATGCTAAGCACTATACTGCTCTGGGTATGTGATGATGATGGTTAGCAATATTTAAATTCTTATTTAAATTCTATATTCAATTTTACACATACCTCTTTAATTATTTTTGCTCCCTTTTTATCATTGAACTCCAATTGAGCTAGTGCCTGATCAATGGTCATTCCTCGAATCTAAAACAAAAAACACAGAGGTGAGGAGAAATATAATTTGTATACTGAAAATAAACTTTCCATAGAAAATGCATTTCACTGTTAAAAAAAATCACACAGCACTGCTTATTTACTCAACAAATCTTTACTCAATTTATAAAATTTTATACAACTGTATAAATGTTATCAAAGAGTACTGCAAAACATTAGCAAAGACCACTACTGATTCTGAGATCAAATTCCTAATCTCAAGTCATATTCCAATCACTAATGGGAAAAGAGGCTCCTACCAAAAGTAGCTGTGAATTTATTGCATAGAATTAGGTCTTCTTCTCAAGATAAAGCTACAACACCAAGGGTATATGTTACGGGTCCCTCAACCAGATGTCTGGCACATGACTAGTCTCCAAAAAGTGCTTTGTCTCATAGCATGACCTGCCACCACGAATATCTAATACATATAACTGGTTTCAAATGGCTTACATGGGGCAGCCGTACCAAGGAATGGCTCATATGCCTAGAAAAATGACACCTATGATTTTATTTTCTTTTTAACTGAAAATAATTTTAACCCAACTTGGTCCTTAAAAAGGACTCTAGGCGGCTTACAGCAATTAAAGGACAGTATTTAAGATCAGTAACAAGTATACACCCTTCATGGATTGCTGCCTTGTCGGCGCGAAGGGGCTTGAGTAACTCAGAGAAGCTATGGGCTATGCTGGGCAGGGACACCCAAGACGGACAGGTCATAGTGGAGAGTTCTGATTAAACATGATCCACCTGGAACAGGAACTGGCAAGCCACTCCAGTATCTTTGCCAAGAAAACCCCATGGACAGAAACAAAAGCCTAAAAGATATGATGCTGGAAGATGAGCCCCTCAGGTCGGAAGGCATCCAACATGCCACTGAGGAAGAGCAGAGGACAAGGACAAGTAGCTCCAGAGCTAACGGAGTGGTTGGGCCAAAGCCGAAAGGACACTCAGCTGTGGACGTGCCCGGAAGTGAAAGGAAAGTCCGATGCTGCAAAGAAAAATACTGCAAAAACCTGGAATGTAAGATCTATGAACCTTGGGAAGCTGGATGTGGTCAAACAGGAGGTGGCAAGAATAAATACTGACATCCGAGACATCAGTGAACTAAAAGGGATGGGAATGGGCGAATTCAATTCAGACAATTATCATGTCTACCATTGTGGGCAAGAATCCCATAGGAGAAATGGAGTGGCCCTCATAGTCAACAAAAGAGTGGGAAAAGCTGTACTGGGATACAACCACAAAAATGATAGAATGATTTCAATAAGAATCCACGGCAGACCTTCCAACATCACGGTAATCCATGTTCATGCACCAACCACCAATGCTGAAGAGGCTGAAATTGACCAGTTCTATGAAGACTTATAACACCTTCTAGAACTGACACCAAAGAAAGATGTTCTTCTCATGATAGAGGACTGGAATGCTGAAGTAGGGAGTCATGAGATAAAAGGAACAACAGGTAAGTTTGGCCTTGGAGTTCAAAATGAAGCAGGGCAAAGGCTAATAGAGTTTTGTCAAGAGAACAAGCTAGTCATTACAAACACTCTTTTCCAACAACACAAGAGGCAACTCTACACATGGACATCACCAGATGGGCAACATTGAAATCAGATTGATTATATTCTCTGCAGCCAAAGATGGAGAAGCTCTATGCAGTCAGCAAAAACAAGACCTGGAGCTGATTGTGGCTCTGATCATTAGCTTCTCATAGCAAAATTCAAGATTAAACTGAAGAAAGTAGGAAAAACCACTGGGCCACTCAGGTATAATCTAAACCAAATCCCTTATGAATACACAGTGAATGTGAAGAAGAGATTTAAGTAACTAGATCTGGTGGACAGAGTGCCTGAAGAACTTTGGATAGAGGCTCGTAACATTGTACAGAAGGCAGCAACAAAAACCATCCCAAAGAAAAGGAAATGCAAGAAAACAAAGTGGCTGTCCAACAAGGCCTTACAAATAGCAGAGAAGAGAAGGCAAACAAAAAGCAAGGGAGATAGGAAAAGTTACAGAAAATTGAATGCAGAATTCCAAAAAATAGCAAGGAGAGACAAGAGGGCCTTCTTAAATGAACAGTGCAAAGAAATAGAGGAAAAGAACAGAAAGGGAAAAACCAGAGATCTGTTCAAGAAAATTCGAGATGTTTAAGGAACATTCTGTGCAAAGATGGACATGATAAAGGATGAAAATTGTAGGGACCTTACAGAAGCAGAAGACATCAAAAAGAGGTGGCAAGAATACACAGAGGAATTATACCAGATAGATCTGGATATCCCGGAAAACCCAGACAATGTAGTTGCTGACCTTGAGCCAGACATCCTGGAGAGTGAAATCAAGTGGGCCTTAGAAAGCCTGGCTAACAACAAGGCCAGTGGAGGTGATGACATTCCAGTGGAACTATTTAAAATCTTAAAAGATGACGCTGTTAAGGTGCTACACTCAATATGCCAGCAAGTTTGGAAAACCCAACAGTGGCCACAGGACTGAAAAAGATCAGTCTACATCCCAATCCCAAAGAAGGGCAGTGACAAAGAATGCTCCAACTACTGTACAATTGCCCTCATTTCACACGCTAGCAAGGTTATGCTCAAAATCCTACAAGGTAGGCTTCAGCAGTACGTTGACCGAGAACTCCCAGAAGTATAAGCTGGATTTTGAAGAGGTAGGGGAACCAGAAACCAAACTGCTAACATGTGCTGGATTATGGAGAAAGCCAGATATTTTCAGAAAAACATATACTTCTGCTTCACTGACTATGCAAAAGCCTTTGACTGTGTGGACCACAACAAACTATGGCAAGTCTTTAAAGAAATGGGAGTGCCTGACCATCTTATCTGTCTCCTGAGAAATCTATATGTGGGACAGGAAGCAAAGTTAGAACAGGATATGGAAAAAATGATTGGTTCAAAATTGGGAAAGGAGTACGACACGGCTGTATATTGTCCCCCTGCTTATTTAACTTATATGCAGAATGCATCATGCGGAAGGCTGGACTGGAGGAATCCCAAGCCGGAATTAAGATTGCTGGAAGAAATATCAACAACCTCCGATACGCAGATGATACCACTCTGATGGCAGAAAGTGAGGAGGAATTAAGGAACATTGTAATGAGAGTGAAAGATGGTCTGAAGCTCAACATCAAAACAACTAAGATCATGGCCACTGGTCCCATCACCTTCTGGCAAACAGAAGGGGAAGATATGGAGGCAGTGACAGATTTTACTTTCTTGGGCTCCATGATCACTGCAGATGGTGACAGCAGCCACGAAATTAAGATGCCTGCTTCTTGGGAGGAAAGAGAAGACAGCATCTTAAAAAGCAGAGACATCACATTGCCGAAAAAGGTCCGCATAGTCAAAGCTATGGTTTTTCCAGTAGTGATATTTGGAAGCGAGAGCTGGCCCATATAGAAGGAGGACCGCTGAAGAATTGATGCTTTTGAATTGTGGTGCTGGAGGAGACTCTTGAGAGTCCCCTGGATTGCAAAGAAAACAAACCTATCCATTCTAAAGGAAATCAACCCTGAGTGCTCACTGGAAGGAGAGATCCTAAAGCTGAGGCTCCAATACTTTGGCCATCTCATGAGAAGAGAAGGCTCCCTAGAAAAGACCCTGATGTTGGCGAAGTGTGAAGGGAAGAGGAGAAGGGGACGACAGAGGACGGGATGACTGCACAGTGTCAGCGAAGCTACCAGCATGAATTTGACCAAACTCCGGGAGGCAGTGGAACACAGGAGGGCCTGGCGTGCTCTGGTCCATGGGGTCATGAAGAGTCAGACACGACTTAACAACTAAACAACACCAAACGAGTATACAATACTGAAAGAATCAGTAATTCAAAAATAAAAAACAACAACACTAAAATACATTCAATGCAGTAAAGTGTAACAATCCGCTTTAAAACCCCACTTGGCAGCAATTTGCTCAGGGAAAGTTTTCCTGAAGAGAAAGGCCTTTGCCTGCTTGCAGAAGAACAGTAAAGATGGGGCCAGAGACTGGGAGCAGTGCCAGAAAAGGCCTTCTCCCATGTCCCCAGCAAGAGCACCTGTGCAGGTGGTGAGACTGAAAGGTCCTTCCTGATGAGCTCAACACCCAAGCAGGCTCATAAAGGGAGATGCGCTCCTGAAGATTGGACCCAAGCTGTTTAGGGCGTTATAAGTTAAAAACAGCAGTTTGAATTGTGTCTGAAATAGATCATCAGCCAGTGGAGCTTCTGTACCAAGGAATTTGTGTGATCCCTATGTCCAGCTCCAGTTAATCTGGCTGCTGCATTTTTTTTTACCCACAGAAGTTATGTTTCTTACCATTTTGGCCAGATACCACATCTTGTCCTTGCTGTATTTAATACCTCTCCGACAATGGAAGATCTCCTAGAAGGAAACATGTTTACATTCTAGAGTTAGTTTCTGTTTTCAGGTTAATACAGTTTGGAGAAATGAAGTTGTTTTATCCCAAAGTGAGCCCATTCTATGTTACTCTCTGAACACAGATATTGAACTCAAGAGAAGAGTCAAGGCAGGAAACTGGAAAGCACAACTAGAGCATGTCATTAGCGATAATGGATAATCCTCAGCAATTCAAGTACAGTGGTGCCTCGCTTAACGATTGCCTCGTTTAATGATGAATTCGCATAACGATGTGTTTTTTTAGAAAATAATATGCACCGTATAACGATGTTTCCTATGGGCGATTTTCGCTTAGCGAAGTTTGGGACCATGCTTCGCATAACGAATGCAATTTTAGGTCCCCTGCTTCACTTAACGATGTTTCTTTTTTCAATTAAAAAAGTGTCTTAGAAGGGTCAAAAACGGTTCTAAATGCTTGGATTCGTTAGAGGACCCCCTAAGTCATGTGCAAACCTGATTTGGCTTTGATCTGACTTTTCGTTAATTTATGGTTAATTTTTTTTTTCGGCCCATAGGAACCAATGGACCTCTCAAAATCTGACAGCTCCATGCTTTCCTATGGGGGAGAAAACAATTCGCCATAAATTAACGAAAGTTCAGATCAAAGCCAAATCAGGTTTGCACACGACTTAGGGGGTCCTCTAACGAATCCAAGCATTTAGAACAGTTGCTGAGTATTCATTAATTTTTTGTGAATTTTTTCTTCCCCCATAGGAAGTTGGCTGTCAAAAGTTGGGGGGAAAAAATTCACCATTAATTAACGAAAAGTCAGATCAAAGCCAAATTAACTTTTGCATCCATTTTAGAGGGTGCAGAAGCTAATCCAAGCATTTAAAACCATTTTTGACCCTTTTATGACACACTTAAATTTGCAAAAATTGACTTCGCAAAGCTATTGAAATGTATTGAGTCAGCTTCAATACATTCCAATGGAGGAAACATTGTATCGTTTAACGATGTTTCCTATGGGTTTTTTTCGCTTAAGGACGGCAATCCGTGCCTATTGGAACGGATTAACCGGTTTGCAATGCATTCCTATGGAAAATGGTGTTTCGCATAACGATGTTTCACATAACGTTTTTTTTGGAACCAATTAAAATCGTTATGCGAGGCACCACTGTAGTCAGTTATATGGTCCCCAGCTGGCCAACTTGTTCAGAGGTTTAAACTGCAGCAAGACGCGACACAGTGCAAAGGGAACATTAAAAACTACCTTATGATGAGACAGACAACTGGCACATCTAGCCCTGTATTACCTATTCCTGCTGGCAGCAACTCGGTCGGGTCTCAGGAAAACATATCTTCTGGCCCCACTTCCAGAGGTCCTTTTAACTGGAGATGTCATGGATTGGATGAAAAACACTGGACTCTGCCACCAAGCTATGGTCACTCTAGTGCACATGGATGAGTACTATGGAAGGACCACGGTATCTATGGGGTATGAGTTACAAGCTGCCACCACTCCGTGGATGTCAGAAATCATGGATAAGCAAAGCACTTATTTCCAGTTTCTTTGGCTTCTGTGCGTGGTTGAAAGAAGGAGTCCTGGCCCCGTCTTGCCAAAGGTCTGGATTTCTTGCCCTCCTGTTCACAAGGGAGGATTTTCTGAAACCAGCAACTGCTGCCTCCCCTCTGCACATGTGGCTTCTCCATTTCTCCTCAAGTATAGAAAGGCAACCTCTATCAGGAACCAACCCACAAAGACCAACCGAGCCAGTTAACATGAGCAGAGAGCTCACCTGTCCGTGCCATGCAGGACAGACTCCACCGGATAAGATGGGAGAGGGCTTTTAAAGGGCAACACTTGAAGCTGCTTCCCTTCCAGAGACCACGGGATCATTTCCATTAAGCCATATCTATATACAGTAAAGCATAGTCTCTGGTTCCATCTAATGGCCAATTCTAGAAATGCATATTTTGGGTTGTTTACTTATGTTTATATTCATTTACAGTGGTGCCCCGCATAGCGACAATAATCCGTTCCGGATAAATCGTCGCTATCCGGAAACGTCACTATACAGGGCAAAAAATCCCACAGGAACGCACTGAAACCCCTTCAATGCGTTCCTATGGGGGATAAACTCACATTTATGCGAAGATCTTCCACCCGGCCGCCATTTTAGCTGCCTCAGTAAGCGAGGAAACCGGGCAAAAACGCTGCAGGCGGCCATTTTGTAGACCCGGCGGCCATTTTGTAACCGCCAATCAGCTGTTTTAAAACATCGCAATGCAAAGATCAGTAAGCGAAATGCTTACCGATCATCGCAATGCAATGTTTTCCCTGTTTAAAACATCGCAATGCGATCGCTTTTGCGATTGCAAAATCTGCATCGCTATGCGGATTCGTCGTTAAACAGGGCGCTCGGTATGCGAGGCACCACTGTATTTCAGTCAGCGAGTAAGTGAAATCATGAGTACTGATCCCGTGGATATGGCAGTCCTACTGTACTTCAAACTGTATTTCTGCTGATGCTGGTAATTGTACACAAAAGACAAAATGAGGACTTTTCTTTTTACAAATTACACTACATTTGTCTGCATTGTAACTTTTTTTAATTTTTGCTACGCTTAGCAGTGAGTTGGTCCATCTGAGTGTAAATTCATTGTTTTAAGGTATGTTATTTTAAAAAACACAACCAATGGGAGACCAAGATCACTGCACCTGACAAGAAAGCTTGATATTCCAGTTTTCATATTCCCAAGCATTCCCAAACAACATGGTTGTTGGTCAGTGATTTCAAACTCTTTAGAAAGCAGCATCTTTTCTCTACAGAGCCGAGCATTTTCATATTTCATTTTTCTAGTTTAAGATACTACAAAAGCTGGCAAGAAATAGTTTTCTAAATAGAATGTGAACCATAAACCAGCCTTAGGAAGCAGAAAAAAATGTGATCACAATTACAGAGAACAAGGCAAAAGTCACACTTTCCACAGACATAGGACCACTGATGGGTTACCCTTTTAGATTTTGCTAAACTACTACAACTACTGAGAATTATTATTATGGTACTGATGGAAATAGAAAAGAATGTCCTGAAACACAGCATGAGTGGCTGGCTGGTATTCAACAAAAAGATAACATTTTGCTTTATGTCCCATTTGTTATTTTTATTCATTAAAAAGAGATACCAGAATACTGGACTCAGTTAAAACTTCTAAGCTATGTATTGGCTATAAATGTGATATTAAAAATTATCAAATCTTGCTCTCAGAAACTACAATGTGCAAACATAGACCAAGAAAGAAAAACAATCTTGTAAAAATTAGCTACCGCAACTGTTATAAGACAGAGAAAACAGCTTAAAGTGACTGCTTACTGCAGCTCTCCGAGGTTCTCCTGGTTGCTGCGGAGGATAAACAATCTGGTTTTTCTTTTCCCATCTGCCAGGAGCATTCTCATGCCTGTCTCTATGGATATTACACAGAAGAGGAGCGCTGGAAGTTGCTAGGAGCCTGCAAAACAGAATTTTAACATTGCACCAAACCCTACTAGTCATAATCACAATTAAAAAAATGTTGATTGCTATTTCTCTATATTTAACATAGCTGGAGGGATAACTGTCTGAGAAACACATGCCTTAAGTCTTATGGAACACTAGAAAGTTCATGTTGTTTTTAAGATCCTTTCCACAATTTGTGTACCTCATCCATTTTCAGGAAAAAAGAAAGTTTACAAGCCAGTAAGCAGATCCCAAACTCTGTATTAAGTGATAACAACACCTAGTGCTCAAGACTGTTTATGACTTTAGCTCTAGGCTATATGTATTTGCCTACTGCAGCTGATATTCACAGATAGGTTTTAAAAACTTTCATAATTATAAAATATTTGGTAAACTTTGGATAAAAGTAGAGTTTTTAGAAACAAACCTACCAAATCTTGTTACTGTCCATGAAATGGGGGATGGGGGGGGAATAAAACTTTTTATTTTTAGCTTCTTCACAAATTAAACACCCCATCCTTTGGGGATGTCTGAACAAAGATGTAAACGTTCATTTATGTTTTTGGTCAACAAGCTGGTCATCACAAACACCCTTTTCCAACAACACAAGAGGCGACTCTACACATGGAAATCACCAGATGGGCAACATTGAAATCAGATTGATTATATTCTCTGCAGCCAAAGATGGAGAAGCTCTATACAGTCAGCAAAAACAAGACCTGGAGCTGATTGTGGCGCTGATCATTAGCTTCTTATAGCAAAATTCAAGATTAAACTGAAGAGAGTATGAAAAACCACTGGGCCACTCAGGTATAATCTAAACCAAATCCCTTATGAATACACAGTAGAAGTGAAGAACAGATTTAAGGAACTAGATTTGGTGGACAGAGTGCCTGAAGAACTTTGGATAGAGGCTCGTAACATTGTACAGGAGGCAGCAACAAAAACCATCCCAAAGAAAAGGAAATGCAAGAAAGCAAAGTGGCTGTCCAACGAGGACTTACAAATAGCAGAAAAGAGAAGGGAAACAAAATGCAGGGGAGATAGGGAAAGTTACAGAAATTTGAATGCAGACTTCCAAAGAATAGCAAGGAGAGACAAGAGGGCCTTCTTAAATGAACAATGCAAAGAAATAGAGGAAAATAACAGAAAAGGAAAAACCAGAGATCTGTTCAGGAAAATTGGAGATATTAGAGGAAACTTTTGTGCAAAGATGGACATGATAAAAGACAAAAATGGAAGGGACCTCACAGAAGCAGAAGACATCAAGAAGAGGTGGCAAGAATACACAGAGGAATTATATCAGAAAGTTTTGGGTATCCCGGACAACCCAGACAATATAGTTGCTGACCTAGAGCCAGACATCCTGGAGAGTGAGGTCAAGTGGGCCTTAGAAAGCCTGGCTAACAACAAGGCCAGTGGAGGTGATGGCATTCCAGTTGAACTATTTAAAATCTTAAAGGATGATGCTGTTAAGGTGCTACATTCAATATGCCAACAAGTTTGGAAAACTCAACAGTGGCCAGAGGACTGGAAAAGATCAGTCTACGTCCCAATCCCAAAGAAGGGCAGTGCCAAAGAATGCTCCAACTACCGGACAATTGCACTCATCTCACACGCCAGCAAGGTTATGCTCAAAATCATACAAGGTAGGCTTCAGCAGTATGTGGACCGAGAACTCCCAGAAGTACAAGCGGGATTCCGAAGGGGCAGAGGAACTCGAGACCAAATTGCCAACATGCGCTGGATTATGGAGAAAGCCAGAGAGTTCCAGAAAAACATCTACTTCTGCTTCATTGACTATGCAAAAGCCTTTGACTGTGTGGACCACAGCAAACTATGGCAAGTCCTAAAAGAAATGGGCGTGCCTGACCACCTTATCCATCTCCTGAGAAACCTATATGTGGGACAGGAAGCAACAGTTAGAACTGGATATGGAACAACGGATTGGTTCAAAATTGGGAAAGGAGTACGACAAGGCTGTATATTGTCCCCCTGCTTATTTAACTTATATGCAGAATACATCATGCGGAAGGCTGGACTGGAGGAATCCCAAGCTGGAATTAAGATTGCTGGAAGAAATATCAACAACCTCTGATATGCAGATGATACCACTCTGATGGCGGAAAGTGAGGAGGAACTAAAGAACCTTGTAATGAGGGTGAAAGACGAGAGTGCAAAAAACGGTCTGAAGCTCAACATCAAAAAAACTAAGATCATGGCCACTGGTCCCATCACCTCCTGGGAAATAGAAGGGGAAGATATGGAGGCAGTGACAGATTTTACTTTCTTGGGCTCCATGATCACTGCAGATGGAGACAGCAGCCCCGAAATTAAAAGACGCCTGCTTCTTGGGAGGAAAGCAATGACAAACCTTGACAGCATCTTAAAAAGCAGAGACATCACCTTGCTGACAAAAGTCCGAATAGTCAAAGCTATGGTTTTTCCTGTAGTGTTGTATGGAAGTGAGAGCTGGACCATAAAGAAAGCTGACCGCCGAAGAATTGATGCCTTTGAATTGTGGTGCTGGAGGAGACTCTTGAGAGTTCCCTGGACTGCAAAGAGAACAAACCTATCAATTCTAAAGGAAATCAACCCCGAGTGCTCATTGGAAGGACAGATCCTGAAGCTGAGGCTCCAGTACTTTGGCCATCTGATGAGAAGAGAAGACTCCTTGGAAAAGACTTTGATGCTGGGAAAGTGTGAAGGCAAGAGGAGAAGGGGACGACCGAGGATGAGATGGTTGGACAGTGTCATCGAAGCAACCAACAGGAATTTGACACAACTCCAGGAGGCGGTGGAAGATAGGAGGGCCTGGCATGCTCTGGTCCATGGGGTCACGAAGAGTCGGACATGACTAAACGACTGAACAAACAATGTTTTTGGTCTTGCTATTCAAACAACAGAACACAGTCTGTTCTTTTTTGAATGTACAGTCTGTCTTCCGACCAAGGAATGGCACTCAAGGAAGGCACTATCTCTCCAATCAGTGTATAATCCCACTGTATTCAAATATATTAAAATGTTTGTATGCATTACCTCCAATGACATTCTATATCAGTGGAGCTCAGAGTTTCACTATTCTTCCAAAATATGCCACTGCGAAAGTAAGATACATGAAAGCCAGTGGAACACCCAAGCTTTGCTCTCCAAGACAAAACGTGGAATCATGTTTCACACATGAACATGTTGTGCCGCAAGCCTCCCTGTGGAGTTTTTTTTGGGGGGGGGCTACAATGAAAGATGCCCTTTCCCACATGATGAGGACACTTGGGAAAGAGGCTCTCATGAAAATCTAGGTACATGTGGAAATAATTAGTCTTAGTTCCCTAGCCTAAGCCATGAAGAACATTAAAAGCAAAACCAGGAAAAATATCAGGAACCAATGGGCAAAATCTGGTTGCTTACCATATTGTATCACACTTTAACATAGTAAGTCACCAAAAGATTCAGTCAGAGGGTAAGAAACTGACACATGCAGTGTGCTCCATCACAAGAGTACTTACCTCTGCTTTGATAAGATCATGAGAAGTGGAATCAATGGGACATAGAAAGTGATAAGAAAAATGGCCACTAATTTCAATGGAACTACTTCGATGATTTTTGGCTTAACAATTTATGTTCACAGACAGAGTTCTAACTTCTGTCCTCTGAAGATGCCGGCCACAGAGACTGCCGAAACGTTAGGAAGAACAACCTTCAGAACACGGCCAAAGAGCCCGAAAAACCCACAACAACCAATCTCAATTTGAGATAGTAAGTAATGCAGTCACTCACTCTTCTCAATAAAAACCTTTAAGGAAACTGGATTCTTTACTGAAGCATTCAATTTTGAAAAGTTTGATTCTCAGGCCTACCCTATAGAAACCATATCTGAGCATGTATAACTTCAAAAGCTGTTCCCAGGTCATCATTTTGTAATGCTTTTCTTGACTACTATGCAGACACAGCAGGGCATCATTAGCACCAATTTGGACGGGGACTTGTCTTTGGCAGATTCAGGCCAAATTAGCCACAGTTCAGTTTGCAGACTGGTCTGTCTCTTGTTACAACAAGACTCAAGAGGACGAGGGAGGTCTTCATTGATCAACTTTCCTCATATGTCACCATCAAAGTTGTCTCACTTTAGGAATCAAAGTCAAAAACAAATAAAGGCACAGAAACAACCAAACAGTGAAATAATTTCAAAGTCAGTGCATGTGTTGACCTATCTGAGCATAAGAAAGGCATTTTGTGGCGCCCAAGAATAACACACATATTATAGCACAAGCTTTTGTGGATTTGACAATTAAAATATTACTGTCGGTTGGAAGGTTGACAAAGGTGCAGAAAAGGGAAGGTGATTTCAACCATGCAAGCAGAAAGATACAGGAAAAGACAGGCTGAAATCTAGTAGTAAGTGGCAACAAGGATAGGCCCATTGAAGCGGAGGGAATCTGGTGAGTCAACTCCTCTGTAAGTTCTACTGATTCAATGGGCTTACTCTAGTTGTCCCTTACTACTGGATTCCAACCACAGGCTACAATGAAGACACAGAACGAAAAAGCGTGCAAAATATAGTGGCCACTCACAAAGCAGCGGGGATGCTGCTCTGTGAGTGGGCACCCCTTTCGCCACAGTGTGGCTAAGCCCCACGACGAATCTGTCAGCCTTAAAGTTGGGGGCGGCGGAGAGGGGGGAGAGACACCAAACCCTGCAGAATACACTCACCCGCTGGGCCGTAGCCAAGTGCCGGCACCCCACCTTCGGGCAGCCCCTAGAAGGAGAAAGGAAATTCAGATCATCACCATCTTAGAACTACAGAGCTGGAAGGGATCCTATGGATCATCGAGTCCAGCCCCTCTCACGGGAGACCCAGTGGGGAACTGAACTCCCAACTTCTGATTCTGCGGCCAGAAACCTAAACCACTCAGCTCTACCCAAGATGTGCCAGCTTTCCTTTAAAAACTGAAACATCCGACAGGCACGCCTGCAAAATAAAGCTCCTCGCGGCCCTCGGCCACCCGCTCACCGCAAAGCGCCGCCATAGCTGCTCCAACCCTCGACCGAGACCCGACCGCCTTTACGACACCGGGCTGGGCAAGCCGGATGTCCTAAAGCAGCCACCGTAGCTCCGCGCGGGCCAGACGGCTTTCTTGCGACAGCACGTGGGGGAGTCGGGGAGGCGCTTGACGGCCAGGCGTGGCGAAGAGGCGCCGGGTGTCCCTAGAAGCCAGGCTTAAAACTTGAGGCGCGCTCGAGATGGAGGCGAAGGCAGCGGCGGCCGTCGAGCGGGTGTTGCCGGCCTCGCCCAACTGGTACTGCAGCCGGTGCAGCGACTCCTCCAAGGATGGGCGCCTCTTCGGCTTCGCGGCTCGCCACGCCGTGTACCTCCTGGAGGTCCGCGGCGCGGCGCCCTCCTTCTACGGTACGGACCGGGGCTGAGAAGCCTCCCTTCCAGGCAGTTGAGGTGGGAGGGACCCGGCGGAGGCCTCCTCCTCCTCCTCCTCGTCGTCCCATGCCCGCGTCGTCCTCGCAATGTTTGAAGCTTTCCCTATACTCGTGTAATGGTTTCCGCCTCCCCGAGTTCATGGAAGGGGGCATGTTTTTTACCTGCAGGACGGGGCCGTGTTCGGGCGCCTGCTGTGCATGGAGGAAGGGCGAGGTTCAAACCCAACCGCCCACCCCCTGTATCTCCAGGTCGGACTAGGAAAGGGGCCTGAGGGAAGCCCGGGAGAACCTCTGCTAGTCATTGAGGACAGCAGGCTCTCGAGTCTGGAATTGGTGTAAAGCAGTTGCCTGTGCTTCGGCATTTATTTATTTACTCGTTCATTTATTTAAAATACGTTTACCCTGCCTTTCTCCTTAAGAAGAACCCAAGGCGGCTTACAGCATTAAAAGGCAATATTGTAAAAGCAAGAATAATGGATACTGAGGAGGAAGCATGTGTAGACAGTTATCAGAGGGCGTTTCCCCTTGTTCTCTGCTTGTGAACTTACTTCAGTGGTGTCTGGTAACCTCTATAGTGCCTTGATGCAACGGGGTTTTCTTGTGTTGCTGCAATGTTTCTGCACTAGGCTTAGAAGGGGGGTCTGTTATGCCCCCACTACTCCAGACATGCCAGAAACTGAGGCAGATGTATTATGCACACAGCATATCTGTTTGTGTGACACAGTGCATGGTGATCTACAAGCTGCATTTCTTCTCACATTTAGATAAAACGGGGTCTTTCCCATCCCTGGTTAAGCCATTGTGGGAAATGTTAAAATACATTTTGTGGGAAGTTAATGAGTTCCCTCATTAAGTTCAGAAAAACGAACTAGTAGTAACTCATCAACCTAATATTGGAATAGAAATTAGACAAAGGTAAGAAATAATGTAATATTAAACATAGTTAAGAAGTAAAGCAAGAAGTGCATAGACAGTAGCTTGTAGTTATAAGCACCTTTTGCTGATAGTTTGCACCTGTAAATTGGAAAGTTGGTGATAACTCTTTCCTTCTGTACAGTATACCTCACTCCCCAGAGGCTTGGAAGACCTTCCAGAGCAGATTTGAGTGCGGCAGGTCTTCCATTGTGGTGGTCGTCTGTTTACATGCTATGGACTCTCCCACAAAGCCTTTGCATAGGTGGTGTTATTAAGAATCCTTTGAAACCAAAAGTTGATTTATTGTATCTTTCAATCTCGTATCTTCACAGGGGAGCTAGCTAGCCACACTGAAAGAGTTTCTGGATTCTCGTTTTGTCCACACTCTGGTCAGAATAACTACTGTGTTAGTAGCTCTGATGATGGAACTGTGAAAATCTGGGATGTACATACATTGACTGTTGTGACGGAACATATGCTGCACCAGGTAAAACAGTTGACTCTGAAGCTCTGGTTGTCATGTGCAAATTTTGCTAGACTTTTCCACTGTAAAATTGCAGTTTTATGAGACAGCTGGATATGAGGAACACACAAAAAATGTTTTAGGGAGATTTTATTCTGTGGTGTCAGATACGAACCTTGAGGAAAAGTTGGCTAATTCACCTTATTTTTCTCAGTGTTGAATCTCTACCTGTCTTTTCATTATACTTTGCTCCCTTGTGTTATGTTTTGGCTGTAGATTTAGTCATTTTTAGATAAGATCCATTATGATCTTTGGGATAAGTAAGATTTAACTGAGTGTACATGAGCAAGATTAAGTATGGATTGAATTATATTTTTTTCTCTAGTTGCATGTTTAGGGACTTTTTTGTTGCCATTGTTTTTCTGTTTTCTTTTTCTAATGTGTTCCAACATCATGATTGGACAAGATATAGTGTAATTTAGGTGGAGGAGAAGAAAATACTTCATCACATAGACAATGGTCTCATGGAACTTGTGGACACTTCTGCAACATCCAGTTGGGGTTTTACATGCTTCCAAGGGGAAAACCATAAGTTGCCAGAGCTAATTGACAAGGTGCTGGTTGCATGCTGGTGTTGCACCAAGTTCTGATCCTGATCACATACCCAGCACACCAGGAGCTAACCATGGGAATTTGCACAATTCCTCTTATTTGCGCATAAAATGCCAGAAGTATTGGTTTATTGGTTTTTAAAAACTTTATTGCACTTCTATGCTGCCTTTATCCCAGCAAAGGGTAACACAAAGATTTTGGCCAGTGAGAGGAATTCCATTTGGAAGCAAAAACCTAAAAGTTTCAGAGCAAAACAGTGTCCCTTATGCTTTTTGGTCCATATAGGAAGTAGTGATAGTTCAAGAACTTCAGCAGAGTTACAGACATGTAGAGTTACATTGGGCAAAATATGCTCCATTTGAATCTCTATTCTTGGGAATATTTGTTATGTATTATAGAGTTAGAACTTGCTCTTATCTCCCGAAGAGACAATAGTGTTATTTGTGCTGAAGTAGTCACTAAGGCTACAATCCTAAATGCACTTTATTAAGTTGTATTGATCTTAGTAAGACTTATTTCTAAGCAGCAGTGTTGAAGGTGTAAGAGATTGTAACCTGTGTCCTTCAAAGGTCACTTTATGATGAGAGATTGATGACCAGTGATTTTGACTTTCATGAATGTGGTCTGCCAAAAGGTTCTGTGGTCACTGATGGACCCTGATGTTGCTGCTTCTGCTTCCTGTTTGGTAACTGAAGACCAAATTGACATTCCTCAAAGAAGCTGTGTTTGGCCAGTTGCTCATCCTTTGCTGGCCCATTATCTACTTGTCATCTTCATCATCATTGTGTGTTGTCAAGCGGCTTCCAATATATTGGAGCCCTGTGGATTAGTGACCTCCCAAATAGCCTGTCATTTCTCTGCAAATTAAATCTGTAAATAAAATGCCAAAGAGCATCCATGACTAATTACCTTTTTAAAATTGTTTTTCAATTTCAGAATACAATTACGGCATTGCACTGGTCACCCAAAGTGAGTGACTTGGTTGTGTCTGGTGATGAGAAGGGAATAGTAATTTGCTACTGGCATAATCGAAATGACAGCCAACAGTTCTTCCCAGAGCCCAGAATCATATTCTGTCTCACTTGTTCTCCACACCATGAAAATCTGGTGGCAATTGGGTAAGTACATCTAGGGTTACATAATTTGATGCAGGTTGCAATCCTACTTGGGAATAAGCCTGGGACCTTGGGACTCTTTGTGCACATAGCTTAAAGTTGTTGTTTTTTTAAAGTTAAAAAAAAGTGGTGCCTTGAGTTGCAAACTTACTTCGTTTCGTGATGATGGTCGTAACTCAAGTTGGTCGTAACTCAAAGCACATTTGCTATAGGAACACATTGAAATGCCATTAATCCTTTCTGGCCATAGGAACTAATGCAAAAGTGGTTAATCCGTCCACTAGGGCGAGACTTTTTTTAACCTAAAATGACCTCTAAGGTTTAAAAAAAAGGGCAGGAAAGGAGGGAAGGAGCCTTTTTTCTGGTCATATCTCAGAGTGCCAGTCGCAAGTCAAAACAAAATTTTGTGACTAGCTGGTTGGAACTCAAATTGGTCGCAAGTCAAGATGTTCATCATTTCAGTTAATAAACATTGATATTTAAAATACAGGTATATGTAAGCTATATAATGTTACTGTTTTAGTTAAATGAAACAATTTAAGTTGTTCTGTGATTAACCTATTAAATTAAAATCAGTTCTGATATACTGTAGCTGTTATACTGTTATACTAATCTGACAGGTTATTATTCTAAATATTAAATCTTCATCCGGTTGCAAGTATTAAAGATTGTAGCTGCCAACAAGAATGAGGCTTTACATTTAAAAATCATGATTTAAATAAAGTTGTACTGACTAGTGATTTAAATTGACTTGATTAAAAACCAAATCCACCCTACTAGAAACTGAAGGTACTTTATGTCCTACAGTACTACAAGTTTGCTTGTTTTACAATTTTTGTAAAGTTGATTGAATGTTTTAAAAATCAGATTCTTGAATTTTGGTTATCTCTATTACTTTTATATGGACTATATATTTTCAACCACATCTTTGATGTATCATCTGCTTTCAGGAAAATTGTTCTTGACTGACTAGCAAATGGTCTGCTAGTTAGTCCAGCTGATTGTAATTCAGAATTGTTTCATAAACACTGGAGTCATTAAAACATTGAAAAACTTCTCAATTGTCTTTTGGTTATGAAAGCATGGGAAACATAGAAATCCAATAGTAAGCCACAACTAAACTAGGCCAGTTGACTCAGTGGAACTTAGCAAATTCCCATTGATTAAGTGGACCTACTCCAGTTGCAACAGACTTCTGGACTTCAGCTACTGTTGTGTATTCATATTTTGAATTCATATTTGCTAGAGTTTTTAATTTCTTTTACCTGGCAGTCAATGTAAATTATTCCTTATGTAGCTTTTAGATGCATGTTGTCTGCTCCTTCCCTGCAGAGTAGGAAAAAAATGTTCCTTTCAAAAATGGTGGTGGGGGGGGCACATTTTATACAGACATAAACCAGTGTGGTATTATTTATTACCTGAAAATTGAAGTGCCTCTTTTTCAATAAAAATCCTTTATTTTAAGTTACAAAGATGGAATTGTGGTTGTTATCGACATCAGTAGAAAGGGAGATGTTGTCCATCGCTTGAGAGGTCATGACGATGAAATACATTCCCTAGCTTGGTGTCCTGTGCTTGGTGAGGAAGTTGTATGCAATCGACAAGAGGAGGTCCAAGGTACGTACATACGAACAGTTTCCCTCTAGCAATCTCCTTTCTTGTGTTATTTCTGCCAAGGGACACAAGGAATATTGGGGTTTTAATTTCACAATAATAGAAAGTGCTGTTTTAACTTGGTTTTACTTTTAACTTGGTTTCCACTTTCAGAAGACAGCACTGCTGAAGGTGTGACAGAAGAAGCAGCTGTAACAAAAGGCTACTGCTTAGCCTCTGGAAGCAAAGATCAGACCATTCGTGTATGGAGCTGTACTAGAAACAGAGGTCGGTCTGGAGGATTTTGATGCCTTTTTTACAATGTGTGCAGTTTGTGTGTGACTCAGCATATTTGTTTCATGCTCTGCCATTTAAAGTATTAGTAGACTAGTACCAACAAATTGCAGCTATTGTTAATAACCCAAAGTGTAGGGCTCTGGTACCCTAAGAATGAGTGACAAGTGTTTCTTTCCTTAATTGATTTTTTTGGCGGTGACATGATTGAAGGGTGAGTAAAATAGAAAGTAGAACAATCACTTGTTTTAAATGAGGGACAGGTTTTCTTTATCAGAAAAAGCACAGTATAGTTCCATTCATGCTCAGGCAGAAATAAAACTCACTATTTTCATGTACCTTTGCAGATTTTACTGAGATTCTAGCCTGGCCTGAGAATGAAGGCTTCTGCTGTGGGAAGTCATGAGGTCAGGAGTTAGGACTGTAAGAACAGCTTATAAGCAAAATTGTTCACAGCTGTTTGGGTTATGAACCAAAACACTCTAAAATTGGGATGCTCAAGTTCTCATGTTGGAGAGCAGTTATTTCATGTGTCTCCCTTGTTCTGATGTCAGTTGAGACTGGCCACCTATACACAGGAAAGGTATTTTATAACCATTCATCCTTCATGACCCCATAGCGGTAACCACGCTGAAATTACCCTTCTTGAAAAGAAGAGGTGGAAGCATTGAATCAGCTGTGAAAGAGCGTCTCTGGTTAACATTGCACTGGCCCCAACATCTGCCTACACAGATCTTTTCCAGCTGTTTTGGGTAAGTAGCCTCTTTGAGTTAATTTGACTAAATGCAGGGCAACGGGGATAGAAAAATAAGGATGTTTAATCCTTGTAAGGCATAGTAATTGGGAAAGCACACATGCATGCAATTTAGGAATTATTTTCTTGGCATTCTGTAGCTTACATGTTTCTGAAATTTTATTCAAAAGATGGCTTTTTTATTTCTAGGCTGCTTTTGTAGATGTATTTAAAACACAAAGTAGCTTTTCACTCTTTAGAATCTGTTTGTTTTTACTCATGTTCACTCTTCAAAAGATCAATTCTTTGTAAACTGAAATTATAATTCTCTTTATGTGTGTATCCGCAGTTACTGCATTTCTTACTGTTCTTCACAGAGGTGAACTGCTACAGTGGGATTTGACCCAACCTGGGAAGCGGAAGTGGGAGCTTCTAGGGGCTTCATCAGAAGGACAGAACCATTCCAGAATCGTGTTCAATTTGTGTGGCCTGCAAACAGAGAACCAACAGTTACTTCTTTCCACTTCAATGGACAGGGACGTAAGTGTCATTTTAAAAGCATTTCAGAACTGTATTCATGTTCAGGGTGCTACGGATGTCCCTGTTGGGTTACCATTAGTGGCCATAAATCTTGCCTGGAAATCACCTTTTAATTTCTCTACACTCCCCAAATTTTCCACATACTGACAGTAAGTTTGAATTGGAAAAGTGTTTTTGTGCTGGGTTGATGTGTTATCTATCTGGTCACACCATTCTGGGAAAAAGTCAGAATGTAATGAATTGAATAAGACGAGTCCGACATTTATGTATATATTTCTGTATTGAAAAGTAGTTCACTTTTATCAAGAACACATTCAGGCTATCTGTTCCATGCTCTTGCTGCCTCATTCACCAGAGATAAGAAAAAGACTTCATGCTTTTTCTTATCTCTGGAGCTGCCAAATCCATTCTGATTTTTTATTTTTTCAACAACTTGTTAGTCTCATCTTTTATGCAAATGAATGTCTCACCTATGTATCATCCATGGTTCTTGCTATTTTGGTTTTATGATTATCTGGTGTTTTTAAAAATCCCGTTTCATAGAAGAAATGAATGAAGGTTTAGTAATTTACGTATTTCTGTGTCTCAAATAAACTCAGCTTCACTTCTATTTTGTGGATAGAGAGGTTAAATTCTGGGGCATAGATCGCTCATGTTGGAATCCCCTTCTTAACAGCAGTGCTCCGATTTTGAAAATAGTATACCTGTGGAGGGAGACTTTGTAGACAAACTTGGTTACTCTTAAATCTGTCAGTTGTTTTTGTTTCACTATATTCTCATGGAAATTTCCTTAACAGTTTTCTGTCTCTCTTCAGGTAAAATGTTGGGACATGACAACTTTAAATTGCTGCTGGACAGTACCCTCTCTTGGGGGATTTGTTTACAGTCTGGCCTTTTCCCCTGTGGACACAGGCTGTCTTGCTGTAGGAGTTGGAGACAGCATGCTCAGGGTGTGGAACACCTTGTCCATTAACAACCAATATGATGTAAAAACCTTCTGGCAGGGCATTAAATCCAAGATCACAGCTGTAAGTGTGCACCTTACTTCTGGATTTTTCAGTGCTTAGTCATTTTGATTCCCAGAACTGACAGTGACCTGTAAATGCTTACTATATTGTATGTCATTATCATCATAGAACTGCAGAGCTGGAAGGAACCCTATGGATAGTCAAGTACAGCCCTTGCCAAAGAGACACAATGGCAAATCTAACTCCAACCTCTGGCTCTGCAGACAGATACCTAAACCACTGAATTACTTAACAGTTCTAATCCTAGGTTGCCACTTACACTATGTCTCCTGGTAAGATAGGGGGATGATCCTGCTTCCCTACCCCAGCAGCTGTGGGTCCTAAGGCTGCATCTGTTTTGATTTAAAAACAACTTTGCTGAACAAATCCCTTGTTCCCTGTAAGGTATGTGGGGGGACGATTTTCCCAAGTTTTGGAAGTCCCCAACAGACATCCTCTATATATTAAAAAAGTATATATGTATGGCCCCTAGAGGGCACGAGGGCACCCTTTCAGTTTTTTAAAAAAGTTTTTTGTTAAACCTGTTTTTTTCAGTCAACAAAAATCTATTTGGTAGACTTTAAGCACATAACCACTGCATTTTCATTTTTTTAAAAACGCACACCACAGTCTCCTCACTTAGTCCTGCTCCCGTGGTAGTGATGCCCTGGAGTCCTAGCAAATCTGAACAAAGGCCCTTGGCCCTCCTGAGATCACCCATTGCCATGATAAGATAACTCTGATTTTGCTTTCATAGATACCATTCCTATCCAGTTACAGTTGCACAGTTTGGATTCAGATTAAATTAATGAAAGAAAAATGTTTGTAGCAACCAGAAATTCTGTTAACAATGAATAAACAGCCATCGGAGGTGCTTTGTATGCATAACAAGGTCACAAACTGGAGCAGTGTTCAGAGTTATAAAAGTGATAATTTTGAACTCTGACTTGACCAAGCATAATTAGATTTTATTGTGCCATCAATAAGTAACTGCTATGCCAGGTGGCAGTGGCTAATGTTTCTGCTTGTTATACCATCAGCAGTTTCGACTGGAAAAGTAATCCTTATTGGGAAGTCCACTTCTGGACTGCAGCTCAGTTTTTGTTGTTGTTGCAAGGGGTTAGAAGGTGATGCACTCTTGTTTCTTTGAAATTGGCACTACATGTTGCTCGAGATTGTATTGCATTATTGACCATGTCAAGCAGGGTGAATAAAAATCAATTAAAAATAATTGATTTAAATCATGATTTAAATTCTAATTTTTTAAAATCTAAATAATTAAAAAATCCAATTTTAAAATCAAATCCACCGTACCAAGAAGCTTTCCACAACTGTGCCAGCTAGTTTTTATGTCTATAGTCAGAAAAGTCATTACCTAAAATCGGTATCCAAAAAGAATTTAACCCTTATGGCTTTTCCTGTTGTTTACAGTTGTCTTGGCACCCAACAAAGGAAGGCTGTTTAGCCTTTGGAACAGATGATGGGAAAGTTGGTATCTATGACACTTACTCTAGCAAGTAAGATATGGTTCTGATTTTGTAAACCACAGTAAAGAACATAGTATTAATTTATAATATCAGAAAGTAATGTTCCTCTCAAGTAATGTGAAGAGCATAATTACAGACCTTGTTGGATGTAATGCCAAAAATGTAAACAGTTTTCCGCAGCTTCTTTTTCTCCTTTAAATGTTAGCAGCATATACTATTGAGAAGTCATGTAAACATGGATATAATTTCCAAGTAAAGATTGCAGTATGATTTCCAGTAATATTTAAGCCACATTAAACTGTTGGACATAGTTTTAAACTGCATAAAATCAAGATGGCATAATGTTGGGGGCTGACTTATTACTTGTAAGGCAAATGTGCTACATCAGATCATAGTTTATCTAAAGTAGTGGGGAAACTTTCTGAAAAATGTTCTAATTTAAGAGTTTCCAGAAAACACATTGCTTCCTCAGCTATCCTTATAGTTTGTTTTGAGTGTTACCCTAATCAGAATCCAGATTGTTCCATCAGTTCATAGTTGTAGATTGCCTGCCAGGAGTGTTGACATTAATGTGAGCCACATACCATGAGGTCTTTTTTTTCCTTTATAGTCCAAAGATTGGGAAATGAGTGGTTTATTTTCATATGGGCTTTAACAACAAATTCAGCCCCCTTGTTTTCCTAATTTGAATGTATTTTGTGTATCCAGGTATGTCCCTTTCAAAGTGAAAAGTATGCATAAAGTTGATCTTGGGAAGTTCTAATTGTACTGATATTCCCTGTCCCAGGAGAAGATATAGGAAAGTTCACCTGCAAATGAGTTATCAATAGTCTTGTCTTAGAACTTGAAGTGAACGAATGCAGAGGGTTGTGAAAAGTGCAGGTGTTCTGCTCTCTGGCTTCTGGTCCGGTTTAATTATTTCTTCATCTGTTTGTGTTAGTAATTTTTTCTCTTCAATTTCTTGTATTTTACATTAGACAATGTGTGATCAATATAGTTTCTTGAAAGATGACACCCATTCTCTCACATATGCTCATTAGGCCCCCACAGATCTCCAGTACCTTCCACAAGAAAACTGTGTATACATTAGCATGGGGACCTCCTGTTCCTCCACTGTCTTTTGGTGAGTGTTGGGAATCATGTCTATGGTAGATGAAGCTGTTTTTATTGGTACAAATGGTTTTCTTAAAATGCTCTAAGACAATGGTCCCCAACCTTGGGTCCCCAGATGCTCTTGGACAAAACCTCCCACATGCCATCACCACTGGCTGTGCTGACCAGGATTTCTGGGAGTTGTAGTACAAGAATATCTGGGTTACCCAAGGTTGGGAAGCACTGCTCTAAGAGAAAGTACGATCCAGCCCACAAACAATGTATTGGAAAGGCTGGGAATGTCCTGCAAGTTTGTAAACGCTCCCTGCCACTGCTGAATTCACTGAGCTGATTTCAAAATTATGAGAAACCTGTAGAAGAGGATGATTTTTTTTCCTTTGCTGGAGTAAGATTCATGGGCTCCTTTTCTAAATATTGCCATGCATTGGTGCTCTCTAGTAAAAGAGATCACCTTTGTTCATGAGGAATTTGGTGAACCATTTGTCCATCCGGCTGAATCTTTCTCAAGGGATTTGGGTATAGTTTTTTTCTGTGAGAACCACATCTGATCCTTAGTAAAAGATCTGAGGTCCAAGGGCTAAATGCTTGGGCACTTTAAAACACTTATATTCCTTGGATCTTCTCAAACATTTCAGCTCATTTGATGTTGCTTATGGCTTCATATTGTAGATGCACTAGAAGTGCTACATCTCAACCATCTGCACACATGTAGTTTCAGTCTCATTCACACTGTGCATATGTTGTGGAAAGCTAAACCTGATTTTAGTTCTAGTAGTCAGACAACACAGACTAATAGTGAACATGTACCTGTCTAAATCCTTCCTAACTAAAGCAGTTCACAGGCTGGAATAATACTTCCGTATCATTTTGGGTATTTTGTATTTGCCTGCATAAATAAGAGTAGAAAACTTATTAATTCACTTGAGGGCTCTTAGTTTTATTGCACATAAAGGCTACTTGAGATTTTTGGTTTGACTGTATCGGGAATATTATGGTGTGCAAGTATAGGACATACAAGTTTGAGACCAATGTGCCTGTGCGAAGTCCATAAGTGACAAGGAGATCTCTGGCTCTCTATAATTCGTGACATGGGGTTTGTTTCTTGGGTTATATTATGCAACACATAAATGTTTAAAGAGTGACAGAACCATATTATACGTACCACCAGAGCTTCAGGCTTAATATATCTTTTTGTAGACCAGTTGGTAAATCTTTGACACTAATATTGAGAGTGTACACTTGTGAAAAGAGGAGCTAGCATGATGCATTTTTCTCTTGCAGGAGGAGATGGTGATAGGCCTTCGGTAACCCTATACAGCTGTGCGGGAGAAGGAATTGTCTTCCAGCACAACCCTTGGAAACTTAGTGGAGAAGCTCATGACATCAACAAAGTCATTCGAGAAACCAACTCGGTCAAAGTGAGCAAGCATCCATGTTTTGACATGCTGTCCAGTTGCTTCTGGTTTATTATGGTCCTGTGAATTAGTGATTTCTATTCACAGATTGCTCACGTCTTGCAGACTCAAGGGCGCAGCTTTATTTACTGGATCAATGTATCTCTTATCTTCCTATTTTCTTCCTGCTTTCACCTTTTAGCAGTGTTACTGTCCTTTCCACTGATTCTTCTCTTTTCAAGATGTGTCCAAAACAGGATAGCCTTAGATTATTCCTTTTCCCTGCTGTGAATGTAAAAGTCATGGATCAGACTTACGCATATTCTCCATATCTGTTGTATTGCAGTTGTGACAGAGAGATCCCTGATGCTTGCAGATTTGAAGCATTGGGTAATGTGGATGGCTCCTCAAGGAACTGGGCCATTTGCAGCCCAGCTTTTGCTAGGAAATACAACTTGTCTTTTTAGTTCTCATTCAAATTTCAAACAAGGCAGACCGTAACCAGGAAAGAAGCTCAGCCTGGTTGCGAAGTTAAAGGATAGGGAGTTTAATATAAAGTAGCTGAAGAGAGACAGGATGTAGAAGAATTTCTGGGCTCCTGAAATGTGTAGCTTTAAACTTCTAATTTTAAGAGGAACAGCATGTCTTGGAAGTAGAGCACAGTATTACATCAATTGGTCCAATCAGGGTCAGTCCAGTATATTTTTCAGGTGCGTCCCCCCATTTTACATATAGAAACGAGCTGGACTTGGCAGTTGGCTCTGACATTAGCTCTAAGTAACTAGATGTTACCGTCTCCACATCTGAGGGCTGCAGGTTGGTTTATGAGGCTGAAGACAGGCTGTATGGTGCACTTCATCCTGTCCGCTAAGAAAAGGAGATGGCCAGGAACTCAGGCTGAATGGTAGGCTGCTGCCCCAAGCTTTCACTATACAGTGGTACCTTGCTAAACGATGAATCCGCATAACAATGACTTTTTGCGATTGCTATAGTGATTCGCAAAACAGTCATTCCAATGGGGGATTTTTGCTGGACGTCGATTAGGTCCGTGTTCACAAGACGATGCTTTTTTTCGGCTCCGCAAAATGGCTGCCCTGTGTTTTCCGGACCCATGTTTCGCAGGGCAGCTATTTTTACAGCTCATCAGTGCTCGCAAAATGGCTTCCCTATGGGCAATCTTCACTGGACGATGAGATACTTTCCCCATTGGAATGCATTAAACCGGGTTTCAATGCATTCCAATGGGGAAAGGGTTTTCGCATGATGATGATTTCGCTAAACAGCGATTTTCACGGGATGGATTATCGTCATGCGGGGCACCACTGTAATCTTCTGTCTCAGGCAGTTACCCCATTCTTCTTAATGGGAGAACCAGCAATGAGTCCTTACTTGGTGATTAAATTGGAACAGCATAGGTCTCCATGAAGGTTCCCACTAAGTCGGGAGCATGTGTGGGTGCTCATGACTCCACTTCCCTCTGTGCAGCTCTCTTTTCTGCGCAGCAATTGTTGGAGGTTCCAGTTGCAATGGAACCCAGCATGCCGGGGGGCGGGGGCAGAGTTGCGTGCACAGATGCTCATGAGAGGCGGAGCCCCACTTAGTGTGGCTGAAAATTAGAGGGTATGTTGGTCTCCATGTTTCAGTCTGTTGCCTATAAGAATGGGTTGAAGAAAATAGGATAAAGTAAAGCTGAAGCAAAATTATGCAGCCACAATAGAAGGAAATGGCCAAGTATTTGTTAGTAGGAGGAGGTAAAGAAAATTTTGCACTTGTAGAGGGCTAGGTCTAGAGTAAAGATCTAAATGGAAGAATTTGCCAATGGTATCTTCTGTTACTGCAGTATAATAACCACAAGAGGGCAACAAGAGTAAGATAATAGTGAGAGTGTGCTTGTGGAGGAATTAAAGCCCACACTCAGTTGACTGCCATATTTAGCTGCTATCCTTGCTATGACTCTAAATCTTTAGTAAATTTAAAACATTTGAAATTCTCAGTCTTCTGTTGAAACATGGTGTTTTAAAACCTGTAAACAGACTGAATTCTGAACACATCTATCTCACATTGAATCCCCTCTCCTTATGACAGGATGCCTTATTAAATCTCTTTTGGTAAAATTGCCAGCCATTCTTGTTACACATGAATAAATTATTGGCACAGTAAAACTTAACAGAACAATGGAGTTAGATTTGGATTAAAGATCTACCAGATGTTGGCTGGTCTTTATTTTTTTCTTTGTCTCAAACACGCACATTTAATTTCAAAAGGATGATGTGCATCTTCTTTCTGGGATAAGCAGGGAGCAAGGAGTGTCAGAGTTGGAATGTAGTAGAGATTCTATTCCACGTCTTCAGAATGTTTCTTAATTCTGTTCTAGTTGTTATATTTACTTCCGTGGAGATGTTCCAATAGCCATACTGTATTCTTCTCATGTGCATTCATATAGTGAGATGCATGGTTCAGACTCTGTAATTTCTCATGGAGGCTGTTTTGGGCTCCCTCTCCCAGATAGTTCGGATAAATTCAGTCTAGCTACAAAGTGAAAAACAGAAATAAATGATTTCAGGAGAATGAAATAGCTGGTGCTCCTGCGGATGATTATTATTGCCCTGACTGCTTTCAGATGAGTCTTTGACTGTGCAATTGCACTGATCTATTCAAGGAAATTTGTGGAAGGGCCAGATAACAATTTGCAGCCCTTCTATGTTTTATCTTTGATTATACTGTGGTTTGTTTTTTCTTACCAGTAAGAGTGGTCAGAAGACTTGCCACATAGTGTCTTTGAATTATACATGATAGGATGCTTTTTGATGCCTCCTTGTTATCCTCTGCTGTCTTTTTATCCTTTTATCATGTATTTTTAGAGAACCTGTGAACATAGATTTCAGAACTATTAAGTTTCCATGGTTTTCATCTTCTTTCTTTTTAGTACAAATTACCAGCACACACAGAGATCAGCTGGAAGCCTGATGGCAGCACCTTGGCTATTGGTAATGAAGATGGGTATGTGCAAAAATTTTAACTGAATGCTAGGTTGTCATTTGCAGGAGGAACAGTGGTCAGTCAGCATGAAGAAAACTTAGTGTACTTACCCCTGCCTTGTTTTATTTTATTTGTTTTAAATCTGTGATAGTTCTACCTTTTGGAAGGGAGAAGTAGTTTCCTGGCCATGTAATAGCAGCAGCTAGTAAATGTAATGCTCATTTGTTTCAGTTGGTGACAGAATGTGATCATACATTGAAAGAAAAGAATAGGAAACTTGTTTTAGTAGAAGACCTAAAACACTGGGTCTTAACCTTGGGTTACTCAGGAGTTTTGGACTGCAACTCCCAGAAGCCTTCACCACCAACTGTGCTGGCTGGGGTTTCTGGGAGTTGCAGTTCAAAAACATCCGAGTAACAAAGGTTAAGAACCACTGACCTAAAGCAGCAAGCAATAAAAATTGTGTTGTGTTCAAAAAGTTAACAATCTCAGTTTTGTAGTGAGCCATGGTCTTAACATTTAATGAATTGTTGCTAGCCTGGAACTTGCATGGTTCCTTTTTTTTCACTCCCAAAAGGCTACCAGGAATTTAGAAGTTTTGCTTCCCATTTCAGTTGATTTCAGTTTAGTGTTGTATGTACATGGTGTTCTACTATTTCATATGTACAGGTTGGCATAAAGCAAGGTAAACTCAGAGGACATTAAACACCCAGAGAACTCTGCTATAGTCCTTCACAGTGTGTCAGCATTACAAAATACTACTTGACAGCATAAACTAAAAGAATAGGCACAGATATTGAGTTGGACCCACATTTTAGTTGACTCAGAATGCCACTAACCAGTTAACATTCAAAATGTGATAGGTTAACCTATCCCTTTCATTCTCTCACCATCTACAGTGGTGCCTCGCATAACGATGTTAATTGGTTCCAAAAAAACACATCGCTATGGGAAACATCGTTATGCGAAACGCGTTTTCCCATAGAGATGCATTGAAAACTGGTTAATCCGTTCTAATAGGAACAGATTACCGTCCTTAAGCGAAAAAACCCATTGGAAACATCGTTATGCGATACAATGTTTCCCCCATTGGAATGCATTGAAGCCTTTTCAATGCTTTTCAATGGTTTAGCGAAGTCAATGTTTGCAAATTTAAGTGTGTCATAAAAGGGTCAAAAATGGTTTTAAATGCTGAGAATAGCTTCTGCACCTTCTAAAACGGGTGCAAACCTAATTTGGCTTTGATCTGACTTTTCGTTAATTTTTGCAGAATTTTTTTCTCCCCCACCAACTTTTGACAGCTGTCAAAATTTGACAGCTCCATTATTTCCTATGGGGGAGGGAAAAATTCACAAAAAATTACCGAAGACTCAGAACAAAGCCAAACATAGCTTGCACATGATTTAGAAGGTCCTCTAAGGAACCCAAGCATTTAAAACAGCTGCTGACTTTTCGTTAATTTTTTGTGAATTCTTTTTCTCCCCCATAGGAAACAATGGAGCTATCAAATTTTGACGGCTCCATTGTTTCCTATGGGGGAGAAAAAAATTCAGCAAAATTTAACGAAAAGTCAGATCAAAGCCAAATTAAGTTTGCACCCGTTTTAGAAGGTGCTCTAACAAATCCAAGCATTTAGAACCGTTTTTGACCATTTAAAGACACTTTTTAAAATGAAAAAACAAACATCGCTATGTGAAACAGGGGACCTAAAAACGCATTCGCTATGCGAAGCATGGTCCCAAACTTTGCTAAGCGAAAATCGCCCATAGGAAACATCGTTAAATGGTGCATATTATTTTCTAAGAAAACCCATAGTTATGCGAATTCATGGCTAAACGAGGCACTCTGTATTTTCTTACAATTTAGTTTGTGGGCTGTGAGCACGATCCTAAGCCCAAGGCAGCATACATCCTTGAAAAATAGTACAGTGGTGCTTTATTTAGCGACATTAATTCGTTCCGCAAAAATCGCTGCAGAATGAAAATGTCACTATGCGATATTAAAAAGCCCATAGAAACACATTGAAACCCCTTCAATGCGTTCCTATGGGCTTAAAACTCACCGTTGAGTGAAGATCCTCAGCACCGCCATTTTCGGTGCCTCTAAAGCGAGAAATCTGTCCCTAAACACAGCGGGTGGCCATGTTTTTTTCCCAGCGGCCATTTTGAAACCGCCGATCAGCTGTGCGAAAATGGGCTGTGCGAAATTTCCCCATAGAGAACATCGCAAAGCGATCGCTTTTGCAATCGCAAAAGCAGCGTCACTAAGCGATTTCATCGCTAAACGGAGCGATCGCTAAGCGAGGCACCACTGTATTTAAAGTTGAAAACGAGTATACAATGGTGGTTAATATCATAGTTAAAGCTAAGAACAATAAGCATACAAATATTTTTTAAATACCACTCTGAGAAATTGAAAGCACAAAAATAGAAAATCCAAGGAGTACTAAAAATCCAGTCAAAGCAGTAATGCATAACAATCCATCTAAAAATCAAACACAGGTAGCTGGTTTACTGAGGAAAGGATTGCCAGAGGAGAAAGGACTTTGCTTGCTTGTGGAAGGACAGCAAAGATGGGGCCAACCTGGCTTCCTGTGGGAGGGAGTTCCAACATCTGAGAGAAGCAACAGAAGGCTTTTTTCCTGTGTCGAGACCAAGAGAAAAGCATCTGATGATCTTAACAAATGAGCCAGCTCATAATGGGAGATACAGTCTTTGAGATAGCATGGACTCAGGCCTTTTAGGGATTTATAGGTCAAAACCAGCACTTTGAAATATGCCCAGAAACTGATCAGCAGTCAGTGCAGCTGCTGTAACGGGTCGGGGTGGAGTGGGGGTTATGTGATCCTTGTAACCAGCCCCAGTCAGAAATCTGGCTGCAGCATTTTGGATCTGCTGAAGTTTGTTAACACTTTTCATCAGCAGCCCCACATAGAGTGCATTACAGTAATCCAGCCAGGAAGTAACTAGGGTGAACAGATCTCTTGAGGAATAGATGTAGCTGGTGCAGTAGTTTTAATTGTTCAAATGCACTCCTGGCCACCACTGAGACCTGGGCATCCAGGTTCAGAGATGCATCTAGGAGCATGCCCAAGCTGTGCACCTATTTTTTTTTAATGGGAGTGTAACCCCATCCAGTACAGGCTTCATCCCTATTGTATTCGTGAAGGCTTTCACGGCCGGGATCTAATGGTTGTTGTGGGTTTTTTGGGCTCTTTGGCTGTGTTCTGAAGGTTGTTCTTCCTAACGTTTCGCCAGTCTCTGTGGCCGGCATCTTCAGAGGACAAAGTTCTGTCCTCTGAAGATGCCGGCCACAGAGACTGACAAAACGTTAGGAAGAACAACCTTCAGAACATGGCCAAAGAGCCCGAAAAACCCACAACAACCATTCATCCCTATTCCTTGATCTGTTTCAACTGACCAGAAGCACCTCTGTCTTGTCTAAATTAAGTTTCACTTTATTGACCCTCATCCAGTCCATTACTGATACCAGACAGTGATCTAGAGCTGGAGCTGCTTCCTTGGATTTAGGTGGCAAGGAGAGGCAGAGTTGGGTGTCATCCACATATTGATGATAGCAAATCCCAAAGCTCTGGATGATGTCTCCTAGTTGCTTCATGTAGATGTTAAATAACAGAGGAGACAAAACAAAACCTCAGGGGTCCCCGCAGGTCAGCGGCCAGGGTGTCAAACAGGAATTCCCTCAGCACCACCTTCTGAGTTGTCTCCTCCAGGAAGGACTGGAGCCACTGTAAAACTGTGTCACCAAGGCTCATTCCAGAGAATCAGGACAGGAGGATACTATGATCAATATCGAAAGCTCCTGTGAGGTCCAGCAAAACCAAGAGGGGCACAAATCTCTTATCTAATTCCTGGTGTAGGTCATCTACCAAGGCAGCCAAAGTTGTCTCTGTCTCATAACCAGGCCTGAAGTCAGATTGAAATGGATCTAAATAATCTGTCTCATCCAAGAACCTCTGGAGCTGAGAGGCCACAACCTGCTCTAGCACCTTCCCCAGGAATGGGATATAGATACTGGTTAGTAATTATTCAGTATTGTGGGGTCCAAAGAGGGCTTTTTAAACAACACTTAGTATTGCCTTCTTTAAGCATTCGGGGAATCCTACCTTGTTGCAAGGAGGCGTTCACCACTCCTTTTCCCCAATCGACCAGTCTCTTTCTGGCAGCTTTTACGACTCCGGAAGGGCAAGGATTCAGCAGGCATGTGGTAGTCTTCACCTTCCCAAGGGTCCTGACCACATCATCAGGCTGCAGAAACTGAAACTCATCCATTAACACAAGGCAACTAGGGGCCACAGTTGCATTCGCAGGACTTGAAACAACTACAGCATCCATGTCAGACCAGATCTGAGCAATTTATTTCTGCAAAGTCAATGGGACATGGGGCTTGGGACACCCAAGTGTTTGACTGTCCCTCTAAGTCATAGTCCAATATGGGAAGAGCGAGTCACAGTAGTCTCAGAATTGTATGTTCTGCAATCTCCACAAGGGGTTCAGAAGCATCCATTTGTGGTTTAGATTAACAACACCTTGCGGTGTCATTTAGACTGCATGTGTCTTAACTATTCATAAAAGTTGTAAGTATTGAACCCAATGATAGATGGCAGATGCTACATGATATGCACTATTAACAATAGTTTCCCACACTTGTTAACATTTCAGATCAATTGAAATATTTCGGGCTCCGGACTTGAAACTAATGTGCACCATCCAGCAGCACCACAAACTCATCAATGCTATTCGCTGGCATCATGACCATGGGACGCAGCCAGAACTGAGTTACATGATAGCTTCTGGCTCAAACAATGCTGTCATTTATGTGCATAATCTCAAGAGCATCCTAGGTAATTAATGTTTATGCTTTGGTAAAGCTGCTTCTCCCTTTTTCTTGGCATGCAGTCTTCTCCATGACTTGAAATGTTGTAGAACTTTTCCTTCTCCCCCATCTGAGTCCTTATTTATTTATAGCCTACTCTGCCTGGCCCAGGCTTACTGTTTTAAAAATATCAAGATAAATGGTTGAGAAACCTTACCTGTTTAGCTCCTGTTTCTGTGAATCTAATTTCTTGAAGTTTCGTGCTGGTGGAAAATAGAGAAGTTCATGGACTACAGTAAATTATCATAGGCATAAGAAAGGAACAATAGAACTGATTTGGTAACACTCTAATAGTATATTAACTCATGTATGTGCAGCAAAGGAGCAATATTACAAGTAAACGAAATAGATTTTACAATTTATTATAGCAGATCAAAATCTTGATTTGTGGTTGTTTATGTATACTGAGTTGTAAACTTGGATCCTGATAGTTCATGGATGGTGGATGTATCGACTTCCTAGTTGAATGCAACTGGCATTATCCCTAATCACTAGCTGTGCTGGCTGTGTGATGGTGAATGAGATAAAAGGAATTTATTAACCCATTCACTGTGAATTGTGGCAATATGCTCCTCTTCCCATGTGTTGCAATATAGTGCCCAATAGGGGTTTGACATAAATGTGGACTTACCTCTTGATAAGTCTAGCACCAATGTGTGTTATAGTAACTGTTGCAGAAGACTTGGCTATGTCTTAGAGCATCCTCAGAAAAGTAAGCAAGTCAGAAGCTGCATGTGAGGAATCTAGTACTGATCATTGTGACAGAAGCATTCTGTTTGCACAGTCTTGTGTATGAGCCTTTTGATCCTGTGTGGGCATCCAAATTTCAGTAGAACCCAAGTTAACTATGGTGCTCCACCATATAAGTATTTTTCTGTGAGAGTCATTTGGTGACATTTTATCTGGTTGACTCTAATATCATGATCCATCTTCAGAGAGTTCTCCAGAGAAGCCTGTGACAATAACTGAGCCCTTTCGTACCTTGGCTGGGCACACAGCTAAGATCACTAGCATATCCTGGAGCCCACATCATGATGGAAGACTGGTATCTGTTTGCTATGATGGCAGTGCCCAGGTATGGTCGTAAAACAGCTGTAGTTCCTCATTCAGGGTCTTTTCCCACTTTCCTGACTAATCACACAGATGTGGGGTTTGGGAATGTCTCTTGTTTGTTCGTTTGTCTGAACCACATGTCATAGTGCTTTGAAAGCTTGCTGCTTGCACTATGTGCTTTCAAGTGCAGTATACATGTATTTGTGTGCCTTGTTTGGTGTGTAGAGGAAGCTACATTTGTAAATTTCTGTATGTGGGTGCTGCAAAAGTTACACTTAGCTTTTGCTTTTGTTGAAGAAAGTAGCAATATTATGCAACTATGCAGTGTTTGCAGCTAGGGTGGAGTAGTGTCCTAAAAACTGGACAACAACACATCTTGGGAACATTTCAAATGTTTACTACTGGGATCAAATTAAAAACTGGGGTCCAGATATGCAGAAACCTATATAGATTAAAGACTAATGTTTTAGGTTGGCTTTGCTTATCCATTGTTTACTGTGCCCTAAAGTACGACCTGAAATCAAGTCAATTTGATTTCAGTTTCTGGGGTATTTGACCAATATGTATCGGTCTTGCTTTTACCATTTGGGGAGATTGATGTCTTGATATTAGGAATTAAGGGTATACACGGGAAGATGCAACTGGGTGTTGTACACCCAGAGTATAGACACTTCCACATGTTTCTGACCACTACTCCCATCAGCTGCAGTGATTGTGGCCAGTAGTTAGGGATTATCGGAATTGTAGTCAGCACTGACCCACCTCTGAGGCAGCTTCTTCTTCCAAACAGTGTACCTCCAGAGGGTCTTCTTCCAAATTTCTGTCTTCGGAGAAGTGCTTTCACAGAGCCATACTTCATGCATAGAGTGTTGAGGGAGATGGTTTCAACAGCCAATTTTGGTGAGAACAACTCAATAGAGAGCTACCCCAGCGTAGGCAGTGACAGCAAGGAGGTAGTGATGAGGACTACAGGGAGCAGCAAAGATGGAGGCACCTTCTCCTGCCCGAGGTAGTAGGAGAATTTGGACCACCACTGGATATACTGTAGTCCAGAATGCCTTCCCTCTTCAGGCCACTACTCTACAGTCTTCTAGAGTTGATTTTGGTGAGGAAATCTTGTAGAATGTGAATTCTCTTTTTTAAATGAGAGGTTTTGTTTACAGGTTTGGGATGTTCTAAAGGAAGAGCCTTTGCACAATTACAGAGGGCACCGGGGCCGGCTGCTCTGTGTGCAGTGGTCACCGGTGGAGGTGGACTCCGTTTATACTGGAGCCGATGACTTTTGTGTTCATAAATGGAAACCCACAAAGCAAGAGCACAGCTGCCCTCCCCAAGGTTGGTATATTCCTTATCCTTTGATATCAAGATGCTGGGGAAAGAGTTGCAATATGTGGTGATGCTTTTCCCTAATTTAGTTCCATGTTTTCACAGACGATTCTAGCAGATATCACTAGGTTGCCCAAACAATGGAGAACTCTTGCAAGAGTGACGAAAAATAGTTTTCATGATTTGCTTCTTCCTTTGGATTGTAGGCAGAGTTCAAAGATCAAGTGCAGCATACTTCCATCCCATTTCTCTTTGGGAAATGTCTTTGGGAAACCAAAAAATTAATTATAAGCATGCCCCGTCCTTGTAATAGATGTGTGGCACTCCTGACTTTACTGATGCTTCATAAGCCTTTCAAATAAGATGTGCATGTTGATAATCCCAGAATGTTTGTTTGAAAATGAGCAACTATTTTCAGAATCTCTTTGTTGTTTACTAGGTAAGAAGAGCATTGAATTGGAGAAAAAGAGAAGCACTCAACTCAAAGTAAAAGCCAAAAAGAAGAAGAAACCACCAGGGAAGTTGCCTCCAACTCAGGAAGTGAGTGATTGGGTAAATGGTGGAGACCACGTGAAAGAAACTTTGTTAGAGGAGGATGGGATTTCAGACCAAGAGGGAGAAAAGGAAGAGCAGGAAATGGCTGAAGGAATAGCTATGGAAGGTATTCCGATATCATTTGCTTATTCATTTGCATTTGTGTGTTTACCTGGAATAGTGGTCCTCCATTTCTGTTGTATATACCACTAATGGGACACAGGATTTGCATAACGACGACTAAGAACTCACTCTCCCTCTGTCTGCATGTAGTTCTGCAAGTATGAAGCACAACCTGCCCTGGATTACCCACCTGTGACCTGTTAGCACATTATTAGCACAATTATTTTTCACATCCCCTGCAGTCCTTGTTCATCACTGAGTGTCATTGTCATGCTTTTCCTGCACAGAATTACCTATTACACTTCTTCTTTAAAGTCCTTAAAATATCCTGAAAATGATAAATATAATAGCAGAATGCTTGTTTATATTCTTGGAACAAGTGGCTATTTTGTCTCTATTATGATGGGACCCAGGTTTTTGCTAATGTTATTGGTGTAAAGATATTGTGAGAGCTACTAGGTTGAGAACTACTGAGCAGAATGTTTCTCCAAAGATTTTTCCAGATGTTGGCGGACATGTGTTCTGTATTATGTATAATGTATTTAGGTTGCTGTTTAGTTGAGTTAATGAGGATTGGTCTATTCTCCATTTTTACAGTCCACCTATTTGTAATTTAGTTTTAAATACCAGCACTGTTGCAGTGTTTAAGATCCAGTATAGCAGACAAACCTAAGTCCTGCTTTTGTTAAGTCTTTCACTTATTGTTTATGGCATGTGTACATGTGGCTATTTATGCTATACATTATGAAAACTATTTCATCTCTTCGCTGTAGCTAACAAAGATTCAGCTATATGTCAACCACCTGCTTATGGGCCAGATACCATAAAACCTTCTGTAATCCTCAAAACTCCAGTTACAAGGAGAGAGCAGATAAAGCTAGGTGGGTATCTGGTCTTTATTATGTATAGCATATTGAGTGAGAATATGGTGTTTTATCTTTTGCTTTAATTGAGATGTGTTTTATTTTGGTTCTTTTTAAATTTACTTTATTTATATGCCACCTTTCTGTTTCTGGGGACGCAAGGTGTCTCACAGTTAATTAAAACAACACAATAATCACAAAGACACCTTAAGAATAAAACATTAAAAAGTATCTAATGCCTAACAGTATGAGAAACAACCATGAAAAACGTATCTAAAATCATTTTTAGAATCCCTAAACTCAGTAATGTACAAAAGTTTGAATCAAGTTAATCATGCCAATATAAGTACAATAGAATAAAACAGCATTAATTAGAATGAAGAAAAGCAAATAAGTCTGTAAGAACTGACACAGATTAGTTTTAGAAGTAGTAGTGACTCAGGAGCAACTGGGACAGCATTTAGTCCTCTTTCCTAGGAGCACATGTTTTTCTTTTGTTTTATAAACAACTCTTACATTTCAGCAGTTGTAAGAAGCTCTCATATTTCTACACTTAAGTGGTGGTATCTACCTTCAGATGGAATATTTTCTCCTTCCCGGTACCCCCCCCCCCATCATATGGATCTTCATTGTGTTTTGAAGATTCATTTTTATAGGAGATTATCTTATGACTTGGTGAAGTTGTGACAACTCTTTGTATAGGGTCAGATGCTTCTGTGAAGAGGAAAAAACCTCGCTCCATCCTACCACTCAGCACATCGATGGACCACAGGTCAAAAGAGGAGCAGCATCAGGACTGTTTGAGAATAGCTAGGTTCTTACATTCCAAAGGTAAGTGCAGAACATTCTGTTATTACTAGCTACTCTTCTTTTTGTCCATTTAGAATGTGTGGCTTTCTAAAGTTTAATGCCTTGGTAGACCTTCTTTCTCATCCTGATTTGTGACACCAAGCGTTTGAGCCTGAACATATTAGTGTCATGCTCACGCCCCATCCCAAATGATATTACCCTGGTTTTCTGAAGCAATTACATAGGACTTGTGTGGCAGGAGAAAAAGTATCGTGATGATGTTCATGGTTTTTAAGGGCTTCTTTGCATAAGATTCCTGCTTCATTGTCTTTTTGGAGATATGAACATAGGAAAGCTTGTGCAGTGTACCTTCAGAGCAGTGTAGTGCTAAAACCTGGGGGGAAAGGAAGCAGAGAGAGACTGAATCATTTGTCCGTTGCACTTGTCCAAAGGGGCTGATCTTGTTTCCCATTTTGTTGTTCTTTTAACACAATGGTAGCATCAAAGGTATGTCCCTTGTTTCCTGACACAACTGAGCTACAGCTTTAGTTTTTGTTTCCCCTCTCACTCCTTTTTTTCTTCCTGTTACCCTGTGCTCATGATATTAGGGCATACCTAGTGAAAGCACTGCAGACATCATTTGAGCAATTAACAGAAGGAGTAAAAGTAAGAAGTTCTTACTGTAAAAGCAGGAAGTTCCTCTTTATCTTCAAGCCTAACTGTTCCTTGCATTTTAATACAGGACATGTCCACATTGTTCACTGATTATTTTTACTGTTTTAAGTTAAACAGTATATGTGAAAATGCACTGTCATTCCAGAGACAGAATGGAAAAACTACTTGAAAATGGATTGAATGTGGGAATCGTGTATGTAAGATTTTCCATCTAAGAGGCAGCACTCAGGATAAAGATCTTAAATGCACTGGTTTTTCCCCAAGAGATTATTATTTTAGAGGCAATTGTGTAAGGTTTTTAAAAAAACTCTAATAGTGCAAGAATTATGGAAAAGACATTCAAAGATTTTCCTATCGTATGAATCAGAATTATGAGATACGAAGAAGACTAATCTTTGCTGCTTTCTTTCTGGTAGATCTGAATGAAGATTCAACATCATCTTCAAGGGATCCTTTCCATTTGGGGCTCTTCACAGATAGGCCTGCTCTATATAAGATGTTGGAAGCAGAAGGTTAGTTTTGGAGCCTTAACTACAGCTTTTGGCATTGTTCCTTTGTATGAAAATTGATGCAATATCTAGACACTGAGGCTGTCTCAGCTAAATTGTCAAGAGTTCCATAAAAATTTGAGATAGTCTACGAAGACTTCATTTACAGAATGTTGAATTGTGTTCTTAGGGAATTTCATCACTGCTCTTTTATTGCATTTCGAGCACTGTTGTTTTCACTGCTTTACAGTTAGTTGTTTGTATATTGGCCAGAATTTATTATTTATGCCCACTAGCGTAGGTTCAATAGTGTAAATTCCACAGGTGAATTGCCACTAGTTAAGAAGCTGGTACTTGTATCTTACCACACACCAGCCATATGAGCTGGTAACAAGTCACCACTGAGACTTATACCATTGGATTCTGGCCATTGTGTTCTTAGCTGTGTGTTTAGAAGATCAGCAGCATATAGAACTATTAATGCAAGCAAGCAAGCAATATTAAACCAGAAACACATTTTGCTTCCATATAGGAAAAAGCCATTTAGAAAATGGACACCCAGAGTTGTTTCAACAGCTCATGTTATGGAAAGGAGATCTGAAAGGTGCGCTTCAGTCAGCTGCTGAAAGGGGAGAATTGACGGATCAGCTGGTGGCCATCTCACCAATGGGTATGTTTGACATTCAGAAACTGTTCTGCTTCACTGTGAAAGAAGCTTAACTCAGACCTAATTAACTTGGCTACCCAAGAGGTTTCTGGATAAGTTCAGTCAGGATTGCTTCAAACCTCTGGCTCAGTGTTTGAATCACTGGACTAGTTTGTAAAATGGATGTCTTTTGAGCTTCTGTAAAGATTTTAAAAGGCTTTCTTGCTTTGTTTTTATCTTGTAAGATGATAGTGGTTTCTGTTTGTTTGTGCATGGAGTCTTTTCCAGTTACTGTTCAATTTTTCATGTGTTATTTATTGTTAATGTTTTCACTTCTATTTAGCTGGTTATCAAACCTGGTCATGGACAGTAGAAGCCTTCGTAAAGCAGCTTTGTTTTCAAGAGCAGTACGTGAAGGCTGCTTCCCATCTCCTCTCTCTCCACAAAGTGTATGAAGCTGTCGAGCTATTGAAATCACACAGTTTTTTCAGGTCAGTGCCTACCTTTTTGTTTTAATGGGTTTTAGCACAGAGAATAATCTTTTTTCCCTCCTGGTGATGGGTGTGGGTTGGAGGTTTATCCTCTTTTTGTACATTTGAAGTACAGTGGTGCCTCGCACAACGATTGCTTCATACAACGATGAATTCACACAGCGATGGGTTTTTTTGAGGAATTTCCCCCATCGTTTAACGATGTTCTCTATGGGGGAATTTCACTTAACGATGTCCCTTTTTGCTCATTTAAAAGTGTCTTAAAATGTTTGAAACCTGTTTTAAATGCTTGGATTCCATAGTGCACCTTGTGAAACATGTGCAAACTTAATTTGGTTTTGTTCTGAGTCTTCATTAATTTTTGATGATTTTTTTATTTTCCCCATTTAAATCAATTGAATGGACAGTTCAATTCATTTAAATAGGGAAAACAAAAAATCACCAAAAATTAAGGACAACTCAGAACAACACCAAATTAAGTTTGCGTAGGGTTCAGGAGGTGGGCTAACAATTGCAAGCATTTAAAACCTGTTCCAAACATTGTAAGACACTTAAAAATGAGCGAAAAGGGACATCGGAAAAGACTTCAAAAGCACTGAAGCCGGCTTCAGTGCTTTTGAAGCTCTTCCGTTTTCGCTCATTTTTAAGGGTCTTACAATGTTTGGAACAGGTTTTAAATGCTTGCAATCGTTAGCCCACTTCCTGAACCCTATGCAGACTTAATATGGTGTTGTTCTGAGTCGTCCTTAATTTTTGGTGATTTTTTGAATTTTCTCTCATTGGAATGTATTGAACTTTCCGTCCAATGCATTCCAATGAGAGAAAATTCAAAAAATCACCAAAAATTAAGGACGACTCAGAACAACACCAAATTAAGTTTGCATAGGGTTCAGGAGGTGGGCTAATGACTGCAAGCATTTAAAACCTGTTCCAAACATTGTAAGACACTTAAAAATGAGCAAAAAGGGACATCGGAAAAGACTTCAAAAGCACTGAAGCCGGCTTCAGTGCTTTTGAAGCTCTTCCGTTTTCGCTCATTTTTAAGGGTCTTACAATGTTTGGAACAGGTTTTAAATGCTTGCAATCGTTAGCCCACCTCCTGAACCCTATGCAAACTTAATTTGGTGTTGTTCTGAGTCGTCCTTAATTTTTGGTGATTTTTTGAATTTTCTCTCAATGGAATGCATTGGACGGAAAGTTCAATACATTCCAATGAGAGAAAATTCAAAAAATCACTAAAAATTAAGGACGACTCTGAACAACATCAAATTAAGTTTGCATAGGTTTCAGGAGGTGGACTAACCATTGCAATCATTTAAAACAGTGTCCAAACATTGTAAGACACTTTTACAGGAGCGAAAAAGGACTTCGCAAAGGCATTGAAATGTATTGAGTCGGCTTCAATACATTCCAATATAGGAAACATTGTTTCACTCAACGATGTTTCCTATGGGGATTTTCACTGAAGGATGGCAATCTGTTCCAATTGGAACGGATTAACCAGTTTTCAATTCATTCCTATGGGAAATGGTGTTTCACAGAACGATGTTTCACACAACGTTGATTTTTTTGGAACCAATTAACATCGTTGTGTGACGCACCAGTGTATTGTAAATAACTGTGTCAAAATCATGTGCTTTGTAAATTCATTTTCTCAACTTCCATATCTGTAAGGGGTTTTTTTGTAGCTTAATGCTAATCAACTTCTCCAACAAATATCTGCGCATTGATAGTGCATGCATTGAAGTGGTGTAGTATTTCTAATTTTCCCCTCTCTTTTATTTGCTTAGGGAAGCTATTGTAATTGCCAAAGCTAGATTGCGTCCTGAGGACCCTGTTCTGAAGGATCTATATACCAACTGGGCAGCAGTGCTGGAGAAGGATGGCCATTATTCCACCGCAGCCAAATGGTATTGGTGCCACCAAAATCTTATTCATTCAATGAGCTTTGTAAATCTAATAGTCAGAATTCCCAGAAGAATTTGGTTACCTTGGGCAAGCCTCACTTTTGTGTCGCAATGTAAGACAGTGGAGAAAATCAATGAATGGCACGGAATGCAATAGAAATTTGAAAAACTGTGCTATCTATGTTGGGGGCATGGTTGTTCACCAGTTCGTTTTAAACAGACAAGACGTGTCTGATCTTTGTAATTTGCCACCAGTTTTAGATAGACAGTGGTGTTTCACTAATACTGTTGAATGATTGACACATACACACACACCCAACTCCTCTGTATGTTCTCCCTAACAAACAGATTTGCCTTTGGGCGTGACAATTTCTCTTGTCTCCACTTCCGCAGCCACCAGAGGAAATCCTTCCTCAATTACCAGTTAGAACCACAGAATCAGTCATGTCAAATATAACGTTTATTAACAGATTAACATACTTAAGACTCAAGGAAATTATAGATGGTATTGTATTTGATATTCATTAAACTTCATTTAACTTGGAAATATGCTGGTTACTTTGTATTTAGTTTAAATCACTTTAAAACAATTTACTGTATTTATTTCTTATAGTTTTCATTGCATTTAGTTCTCTTATACGTTTCTTTCCAAGGGTTTCTTTCCAAAACAATTCTTCCAACTACCTAACTCTTTTCCTAACTCCTAACTAACTGTCCTATATCATCACTAACTGAAACCCCTAACTCCTCTCCAACCGAAACTCTAACTGATTATAACTGTCCTCCATTCTCTTCTTATATTCCTTGGTTCCGCCCTCCTGCACAACCATTGGCTACTGAATCAGTGTTCCATTGTGATGGACAGGTGTGGTTTCTGGCCTGTCCGTCACAATGATGTTCACCCAAGTCTGGCATATATATGATCTTAGATTTCTTCTTGACATTCCCTCTCTTCATGTGCTGAGCACACACATGCATGTAGTGACTGAATAGGAATACTTGAATTGGAGAAAGTTCAGCAGCAATTTAATGACCTCATCTTGTGTTAGACAATGCCTGCAGAAGTTGCCTTCCTGTAAAAAGCTAGTACTTGCAACAGAATAAGTGAATGGGACTTAAGATACCCAAAAGTCTTGTATGAGCAAACTATGTCTGCTGGTGAATTGAGAGTTTTCTTCAATCAAAGTAATGCTTTATTGATGGTTCTTTTTCTTTTCTTTTCTTCTTTTGAAAAAGTTACTTGGGAGCTGCCTCTTCCTATGATGCCGCCAAAGTGCTTTCTAAAAAAGGAGATACCACCTCTCTGAAAGCTGCTGCTGAACTGGCTTTGATAGCTGGAGAGAAAGACCTTGCAATGACATTCTCCTTCAGATGTGCCCAGGAACTCCTGTCTTCCAAGAACTGGGTGGGGGCACAGGAGGTCCTTCAGCAGCATGAGGATTTGTTGGTCAGTATGTGTACATTTGTTGTTGTTACATGCCATCAAGTTGCCCCTAACTTAAGGCAACCCTGTGAATGAGCAATCTCCAAACTCTCCTGCTCAGCTCTTGGAAACTTAAGCTGGGACTTCCTTTAGGGATTATGTGTATAGACCAGTGACTCCCAGCTTTGGGTCCCCAGATGTTCTTGGACTAAAACTACCAAAATTTTCACCACTAGCTGTGCTGGGCAGGATTTCTGGGAGTTGTAGTCCAAGAATCACTGGTATAGTAGGTGGATAGACAAATGTATTTGCTGATCATGTATTACACTGTTCCATGATATATTACTTGCATTATCCTAAGCATATTTGTTTAGAGGGAAATACTGTTTACTTCTCTGAAGACTTATTGGGATTCCTAGGCCCAACTGACCATTCCTGCTCAGGAAAGATAAAATTTTAATTGATATATTTTTGTAAAATATCCAAAAATGTAGTTTACATTGTGACTGTTAAAAATAAAGTGTTAACAAGATACAGAGACAGAGAAGTCTGCTTCTGTGGACTTCAGCTTCCAGAATATCCCGGCCATCTTGTATTCTTCTTCATTAAACAGATTGGAAAGATCAGTTAATTTGAGCTGTTAATTTGCTTTTGTAATTTTACATCTACCCGTTCAACTGTACAAATGCTTTGAATGGAAGTGTATTTACAGGAAAAATACATCACCAATCTCGGTTGGGTTTTTCCCCTTTTTCTTAAAACTGTTATTACTGAATTATTGACTCATATGTCTTTCATTTATAGGGGCAAAGATTAGTGTGCTGCCTTAATGAATTACTTCACAAGTGCCTTAACGAAAGGAATCTGGTGGAAAGCCGGAACCTGTCCATACCTTGCTATAATACTTGGCCAGTGAAGCAAGACGGCTCTTTCATGGAAACAGTACTCAGTGTATGGAAGAGCATATTTGGTGTGAATACTGTGGCTGAACTGCAGAAAGCATTTGAACAGCTGAGAACCATTGAGTATCCTCCTGCAACTAGCAACACTCATCCCAGACAGGTAAATTTGTTCTTATGAGCTCTGTGGGTTGCCAGTATGGGGAGATATGGACCTAGTGAGGCCAATGTGGTATCGATAGTATAATTATTACCACCATAGTTGAAAAGGACAGTGTAGACCAGTGGTTCTTAATCTTGGGTTACTCAAGTGTTTTTGGACTGCAACTCCCTGAAGCCTTCACCACCAGCTGTGCTGGCTGGGATTTCTGGGAGTTGCAGTTCAAAAACACCTGAGTAACCCAAGTTTAAGAACCACTGGTGTAGACAATGGACCACTAGCTACAAGTCCTCAAGACTAGCTGTGGATTGTTTATTTACTTCTTTTATATCCCACTTTTCTCTCCAAAACTGGGACACAGGGCAGTTTATAAGCCGTGAATGTTTGTGTTATAATTGTTGTATTTTCCAGTGATGTTTGAGCTTCAGAAAACCACCTGTGTTTTCATGGCTTTTCTTTGTTTTTTCTAGCTGCTGTTCCATATTTCTCATGATCTGTCCCTGGCACTTCTGAGTCTTGAGATGCCATGCTGGGAGGAGGCAGTGAAAGCTCTTCTTGGAGCTGTGACCAGGAGCTATGATGCTGGAAACTTTAGCCTTATGCAAGAAATCTGCAGCCTCTTCCTTCCTGCAGGTAAACCCTCATTGCATCCCTCTTCAGTCTAGAATCTGGAAATAGACCAAAGGCTGGAGATAATCCAACTCACTCGCACTTACTTACTTACTTTTTGCCCTGCCTTTCTCCTTAAAAAGGACCCAAGGCAGCTTACATATTGAAAGACAATATTTAAGCTGAAAACAACAAATTTACAAAGATGGCTTACCTCATTAAAAGACCTTCAGACCCCTGCCTAACGTTGCTAAGTAACTCTTCTCCCTGGTCCCTAGACCCTACCATAATCATCTATTAGCACAGCTTCTTTACTTCTCTTTCCATGTCAGATATTGGATAACTTTTGTAGCAACCTGACTATTGCTACAAAAACAGGCTCCTCGTCTCTCCCCTCCCTTCTTCATATGCAAGACTCAGAGGTGGAAAAAGGTTTGGTTGTCCAGATGGTGTAAGAGGGCCTCAAGAATGGACTTTGCTCCTCTCTTAGGCCAAAGGGCAGAGAAAATGATACTGATTTAATTTGCTTTTTATTTGCCAGATATCTTTTTCTTTTTTCCTAATTACTTGATCTTTCCTCCTGTCTTTTTTGTTTTTGTTTTTTGTTTCTTTTCTCCTGCCCTCCTATTTTTTCTTCATTTTCAACTCATTCCTTGTTTTTGACACTGGTGGTTTTATCAGAGAAATGCCATGAATTAGGACAAAAACTGCTCTACTTATTCTGTTACTGGGGTAAGGGCTGGTTGACACTGTCATTGGTAGAACATATATGTGGTGATTTTCCAGTGTCTCTCTCAGCTATCCCTCTGAGAACAGAACACCCAGTGGATTGAAGATGTTATTCTTCCAGGCCACCAGGTGGCAGTAGAGGGCATCTTCCTACAGTCTGTCTATGACAGTAGAGATGCTTTCTTCTGGTAGCTCAATAAAAAATAGAAAAACCTGTGTGGTCCTTACACAATACAAATTCAAGAGCAGCCAATACCTTTATTAAACCACTAAAGGGTTGAACAAACAGCTAGTTTTCAATGCCAAAATTGCTTGCCTTTCTGGAAGGCAGCATCAAATCTGTGGGTTATTTAACCAATTAAAAAGGAACTGTCTTGTTCTATACAGACACCTTAAAACAGCACACACAGACACAATGTCCAGTGCTAAGGTTCTTACTAAAAATGAAAAGAACCACATAAGCTATACCTCAGAGTTATGAAGGTTTGTTTCCTTTTCCATTTTCTTTAATTTTGAATGGTTTTCTCTCATTTCCTGGAAGTCATGTCTGTTTGAAAATCAGGCTTCATAGTGGAATATTTCCTTCATTGTTTCTATGAGCTGCATTACCAAAGGAACCAAACTGGTTGGGATGGTGTGCCAAAAATACCACTGGGGACTGATTGGGTCATCTCACGGTTTCTTGTTTGCTTAGGTCTGAGTTGAAAACTCCAAAGTACAATCATGTAAATATTTACTCGGAAGCCTGATCGGCCTTGGTTCAGTGAGGCTTACTCCCTGATAAGGATAACTAGGATTGCATCTCTCGTCCATGTGCTTGATGTCATTTAAGGAAGTAGTTTTATCCGATTGATCAGGTGCACGGGTGAATGTTTGAGTCTGTTTTATTTCTGAGGCATACACATATTAAGGAATGAGAAGAACGTTCAAAGATGGAGTTTCCGTCCGCAAAGCTTAGCTGTGCTACTAATGCTACTTTCATTTTTCAGTATCCCTCCCAAAAGGCACATAGTATAAATACTGGAACAGTCAGAGGGGTAGACCCCATGCAGTGGCTCCAGAGGCAAAAGGCTGCATTTCACATACTAGCATTTTCATTCATTGTTCTGGCTGCTCTTCCACTTAAAATCAATTCACAGTAATTTGACCTGTTTTGCTCGTCATCTCGTGAACTGTTAGAACAGAATTCATTTCCTGTTGCAGGTGGAGTGAAAATCAGGAGAATAAAGATCCAGTAAAACCAAAACCTTGGGATGAGGCAGTTTTTCAGTCTCCAGTGAGGCAAAGTAATCCATAACTAGGCAACTCTCTGCAAGGATTTACTTCTCTGTGACAGCTTTCTGGATGCAGAATGTTGATTTGAGAGGGGCACTGGCGTGCACAATGTTTCCAACATTGTATGTTTTCTTGACAGGCTGCAGTCATCTGAGAGATAAACTGGACAAGGCAAACTTAAAGAGTATGGCAGCCTTCCAGAGTTTGGAGGCATTTGTGGCTTATGGGCAGCTATATAATCTGTGGTGGAACATGCCTGTGGCTTCTCTTGCTTCGGAGCAACAGGGGCCCGCCAAGCAGCCCACTCTTGACCAAAGCAATATGAGAGAAGCCTTTTTGGATGAAGAAATGGCAGCTGCGGCTGAAGCTAAGGCTGAAGACACCCCTTTCAAGGGTGATTCAAATGGCATTCTCTCAGGCAGGGAGTCACCAGCCCACTCAAGCTTATTAGTAGAAAGACGAGTGAAACTGAAGGACTGTCAAGTGCTACTGTCAGAAGAACATGCTGCAGTCCAGAGTATACAGCGGGATATCTCTGCTGTTCAACAGAGTTTGGCTGAAATGATCCGCCAGCATCAGAAAAACAGTTTCCACCAAAATGCCACCAGCAGGCAGGATTTGGAGGCTGATTCTCCAGCAAGCCAGAAACAGAGGTAAGACTTACGAAGTCTTGTGTGCAGGTGGTGACAGGCGTATGTACATTTCATTCATCTTCGTAAAGTTCAGAGGTAACTTTGACCTAGCTGCATCCAATGCAGCTAGGTCAAATTTCTGACTTTAATTTGGGGTAGTGAAACAGAAATACTTGATCTTCCAGAAAAATTTAAAAATTTCCCATGACAGCTATAGCATCTGTAAGCCACAGTGAGTTTGGCATCAAGCCAGTGTGGGACTGGCTATGTTGTTGTTTGTTTGTTTTAAACAATAGACATTTTCTTACATTGCTCCTGCATTTTGGAGCCTTGGCCGTGGAAAGTTTCTTTGGGTGCTGTAATTTTATTTATAGACAAGAAAATTGTAGTTTGCACTCTGAAGAATGGACTAAGTAAAATAAATTGAAAGTATGTACTATATTGGGCCTCCCATAGGGTAGGAATCGGTGAATTGCTTTTAAATTAATACAATTGGAATTGTTAAGAGAAAGGTCTGTTCAGCTCAGTGATTTAAATGGAATTTCCCATTGAAACTGCTTGTACTACATAACTAATGGAGTAAATACATTATACAATGGCCAAAATCCTGTTGCTTAGCATAGTAAATCACACTAGAGTAGGCCCATTGAATCAGTGGGGATGTGGTAACTTGCCTCTCCATATGTTCCATTGATTTAAATGGGCCTACTCCAACTGTGTCTTACTATGCTAAAGTAATTCCCAGTTATAGTAGGCCTATTTGAATCCATAGAACTTAGAAAGGAAGTGACTCACCAAATCCACATTGATTAAATAGGCCTAATATAGAGTGATTTCCTAAGCAACAGGATTTTGGCCATTATTTACAAGTAAACTTAATATTTATTTGTTTTGAAAAACAAATTGCAGGGTTTTCAAAGAGACACGATGTAGTAGGGATGGGAGATTTCGATTATCCAGATTTAAGAGTTCTGTCCTCTGAAGATGCCAGCCACTGAGACTGGTAAAACGTTAGGAATTAAAACCAGAACATGGGCAAACAGCCTGAAAAACCTACAACCACCACAATTTCCTTAATTTTGGAAGCAGTGGGAAGAAATCAAAATAGCCCAGCTCCAGCCAAGATTGGTCTATATTTTAATTTCATGTGTGGACATGGTCAAGGGCTGTGAAAGTAACTAGAAAATGGTCACCTAGTGAGTGAGTCATGCTTATTTGTGGTATTTGAACCTACCTCTCTGCAGTCTACCCTTGTCTGCTGTATGGAAGTTAATGCTCACTAACCATGAACCCAAGCTCTTTTGTTGCTATTCATAATACTGTGGCAGTTGTCCTTAAAAATTAATGCTGCTAGAAATCCCTTTAAAAATGCAGGCGATCGAAATTTCTGGCTTCAAATGTATCTCTCTTTTTTTCTTTTTTCTTTTCTTTTTCTTGTTGTCTGGATTGCTTCTTTAGTTAAATTACACGTTAATAATTACAGATAATTCCTTTTCAAAATGCATACTGACACAAACATGTTTAACTTACGGTGTACCTTATGACGGCGCTTTGTTCTGAATATAACTTATTTTCACCCTCTCTAGAATAGTTAATTGCCAAGTTGAAGACATGGAATATTTGTTTTAATGTATCTTTGGAAATTTCTTTTTTACAGTGAAGAACAAGTAAATGAACAAATCTCTCTGCCAGAACTGACAAAGCAACTCTCAGAAGCAAATAAAAAACTAGCAGAGTTCCCTGAGAGTATAACGGTAAGATTTAAAACTGTTCAGAATAATTATGTTTCAAATGCAGTTTCTTAGCTTGAGGTCAGTCTGAGGAGTAGGAGCCTGTGGATTACTTGATGCAGAAGAGATTAATTTTATCACATTTTTCAGAGGTACTTTCCCAGTTAAACATGTTTGTCATACATGTCAAAAGATTTGCTTTCTGATTGGTCATTATGGAGTAAACAGGCTTAGTTGCAAGTCTGATTGCTGAGGCATGGTATCTTTTGGTGTGAGAACAAGAAGGGTAATTGCAGGGAGTACACATTCCCATTAGCACCTGCTGTTGACCTCCATTGATTTTGCATTGGTCAGACAGTTGGCTTGTAGTGAGCAGTGCACTCACTCTCCTTAAGGGAGCACAATCTTAAGTTTAGAAAGTGACTTAAGTTAAATTATTTTAATATAACATTTTTCCAACTTGAGGTTATACTCCTTTATAGAAGAGAGAGTAAGTGTATCTCATGCAGAAAACCTTTGAGCAGATACCGTATTTTTTGCAGGCAGCCGGCAGCCATTTTGTGCTCTTCTCCGCTCCTGCTCCTGCCCCCTCCCCTCTCCCCACCTAACAGCTGATCGGCGCTGGTCTGAACACTTCCTAGGCAGCTTTTAAAGCAAGTATGCACGTTTCTACACAAGCAGGTTTCAACTCAAACAGAGCACCTTTCACCCAAGCACTAACCCCAAATAAACAGATTTTAAACTAAATTTTACATTTTAAAACGACAATACCAGGCAGTCCCAGGTCTCTCTCCCAGCTCTCTAACTGCTTGGACTAGCAAGGAAGCAGACAAGCAGCCTCTTTACTAACTGAAAGTTTGAATTTCCCCGCTTTCCCTGCCTTCCCCGCATATTAGGTATGCTAATATCTGCGCACTGGAGGATTGTGGGAGGAACATCCAGCCGCTGATGGGGGTCCTGTGGGGCACCCCAAAACACTGAATAGCTCTCCTGGCCTCTTTCGGGACTGGGGCTGTGCAGCCCTGTTCTGATCAGGAGTTGCAGCCGGGGGGTCACCATGCCTTTGGGGGACAGGGCACAGAAAGGGGCAGGAGGTTCAGAGGCCATTCCAACTCATACCTGGCAGGGGAGATACCATGATCATCAAAATGGTTTTCCCAGGGTGAGGCTCATCTATTGCACTTCGGATGTGTTGACCCCTGTGATTTCCCCAAATATGGGGAAATCAACTGCCTAAGTGGGGGGACTGTGTTTGTGGTTTCCCCTGGTTTTTCTAGAATTACTCTTTCCCCTTTGGTCCTTGGCTTTTTTCACTGCCTGCTGCCATAGGCCTGTTGGCCTTGTTGGTTTTCCAGGTGGGCTCCAGGAAGCAGATCCTGGAAAGCCAGCAGTGCAGAATGGTGAGGTCCAAACAGCAACCAGTCTCTGGTGCTAGTTCAGAGGCCTCACAGCATGGCAGTGGGGGGCTTCTGGGTGGTGGTGGCTGAACCCCTTTTTTACTGTATTTGTTCCATAAGATGCACATACTTTCTCCTCCACTATTTTGGGGGGGGGGGAGTACGTCTTATGGAGCAAAAAATACGGTAGGTTTGAAACCCATCCAGCAGATGTGGCTCATGAGCAGGCTTTCCACCTAGGTTTGGCAGCTTGGTTACCAAAAAGGTCAGTTGATCTTATCAAAATCAAAATTACAGAGCAGTAGTCCTAATTTCATTTATTCTTGTCCTCAGAATTAACAATGGCTTATTCTGCTTCACAAAAAATATTCATTTCTCCACAGGCATCCCGTTTCCCTGATGTGTTGGAATGTTGCCTTATTGTGATTCTTATGAGTGGCCAGTGCTCTGTAGTCGTGATTCCAGAATTGCAGCAGCAAGCATTAGACCTGCTTAAGAAATATGGAGGAACACATATATGCAGAGATGCTTGCAAGAAATTCTTCACATGAATCTCCAGTGGGTTTTTTTCACTTCATGTGAAAGACTGCTTAATTTGAAGTATGTTTCATTCTAGATGGATGAGCAGGAAGCTACTGTTATACAGTCAGGGTGGTCAGTTATTTAGATTGAGTATTGGAAAATCGTCACTGAAAACAAGATAAGAGATGTTTTTCAGTGCTATCTTTCCTCTGTTGAAGAAAAAGTATATGGGGAAATTCTTCTTTTATGTAGATTAAAATGTAGTGGCCACCCATCCCACCCTTTGAGAAGTGGGGAGTTGTCAGTGATCAATAAAATGTATATTGTAAAAGTGAAATGTATTAATCATTGGTTTTACAAAGGCCTGCAACAAATTAAGAGTGGATGTTGAACAGCCACTGTAGACATTTTTTGTTACTTCATGAAAACTCATTCCTGTGAAAATCTTGCAGTACAGTAATGGCCCACATCAACAGAGTTGATTTGTCATAACACAAATGGCACTGCACGAGCCTTATATTTAGTACTTTCCTCCCCATCTGTGAAAGGAGGAGGCAAAATGTGTCCAGCATTCTCCTGTGAGGTGAACTGTTTTTGTTTTAACCACTCAAAACCAAGTCACCATTCAGTATAACAGGAAATTTAGGAGAGGTGTTGCAGTTCTTTTGTGATTTACTAAGGTTGTCCTGACCCTTATTTGGCTCTAATGGAGTACTGTAATAAAAAATTACTGATAATTTTAACAAAACAAAGTTTATGGTACAGTATTTGCTAATCATCTACCTGAGTAAATGGGTAATTAGAAGGTTCAAATATTCAGGTGTTAACTTTCCATGGGCACCTCAAAAATCTTCAGCAGTACAATCAGCACTAAATACAGTAGGACTCCCTTATCCACGGTCTAAATATATTAAAAGAAAAAGTCCAGAAAAAAAAATATTTTCACATTACCAGAACTGATGGCTAGAGGAAGACACTGTCCTTTGAACACTTGTTAGTGAAGAATACATAGCATGGTCTCTGGCACCCTCTAGTGCCCTCTTCTGGTAATTATGTGAAAATTCTATTTTTTTTTTCCTTTTTACCATGCTCACTCTCTCTAGTTCATTATCTACAATTTTTAGTATCCACAGGGTGGCTTGGAACCAATCCCCAGTGGATACGGGGCCCTCTTGTAGTGCTAAAACCATAGGCTGTTGCATCAATACTAATGCAGGGCAATTTGTAACTATTGCTCTGTTAGTATTCGGAGCTAAAGCTCTGGCCTAGCTGCCATATGGAGTTCTAATCACTGAACAGGTTTTTTTTTATTTTTGTGGTGTGCCCAACTGGGCTGCTATTGCAATATTGCAGCAGGAATATTGTTGACTGAAGTTAGTGCATGATCTTGAGCAGAGATGAGACTTTGAAGTTCAGCTGAATTTGGGGGGCCGGAGGATGAAAGAGGCACTTTTCTAGGTTTTGGATTCTTTTTTGACAGTCTCTCTGAAATCTGATAGTTTCAGGGTTCCAAAGAGAGGGTACTGGAATCTCATCTTTCCTGCTTCACAGTACTTCCATCTTATCATTTATTTATTTATTTAACTTATATGCCGCCTACACTACCCGAAGGTCTCTGGGTGGCTTACAGCATTGTATGCAATGTGATTATGCTTTGATAATTCAGCAATTAACTTTGCAGCTCTCGCAACTGTCAGCTGCCAGTTACAATGTCAGTAACATCTTGGAAAGTTGTGGAGGGGGATTTGAATCTTTAAAAGTGCCTGGAAACTAAGTGGCTGCTCTCTAACTGCTTAGTAACTTGTTTGCTGTTGCTGAGAGAGTTCAGCATCTCGCTGTGGTTCTTCTACATTTGCATTACTTAAATTCCTTGCTTTTCCAGTCGGCTTTTTTAATTGATTTTTTGGAGGGAGATCCTCTTCTTTCCTTTATTGCTGTCAGAAATGTTTTTCATCTGCAGTTTTGGACTGAAGTGGTAGTGGGGAAGAGATGCCTCTCCAATTCTCCATATTCTATCTTGGGGCTTTCAGGGGTGCTTGATTCTAGTACCCTCAGTGTTAAGGAAGGAAGGGGAGTTGATTGTCATAATGATTTCTTTTTCTCATCTGTACTGTTTCCTACTGATAAATCGATGAGGAAGCTGATGTGATAAATGTGAACTTTCATGTACTGTTAAGTATCTGCATAGCCCTGCCTTTTCCCATGAAATGTTGTTGCCCACTTTTGGAGTAGATTGTTTGTTGCCTTGTCCCTGCCTTTGCTCTACCACCAGAAACCTGAATGGAAAAACCAAAAGGAAAGAACCGGAAAGATTTACTGAAGTGAAAGGCCATGCTAAGTATCTTGAGAACTGTCCCCAGTTATTGTTTGGTCCTTTCCAGAGCAAGGTTCATCTGCTTACCAACAGTTTTGGAGGACCACCTCTCTGGCATTCTGTCTACAGTAGTTGAAGGTTCTGCCGTTGTGAAGGAACCCTCATTGGTTCATAACCTTTTGGTTTGTAATTGCTATAGAACTGACCAGACTAGACTGATAATCCTTCTCCTCTTGCAATACCTGGGTAAAATCTTCAACTGGAGTCTGACATATCCTTTGGCAAATGTAAATAAATCAATTACAGATAAAGTGGCCAGATTCCTTTTCCTAGCTTCAGATGAACGGAAGAAAATTATTATCAGAATTCCCCCAATCTGATTTGATTTTACAGTTCTTTTAGTTTTATATTAACTTACATACCAGATAGCTCTGTGGTTTAGGTCTATGGCTGTGGAACCAGAGGTTGGGAGTTGAATTTTACATTCTCTTGACTGGTTATGCTTTTCTGCTTTATGCCATTTTAAAATGTACATGTTCTGTGCTGTTTGGGTCTAAAGAGCCTTGAAGGAAAAAAGATATGAGAAATAGGCCCATAGTCATTCTCTTGTTATACCCCTTGGATACAAAGGTGCCCTGTTACGTACAGAAGCAGTATCTTATGTATCTATCTCAGTGTGACAAAGGGCAAGTCATCTTTGTAAAAGAAGTTTCACAGGTAGATGCACAAGTCCTACTTAAAATGCCACCATGGACACTGTTTTACTTTGTAAAACAGAACTAGTAGCCATTTTTCTTCTCAGTTCTTTAGATGAAAAACAATTTGTAAATACCCTTTGAGAAGTTTCAAAGTCAGTCTCATGCCTTAAGAAAATTCTTTATTTTACAAAATTAAGAACCAATTATATACACAAGCAATTAACAGCAGCTTGCAATACTTTACATAATGGACAGTTTAAACTTATTAAAATACCAACTGTCTGGATTTTGTGTCTCAAGTTTTTGGTTTTTAGGGATGTTACGAGACTTGCAAAACTATTAAATGTATTTTCTGCCTGTATCCATTTAACAAGTGGAGGCTTCTTTTGGAAGTAGTATAAAAGAGAAATCTAAAAGCTTTACTTAGCCCTTCAGTAGCAGGTAACACTTCTCATTTTATACACTTATTAGACATCCTGTTAACAAAAGGGTAAATTATTTCACTAAAAGTGAAACAATATTTGATCCAAATTATTATTGCAGTCTCAAGCATGCAGACAGCTTTATTCCAGTTCTACAGTAGTTAAGATGAAACTGATAAGATACATGGCCCAGCAATCTAAAAGGAGAAGCTAGCCCTAGTACTAGTCAAGACCATCATTATGGCTGCTACTATGTCAGATCTAAGGAGTTCATGCATTGTCTCCACCACCAGGGCTGAGTGGATCACTTTGCAGACGGACTTACACAAAAGATAAAACTAGCAGAGGGCTTAGGAACAAATCACCCTCACAGAGAGCAAAAGAAGTTTTAAAATCTTTTTTCAAAAGCTAGATCTGCAAGTGCATGAGAGAACCTTGTCCCTGCTAAAAGCTCTGAAATGATTACTTCTTGGATATTCAGTAAGGTTTAAAAGAAAAAGGAGGTATATACATTATAGTTTGTATCTGTTTTTTACATAGGGGCAAAATACTCTTACTGATCATTACTTGATTAGAATCTTCTAAGATTCAAAGTAAAGATGCCTTTTGCCTTCTGCAAAAAAACCCCCAGTTTTTCTGTCATGTGGTTGTAATGCATTTAAGGAGGTAGCTAACCTCCATGGACCCATTTCATATTGAATGGCACCTAGGCGTCACTGCTGCATGTTGTTGATAATTGCCAAAATACTCATTTTCTCTTGTGCTGTTTCTACATCTTCATTCTGTTTCTGAGCTACTCCTGTACCAAGACCGTACAGTCTCCCACAGTACTTCGCATCATCAATTGTATCTTCAAAGAATAACTGCAAAAAAGAAAACATATTATGCTGCTGGTTGCATCTTTGATCCAATATACCTTCTGGCATATACTGAAAATTAAACTGATCAATATACCTCTTTCATTCTGAAGAATGCCATCCCTGTGAGTAGGGAGTCAGACCCAGCTTGATGCTGCCGTCCAATCCGCTGCAAATCTAGCTGGTCAGCAACTTCCTGAAGGCCTCCCTACAATAAAATAAAAGTAAGAATGATAGAGATCAGAGCATTACTGGATTTTTTCAAATCATCAAATTCATGTTTACAAATTTTCAAATGTGTTAGCCACAGGATTCTTGTACATAAGCAATAGTTTGCCTATGTTCGTTCCATAGCAAAACGATAAGCATTGGCATAGAATTTTAGTTTTCCAGCAATACTGTGCAGTTCTTTCACCTAACTAGAGTGAAAGATGAAGTGCAAAGACCAGTCCCAAAAGAGATTACTATTCCATTGTCAACAAGCTTCAGAAACTTCTAGCGTGAAATTTAAGCTTATCACCCTGATTCGAGATAGAGTTCAGGTGCACATATACTTTCGCCATTAGTATCGCAGTGCAAAAAACGGACACACAGTGGCACTTATCCTGAGAATGTGTGACCTCAGTCAAATAAGAGGAGTCAAACACATTCTGACACGAAGGTAACTGACCTCACACACACTTTGTTCAGCAATGACAAGGTTAAAATTATATATTGTACCTTCAGGTTTTTGCAGCTCTTCATTAGGTATTTAACATCATATATAGATGGAAAGAAAAGATTCAAGATATGGAAGAACTCGTGCTCTTCTTCTGGAAGCCTTGAATCTGTCAGCAATTTCACCATATAACCAAAGTCATACCCACTGGTGGAGAAATGGGACAAAGGCAGGTTAATGGTGATTCCATTTATTGCCCCCCCACATACAATTTTAAACAGATTTTCAGTCTCAAATGATAGATGAACTGCTTCAATGGGAAGTCATCCCAGTTAGTTTGTGGATAAAGACCAAGGAAACAAAAAATAGTTTACTATAATAAAAAGTGCAAGCAAAATGCTCTACTGCTAATGAAATGTGTGAAAAAAATGGGAGAAAAAAATCATTTTTATTAAATGGAAAATGGAAAACCACTTGGAGTTGGGCTTCAAATACTTCCTCTGATCAGTAAGCAGCTGGAGACCTTTTAATTACGTAAATCAAAATAATTCATACAGCTACCATTTATAGGACAGATGAGAACTAAAGCAATATATATTTTTCTGATTTATATAAATACAACCTCAGTTTTCTACTCCTTTACCTAGTTCATTTTGGGTAGTTTTTTCCTCCTTGCAGGGCTCCTAAAGCTAGGAATTGCTTCATAATCACATGTTCAGGAATGGATTTTCTGATGGCCTCTAGATACAGTGATAATTTCTCTGGCTAAATTTCCATTTGTTACAACATATTGTTAAATGCAAAGGAACTCCGGCAGAAATCAGAAGTTAGCAAAATTACTGTAATAATGCTTTTTAAATAATCTATAGCAAAGTGTTATGCACATGAATACAACAGCGTACTTAAAAGTGACAGAATATTCAACCAACCTGTGGAATGAAAGCCACTTGACATTGTCACAGAGCACTACACCAGAGGTCATAAGTAGTTCTGCAAAATGTAGAGTATCAATTCCTTCCTCCTCGTGCTTCTGAAACTGCAATCCAGAGCTTGCAAGAAGATCTATGGAATCCTGAGAATACATATCTTCCCTAATGAAGATGTGGGGAAAAATTACACATCTTAACTGGACTAAAATTCAAGATAAGAACTATTTCAGTTGAGGGGGAGGCTGCCTCTTTTGACACCTCCCAAGGTCAGGATTGTGTCCTTTTCTGCTGTCATCAGTTTTTCTGCTTGGTCCTTCTGTAGCATTATAGTAGGAATATCCTATGCCTTCCCTTTAGTCATCATTCAGAGATAAGAGCCATCCTGCCCACTCAGCATTAAAACAGGGTTGCCACTGATATTTTATTTTTCATTTCTCCAACTTTCCCTGACCACCATTCAAATATAACCACGTTAAAATATGTCCTGTTGCATTAATGCAAGTCTGAATGAAATGTTCCACTACTACACAAGTCTCAACTGTAAATATATTTGTCAAAGACTTAATATCAGCTTCTTTCAACATTAGCTGGAGCAATGTTTTGCAACTGCACCAAAAATTACACCAAGATACAAACTTCAAGTAAACTCTTAATGCTAACAAATTACGTAACTTTTTTGTTATTGTTTTAAATATGAACTAAAATTATATAAACATTCTAAAATGATTTCTCTGAAGTCACATTACGAAACAAAATTTTGAAACTGCAGTACAGTGGGGTCTCTACTTAAGAACTTAATCCGTATTGGAAGGTGGTTCTCAAGTTGAAAAGTTCTTACATTGAATCTGCATTTCCCATAGGAATGCATTGAAAACCATTTAATCCGTATCTGCTCTTTTCCGTCCATAGAAACTACAGTGGAACCTCTACTTCAGAACTTAATCCATTTTGGAATGGTGTTCTGAAGTTGAAACGTTCTTAAGTTGAAGCAAAATTTCCCATAGGAATGGACTGAAAACCAATTAATCCGTTCTGGCTGTTTTTGTTGTTGTTGTTGTTGTTGTTGTTGTTGTTGTTGTTATGTAGAGGTGTGTTCGTACATTGAAGCTGGTTAATACGTACTCTACCACTAGGGGGAGAAATTTTTTTAACCTAAGATGACCTAAGGTTAAAAAAAGAGCAGGAAAGGTTTTCTTTCCTGTTCTTATCTTGGATTTCTGTTCTCAAGTAGAAGCAAAATTTAGCAAATGGAGCTGTTCTTAAGTTGGATTGTTCTTTAGTAGGGACGTTCTTAAGTAGAGACCCCACTGTAATAAGTTAGAGATTAGAATATAAGTAATCTTATATTCGTGTCCAACTCTTCGTGACCCCATGGACCAGAGCACGCCAGGCCCTCCTATCTTCCACTGCCTCCCGGAGTTGGGTCAGATTCATGTTGGTTGCTTCGGTGACACTGTCCAACCATCTCATCCTCTGTCGTCCCCTTCTCCTCTTGCCTTCACACTTTCCCAACATTAAGGTCTTTTCCAGGGAATCCTCTCTTCTCATGAGATGGCCAAAGTATTGGAGCTTCAGCTTCAGGATCTATCCTTCCAGTGAGCACTCAGGTTTGATTTCCTTTAGAATTGATAGGTTTGTTCCCCTTGCAGTCCAGGGGACTCTCAAGAGCCTCCTCCAGCACCACAATTCAAAGGCATCAATTCTTCGGCGGTCAGCTTTCTTTATGGTCCAGCTCTCACTTCCATACATCACTACAGTAAAAACCATAGCTGTGACTATTCGGACTTTTGTTGACAAGGTGATGTCTCTGCTTTTTAAGATGCTGTCAAGGTTTGTCATCGCTTTCCTCCCAAGAAGCAGGCGTCTTTTAATTTCGTGGCTGCAGTGATCATGGAGCCCAAGAAGGTAAAATCTGTCACTGCCTCCATATCTTCCCCTTCTATTTGCCAGGACGTGATGGGACCAGTGGCCATGATCTTAGCTTTTTTGATGTTGAGGTTAAGACCGTTTTTTGCACTCTCCTCTTTCACCCTCATTACAAGGTTCTTTAGCTCCTCCTCACTTTGTGCCATCAGAGTGGTATCATCTGCATATCGGAGGTTGTTGATATTTCTTCCGGCAATCTTAATTCCGGCTTGGGATTCCTCCAGTCCAGCCTTCCGCATGATGTATTCTGCATATAAATTAAATAAGCCGGGGGACAATATACAGCCTTGTTGTACTCCTTTCCCAGTTTTGAACCAATCAGTTGTTCCATATCCAGTTCTAACTGTTGCTTCCTGTCTCACATACAGGTTTCTCAGGAGATGGATAAGGTGGTCAGGCATGCCCATTTCTTTAAGGACTTTCCATAGTTTGCTGGGGTCCACACAATCAAAGGCTTTTGCATAATCAATGAAGCAGAAGTAGATGTTTTTCTGGAACTCTCTGGCTTTCTCCATAATCCAGCGCATGTTAGCAATTTGGTCTCAAGTTCCTCTGCCCCTTCGGAATCCCGCTTGTACTTCTGGGAGTTCTCGGTCCACATATTGCTGAAGCCTACCTTGTAGGATTTTGAGCATAACCTTGCTAGCATGTGAAATGAGTGCAATTGTGCGGTAGTTGGAGCATTCTTTGGCACTTCCCTTCTTTGGGATTGGGGTGTAAACTGATCTTTTCCAGTCCTCTGGCCACTGTTGAGTTTGACTGTTTAGTTGACTAAACGAACAATGAATCTGTTTTTAAAGAATAAATATTTAAGATATAAAACTATCACTTCTACAGTTTTCGCTTTTTATTTTGTAACTCTTAGTATCTCATCAATTGTTTCCTCTTCCATTTTGGCTTCTCAGTCTTTTTAGCATTTTCAAGATGTTTAATTTGTCCCTCAAGTTTCTTCTTTCTTGTTGCTTATGGTGTTTAGCCTCCAAGTGCTCTGTGTAGTGTGCATGAGCATTCCTGACTGATGGCAACAGATTCATATCAATTACAACAGATGCAGGTCCTCCACAGTTTAAGACAGCATAGTAAATCTGACATTGAAGACAGGTTCCTTCATGCAAGTTCTCAATTAACATTGATATATTAACTGAGAATCCACTTTCAACAGAAGCATTACCATGCGACAGGATAAGGCAAATTTTGACAACAGTCCACAGGTCTGAGAAACTTTTGTTGGACATCAAAATACCACTGTAAAACGTATCCAGTTCAACTTCATCATTTTGTTTTGCAACACACATTTCCCCCAAAATAAGACAAGGTCTTATATTAATTTTTGCTCCAAAAATGCATTAGGGCTTATTTTCAGAGGATGTTTTTATTTTATTTTTTTCATGTACAATCTACTTTTTTTTTCAAATACAGTAATGTCATCTTGTGGTTGCTGCACAATGGTGGAGGGCAGGGTTTCCCTTAATTAGGCATTATTTTTGGGGTAGGGCTTATATTATGAGCATCTTGAAAAATCATACTAGGGTTTATTTTCAGGTTAGGTCTAATTTTGGGGGAAACGGTATGCTTGGAATTGAGCCTTGAACTCATCGTGGGCAGCTGTGGTTAAAGTAGTGTACTGTTGCTTTGATTTTTCTGCTACTGTGTCATCAATCTGATTTATTGCATGTAGAGCTTCAAGAACAGCTCCTATTCTGGTGATTCCAAGTTTTGGCTTGTATAAAATGATAACAGGATATAATGCTGATAGGCCACGTACCATCTTGGACTTCAAAGGACTTCTCTCAATCAACTTTTCAACAACAGCTACTACAACACTCTAGGCCAGGGATGTCCAACTTTTCACCTTCCCTGGGCCACATTAGAAGATGAAAATTTGGTGGGCTGCAGGGGAGGGCAGCCCTAGCTGTCCTCCGCAGCCCCGCTCCAAGCGCGCTTACTGGCAGCTGCGATCTCAGACAGCGGAGGCTGCCAGCTTCGACTCAGGTGGCTTTATGGGGCCGGGAGGGGGTCCACCTATTGATGGGGACGGTGCAATGCAGTCACACAGTCCCCTTCTCCCCTCCCCTCCTGCCCCTTCCTTCCTTCCCCCTCTCCCCCCTACCGTTGTGACCTGCCCCGGCCGTATTCCAGCCGCAAGCACCGGCAGTGTAACTTGAAACTTTGGAATTTCTTTTAAAATACAAAATTGCACTGGGCTGCATTATAAGCCGACCTGGGCCGCATGCGGCCCACGGGCTGCAGGTTGGACAAGCCTGCTCTAGGCAAAACTCAGGCACTTGACAGCCACACAGTTTAGTTTCTTTCAACATCTCCTTTGCTGCAAAGCCAGTGTCAAACTTGCTTCTGTCAAGCAAGTTCTCAGACAATTTCATGTCAATTGTTAACAACTGGTAACTAGCTTTTCCGATTTTATGCAATGACTCATTAGCTTCTTGATTAGCTTGCAAAGTTCCTCATGCAAAAAAAGTGCCAATAGTTTTTGGGTTTGAAATTTTTGTAGAAATGGCTCACAGTCTCCAGCAATCACGCTTTCACATAAGCCATTTTGCACTTCATGAGTGGATCTTGCATTGCAGCTTTTATACAAATTAGAGGTTTACTGCGGGGGAATTGTGCTTCTTCCACATACTTCTTGATGTTGTCAAAAACAGTCTATCAAGGCACTAAACATTCTCCAACCACCTAGTGGAGTAAAACTTCGGGAGAAATAGTGTGCTTCCAATCATAGCAGTGTATGATGCCCTACTAGCTGGAGAATCTTTGGACAGATAATACACGTTGCACAAGACTGAATTCAGGTCCCATTTCACTGCTTGCAATCCTGTTTTAAAAGACCCACGTACAATATGAAGGGTACAAGTTCCAAAGTCAATCAGCTCTTTTCCTTCTCCTTTACAGTCATGGTTGGTTTTAATTTCTTCTTTTATTTTTTTTTATTTTTTTTTTTAAGAAAAAGGTGATTTACATTTGGCCTATCCATAGATACTTGTAATAATTTTGCAACTGATTGAAGAAGACATGCCTTCCTGGAACTTCTGAAGGTCTTCAGCAGTAGCAGTTTGAAGAAAAACACTGGTTAGATACCATGCAAAAACTTTATGACAATAAACCACTAAATCCATCTGTCCCTTTCGAACCACCTTATTCAAAGCTGCATCAAAAATGTCTGGCATTGTTTCAGCTATTTCTGTAAAAGATCAGAGAAAGCAACAACATACATTGCTTTTGTTTTTCCAAGATGAAACTGTTGAGCTATCTGGGTATCTGAGAATATTTGCTTGAATAACTCACTGAAGTTGTTTCAAAAGTTAAATGACATTTTCTTCATCACCAGTTGCAAAGCCCACAGGCACTCTGCTGTCCTAACACAGTCCTTGATTACATAGGCAGCCATACTAGTTTGTGTGGTGGGTAATTATTTGCCATTTTCATCACTCTGATCACGTTTTCCAGTTTTCGCGCGGGCTGTCTCTTTATCCTCTTTGGTTTTACGATCTGAACTTATACTTGGCTTTGAACTGAAGCATATTGCAATGGACTGCTGACTTGATTTAATTTCCAGGTTCTTCTGATGTAATGGTCCTTGTGCATGAGGTTTTGTAGCACACTTTACAATAACCTTTGCATTTGTCTCCAGCAACTGCTGATAATCATGGAACAAAGTCAGAATGAAGTGGCAGGTCAAAAATCCAGCCACTGCATATTAAAAACTGTCTTCTTAAAAGCCATCTTCAAATGTGGTTTCAGATACAACTGTACACAGAACCACCTGCCTGACACCAAGATGTTAGCAAATTTGCTTTCTGACAAGTAGGAACTTTCCAAAGCTTGGAAAGTTTCACTTTCTGGTTCCAGAAAGTATAATGAGCAGATCAGCAGCAAGAAAGGATGTGGAATTCAAATGCTTGCAGATCATTTCTACAATCTAGAGAAGCAGACAACCCTCATTTGCAACCTTTATGCATGGGAGAAGTCAGGGAAGAGGGTGAGAGAGCTGGTACTCTGTAAACTCCAGCAAGAACAAGGAATCACATTTGAAAATTTTACTTTGAATGGTGCAGCGTAGAAAGTGCTAGTTGACTAAAATCCAACAGCGGCAAAAATTATTTGCAATTCTGTGCTAGGTTTAGCCGAAGACAAAACATCCATTCATAAACAAGTATGACCCAAAAACATGCTTATCTTCATATGTAAGTTAAATGGAGTACTAACAGGTAGGGATGAAAACAGTTGGATGTTTAAAGTTTGTATCTTGCTAAACGCTTTAATTAGTCTTGCTTTGTAAATGCCACAGGCAGACCTTGGAAATCGTGCAGGGACACAGCTCAACAAACACATTAGGCTGGTTGCTGGGGGTGGAGCTGAGAAAAAGATGGAACTGGGAAAGGACATCATTAAGTTTTACTTGGTATTCTGCTACTTCTCTATTCTAATTGCAACAAGAGCAGATCATGCTCTTGCAGCAGCAGGTCAAAAATCTACAACTTGAATATATTTTAATCACAATTTCCCTGACTGCAGACCATTTTCCATTTCCCTGACTTTCCAGAAAGTGGCAGCCCTGAAAAGGAAGGGCTGCGTTTTCTGTATTGTCGAGCTGGGGAAAGAGCAAGACTGAGAGAAAGGCCAGTAGGTTTGATAGGGAACTCTGCATCTACGTCTGGTCTGTAGGCAAGCACTTTTATATTGCTGGCTGAAACTGTCACTCAACCAAATAATTCAACTAGTAGAGATGGTTAAATTTTGGCACATCAGATGTCTTGAACAACTTCTAGAAAACCCAGCCTGTACTACCAATGATAAAGGACTATGGGAAATTATAGTTCAAAACATCTGGAGTGCGGAAGGCTCAGCATCCTTGACCTAGTAGCTTCTACTGATGGTTTACCACATAACTGTTCGTTGTTGTTCTGGAAAAAACAGGACACATGTATTTAACTTGCAAATAATATATTTGTAACTTGCTACACAAGTACCTCTCATTATAAACTAGTTCCTACTAACTTTTTTAAAACACAAAGCTGTATCTAGTGCCACTGTACTATTATTTAGCATCTATTCTCTCTAAAGATCATTAACCCCCTTTTTTAATGTCAGACTGACCTGAAAATTTCTTAATACTGGGCTGGAAGGTTTCTGAGTACAACCCTGTCAGCATCACAAGTTACTCTTGTTTCTGTTTTGCAACAGCCTTTTTGTAGCAGAAAACAGAAATTGTTCCCCAATTCTGAGACTTACGTAAGGTTGAACTTGAAGTTAAACTGCCAGGTGTTGATTCCAGCAGGATATTCTCCTTTCTCATTTGTGAAGGTCAGGCCTAACTGGATAATTTTCAGGAGATCAACATTACACCGTAGCAGTTGATACTGATAATCTATAGAGCTGCGAAATTCACCTATGGGTCGAACAACAACTCCAGGAAACTCTGTATCCTAGGAAGGAAAGGGAAAAGTTCAAGCCAGTTTGTCAGTAAAAGTGAAATGTGGTTACTGTACCAAAGTAAATCAGGTTTTTCTGAGCTTGCAGAGGCAGAGCAAAGGAAATAGAAGAGCAGAAGTGAAAGTACACAGAGCTCCACCAGCACAGTTCTAATAATATTTCTTATTATCAACGTTAAGGAAATAATACTATCATCCATGTTAAAAGGCACTGGCAGAGACATCCCTAAAACATTCCGTGTCTAACATCAGAATGATGCATTTAAAGCAAACGCACTCACTTATGTAGAATACAATCTTAGATTCAGAAGGGAAAAGGAACTACAAAGTACATGTTTACCATGGCAATGTAACTGTAACTGAGAACAATTTCTCGAATTTTCCTCATCTCTTCTTCCAGATTGTTTGCCCATACTTCACAGATCACTTGACTATTTTCTGCAAGTGCTGCTGGCATCCTGAAACAATCGAAGGACACTCACAAAGACAAAGAGTAAGCTCCAACGCGTCAAAGCTAAACCACCCTGGAAAAAATAAATATGACATAGTTTTCAACAAAACTTATTCTCAAAAAAGAGGACTTTAAAAACATTAAAATGTAGCTCAAAAGTTAGATTGGCAGCATTTGACCAATAAGGAACTGATTACTGTTCCAGCAGTCTTTAAAAGAATGGCAGAGAGCTAGGCTTGTTTGCTTTCTTCTATTGTCAGCCAGAGGAAAAAAAATACACACTCCTCAGCACATCATTATTGAGGACTTCCACATTTTTAAGAGCAAAATAATTGTTTCTACCTTATTTAAAAATCAATCAGATTCTACACTATTGCTCTATTAACTATGTCTTCACAGCAAGTAATACATTGATCAAAATTCAATAAATTGAAGTTCATCTGATCAGGACACAGGAAGATGTCCTGAGAACAGTATAGCGGTGAAGAACAAGAGGAACACTTCAAATTCCATGTAAAAAACCCAGAATATTTAATTCAACAGAACAAAGGAGAAAAAGAAAAGCTGAATGTGGTTCGTAATATCACCCAATATTAGAGCAGATAAAAAATAAATTTTAAAATGGAATTCTAAAAATTTAAATTGGATTAAAATAAATTGTTAAAGTGGTTTTCAGTTTTACATGACAATGCTTCTAATTTAAAATCTGTTAGCTCAACAGATCAATGCAATAGGGGCTTACAATTTCTAATTCTGTATTATGGGACAATGTATTCATCCTTTTTAAAATTTTTATAAATAGGGTCCAGTAGTTCTTGAACTTAGATCTCAAATTTATTTTAGCTCCACAGATGTTATTATAGATTAGTAAGGTTATCATCTTCCAGGATATCCAAGGATAAAGTACTCAGACATGGTTTATCAGTCCCTCCTCCTGGTTGTGCTCTAGATCAGTGGTCCCCGACCTTTTTAACTCCACAGGCCAGTTGGGGAAAGCAGGGCACCCACATGCGCGAAGGAGCACACACGCGCATGCGTGGAGCAGGGGCGCTTGCATGGGCACCGTGCATGTGCAAAGGGTGAGGGCACTTGTGCACTTGCACAGAGGTGGAGGCCGTGCATGTGTGTGCACTTGCACACATGTGTGATGGGGCTTGCGGGGGGGCAGGAGTCCGTGCGGGGGGTGGGAAATGTGTCTCCACGGCCCAGTCCGGCCCACACACAGGTGATCTTAGGGGCCTCCCTCCTTGGAGGCATAGTGAGAAGTCAAACTCAATTCTCCAACCCACACTTCTCTGTCAAAAATACCATAATACAATATCAATTGTTTTTATCCAATAATAGCAACATCAAGATTTGGAGCAGCTAACATAAAGTCTTCTATAGTACATAGTGCAGAGCAGAGTACACTGACATGGGTGTGGTGTTGCTTATTATTTCCATACTTGCAAAGGACTGTGTTAATGCAGAAACCCCATTTTCTGAGGTTCACTTCATTCCTGCCAGCTCCAGCAAAGATAGGAATGCTACCAAAGTTGTTGGACTGGCACATGTGCAGCTAAATTCTTATAATAGACATTATGGCTTTCACTGAACAACTTTATTCCCCTAAAGCCAGGACAGTTCACCTAAACAAGCAGTTCTAGAAAAGGTAGTTGCGATCCTCTGTGCTAGCATATCAAGCCAAAATAAAAGAAAAATTAAAGACAAAAATGTTGTGACACCTTAAAGACTAACTGCTATACTTTGAAATATAGCAGTTAGTCTTTAAGATGTCACAAAATTTTTGTAATCCCTTAGCATTGTTTCCTGTTATGACAGACTGATAGTTTCTTGCACCAAGACAACATCTCAGGGATACAAGATGCTTCTTGCTCAAATACGTGGCTGAATTAATCGCTTGGCGACTTGACTATCCTGGGTGAATGCTGTAGACATCACATGCTGTCTACACAATCTGCCGGACATTGCTGAGAGTTCAGATGCACATTAGCATAAATGCAACAATTTAATAGGTGCTGGAAAAACCTTAGGTTCCTAGGGACAATGCTGAAACTCTGAAATGCAAGATGCATTTCTGCATCCGGTAGGTGTGGCCATCTTCATGAAAGCACACAGGACAGGAGAGGTATTTATTACTTGTGTGTTACAATGTACAAGGTGAAACAGTTTGTACTTCTTTTAATGTTGAGTGTGTTCTCAATTTTCTCTGAACAAAACAAATTTATGTTAATTAATAAATACATTACTATTTATTAAATAAAATATACAAAAAAATTACAAATATTTGAATATCCCCCAACATTTCTATTTTCCCCCAATCCCCTCTCCAAAAAACTCCCAGGTTTTCTCCATTAAAAATTTCTAGAAATGGTATGCCTCTAGCAATAACGGTGTTCCGTGTCTAGTCACACTGGCCACGTGATCACTGAAACTGCCTTCAGACAAACGCTGGCTCTATGGCTTGGAAACGGGGATCAGCACCACGCCCTAGAGTCAGACATGACTGGACTAAACGTCAAGGGGAACCTTTACTTTTACCTAGCAATAACCAAGAACCAGTGTGCTGCAATGGATGGAGTTATAGACTCAAGACTTAGCAGACTTCGATTCAAATCCTTACTTGGCCATGAAAACTCACAAGGGAGAGATGAGCTAATAAACCCACTCCTTAAATATCTCACATACCTTGAAAAGTCTATTAGGGTCTTCTAAGTTAAATGAGACTTTACATACCAGGAAAAGCTACAGTGGTTGGGATTTTCTAGTTCAGAAAGACAGTATGAGAGACTCGTAGAGGACATATATCCATGGTTACAAATAATGGTTCTTTCTGTGCTTTTGGCTGCACATATAGAAATTTCACTCTACTAAAAAATGGCAAAAATCTGTTGCTAAAGAAATGGACAAGACAGCTCTGGATTATAACACTGATAGAAAAATGAACACACACAAACACAAAAAGTCTTGGTGCCTGAATAATCATGATTTTTCAAAAAGAGCAGGAATGGACAAGAATGGAGGAACTGGAGGCCAATTTTCCACCCTGGAAGCTACTATGGACTGCACCAAGCTCTGAATTTCCATGGGGTATTGGCACTTCAAGTTTCTAGGATGCTACTTGCCTCTTTTTTTTTTTTTTAATTGAAGCCTTTCTGGAAAACGGGGGACCTAACTTTATAGTGAAACTGCTTCTCCTGGATGCTTCAAGAGCAGAAAATACCAAAAAAATAAAATAAAAAAAAATAAAAAAAAAAATAAAAAAAAACCAAACTAAAAAAAACCACCCCATGAGCTGCAAAAATTACACTACAGAGCAGTATGAAGACCACATACGTACTTACGTAGGATATGGAGTTTTGTATGTGCTTCTATATTTGAGGCAACATTTTATTCATTCATTCAACTTTTATACTACCCATCAGGCTACAAAACCACTCACACCATGTTATTTAGGTCCAACTTTAAGCAGTTCAACATTTACTAGTGTCTTAGGCAAGGAATAATCGCCTAACCACAGATTATAGTGTTAAATTTATACAGCTTTTGTCTAATATTGATAATATAATGCCTGTAAGATTCAAAAATACTTTGAGGAAAGAAAAGAATTTTGTTTTAGGCCTATTTCATGCTAGCAGCTACAATGTTTTTGTTTTGTTTGTTTTTTGTTTTAGTTAAATAATATTTGTATGGTGATGGTGGATGTCCTATAGCATGGTAAGAAAATCATTCAAATATTAATTACTAACCAGTTGAATTCTAGACAGGTCACCTTCTAATTCCTTCGCATATACTTCTGTGCATTGGTAAAGAAAATAAACATTCATCTTCTGATATAATTACAACAGCAGTCTGAAAGTTTTTCAAAATAAACCACAGGGTTTTTGCAAAGTACAACATGGGCCTTCTGAAAATCCATGAATTACGGTTATAGCAGGCAAGGGTACACTGGGGGTGACTGAAATTCTATTATTAAATAGAATCTAAGTAATTTCAATCCAATTCACCCTGATATTGGGACATCCTTGATCTTGAACTGAAAGTGCCACCTACTGGGGATCTCTGACCTATTCAAGTTCCTGGAAATAAAGAAAATTGTCTTCTAGTCTTCCGATTGCCCGCTCCCTCCCAAACATATGATTAACCTCCGTCCTTACACTTCACAGCACAAGTCAGCAATTCCCAATACAGTATTTGATCATCCAGATGTTTTTGGACTTCTAGTATTGGATCTCCAGACCATTAACCATGATAACCACATCTGGAGCAGCAAAGGTTCAGAACCACTGGCACAGGGTGCAGCATTCTGCAACTCTATATTTAAACTTATGCTTGTATAAAATTAAGATATTTATACTTTTGAGGTGTAAGAATTGCTAAAATAGTTCACTTATAAAAATCCTCTGCAGTTTATTTTGTGAGTCTGAATTATGCTCTTTATATTATAACACTACAATGTTTTAATTTAATCAGTATATTTCGATTTTCCTAAAAAATTCAATACCCCAAAAAGCATACATCTACATCCATTACGATAAAGATTATTCTTTTTTTCTGTCGCTTTACAACCTTTCTTACAAATGCTTTAACCTGCCCATTGTTTAAGTACACCAATTTCAATCTCAAATATTAATATATATAAACAGCTCATAGGACAAGTTGGAGTCTGTTAAATTCGCCCTTCTAGAGAACCTATTTCCCTAATATGATGTAAACAAAATTTATTTAAATCACAACTCAAGAATCTGATGTAATCATTTGATTTTCTTTTAAAAGTGCACTCATGGTTTCTATTTTTATATGTGTTTTAAAGCACACATTTTACATTCTCCTTGTCCATACTGATTTCACTTCCAGTAATACCCTTATTCATTGATTTCCCCTCCCCCCTTTGTTTGAAAAAGCATAATTTCAGACACTAGAAGCAATAATGATTAGATTACTAGAAGTGGAGTCCATCTGTCTCCATCTGTAATGTGAAAATATGCTGAGCTTCCTAGAATTTTCAGCTTTTATCATGCTGACAAATCCAGTTTGAGAACAGCCACTTTTTCTTATGGCATCTATTAGTCTGAGTACCTGGAGGCAGAAAGTTTAACTAAAATAATAATGCAAAAAAAGTGAAACCCCATAAAAGGTTAGACTCCACTCCAAGAATCACTTTTACAAAAGACTGTACTTATTTTTTAAAAAATTGTAATTCCTAGTCTATGAAGCTGTTGAGCAATTCCAAGTTTTAAATTAAAAATATCATCAGTTTTTTTTAAGTAACTGTATCCGAACCCTCAAAATTCAACTTTAAATAAAAATCTGATTTGAATTTTTAAAATCTGCTTGTAAACTATTTTTGTCCACCCCAATATCCACTTTACTCACGAAAGAGCCCGGTGGGGGGGGGGAGGCAAAACTTCCCCAAATTTGTTTTGGAGCCAGACAGATCCACCGACGTACTCTCCCTGCTGTTGCCCAGGGCAACCCACTTTCCCCCAAAAACCAGCCCTCCCGCCCAGCCACGAGTCCCGATGCAGAATGCAGCTCCTTCCTACGCGAACACGAATCTCTTCCCATCCCCTCCCGCCCTTCATCCCACACAAGACACGGGTCCAACCAGAGAAACAAGGCAGGCCGCTTCCGATTCCTCTCCGAGACCGCGGAAGGGACCGGCGGGGAGCGGCCTCTCTGTTCCACCCTCCCCCCGGGCGGCTCTCTTCAGCGACGCCGGGGGCGCCCGTTGCCCTGCGGGACCCTCCAGGTCTGAACGCACCCCTCGGGGCCCGGGCCTCGCCTCCATACGGTCCCCCCCCTTACCCCCGTGGGGCCCCAGGCCGGTGAAGGAGCCGTTGCTCGGAAATGCCTTTCTCCTTCAAGGATCACATTTCTCCCTCTGAAACAAGGGGGGAACCAATCTGAAGGCTAAGGGAGAGAGAGACCCAACGAGGTCTCAGGGGAAACCCCTCGGGCGGCCACCGCGCTCCGGCGGGAAAAAAAGAGCGGAAGAGGCCAGGCCGCGCTTCAAATTGAAAAAAAGAAAAGAAAAAACACCAAGGCAACCCCTCGCAAGCCAGGAAATCCGGCCTCCCAACAATAGAGCTGCCCCGCCCCTTCCGAGGGTCCACCCCCCCCTCCAGGCTTCCCGCCCAGGCCTGTGTGTGGCTTCCCCTCACCCAGACGCGCGGGAGGCACCGAGAAGCCGCTCTCGCCCGTTTCTTCTTTGGCGCCGCCTTCGCCGCCGCCGCCTCCTCCTCTCCTAGTTGGGAGGGCGCTCTAGGCTACCCCTGCTCCATCTCTCGGTGGTTTGAGGCGGACGTTTGTTGTTGTTGTTTTCCTTCTCCCCCTCTCCCACGCTCCTCTCGCTCGCATGCGCTCAAAAGGAGCTTCCACCCCCCCAAAACACGCAAACACACAACCAGTCTCCTCAAGCAGGAAACTCTGGGCACCGGAACAACAGAAGCACATCCGGTGGCGCGTGCGTTCAGTCGGAAGGAGGCGGGGCTTCGAGGGCATGATTTAGGGCTGAGTACCGTTGTTTAGTCGTTAAGTCGTGTCCGACTCTTCATGACCCCATGGACCACAGCACGCCAGGCCCTCCTGTCTTCCACTGCCTCCCGGAGTTGTGTCAAATTCATTCTGGTAGCTTCGATGACAATGTCTGACCATCTCATCCTCTGTCGTCCCCTTCTCCTCCTGCCTTCACACTTTCCTAACATCAGCATCCTTTCCATGGAGTCTTCTCTTCTCATGAGATGCCCAAAGTATTGGAGCCTCAGCTTCAGGATCTGTCCTTCGAGTGAGCACTCAGGGTTGATTTCCTTTAGAATGGATAGGTTTGTTCTCCTTGCAGTCCATGGGGACTCTCAAGAGCCACCTTCAGCACCACAATTCAAAGGCATCAATTCTTCGGCGGTCAGCTTTCTTTATGGTCCAGCTCTCACTTCCATATGTCGCTACTGGAAAAACCATAGCTTTGATTAGACAGACCTTTGTCTCTGCTTTTTAAGATACTGTCTAGGTTTGACATAACTTTCCTCCCAAGAAGCAGGTGTCTTTTAATTTCGTGGCTGCTGTCACCATCTGCAGTGATCATGGAGCCCAAGAATGTAAAATCTGTCACTGCCTCCATATCTTCCCCTTCTATTTACCAGGAGGTGATTGGGCCAATGGCCATGATCTTAGTTTTTTTTTTATGTCGAGTTTCAGACCATTTTTGTGCTCTCCTCTTTCACCCTCATTATGAGGTTCTTTAAGTCCTCCTCACTTTCTGCCATCAGAGTGGTATCATCTGCATATCTGAGACTGCTGATATTTCTTCCGGCAACCTTAATTCCAGCTTGGGATTCCTCCAGTCCTGCCTTTCGCATGATGTATTCTGCATATAAGTTAAATAAGCAGGGAGACAGTATACAGCCTTGTCGTTCTCCTTTCCCAATTTTGAACCAATCCGTTGTTCCATATCCAGTTCTAACTGTTGCTTCCTGTCCCACATATAGATTTTTCAGGAGATAGACAAGGTGGTCAGGCCCTCCCATTTCTTTAAGGACTTCCATAGTTTGTTGTGGTCCACACACTCAAAGGCTTTTGTGTAGTCAATGAAGCAGAAGTAGATGTTTCCCTGGAACTCTCTGGCTTTCTCCATAATCCAGCGCATGTTAGCAATTTGGTCTCTAGTTCCTCTGCCCCTTTGAAATCCAGCTTGTACTTCTGGGAGTTCTCGGACCACATACTGTTGAAGCCTACCTTGGAGGATTTTTAGCATAACCTTGCTGGTGTGTGAAATGAGTGCAATTGTACAGCAGTTGGAGGATTCTTTGGTGCTGCCCTTCTTCGAGTTTTCCAAACTTGCTGGCCTGTTGAGTGTAGCACCTTAACGGCATCTTTTAAGATTTTAAATAGTTCAACTGGAATGCCATCACCTCCACTGGCCTTGTTGTTAGCCATACTTTCTAAGCATGACTTCAATCTCCAGGAAGTCTGGCTCAAGGTCTGCAACCACACTATCTGGGTTGTCTGGGATATCCAAATCTTTCTGATATAATTCCTCTGTGTATTCTTGCCATCTCTTCTTGATGTCTTCTGCATCTGTAAGGTCCCTACCATTTTTATTTATTTATTTATTTTATATCCCGCCTATCTGGTTGGTTATTTTTGCCCTTTATCACGTCCATCTTTGCACAAAATGTTCCTTTAATATGTCCAATTTTCTTGAACAGAATTCTGGTTTTTCTCTTTCTATTATTTTCCTCAATATCTTTGCACTCGTCATTAAGAAGGCCCTCTTGTCTCCCCTTTCTATTCTTTGGAAGTCAGCATTCAATTTTCTGTATATTTCCTATCTCCCTTGCATTTTGTCTCCCTTCTCTTCTCTGCTATTTGTAAGGCCCTTCTCTTTTCTGCTATTTGTAAGGCTTCGTTAGATAGCCACTTTGCTTTCTTGCATTTCCTTTTCGTTGGGATGTTTTTTGTTGCTGCCCCCAGTGGTTTTTCCTACTTTCTTCAGTTTGAGCTTGAATTTAAGCTTGATGATGAGAGCCACAATCAACTCCAGGTCTTGTTTTTGCTGACTGTATATAGACTATAGAGCTTCTCCATCTTTGGCTGCAGAGAATATAACCAATTTGATTTCGCTATTGCCCATCTGGTGATGTCCATGTGTAGAGTCACCTCTTGTGTTGTTGGAAAAGAGTGTTTGTGATGACCAACTTGTTCTCTTGGCAAAACTCTATTAGCCTTTGCCCTGCTTCATTTTCAATTACCTGTTGTTCCTTTTTTTCTCTTGACTCCCTACTTCAGCATTACAATCCCTATAATGAGAAGAACATCTTTCTTTGGTGTCAGTTCTAGAAGGTGTTGTAAGTCTTCATAGAATTGGTCAATTTCAGCCTCTTCAGCATTGGAGGTTGGTGCATAAACTTGGATGACTGTGATTAATTCTTGTCTATGGCACCAGAAAATGTTGTTCTGCTTGAAATTGGAAGTAAATAACTAGGTGTAAAATCCTTACCTTAAATATACAAACACAAAACCCTTACCCTATGCATGAAGGGTCAAAATTCTACTTTGGGAATAAACAATGTATTTTTCAATAAATAGGCATAGAATATGCCCCAAGTGAATTGGCATGGGATTTGTCATTGTCAGTCATACTGTGCTTCCTAGTGATTCTTTGTGTAAATGTGATGCTAAGGGTGAAGTACCTTTGGCCCTCAAGGTGTTGTTGGATTCTCAGCTTCCATTGCCCTAATCATTGTCTGGTAACTCATCTGAGAATTATTGCCTGTTTATTTTTATCGATTCATTTGATGGTTGTTTATTGATGTAGTGTTTGGCTTTTATTATATTTTGATTTGTTTTATTTTACATTTACGTCACTCTGGATGTAAACCACCCAGAGTGGTGCTTATTACTAATCGGTGCAGTAAAGGAATTTAATAAATAAACAATAAATTAGTTTTTTAAAACACAATTATGTTTTCAATCAAGGACACTTAGACCTTAACCTGAATTTCAAAATGTGATGCCTCAGACCAGATTTTGACATGAGGCTCTCTTCTGCTTAAGCCAATGATTCACCCTGCTTAAATCTTGAGTAAACCAAACTACAGTGTCATCCTTTAATATATGTACATATATGACATTTGTTTAGCAGGTCTTCAAGTAGAATCTCTGTCTGACAGGTCTGAGCAAATCCACTTGTATCACAGGACTTGGCTGTAGTACAATGGACTTTGTAGTGTGTTCTGGGCAGAAGCTAGAGGCATGTAAATATGAGAAGCTGTTGGTTGGTTTCCACTGTGAGGTATATTGGGAACTAGATTTGTCTTCCTCAACAGTTATATATATATATATGCATACTAGTGCCACTGCCATGGGGACATATATGGCCCCACAGCATGCCAGCATCTTGACTGCTTAACTTAAAACAATGCTTTCTCTACTCCTATCCCCAGAAGCCTCCTGTACCCAAAATATATCAATAACGCCTTTATTATCTGTTATCTTTATGGAAATAAATGCATTAATGAGGCCATACCAGCAATTCTATAACTTTAAGGACAGTAGTTCAGGCAGTATCTGTCACACATGCCCAACCACCTTGGGTCCTTTTAAGGAGACAGGCATGTCAGCAAACACGGGTTCGAAAACACGTGTAAGCCTGGAGAGAGAGCAATCAGGAGTTTGCACATGCTAAAATGGGCTGAGTGAGTCCAATCTCAGCTAGCCATGATACAACACTCCTTCTCACAGGTCTGCCCACATAAGAACACCCTGGTACTCTCAGATATTATTATGAAAAGGTCAAGTGGGCTTTGTAGTCCTTAGACTTAACTTGCACCACTGACAGGACTCTAAGTAAGCTAGGCCGAGGCAGCACTCTCAGATGACCCTATGACAAGTGTACTGTTCAGAAAACCAAATGAGTTTTATACTCTTTATTTTATTAAAGAATAAGCATGTTACTAAGTATCAAAGCCAAATTAAACCAAAGCAAATAAACTAGCATTGTGCTGGTAAGTTACAAAGATGTAGTGAGGCAAAGAAAACATGAAAAATAGAAAAGTGTTCAAAAACCTTACAAAAACACAAAAAGCTATTAAAAGGAATAAAAATAGTTCCAGTCCAGGAAATCATTAGTAAAAACAAAATAATCCAAGTAGGTTATAAAAAGGCTATAGTCCTCAGTGATCCTGTAGAACAAGAATCCTGTACTAAAAAGAAAGATTCAGTAAAAGTCCCATTATCCTTAGAAAAGTCAAATCCAGTAAATGTACCATAGTCCTTACAAAATTACAAAAGCATAGTCCATATGGAGTATTCCAAGAAAAGAAGTCCATAAAGAATATTCCATAGAACAGTCCATAGAAAATAGTCCATGCATAGTCCTTAGGGAAAAAGCCTATAGGTAATCCATAGGTAATCCAGTATAGTAAGGGTTAGTCCCATGTGTCACGAATGACTGAAGGATCGGTCTTGAAAGACAATGTCCATAGGGAAAAAGTTCCTTTTTCAAGAGTAACTGGCAAGGGCTTATCGCACCTTCCCACGATGTCATCCAATCAGAGTTCGTTACTAGGCAAACAGTCCTGTTGCATCACATGACTTCTTTCCCAACCACACCAGATGTTATTTGGGTTTCCTGTGGTTTCGCATAAAGTCACAACAATTCCCATCTAATCACACAGAGTCCTTTCTCAGGCTTTCAGAATAACATTCTCTCTGCTCGCCTAGAAAACAACCTGTCAGCATAGTAAAGATACTTTATACAAAGAAACAAGATGGAACCTCTCTGGCTCATTTCTTAATTACAAAACCCATATGCCTTAAAAGATTTTAACTCAAAAACCCATCTCATCACAAGGCATGGTAAAAATATTTTAAATAAATTAAATAAATGAATGAGAAGTGTCAGTGACCTTTCATGGCTACTGTTTGACCATCATCAGGCAAGATTTCTTGCTTTTCCATCACATTTCATACTCCTGCCCTCCCCATTACTGTATAAATGTCTAATGTATCTACACCCCATGCTTCTGAAGTGGCCTACAGTCCATGAAAGCTTATACCATATAAAACTTGTTATTCTTAAAGGTGCCAGAGGGCCTTTTGTTGCATTTGCTTCAACAGACTATGCTGTCAAACCTACAGTTCAATGCATTCCAATGGGGGGGGGGGGAAATTCACCAAAAATTAAGGAAGACTCAGAACAAAACCAAATTAAGTTTGCAAAGGTTTTACAAGGTGCACTAACGATTCCAAGCATTTTAAACAGTTTTTGAACATTTTAAGACACTTTAAAAATAGCAAAAACGGACCTGTCAAAACCACTGAAATGCATTGAAACCTATTCAATGCATTCCAATGGGGGAACTGTGTTTCGCATAGCAATGTTTCCTATGGCGATTTTCGCTTAAGGATGGTAATCCGTTCCCATTGGAATGGATTATCCAGTTTTCAATGCATTCCTATGGGAAATGGTGTTTCGCTTAGCGATGTTTTCCCATAGCGATGTTTTTTTAACCAATTAACATCGCTAAGCGAGGCACCACTGTATCTTTGTACCATAGGGATACAACAAGCAGAAACCCTATATTTCATATTTCAGCTTTCTGTAGAACAGTCTTGTTTTTCTTTTCTTGATGCTAATATGAGGGCTAAAGGAGAAGCTCAGGATTTTACATTGTAGGTGCATTCCCTCATCCCCTTCAAAAATTGTATCAGCAAAGAATGTAAACAATTCCCCACACAGCTCCTGTGCACAATGGTGGTATCATATTTATTTATTTATTTGTTCATTCATTTCAGATATTCAAACCCAGCACCACACATTCAACACCCATTGCCAACACCAATAAAAATTAAACCAAAGATGAAAAACCTAAATGAAATCAAAACGATGGTGGAACCAGGAAACTTATGTCCCTAACTAACCCAAGGGGAAGAGGTCTTTAAATGTTTGTTTAGAACATTTGGTCCATAGCATCCTCTTGATAATTGGGAGGGTGGGGCCTAGTAGTTCTCTTAAAACAAGCCCATTCTGCAGGGATGGGGCCATGACTGAGACAGCTCAGTGTCTGATAAGGTAGTCTTAGCCTATCTCAGTGTGGCAACCTGTAAGAGCAAGGCCTGGGAGCGTTGGGTAACACGGGCAGAAGTTCTTTCTGGGAGATGCTCTGACAAGTAGCGGAGCCCCAAACCGTTAAGGGCTTTATAGGAAAGAACCAAAACCTTGAATCTGGCTCACGTAATAATATCTTTTTTATTATTATTCATTGAAATAAAGCACTTGAGTAGTTTTCTGTTGGTTTCCACTATAGAATTGTGTGTCATCAAGATGATTCCAATTTACGGTGACCTTTTTCAAGTTTTTTTTAGGTAGGGAATACTCAAAAGTGTTATTACCTAACTAGCCAAGTTTGCACAAGAGTCTCACTCTTACTAAAAACATGTATGTGAATGCCACAGACTGTTTTAACTGGCAAACTTGTCAGGCCAAAGACAAGTATAAAATAAAAACAGTTGCAGAGAAGAAATAGCGTCAAGGGTCTAAGTGTGAACCAAGTCCCCAAGAGGAAATGGCAGCAATATAGTCTATCAAAATTAAATAGAAGACATGAATACTCCAGACAAAAATTCTCTCACAGAATAGCCCTCCTGTAGGGAAGCCAGACATATTGAATCACCTTGTTTTTATGCTAAAAGGATTGTCTAGAGGTCTGGAAAAGCAAGTATGCTAGAATGATCTGCTGTCTTCTCTTCCTGTTTAGTAAATGATCCATTCTATGTTGTCTCTGGATTAGCCAGGTGGGAAGACAATGGTCAGGACAAGGGAAGACACATGATCACTAGTCAGCCTGACAAGAAACCATATAAAAAGACATACGGTAGCCATATTAGTTGTTCGAGTTCTGGGGGAAAGATTAATCTTCTTTCTCTATCTCTTCCTCCATCTGATCCTGCCAGTTGGAATTCCAACACTCCCAAGTTCAGTGATGGTGAGCCTTGTTGATCCTCAGTGCCCACACTGACATAGTCAAAGCTACGGTTTTCCCTGTAGTGATGTATGGAAGGGAGAGTTGGACCATAAAGAAGGCTGACCACCAAAGAATTGATGCTTTTGAATTGTGGTGCTGGAGGAGACTCTTGAGAGTCCCCTGGACTGCAAGGAGAACAAAACTACAGTGGTGCCTTGCTTAACTATGATAATCCGTTCCAAGAAAATCACTGTTAAGTGAAAACATCGTAAAGCGAAATTTAAAAGCCCATTGAAATGCATTGAAAACCGTTCAATGCATTCCAATGGACTGAAAACTCATCATAAATGGACTCAAAACATCGTCATAAAGCGGATTTGTCATAATGCGGGACAATCATTAAGCAGGGCATGACTTGTATCCATTTTGCAGGAAATCAACCCTGAGTGCTCACTGGAAGGACAGAGCCTGAAGCTGAGTCTCCAATACTTTGGCCAACTCATGAGAAGAGATGACTCCCTGAAAAAGACCCTGATGCTGGGAAAGTGTGAAGGCAAGAGGAGAAGGGGATGACAGAGGACGAGATGGTTGGACAGTGTTATCGAAGCTACCAAAATGAATTTGACCAAACTCCGAGAGGCAGTGGAAGACAGGAAGGCTTGGCATGCTCTGGTCCATGAGGTCATGAAGTGTCGGACATGACTTAACGACTAAACAACAAAAGCCCATACTGAAAAGAGGAAAAAAAACAACTCAGTGAGCGGCAGGTGGCAACAGCGGTGGAAGTGGCAGTAGCAGAAGTGGTGGTGGAAGGGGGAACGGAGGTGCCTCCAGACCCTCTCCGGATCTGTCTCCAGTCGTGCCCAACCCCACCACTGCCTATAGCTTGGCCGGCCTGCCAGTGCCCACACATTGGTAGCTCCCTAGTCTACCCCCAGTTTCCTCTGTGTCTGTGTGTGTTTGCATGAGTTAAAAACCCTTCCTTTGAACCTTGTCAGCCATGTGAATTTGCTTCTTTGGAGTCTATATTTTTCCCATGTTAGTTTTATACTTCATTGTGGATCTGCTATATTTTAATTATTTTGTGTTAAAGAAAATTCCCCTTTTGAATAGCTCTCTGTGTGTGATAGGCTCAGTCCAATCGGTGCCAGGATGCGCTGTTGCCATAGTTCAAAGATCCCTTATGGGTGCGTCTCGGACATGTGTGAGTGTTCACGCACCTGCTCTGAGAGCTTACTTAGTAACAGCTTTACCATTCTCCCAGAAGCAAGCTCTGGCTCTTCTCTCTGATATCTAACACTGAGCCAAGTCTAACAAATTACTTTTCTGTAATTTGTTGTGCTTTTATAAAGAGCATAACATTTTAAAAATAATGTAACAAGCAGGTACAGTGTTACAAATGAAGAGAATAATTAAACTTGAATTACTTATGAAGGTCACCTTTTAGTGGCGTTCCCAGAGGCATCCTGAGTGGAAGGAATGTTATGCCATTCTCTTTTCAATCCTTCAGTATGCAAGGAGTAACAAAATAAAAAGGTAGCAAGTCATTTATAATAATGACAACAGCAATGATTTGCCGTTGTAGGGACTTTGTATCCCGTTGCAGAATGAATTCCTTTTTTTGGGGGGGGGGGGACTTATATACCGCCCCATAGCGCTACAAGCACTCTCCGGGCGGTTTACAATTTAATTATACAGGCTACACATTGGACCCCCCCAGCAAGCTGGGTACTCATTTTACCAACCTCGGAAGGATGGAAGGCTGAGTCAACCTTGAGCCGGCTACCTGGGATTTGAACCCCAGGTCATGAGCACAGTTTTAGCTGCAGTACAGCGTTTTAACCACTGCGCCACGAGGCTCTTTGAAAGGAGCATTCCAATAATTACTTTTTAAAAGAATTTTAAATGGGTTTTGAAGCATCTGTTTTGTTCTGTCATCTGCCTGCCTAAACACTGTAAAGTAACTTCTCTCATCCGCTCAGTTCCAGGAATCCTCCAAGCTTCTTCTTTACTCATGTTTCCTGCTATTAACCTTTGCTTATCACTTTATCTACTTCAGTGCTATAATATATATTTTAATTGCATTTTAATTATTTTGCCCTTTTATTTTGCCTTTTTATTGTACAGTATTTTAAATGTTGTAAGCCACCCAGAGACCTTCGGGTAGTGTGGGCGGCCTATAAGTTAAACAAACAAACAAACAAACAAACAAATAAATAAATAAATAAATAAATAAATCATCTGTTCTATTGATCTCCCATCCCTCTGTATTTGCTGAAGAACTGATTACCCTACTATCCTAATTAGCCACTATATGCTCTCTCAAGGCTACAACCTTCCTGTTTTCGATCTCCCCAGTTATTATTCTTTATCCCCACAACATCATCAACTTTTTGTTGGTTCTTTCCCTTTGTGTGTGTGAGCGGGAGAGCTGGGAAGGCCAAATCGAGAAAGTCAAATGTTTGTAGTGCCCCTTTTCACATTGATTGGCAGGAAGAACTGGCCAGAATACATTCCATAGTCTCATATTTATCTGGTGTATGGGTTAGTTTAAAGCCGGCTTTGCTATGTGTGTTACTCTTCACTGGGGAAGTTCTTCCTGCCCAAGGGTATGGTAACATGTATTGAGAGATGGATCCCTTGTTAAGGAAGCAATCCATTAATTAGAAAGTACTTGAAAGGAATTATAGAGATACTTGAAAGGGTTAACAGCAATGACAGGTGATTAAGGCATCTGTAACATCAAGCATTATTCTGTATAAAGTAAGCCTGAGACACTTGAAGAGAAGGAGGGAAAGAGAACTCACATAAGGGCAAGCTTCTTCTCTCCCGAATGGGTCTGCCTACTCTTGAGCAGATCTCATTCAGGTAACAATATGAGTTAGGAATAAGGAAGAGTTGGGTTAGTTACAGCTTCCTTTTTTTCCCCCTAAGTGTGTACCTTCTTTGACATGATCCAAGACTGGTTTTTGTAACTTCCTGTAATTTTGATTCATTTTAATCAATATTATTTTGAGTAATCTTCATCTTTTTACTTTTTGTAACCATTTTATCTTTTTTTTTTTTTTGCTTAATTTAAAAAATAAAATACATAAAATTCTCTCCAGGTATTGATTGGATTTTGAGTACAGAGGGAATCTGGGTAGCAATGCTAGTGACTTGGTCTTGCTAGGCTACCAGAGTGTTGAGGCAAGGAAAATGGATATGGGGATGGTGGCAGCTACAGTATACCATGCATGTTAGGTAATACTTCCTAAAAAGCACAGCCACAGAAAGAGGGTTGCATGCCATGGAATGGAGAGAAATGGTCCAAATTGTACTTGGTTTTTTCACCTCTCGAGTCTTCCTTCAGTTTTCCCACCTTAAGGTGGAAAAGGGCAGAAGAGTAGAGAGATTATCTGAGGAGTGGACCAGGAGGGCTTAGCAGAACAGCCTTGTTGTGACACAGCACTGATCTCATCTACAGGTATGAAATGAACAAAAGATTTTCATGCCTAGTTATCACTGGCTGGAATGGCTAAGCACACATTTCCCAGCCTTGCTCTGCCTACTGACCTTGAATGAATTCATAACACATCCTTTCAGTACTAATTCTATACTAGTGACACCTTACTCTAGATTTCTGCCCTCCCTTCCTCCCATCTAATCACAAATCTCCAAATGCTTCGGTTATAGAACAATTTTATCTCTGGGATGCTTCATCAGATTGGGTTCCTCATGATCACAGAACAAAAGGTTTTGAATCTAATAGCTCGATTAAACATTGGTGTCAGATGTTGTAACAAGTCTAGAAGAAGTTATGTGTTCATGGATATACTGTACAATACAAAGAATGTTGTGCCTTTATAGTTGATCTAATGATAGTATTAGCACAACATGGGTGTTGGGAACAATGTCTCTGTGGTTTGAAATAAAACAATGTATCAACGGTATACTGTATAGTGGAAACATATGACTATGCTTTGTTTCATTTGAATCTTATTTATACCCCACCTTTCTTCCAAAGAGTACCCAAGGCAGCTTGTTGTCTTAGATTATTATCTGTCTCATTGTTGCTAGGATGGCAGTCACATTAGCCACTTTTCCCTCATGAAACTAGGTTTGTGAGACCAGGAGGTCTGGGTCTGTGAGCAGCAGCTGTCAAGAAAAGGTGAAAACAGTGACAAAGAGACATGATAAAGCAGACACTTAAATGCGGACCTATTGTCTGCTGGCTGGTGTTCAGAATCTGTAGAGAAGCAGTAAAAATAGCAAACTGTAATTTGGCACCTTCAAGCCTAACACAGTCATTATCACATGATCTTCATGGTCACACAGAGAGTCGCTAACATTTCCTGGCCATTGTACTGGCATATCTCTAATGAGAGTGAATCCCATGTGCTTCATATTTCTTCCTCCTTTGCTACTGCCTTGCCTTGTGATGCATAGTGATTCTGAACAAGTGGTGTATTGTTCAGAAGGCATGCAGGACTCCGGTGGCAATAATGAGAATTGCTGGACGTCTATGCTGGAAGCAGCAGCAAAGGACACCAAGAAACTTCTCATTAGTCCTCAACAGCAAAGTCCTGGCCAGTATTTCAAGATTGGGCAACTGTGCCCATCCAGCAGTGTTTTTGTCTACAACTCCCAGTACCTCAGGCAGCATAGCTAGTTAAGAGGGATCATAAGAGTTACAGACTGAAAACATCTGGAGGACTGCTGCTGCCCACCCCTGCATGCATGCCACTTGTATCAACCAATACAACCTCTTTAATGGTAAAGCACTTGTCTTTCTTCCTTGTTTTCCCCTTGAGAGCACTAAATTTGGCAGAAGTGGGTGTTCAAGGGATGTCAGTCCCTATCCCCTGGAAGTTGTCCATCTCTGCTTTGACCTTGAATTCAGCCACTTCAGAATAAAGTTGTTGTTTTTTAAAAAAAAAATTGAACATTTGCCAAGCAGCCATACTGGCTAAAATGTCATAAAACATTGCAGCATGCCAGGAACATCCAGGCACAAAAGTGCTCTCTGATCAAGGACATATGAGATGCAGAGACATCAATGCAGGAGCCCTGTGCAGGAAGGAGGATCTCGGAGCAAGGCTAGAACAATCAGGGGTGGTTCACAATGACCCCTTTGATAGAAACCACTGAAGTCAAAACCAGCTAGTTAACTTTAAAAAGAATTATATCTAGATTATGTGTTACTGCGCTATCCCAAGACAATCAGTTTTTAATTGGTATGTCAGCGTTAATAATGGACTTACCTATCTCCTCATGCACAATGTTTGTGAAATGAAACTAATCACCTGCTTGCTTGTAAAGCCACCTCCTCCTGCTTTGTCAGCAGTGGTGATAAAACTTGCTGAAGGCAGGAACAGGAGCAGATAAGAGAGCCGGCAAGTCCTGTGTTTTCGAGGGCCCATCCTTGCTGGGGGACACAGAATTCTTCACTGCTGTAAGTAAGCAAGGAGTGATCCAAGAGGAAAAGAACCAGCAGAAAACCAAGTGCAAGTACCAGACAAAGACGCTGTTCTTGATTTCCGCAGTTGATGGGAGGGTTAAAAATAGCTGCATCATTTAAAAAGAGCAAAAAACATCTGGGATATTCTCCTACTGAAATTGCGCTCACTGTAGATTTGTAAAAAGTGGTTGATAACAAGGATTGAAATCCTGTGCATGCTTACTTGTCAATGCATAACAGTGAACTCAGTGTTGGTGAGTCAACTATGTACAGAATTATGTATCCCATAAATTTATAGCCCTGTTTTATATGTATCTCCTCAAAAGAGGACCTCATAGGCAGAGTGAAGCTTATTCCAAGTTCTTGGAAGGATGCCATGAGAGAAGGAGCCTGCAGCTGGAGGCATGTCCTGCTACAGTGGCTCCTTCCTTTCTAGAGGTGGTCACCAGCTTTAGCTAGTTCATTGCTTGTGACCCTATTTGGAACAGGAGACAGTTTCCTTTGCACAAATCTTTCCTGCTTACATACAGACTAGATTATGGCAATTTTCTGTGCTTCGGGCTGCCTTCAAATACTGTTAAGGAAGTTGTTGTGGGTTTTTTGGGCTCTTTGGCCGTGTTCTGAAGGTTGTTCCTCCTGACGTTTCGCCAGTCTCTGTGGCCAGCATCTTCGGAGGACTGGAGTAGGAACTCTGTCCATGCTCTGGAGTTCCTATTCCAGTCCTCTGAAGATGCCGGCCACAGAGACTGGCGAAACATCAGGAGGAACAACTTTCAGAACACGTCCAAAGAGCTCGAAAAACCCACAACAACCATCAGATCCCGTCTGTGAAAGCCTCCAAGAATACACTGTTAAGGAACTTCAGACGCAACAGAATGCAGCCTCCAGCGGGGGGGGGCAGGCATTATTTCCCTATTTTACTAAAACTGTGGGTCAGCTGCATTGGTTGCCTCTTTGTTGCTGGGCTTAATCAAAAGTATCCCTTTTTATCTCTAAAGCCTGGGGGGGGGGGGGAATTGCCAGGTTAGCCAGCTAAAAAACCACCCACACCCATATAAAACTGCCTGATCCCACAATTAGCCTGAGTTTGCTTTCTGGTTCACTGTAAAGATTCATCAGGTTGACAGGTTTTGGGGCTACAGCTTGCTCAGTGGTTGCTTCATATTTCTAGAATTATATATCAAACCCTCTGGACTTTGTGTTTGTTTTTCAGTGGACTTTAACTTTCCCTTTCAAATTAACTCAGTATTTTGTTGACATCTCATATACATGCTGGTTGCTTGCTGTTGCTCTTTTATTCTGTTTTTAAATTTTGATCATATTCAAAGTTAATATTTGTTCATCAGTGTGGCACTTTGAAAATAATTTGTCCAATTCTCTGACTTCATTAATCACCAAGTATAAGGTCATCCTTGACACCCTTCAAGAGATCAATGAGATGAAGCTTTAGAATGAGAAGACAGGATATTTGCTAAATTTATTTATTTATTTGAAGTATTTATATGCTGCTTTTCTCCCCACAGAGAATCCAAGGTAGCTCATAACAGATAAAATAAGAAATTTAAAACCACTATTTAAATATCACATTTAAAAAACAAACATATAATACCGTGCTGGTCTTTTTGCAGCAAGCAGTATTGTAGATAATAACTAAAATAACACAAAGATATTAAGATGGAGTATAATATTACGCATGGTAATAGTATCATGAGTAAAAGGACTTTCAAAAAATGAAATAAAAGATGCAATTTAATTAAGCAGAAAATTCTTACTGTGTTTCTCTGAAAATAAGACAGGGACTTATATTAATTTTTGCTCCAAAACACATTAGGACTTATTTTCAGAGGATGTCTTAATTTACCGTCATGTTATCTTCTGGTTGCTGCACAGGTGTGGAGGGCAGGGTTTCCCTTAACTAGGGCTTATTTTTGGGGTAGGGCTTATATTACGAGCATCCTGAAAAATCATACTAGGGCTTATTTTCAGGTTAGGTCTTATTTTGGGGGAGACAGGGTAGTTGCAGGCTTATCTAACCTAGCATTTATCAAAATTGTCTATCCAATCTGTTTTCTCTTTATTTTTATTGAAGATCGTTTTTCTTCCACATGATTGCAAGTAGCAGGTCCTATACCTTAGAAAAGGCTAAATCATTAGGACATGGCGCAAAATTCAGAAGTGAGGAAAAACATTGACAATGTTTTGTACCTTCAGTCTGTTTCAGAATTTTGTTGTTCTTGTCCTGCTGCAAAACCAGTTAGGTAGGTTGGAAATTTCCTTGATGCTGTTAGTTTTGTCAGGCTTCCCGATCCTAGTGTCCAAATAAAAGGTCAGGTGAACACTTCTCAGACTACTGGCCAGAATCCTATTGGTGTGTGTGCACTGTGAACTTGAAATGAGTGTGCACCATTGTTCCTGCAGTCTGTCACATGTGCAAATGGACCCTGGTGTTGCATGTGGTAACACACTCAGTCACATGCTGGTGTGCATAACAGATGGCTAGAAAATGACAAAAGCTGCTTCTGCAATACCCCTTAAATGTGTAGTATTTTGCAGTAGAGGTTTCATCAATACTGAAAGATTTGGGAATGCACTCAAAGGATCTCTGACTTTTGACCTTGTTAGCTGGTCTTCTGGGATTTGGAAGTCCAAAACATCTGGGAAGGCAAAGACTGAGAATGAAAGTTCTCTCAAATGTTTTGATAATTTCATGGGGCTGATTTGTATAACAGTTTAATTATCTATTGTTCAATTTGTTTTAAGCTTGTTTTCAGCAAGGTATAACAAGGTTTGTGAGGCATATATTCGCGAAGGCTTTCACGGCTGGGATCTAATGGTTGTTCTGGGTTTTTCAGGCTCTTTGGCCGTGTTCTGAAGGTTGTTCTTCCTGACGTTTCGCCAGGACAGGTTGCTGTCCTCTGAAGATGCCGGCCACAGAGACTGGCGAAACGTTAGGAAGAACAACCTTCAGAACACAGCCAAAGAGCTCGAAAAACCCAGAACAACCATTTGTGAGGCATGTTTATGACAGATTAATGTCATTTGCTCATAGACTCTAAGCATCTGATCAAGTAGGCTGAAAAGCTTATTCAGAATAAACCTTGTAGGTCTTTAAAGTCCAGTAAGATTCTTTTCTAAAATGTATAATTGTCTGGACTGAATATTGAAACTTGGAAGAGATAACGCCACATCCTGTGTCCCACTAGCATCCATCCATGAGCATGACAGAACTTTCTTCCACTTCCCTTCTCTCCTCTCTTCCCTGTAGCCTCTTCAGCCATTCTATATTGCCTTTGGAGAGTTTCTCAGCTGTGCTGAACAGATATGGTGAATGCACAGTGGGTCTAGGGCAGTATTATGCCCAGCAAATTCTACTGACAGCATCACCTCATGGGACGTGGGCCATACAATATTTCCCCTCAACTTATGCATTGAAATGTTATAATTTCAGATCCACAGAGTGACTTCTAAAAAAATGCCTTTCCTGCCTCCTTGATAGTTTATTCCATCTCTTTGCAGGTTTGTGAGAATAATTTCAATTAGCTAAGGATATGAACATTAAGGTAACACAATAACCTTGCTTTAGTCATTAATGATGTCAGGATATTTGCTTTCTATTCCTTGAAAAACTGAGCTTGGAGCTGTTTGTGACATTTTGGTGCAACTTAGTCCCAGTGCATGTATGTGAGAGTATTTACAACTCCTGCCAGAATAAATAATATGCATTAATGAGATGCTCAGCCCTTGTTAAATCTGTCTTATACATTTTGATTCTAAAACCTTTGTTGCCCAGGAAGGCTGATTAAGCAGCATTACCATCAGTCTGGAATGTACAAATATATTTCTGTGCTCATTAAACTAAGTGACTAAAGGAACAACTTGAGTAACTAAGGCAGAGCCTCAAGCAAAAACCCCACAAACCTCTGCCATAATTGAAGTGTCAACACTGCTGTTGATATTATGTCTCATCAAGTCATTTCTAGCTAATGGGCCATCCCACGGGGACAACAGGGGCTGCTTCCCTGGGCGTAAAATTCTGAAGGGCACAACATTAAAAAAAGTAGTAACAATAAATAAGAGTGTTGTAGTCTCCTCCACCACCACAAAAGGGCACGGCTCCTTTTTTATTTCTCACCAGTGTGCATGGCAGTCTCTCAGCATCCCACTCAAGTCTGATGGGCAAAGGAAGAGGGCAATGAGAAAAGAAGTTCCCAGATACCAGTTTCCTCCCCTTCCTCCTTCTCCTCAGATACTGGTTGGGATTAGAGATGTGGATGAAGCACCAAAATGGACCATGAATTCCCCCCCCCCCCCAATTGGCCCGAGGAACAACAATCGATTCGTCATTCATTGGGTCTATATTTTTTTACTTTCCCTCAAGAAGGAGGAAAAAGCAAGGATTAAAGCAATCCTACAGCACTTTGATCCCTTTTCCCCTTTACTTGCTAAGCCCCACAAGGTTTAGCAAGAAGGGGGAAAGCAGGGATCAAAGCGATCCTGCAGTGACTGAGGGATCCCTTTGATCCCTTCCCTCCTCTTTTATGCCATCCAGGCATAGGAAGAGTAGGAAAGGGGAACCAACCCATCCCCCAGCCGCAGGGGTGGGATTCCCTTTGGGCAGGCTTTACGAAGCTGCCAGAAGGGAAAATCCCTGTCTGCTTATGCCCCTGAGGAACAGCTGATCCGCGAGGGCATAAGCAGATAGCAAACAAATATAAATTGTTATAGTCCTTGCTTTATATTTGTTGGGGTCTCTGGACCCCAAGAATATGAAGCAACAAATATCTGATGAATCAGGGATATTTAACGAATATCTTGATTCATTTTTATATTCGTCCCCTTGTCTAGTTGGGATTCAAATTGCAGCCACTCCTGGCACCAAACCCAGGCTAAGCAGCCTTGAGGAGAGACTTCTCTCCTTGCAGGATCTTTCACCTCACGTCAAGATTTGCGGGTGAGAACTCCTCACGCACAACACGACAGGTACCATGGCCAGTTGTTTTTAACTCTCAAGTTGGCTGGCCAGCTCATGATAGGAGGCTCCACCTCGTTTCATGCCATGGGGCAAATTGGAGTGAGGTGAAGCTCTCCTGAGTGATGAGACAAGGAGAGATTGACTGGGCAGGTCAGGGGAAGGGATGAATTTAGCCACATCCCTCTGCTCCAACTGTTTGGGTTAGAGGGTGCAATACTTACCTTGCCCTGGGTGCTTGGCAACCCATGCTATGCCACTGTCAATGGCAACCCTATCAATTAAAGACTTTCCAAAAATCTTATCATTGACACCCCTGTTCAGGTCTTGCAAACTAAAGATCATGCCTTCCTTTGCTGTGTCAGTGCATCTTACATTAGGTCTTCCCTATAGCATCAACTAATAAGAGCAGTTGTTTACAGCAGTTTAAGGGTAGCAACCTCTAGGGAAAAATGGATTTTAAACCTTTCACATGCCCAGGGACAAACATAGCCAAGGCCACATGCTCATAAGCTTTTAATGGCAGACCCTGTTTCTGTTCAGGTAGTCAAAAACTTTCCTAAGGCGTGACTTTCTCTCACAGTCTAGTCTTATTGTTCAATAAAATGAAATCCAGCCTTCTAGTTACTGTCCCTTCTTCCCTCCCTAGTCCCATCTTTCTTTATTTTCCAGTGGTATTTTTGTTCTCTCAGTATCACTAGGATCCTAGGAAAACATGACATTTTGTTCTTTCTCTAAGAGTGTATGTACACTACCTAATGACAGCAGTGATACCACTTTAATGACTGTGGCTCTACCCTAACTAATCCTGGGATTTAGCATCTATTGAGGCACTTTGTATTTACTGCTGCAGCTCAGAGGAGTGGAACTGACCTATCCACTAGAAAATTCCAGAAACTCATTATCACATTATGATGACTGTTGTACCACTGCCCTGGCCTACTCCTCAGATAGTCTCAATTCCTCTGTTCATTTCCACCTTGAGATGGGGTGGAGGGGGACTTAAGAAGACCCAAGAGGTGAGAGAACCTATCAAGCACGCTCCGAACAGCTTCTCGCCACTCCCCGGCATGCAGCCTCTTTTCTGTGGCTGTGCCTTTTAGGAAATATTACTCAACAGTGCTCAGTGCACTCAGGATCACTGCCACCACTACCCAAATCCGCTTTCCTCGCCTCAGTAACCCAGTAGCATTGTGAGGCAAAGACACTGAAAGTTAGTATCTGGATTTCCTCTGTGTTCAGTATCCAATCAATACGTGGATAGGATTTTATATATTTTGCTTAAAGACAAAGAAAATAAGCAAAAAAGAATAATATGGTTACAAAAGAATAAAAAGGTGGAAGTTACCCAAAAGATTCCTGGTAAAATAGGGAAAAAAATTACAGCAAAGTTACAAAACCAATCTGGGTTATTTCAAAGAAGGTGCACGCTTAGGAAAATAGCAAATGTCTTACTAAACTATGTCTCCTACATGTCCCTAACAAACCCATTACTGCAAACCTGGTCCCTCAGGAATAAGAAGTCAGCACAAGGAGGTGGAATTACTTCTCTCATCTCAACATACTAAGCTGTCTCTCAGGCCTCCTATATACACATTACAATAGGTTTGGTGTCACAGTCACCTCAGTTGCCTGTAATCTCTTTCAGCTGTCTGCAGGATATCTGTGAATATTCTCAATAATCCAGGAGAGGTTATCTGGAAGTTGAGTCATGGCAACTGGACTTCTTTCTTGTCAGGTTGAAATGTTTCTCTGTTCATCCAAGTAGCTTCTTCAGTCTGAGGAGAGTTGGCAGGAGATCCCTGATCTATTCTCCACATTGGTTTCACTTCCCCCTGGTCTGAATAGGTTTGTAAAAACATTTCAACCTAATAAGAAAGAAGTCCAGTTGCCATGACTCAGCTTCCAGACATCTGCAGGATAATTAATTGTTTCCTTAATGGCGCTTCCCCCCTCAACTCACCTTTCCCTACCCTCAAGTAGGAAAAGACATACTCCATCCATCAAAGAATACTTTGAAATTCTATGTCCTTATTTTTCAGCAACTGATAATGTACATTGTAGATGGCTAAATGCTCAGTGGGTAAGATATCTGGCTGCAGAGCCAGAGGTTCAGAGTTCAGTTCTCTGATATGCCTCTTGGGGGGAAAAGCAATCTTTGTAGCCTTGGGCAAGCTGCATTGTCCCAGAAGAAGAGGATAGTAAAGTACTCATGAGTAATGGTTGTTGTGGATTTTCTGGGCTCTTTGGCCGTGTTCTGAAGGTTGTTCTTCCTAACGTTTTGCCAGTCTCTGTGGCCAGCATCTTCAGAGGACAGCACTCTGTGCTCTGGTGTAGTTGGCTTGGGAGTGCTTCTTCTTAGCACAACAATATACCCACAACAAGACACACTAATCACCCATCTACATAGAAGACAAAAGCCTATCTCACAGCCATAAATACTGGACTCCCAAGCCAACTACACCAGAGCACAGAGTGCTGTCCTCTGAAGATGCCGGCCACAGAGACTGGCAAAACGTCAGGAAGAACCACCTTCAGAACATGGCCAAAGAGCCCGGAAAAACCCACAACAACCATTAGATCCCGGCCGTGAAAGCCTTCATGAATACATTATACTCATGAGTACTCTATATTTGGAAAACCCTGGAAAGAGTTGTCAGCAATCAACCCTGGAAAGACATGTCAGCAATCAATCGTTTTTTTACGGTCAAAGACCAGCAATATATTACAGTTAAAATATAATTTCCATAACCTCAAAAAACAGGTGATTAATAATTATGTGACATGACACCACATAATTATTAATTCATGTACATTGGAAACTATACAAAATTACAGAAATAGGAAAATACACATTAATCATATGAACAACCACAATCATTTTAATTAAGAGTAGCTAGTTCTTGTTGGATGCTGCTGCCTTATTAAATACTTATGGGCTCCAGTGAAAACAAATTTGGGACAAGAATGTGTTCTGTGTTAAAAACAAAGCAACACACATACACCACCACCACTCTCGTAAATTTACGTAGAATGGGATGGGGAACCTTTGGCATCCAGATATTTGAATACCTACCACTGTAACTCTTTGTCATTGGCATGCTGCCTGGAGTTTCAAGGCGATGAGATTTTTAAAAAATCTGGGAGGCCATTATTTCCCCACCCTGCTCTATGGTTGGGGATGCTGACCAAGCCATGGCCCACCAGATGTTGTCAGACTTCAATGCTCAATAACCCTCTTTAGCACAACATGTGGCGAGGAGTTGCAGTCCAATAACATCTGACAGGCCATAGTTGTCCACCTTACAGAAGCAGTGTCTGGGTAACGGACTACAGAAAAAGAAGTGACTTTCAAAAATGAGAATGTGTTTGGCCTTCTTGTATCTGAAGATGTGAGTGACAGCAAATGAACAGAAAAGATTATGTTTAAAATCTTGTCATACTCCTACAGAGGTACATAGGAAGTACAATTTGTCCTTATAGTTAATTATGAAGGGAAGCTTTGAAGGGAAAGATTTATCCCAGTCCCTCCATTGATTTCTTCAAGGAAGAACAATAGAAGAGCTGTTTTCTCCCATCTTCTGTTCATAGGGATCAATGAAGTTGCCAGCTGCCTCAGGAAAAATAACTTTTGAGCAACATCATCTCAGCTTGTTCTTCTCAGGGAAGCTCAGCTGGCATCTTCTTTATGTCCTTCTTGGCATCAAGTGAAAATCCTTTTAATTTCCCCTTGCTAAAGTCTGTGATTTTAAAAGCTGGATTGTATCCAGCTATTTATATACAGTATCGGGTTACATCCAGACCTGGGCTGTAATCCTACACCCACTTTGATGAGTATTTAACTCAGTGGTACTGTATACATAGGAGTGCAGCATTAATCTTGCTTTGAGTAAAACAATTGAAATCGTTGAGACCGAAGTTAGTAAAGACTGCTTGGTGTTAATGGATCTGCCATAGGGATGAACTTGCTGGGTGGGTTATAGCTGGAATAGGCCTACTGAATCACTGGGGACTTGGCAAATCAACACCTATATAAATTCCATTGAGTCAGTAGGACTACTCTAGTTGTGGCTTACTGGATTTCAGCCACTATATATTTTTAATTATATTGTGAAACTGATGTGAGGTCTCTGCTGGAAATGTTTGTGTTGCAATTGGTTTCAGCTATAAATATATGTTTAACATTGTTTATTATTGTACTGCCTTTACAAGCTGCCCACAAATGGTGCAACTAAATATATGTTTACCAATGTTTATTATTATACTGTCTTTACAAGCTGCCCACAATAAAACACCTTAAAGGATGGCACTCTTTCAAAGAGCACAAGCCACTCCCAAAGCGTTGGGTAGCGTTGCCCACTCCTTGCTTAAATTATCATCTGCTAGGAACAAATAAGCTGGCTGAATAGCTCAGTGGTTTAGGTATCTGGTGGTGGAGCCAGGGGTTAAAAGTTCAATTCTCCATTTTGCCTCCTAGAGCAAAGAGCCAGCCAGTGTAATCATGGGCAAGCTGCACAATCCCAGAACTGTCCCCAGAAGGGAATGATAAACTTCTTTAGAGTATTCTTTACCTAGAAAATTCTAGAAAGGGTCAGCAAAAGTCAGAATTGACATGTCTAGGAACAAATGAAAAAGTGGGAACGCTAGTCCAGACTACCACTTTAAAGGCTCTTTAAGTCATTGGGAAGAAAATGTATACAGTGCTTCATATTTTCAATTTTATTCTTTTAGGACACAATGACAGTGGCAAAGATGTGTTTTCTATTCACCTGTGAGAAATATTCTGTTAAGGCAGTTTTTAATAAATTACATTTCTTGATATGTAATCTTTCCTGGTGCTTTTGTTTGTTTCCATTATACATGCCTCACTGCTCTGTGGCTTCTTTTTATTGTTGATGTATTGACAGAGGATATGTTCTTGTTGTTCTCAGGCATCAAAATTCTGGGGCTCAATGAAAACGACAGCCTTTGTATTGGGCTGCGGCCTGCTCATCTTCGTTACTTTCAGGAACTTGCCCACCTGGTAAGCCACCCACCCACCTCCTTGCAAGTCAGTGGTTTGGACAAGGAAATCTCCTCCATGGGACATATAATGCCACCTGTCACTAGGTTCTTTTGCTTTACAGGCACCTACAACATTTATGGGGAGCCTCTGGCGTCTTCTGGCAAACTCAATGGGAGAATCTGCACCATCTCCTAGGAGGAAACGAGTGGGCAATTTTCTTTTTAGGTGAGTTGGTTTGAGTGGGAAGTCAAGTCTGGAGGGGTGAAGTCTGGTTCTAACTCAAGAGAATGTTCTGGATGGAAAAGCATGACCTCTAAACTGTCTGCAGCCATATGAGTCGGACAGTTGACATCACTAGTCTCTATTTATTACCACATAAAAATGATGTGAGAGTGTGTTACTTTCCTGCCTGATATGGAAAAGATAATGCCCCGATCCACTACCCTCCTCTCCAAACCACACATATTCAGAACTATGTAGTGACTATTACGTTCTGAGTGGAAACTCATATATCAGTATTTATAAACACTACCCAATCTACTTTAAGCATTTTAATGGGACTATGGAAAAGTTACATTTCTGGACAGAACTCTTTAAGAATCTCCAAAGTCAGCATCATCACTCTGTCTTTACTGGGAGATGGTGGGACCTCTGTTCCAAACCACACCTTTTCGTAGCTTCAGCTTTAACTGATAATGAAAGTTTTGATGTATTTGCAAAGGAAGAATAGAATGAACAACCCTTTTCTTAATAATCTCTACCATGGATTTTGCCTTTTGCGTGGCTGTTGCATTTTAAGTGGACTGCAGCCCCTTTCCTGGCCAATCTTCCTTAGCCAAGAGTACTTCGGTAAGGTTAGATTTTGTTTCTTAAAACACATATACTGCATGAAATTTGGGGACTAGATAAAAGCTGGAATGGAACAGGCTGGAATAGGCCAGAACAGGGACTTCTTAATAAAAAGTGATGCCCCAAACAGTGGGATGTCCTGGCTAAACATCCAACAATATTTTAGACCTCAAATCAAATGAATTAATAGTCTTTCATTAATACTTTATTGCCTCAAAACCCATTCAAATGGCAACTTCTGAGTTAGGAAGTAAAAGGTGAAAGATTTATACAATCTGAAGAGAAACACATTCCAGGCATAAAATCAATATTGTGAAAAAAAGTGTTTTGGACTGGAGTATGTACCTATGGATGTTCTCTAACTTCTTGTATTGTTCCATTGACTTGTGTTTGAATGACAAATATAGTTTTCTTGGCTTGCCTTTAAATTGCTATTTTGAGACACTGTACAGAAATCAGATTCTTCTTTGTGGTCTCTGTGAATGCACATTAATGGGTTTTAGTGTCCCTGTGCAGAGAAAACTCGGAATATTCTAGAGCTTAAGCACATGGTGCTGGGACCTCCCCCACACTGCCCTTAATCCTAACCCCTGGCACTGAGTGCCTCAGTTCCTTTCTTTCCGCTGCTGCAGCAGCACCTCGACATTGGAGCTTACCTGTATTCTGTTAGGAAAACTTACCTTTTGTGGACCTCCCAGACTTCTGACTTGGACCGTTGACATTGCAAACTGCCTGTGAGTTAAAACAAAAGAAAAAACTGGACTGTTAGTACTTTGTTTTCATTCACCACCACATTTTTGGTTTTATTTATGGCCGCTTCAGGCCTCTTCAAGTGTTGTGAGACCTGCCTGAACAAAATAAGCCTTTTGGAGGGTCATTTGTTTTGTTTGGGCGAAGAACATCAGCCTGCCTTGTGTTCGGCCTGTAAAAACTTTACGCAACCGGCACTTAAATTGAGACTTCAGTGTCTCTGCTCCTTTTTGTGGGAGACATCCCTTTGCCCCTCGCAGAGACTGTCTATGGAGCCTGCCCAAGCTTGTCCATCAGAGCTTTCTCCAGGTTCAGGCCGTTCGTCATCTGCTAAGGCCTCAAAGGGGCTAAAAGGATGTCAAAATCCCATGTGTCTTTGTCGGGGTCGAGGTTGACGGCTACGGTATTGACACTGAAGCCTCCCTTGGTGTTGATGCTGAAAAAGAAGAAGAAGCCATCGGCCATGCAGAAGCCATCACAGGTGGAGGATAAGGCTGCACCTTCACCTCCAGCTGCCAATTGACCCTGTATGCCTCAGCATATTCTCGGGGGATGAGGAGGTTCCACACCCAATGCCGGATGCCGTGCCATCCCCGCAATTTAGTCAGTCTCTTGTTGCTGCTCCCAGACTTTGGAACTCCCTCCCACAGGAGGCCAGACTGGCCCCATCTTTGTTTTCCTTCCAAAAGCAAAGCCCCTTCTCTTCAAGCAAAGCTTCCCTCAGTAACCTGTGTGTGATTTTTAGACACATTGTTATGCATTACTGCTTTGACGGAATTGTTAATACTACTTGTGTTTTCAATTTTTGTGTTTTCTATGAGTGGCATTTTTAATTTTTTCTGTACTTATTGATCTTTGCCTTAATATTATCTTAACAATAATAAGATGCCTCCTTATTCATTGTTCATAGTTTCTAAACATTGTCTTTTAATGATGTTATCCACTGTTGTATACTCACTGTTTCCAATTTTAAATATTGTCTGTCATTCATGTAAGCCACCTTGGGTCCTTTCTGCCTGGAAGGAGAAAGGCAGGGTTAACATATTTTAAATAAATAAATAAAACAAATAATATTCATTGGGTTTGAGGTCTACAATATTGTTTGGATGCTTGTCCAGCACATCCTCCTTCCAGCCCATTTCATTCTGTTCCGAGTTAAAGATGTCCAGGTACTGTATACAGTGGGGTCTCGACTTACGAACTTAATCCGTATTGGAAGGCAGTTCTCAGGTCGAAAAGTTCTTAAGTCGAATCTGCATTTCCCATAGGAATGCATTGAAAACCATTTAATCCGTATCTGCTCTTTTCGGCCATAGAAACTAATGGGAAGCTGCTATTCTGCCTTCTGCCACTAGAGGGGGATATTTTTTTCTTTTTTCCTTTTAACCTAAGATGACTTTGTGACAAACCCAGACCTACTGGGATATGCCACACGTTAACTAAGCTGCCACCAACCATTCCCTATAAGAAGTCACACAGACCAGGGATGGATTTTCAACAAATAAAAGAATAAGGTTTATTTAAAACAACACACAGGGAAAATAAAATGATCAGGTGAATAAGATATAGTAACGTGGCTTAATCTCATTCATACATGCACACAGTTTGGTTCACACAGAACACTTAACTTGAAGCACAGACCCTGAACCTATCAGTTCTGGCTAACCAACAGACACCTGAACCTATCAGGTTGGTACTGACTGACACACAGTAGTACCCTGTCTGACACACAGACTCCCACTCAAGCTTCTTCTCTCAGCTCGTCTCCAGCTCTCCTCACACGCTCCACATATATATACAGTACAGCCCCTCCTCCTGATGTCCCGCCTTCCACTCCCCATAGGATGGAACTTTCCCTCCAAACCCATGACAGACAGGTAACATCAGTGCTGTATGTAACACCTCCCCTCTTTATAAGTTGTTTTGTAGGGGGAAAGCTAAGGTGCTTTTTCCCAAAAAACAACCTGGATAAAACACACAACAGTTATACATACAATATCATACTTACTTATACTTACATTCTAAGTTAACCATATCAATTAGGCATTTAAACATTTACCATATACATTACATCAAGTTACCTTTATTCATACAAACCAAATTCAAAAAAACCAGGTACATTTAACCTTTGGTCACCAACATATATATACATAGTCCATGTTTCTTTCGCCGTCTTCATTCTTCAGGTCTTCTTGACAAGGCGTCAGCAACACAGTTCACTGACCCTCTGACCACCTTCACTTCAAAGTCATAGTCCTGCAGGTTTAAAGCCCACCTCATAAGTTTGCTATTGTGGGTTTTCATTGTCTTTAACCATTGCAGTGGTGAATGGTCAGTGCACAGAACAAAATGTCTTCCCCAGATGTAAGGCTTGGCCTTCTGGATCGCGTAGACTATTGCCAGGCACTCCTTCTCCACGGTTGCCAAATGTCTCTCACCTTTCTGGAGTTTCCTACTCAGGTAGGACACTGGATGCTGGTCACCATTCTCATCCTCCTGGCAAAGAACCGCTCCTACCCCGCTGTTAGACGCATCGGTGTAGATGATGAACTCCCGGTCGAAGTCTGGAGCACGCAGCACTGGATAGTTGATTAGCGCCTGCTTCAACCTCTGGAACGCCTCCTCACAGTCGCTGGTCCACGGGATGCGGTCATCAGCCTTCTTCCTCGTCAGATCGGTCAGCGGAGCCGCAATCTCGCTAAACCTCGGGATGAACTTTCTGTAGTAGCCCACCAACCCAAGAAATGATTCGACTTTTTTCTTGGTGTTGGGTCTGGGCCAATCACGAACAGCTTCTATTTTGGCCTCCAGGGGTTTTATCACTCCTCCCCCTACCATGTGACCCAAGTATTTTATTTCTGGGCTACCCAGCTGCAGTTTGTTCTCTTTGCAGGGCCTAGGCCAAAGCACTTCCTCCCCTGGGTCAAAGTACCTCTCCCTGCCTTCCTGGTCATCCCAAGCTTTCTTTCTGACCTTTTGAGCTTGCAGGGTCTCTGTTGCTAGCTCTAGGTTTCTCTTTAGGTCTTTCCTTAAAGAGTCTATATATGTCACAACGTCTTGTGGGTCATCCTGGGTGATCTGCTCCCAATTTTGTTTGATCAAATCAAGGGGCCCTTTCACCCTTCTCCCAAATAAAAGTTCAAATGGACTGAACCCGGTACTGGCTTGTGGCACTGATCAATAAGCAAACAAAAGGGATTGCAGCTTCTGGTCCCAATTGTTTGGATTCTCTGCCAAGTAAGCCCTAATCCTGCGCATTAGAGTCCCATTGAACTTCTCAGTTAACCCATTACTTTCAGGGTGATAGGCAGTGGTTTCCTTGTGCTTAATTCCACAGATTTGCCACAACCGTTTCATGAGCTTCGATGTGAACGATGCGCCCAAATCTGTGATTATTTCTGAGGCAAATCCCATCCTGGACATATACCCCACCAAGGCATCTGCCACTGTGTTAGTTTCAATGTTAGTCAAGGGTATGGCTTCAGGGTACCTCGTGGCATGGTCCACAATGGTGAGAATGAACCTGTTCCCCCTCTTTGTGGCCTTGGGCAAAGGTCCCACAATATCCACCCCTATACATTTGAATGGAGTGTCAATCACAGGCAAAGGGCACAACTTTGCTTTGGTCCTGTCGCGGCTATTCCCCTGCCTTTGACACACATCACATTGTTTACAGAACTCCCTGATCTGCTTCCCTATGTCAGGCCAGTAAAAATTCTGTGTGATTCTCTGCTGTGTTTTGTTCACCCCTAAGTGTGCAGCAAACATGTCAGAGTGCCCCCTTTGTAAGATCATGGGGCGATACTTTTCAGGCACCACTAGCTGACTTCTGATCCCATCTCCCCCTTTTGAGATATTCCTCAGGGTCTCTCTATACAAAATCCCCTTTTTCTCTAGAAATCTCACTGGGGTTTCAGGTGTTAGCTGGGCGTCAGTCACCTGTTCAAAACACTTTTGGAGAGTGGCGTCTGCCTTTTGCTCTTGGCCAAATCGGCTGTCTGTGGTTAAGGTTTCCACCACAGCTTCTGAACTCCCCTCTGCTTCCGTCTCTGGCTCATCAGTACCCCCCTGAACTGTCCCCGTGGTGGCTTGTGAACGTGTAATCACTAGCACCCGTTTCACATGTTCAGCCAGGTCATTTCCCACGAGCACGGCTGCTGGCAGAGTCGATGAAATCGCTAGCCGCCAAACTCCCCTCCAGCCTTGAAAGTTCACAGGTACCTCCGCTACTGGCAGTGAGATCACCTGCCCCTCAATCCCTGCCACCTTCATGCTCTCATTTGGGATTATATACTCCCTAGGAATGATATCTGGATGGCACAGGGTCACCTGGGAACAAGTGTCCCTCAGCCCCCGATACTGATGGTCAAGTATTCCTACGTCCACCCCTGCGCTTTCAAACAACTGAGAATCTGTTCTCACGAGCAAGCAGCGCTTGACCTCCACAAGAGGACCATTTTCCTCAGCCTGATCAGCAGATGTAACTGTTCCAGATTGAGTAGTCATGGCAACAGGCTCCCTCAGTGACAAGGGGCTTTGCTCTTTCTGGACACAGAACACAGCTTTTGGCTTGGTTCCACTCGAATCCTGAGGCACAATTCCTTTTAGCTGCTTTAATTTCTCACACTCTGAGATTAGATGGCCCTTTCCCTGACAGAAATAACATTTTCTGCTATATTTTGAGTCTTTCTCATCTTGTTTTGGTTTTCCCTCCAAAATCTGAGGTCTTGGTTTCATGTCTGAGGGCTTCCCTTCACCATGGGCCCCTCCCCCTTGCTGGCTTTTCCCTGGTCCCTGAGAGTACTTGCTGTAGGTTTCTTTGGGTTTATCTACAGATTTCCACTCAGCACCTAAGGGTTTTCTTATTTGATAAATAAAATCTGCAATCTCTGCTGCTTCGGCCACAGATTTCGGTTTCCTTTCCCTCACCTGGAATTTCAGTTCCCCATGCAGGACTGAATAGAACTGTTCCAGCGCTATCAAGTCTTTGAGCTGCTGAAAGGTCTCTGTCCCCTCCTGAGATAGCCATTTCTCTAGCAGCCTCACCAATTGGGCCCCCACTTGGGTAAAAGTCTGCTCTAGTTTCTTGGTGATTGACCTGAATCTTTGCCTCAGCTGTTCCGCATTTATCCCATGTCTTGCAAACACCAGTTTTTTAAACTCTGCAAAATCTTTCATCAGTTCCTGTGGCATCTCTGAATAAACTTCAGCAAGGCTGCCACTGATTAAAGATCGCATGATGATCATCTTCTCAGTTTCCCTTACTGAGAAGTCCACAAACGCTCTTTCCACTAAGGAAAAGAACACCTCAGGACAATCTCCCTTGTGGTACACAGGGAATTTCTTCAGGTCAGCTTTAGACAATTGGCCTCCCTCAGAATCCCTATTGTTATTATTGTTCTGATTCATCAGTTCCAGTTTTCTTAACTCAAACGCCATTCTTTCTTTTTCCAGAGCAATTTTCTCTCTCTCCCTCTCCATTTCCATTCTCTGTCTCTCTAATCTTTCTTCTTTTTCCATTCTCTCTATCTCAAATTGCCTTTTTTCTCTCTCTAATCTTTCCTCCTTTTCCATTCTCTCTCTCTCTAATCTTTCCTCCATTTCCCTCACCCTCAGTTCATGCTGTTGGGCTAGGAGCAATTTTCTGAGTTCTGGGTTCTGTTCTCCCGTGCTGTCACCTTGCACTGAGCCAAATTCATCCTCAGAACCTTGGTCAACCTGGGGGTCTTTCACTTCACCCATTTCTGCCATTTGGCTTCGAGTCAAGGGCATAATCCCCCCCCCCAGAACAGGCTGCTTTCAAAAGTCAAGCCTCAAAATAAAGCGACCACTTTTTTTTTTTTGCCTCAGAACCAGCTTTCTCTATAGATTGCTGCTGTCCTTCAGCACTAACTTGCAACAGTTGCGAGCCAGAGTCTACCCCCCTCTGCTAGGCCTCTCAGCAGGCAGGCTAAAGTACTTCTACTTTACAGTTTTGCCTCAGCTTTTTCCCGCCAAAACAGGCTGCCTCAGAGCTCCCTAATCTAGCCCCCAATCTGAGGTTACACGTTCTTCTACTAGTGCACCCCCCCGTGAGGCACACCTAGAAGATTACCTACGCGCTCTCAGATTGTCCCTGACTAGACCCCCCTTGCTCTGGGCACACTTGCCAAGGCTTTGCTGTACCACTGGACAACTGGACCAGTCGTATCCCACACGCTGGACACCAATCAATGTGACAAACCCAGACCTACTGGGATATGCCACACGTTAACTAAGCTGCCACCAACCATTCCCTATAAGAAGTCACACAGACCAGGGATGGATTTTCAACAAATAAAAGAATAAGGTTTATTTAAAACAACACACAGGGAAAATAAAATGATCAGGTGAATAAGATATAGTAACGTGGCTTAATCTCATTCATACATGCACACAGTTTGGTTCACACAGAACACTTAACTTGAAGCACAGACCCTGAACCTATCAGTTCTGGCTAACCAACAGACACCTGAACCTATCAGGTTGGTACTGACTGACACACAGTAGTACCCTGTCTGACACACAGACTCCCACTCAAGCTTCTTCTCTCAGCTCGTCTCCAGCTCTCCTCACACGCTCCACATATATATACAGTACAGCCCCTCCTCCTGATGTCCCGCCTTCCACTCCCCATAGGATGGAACTTTCCCTCCAAACCCATGACAGACAGGTAACATCAGTGCTGTATGTAACAGACTTAGCTTTAAAAAAAGGAAAAAAAGAGTTCGTAACTCGAATCTAAGTTCGTAAGTCGAGTCCATATATTCCTATGAGAGCGGTTCGTAAGTCAACACGTTCGTATGTCGAGCCGTTCGTAAGTCGAGACCTCACTGTATGTTTTTTAACTCCAGCCCCCAGAATTCCCCAGGCAGCATAGAATTGGAGTCCAAAAATTCAGATTTGTACACCTCTAGTCTGAATAGCTTGGTGTCTCCCTCACATTGAGCTCAAATGTCAGCTCCAGATTTGATTTATGAAAAAATAAAAACAAAAAGTGTCACTCTTTATGCAGAATCAGAGCAGAAGGTAGCTCTCTTGTCGTTGTTCACACACTCATTCTCCTCACACATTCTTTCCTTGCACTTCAGGCCCTATACTGCTTCCTTTCCTCATTTTTTGGACTTTCAATGGAATATTACTGGCAGCAGATGTGACCGGGAAGCCTCGTTTCATTACACAATACCGAATTCAGTTGGGGAAGAATGATCCTGTAAGTGTTTTTTCCCACCTCACAATTAGCTTCCCTCCAGGTTTGAATATAATCTCTTTTTCTCTGAAAGAGAGATTATTTTACCCCACTTCAGGTACCCTTTCTGCATTATCTAGGATATTACATGTACTGTAGCTAATTTTTAAAATTGTCCATTTGGAAAGACTTTTCCATGATTACCTCATTGTTTTCCCTCCTTCACATAGATGCAGGAATGTACACAGGTTTCCTCAACGCACGACATCCTAGCACCCTGTGATAAAGTAAGGCAATACTATTTCCAGGACTAAGAAGGTTGGGACTGTTTAAGACAGTGGTTTCCAACCTTGTATCCCCAGATATTCTTGGATTATGACCCCTGGAGATCCTGGTCGGCACAGTGATGAAGGCTTCCGGGCCACAAATATCTGGGCAACCAAGTTGGGGCCAAAGATAATCAAGTCTGTGTTTGTGTGTAACACCTAAATGGAAATTTGAACCCAGCTCTCAGGGCTGGTGTCACCATTAAGCTGAATGAAGGCAGCACCTCAAGCAGATGTTTGTTATCACAGGCGGAAAGCAAATTGTCCACTATACTAATTGTGTTCTTATTGCCAGTTTGGGGCATAGGGAAAGGGGCACTGTCCCATGTCGAGCAGCAGAGTTTTTTTGGCTGAACCTCAGCTCCCTCCTGTAATACACTAACTGCCATGTCTCACTGGCTCGTGTTACGTTTTGGAAAATAATTCAGTTGGGCTTCTTTCCTAGATATTGGGGGGGGGGGGGCTGGTTCAGTTCCTTCACATGGTCACTTACATGTTCATGTTACTGTGTGGAGAGGGACTAAAGTGCAAGGTTATATATTCAACCTGACAACTCTTTTCATAAGTGGAACAATGTATTTTCCACTGTGGAGATGGGTGAACTGCTGGAACACAATTTAATCTCAGAGTCCAGATTCTTATCTTTTAAAAAAAAAGCATACAAGAGACAGATACTGTCTGACACTTATTCCAGTTGCTGTTGTAAATGAACAACTTCATAGGACTTGGAAAGGTAAAGTGGAAACCACTACTTTGCTTATGCCTTTTTTTTCCAGCACCAAATAAACGGGAGACTTGATGTCTCTATGCTCTATCTTCATGTTAATTACTCACCATACTCTGAAACAATACATTCCATCCACACACAGTATTCTAGTTAATTATTAGAAACGTCCTCATTATTTGATTTTGGTAGAGATAACAGTAACAAACTACTGAGAGCTTGGTTACACACAGAAAAACATACAGTACTATTTGAATTGGATTTGGAATGCTCGAAATTTTTATTTATTTATTTATTTATTTATTTATTTATTTATTTATTTATTTATTTATTTAGAAAGGTGACTACATGATACACATGAAAGCACAGTTCTTTCTGTGCTGGGAAATGTGGTTTTTGGCTGAAAGTGAGGTATTTCTCAGCTGCAAGAGTGTCATTTATTTTATATCCCTTCTGAAACTGATTTATTTCAATTCATTTTGGTGTATGCGAATTCCTATGTCAGTGTAAATGGTGTGTGTGGTTGTGCATTTTATGTTCCCTCTCCTTCTCCTCTCTCTCTATCTCTTCTTGGGGAGCCAAGAAGTGCCAATCTGGTGAATATCTCTGGTCAGTTTCAGCATCAGCTCCATTCCTTCCTTCCTTCCCTCGCTCCCTCCCTCCCTCCCTCCCTCCCTCTCTGTCTATCTGTCCCTGCATGTGCCAGGCTGCAAGAAAACCTCTATTGTTTTTCTTTTTCTATCCGTCACTCTGTGCTAGTGCTAAAGCCTGGGTAGCCCCTCATCTAATATATATATAAAACTCAGTTTAAAAATGGATTAAAAGTTTTCCCAAGAGGATGTACACATTGACCTAAAACCCACGACTACCAGGTGACTTTAAACAAAACTCAAAAAACCCTATCCATAATCTGATTTATTTCATTCATGTAACCGTGCCCTGATACACTTTATTACCTTGGTTTTGTAACCCAAAATAAGTACCAGACTTTCTCCCTACGATATTAAGAAAGGGAAGGATCTCAGCAGCCAAACCCAGCCCCCTACAGTACTGAGGCTTCATTTGTCCTAAAGTAATGCCCAAATCATGGAAAGCCATTTTAACTGGAGCTGTGCCTTTAAGGTTTTAGATGAATACCAGGCAACAGTTACAAACTTGATTTAATCAATTAAACAACATTCAAAAGTGTGTGCAGACAGGAACAGGAATTAACCTTTTACTGTGGAGCAGTATGAAGATATTGGGAAGAAATGGGCTAAATGACATGTTCTTTTTATCTGACAAGTTAACATTATGTTCATATGTGAAATGGCCTTATAGGCCCCTTCCAATTCAATTATTCTATGATTCTATGAAGTACAGGTAAAAATCAAAAATAAATAATTTTTTTAATAGTTAGATTATTTTTTTTTACTAGAAGCAGGGTACTTCAACAGCATTATCTTGGCCATTTACTAGATCTTCTTTAGTCCATATGGTGGGGCATAAATTGCATGCACATAAATGCTACATGGATTGAATTTCTCCACAGTCACAGAAAATTTGTCCTGTATCCAAGTTGCTCCATTTCACTTTATTATTCTTTGATCTTCTTACTTCCCTTTAAAGTCTATTAAGTGACTTCCAAGTGGTCCAGCCAAGGTCGTGTCCTGGCGAGAGACACTCTTTGGCATTCATTCATTAGGCAAGATGTGTTGGTTTTGCTTTCCATAGTTTTAAACTAGCCTCTTCTGGTTTAATATTTAAACCACAAAATGTTCCCCCTAGTGTGGTGCAGTATTACCTTATTTCGTTCAGTTTTTACTAACACCTTTTGACACACTTTTTAAAGTGGGGGGTTAGATTTCAGGCAGCTTGTAATAATCCTGCATGATTAATTAACAGCTACATCCACTTGTTTGGCATGTGCTGATTTATACCATATGACACTAGCATATTCTGCTTTGGAAGTAGCACAGAGACAAAGCTGTTCTTCTTGTTTGTGGGTGTGCACCCCAGTCTGACCCAGCCAGTTTCCTAGGTATGTTATTCTGGAAGTAACTTTCTGTTTGGTGTTTAAGCAATTTTTTTTTGCAGGAAAGGGTTCAATCCCAAGTGATGCCCAAATACTTTGGGATAGGTTGTGTGTTGTGTGTGTTTAGTCGTTTAGTCGTGTCCGACTCTTCGTGACCCCATGGACCAGAGCACGCCAGGCCCTCCTGTCTTCTACTGCCTCCCGGAGTTGTGTCAGGTTCATGTTGGTTGCTTCGCAGACACTGTCCAGCCATCGCATCCTTGGTCGTCCCCTTCTCCTCTTGCCATCACACCTTCCTAACATCAAGGTTTTTTCCAAGGACTCTTTTCTTCTCATGAGATGGCCAAAGTACTGGAGCCTCAGCTTCAGGATCTGTCCTTCAAGTGAGCATTCAGGGTTGATTTCCTTTAGAACTGATAGGTTTGTTCTCCTTGCAGTCCAGGGGATTCTCAAGAGCCTCCTCCAGCACCACAATTCAAAGGCATCAATTCTTCGGCGGTCTGCTTTCTTTATGGTCCAGCTCTCACTTCCATACATCACGACAGGAAAAACCATAGCTTTGACTATTCGGACTTTTGTTGGCAAGGTGATGTCTCTGCTTTTCAAGATGCTGTCAAGATTTGTCATCGCTTTCCTCCCAAGAAGAAGGCGTCTTTTAATTTCAGGGCTGCTGTCTCCATCTGAAGTAATCATGGAGCCCAGGAAGATAAAATTTGACACTGCCTCCATATCTTCCCCTTCTATTTCCCAGGAGGTGATGGGACCAGTGGCCATAATCTTAGTTTTTTTGATGTTGAGTTTCAGACCGTTTTTTGCACTCTCCTCTTTCACTCTCATTACAAGGTTCTTTAATTCCTCCTCACTTTCTGCCATCAGAGTGGTATCATCTGCATATCGGAGGTTGTTGATATTTCTTCCGGCAATCTTAATTCCGGCTTGGGTTTCTTCCAGTCCAGCCTTCCGCATGATGTATTCTGCATATAAGTTAAATAAGCTGGGGGACAATATACAGCCTTGCCGTACTCCTTTCCCAATTTTGAACCACTCAGTTGTTCCATGACCAGTTCTAACTGTTGCTTCCTGTCCCACATATAGGTTTCTCAGGAGACAGATAAAGTGGTCAGGCACTCCCATTTCTTTAAGAACTTGCCATAGTTTGCTGTGGTCCACACAGTCAAAGGCTTTCGCATAGTCAATGAAGCAGAAGTAGATATTTTTCTGGAACTCTCTGGCTTTCTCCATAATCCAGCGCAAGTTAGCAATTTGGTCTCGAGTTCCTCTGCCTCTTCGGAATCCAGCTTGTACTTCTGGGAGTTCTCGGTCCACATACTGCTGAAGCCTACCTTGGAGGATTTTGAGCATAACCTTGCTAGCGTGCGAAATGAGTGCAATTGTACGGTAGTTGGAGCATTCTTTGGCACTGCCTTTCTTTGGGATTGGGATGTAGACTGATCTTTTCCAATCCTCTGGCCACTGTTGAGTTTTCCAAACTTGCTGGCATATTGAATGTAGCACCTTAACCGCATCATCTTTCAAGATTTTAAATAATTCAACTGGAATGCCATCACCTCCACTGGCCTTGTTGTTAGCCAGGCTTTCTAAGGCCCACTTGACTTCGCTCTCCAGGATGTCTGGCTCAAGGTCAGCAACTACATTGTCTGGGTTGTCCGGGATATCCACATCTTTCTGATATAATTCCTCTGTGTATTCTTGCCACCTCTTCTTGACGTCTTCTGCTTCTGTTAGGTCCCTCCCATTTTTGTCTTTTATCATGTTCATCTTTGCGCAAAATGTTCCTCTAATATGTCCAATTTTCCTGAACAGATCTCTGGTCTTTCCTTTTCTGTTATCTTCCTCTATTTCTTTGCATTGTTCATTTAAGAAGGCCCTCTTGTCTCTCCTTGCTATTCTTTGGAAGTCTGAATTCAAGTTTCTGTAACTTTCCCTATCTCCCTTGCATTTTGCTTCCCTTCTCCTCTCTGCTATTTCTAAGGCCTCGTTGGACAGCCACTTTGCTTTCTTGCATTTCCTTTTCTTTGGGATGGTTTTCGTTGCTGCCTCCTGGACAATGTTACGAGCCTCTATCCAAAGTTCTTCAGGCACTCTGTCCACCAAATCTAGTTCCTTAAATCTTTTCTTTACTTCCACTGTGTATTCATAAGGGATTTGGTTTAGATTATACCTGAGTGGCCCAGTGGTTTTTCCTAATCTCTTCAGTCTAAGCTTGAATTTTGCTATGAGAAGCTGATGATCAGAACCGCAGTCAGCTCCAGGTCTTGTTTTTGCTGACTGTATAGAGCTTCTCCATCTTTGGCTGCAGAGAATATAATCAATCTGATTTCGATATTGCCCATCTGGTGATTTCCATGTATAGAGTCGCCTCTTGTGTTGTTGGAAAAGAGTGTTTGTGATGACCAGCTTATTCTCTTGACAAAACTCTATTAGCCTTTGTCCTGCTTCGTTCTGAACTCCAAGGCCAAACTTCCCTGTTGTTCCTTTTATCTCTTGGCTCCCTACTTTAGCATTCCAATCCCCTAGAATGAGAAGAACATCTTTCTTTGGTGTCAGTTCTAGAAGGTGTTGTAAATCTTCATAGAATTGTTCAATTTCAGTCTCCTCAGCAATGCTGGTTGGTGCATAAACTTGGATTATTGTGATGTTGAATGGTCTGCCTTGGATTCGTATTGACATCATTCTATCATTTTTGAGATTGTATCCCATTACAGCTTTTCCCACTCTTTTGTTGACTATGAGGGCTACTCCATTCCTTCTACGGGATTCTTGCCCACAATAGTAGATATGATAATCATCTGAGCTGAATTCGCCCATTCCTGTCCATTTTAGTTCACTGATGCCCAGGATGTTGATGTTTATTCTTGCCATCTCCTGTTTGACCACCTCCAGCTTCCCAAGGTTCATAGATCTTACATTCCAGGTTCCTATGCAGTATTTTTCTTTGCAGCATTGGATTTTCCTTTCACTTCCAGGCACGTCCACAGCTGAGCGTCCTTTCAGCTTTGGCCCAACCACTTCATTAGCTCTGGAGCTACTTGTACTTGTCCTCCGCTCTTCCTCAGTAGCATGTTGGACGCCTTCCGACCTGAGGGGCCCATCTTCCAGCGTCATATCTTTTAGCCTTTTGTTTCTGATCATGGGGCGTTCTTGGCAAAGATACTGGAGTGGCTTGCCATTTCTTACTCCAGGTGGATTGCGTTTAGTCGGAACTCTCCACTATGTCCTGTCCGTCTTGGGTGTCCCTGCACGGCATAGCCCATAGTTTCTCTGAGTTACTCAAGCCCCTTCGCCACGACAAGGCAGCAATCCATGAAGGAGTTGGGATAGGTTAGTGTTCCAAAATCTTGCTTTCTCAGCTAACTTGGAGCTTTTGCTCGGCTTCTTTAAATGGAAGATGCAGCCATGTTTTTAAAGGGTTTGGTTTCAGCTGGTCATTTTTATAATGTAAAAAGTTAGCAGGTGCTCAGTGACCTCAGAGGTTTACTCCTGGACTGCCAAAGCAAGATCATCAGCATAGCTGAAACTCTTGGAGGACCAGGAATGTTGGTTGATAATTTGTGTACATGTTTAAAAGTAAAGTAATTTTCATGCCTTACCTTACTCCAGCTAGAGATTGCTAGCTTGTTTGTCCTGAAACTGTTTCTTCTCTTGTTTATCATGAAATTTCAAAGTATTCTTTGATTTGTGGAGAATGTCTCTTCCTGCCAGATGGTAGAGAAATCTGAGTCAGGGTAAGAACTCCCATTAAGGAAACAATTGTCCTGAAGACAATTGAAAGGGATTACAGGCAATCCTGGCGATGTGACTTCAAGCCTATTATAAGGTATATAAGAGCCTGAGAGAGACATTAACTGAAGCCTAGCATCCTCTTAATGAGGTTTGCCTCCTTGCATTGGTCTCTTATTCCTGAGGAACCAGGTTCTATTTGGGGCACACATGAGATCTAATAGGCTTTTAACAATCATGACTGAGCATCTCACCTCAATGCCATTTAGTTAGGATAGTTTTTAACATTTTACCTGGTTTTAATCATTCAGTGGATTTAAATTAGTTATATGGTTTAATTGGTTTTTAATGTATATCTTACTATGTTTTAAAGTCTATATTTTTTAATACTGTGAGCTACCTTGAGTCCCCTTATTGGGAGAATGGTGGCCTATAAAGACAAATAAACATAGATTAACTAGACCTTTGTTATTTTTCCTACATGTGTGTCTTCTTTGAAATGGTCCAGATTGGGTTTGTAACTTTGAGGCAAGGAGAGCAGATTTGGGGAGTAGTGGCAGTAATTCTGGGTGCACTGAGCACTGTTGAATAATACTCCCTAAAAGACACAGCCACAGAAAGGAGGCTGCATGTCAGGATCTGGGGCGAAACTGTCCAGATTGTGCTTGATAGCTCTCTCATCTCTTGCCCATTCCTTGGATCTTTCCACCAGTACAGGTGTTGTACTTTGACAAGCAGCCATAAAGCAGTAAACTGGTGGTTGCCAGTGAGGTTAATTGTAACCGTTTTGCAAGAGTATCCTAAATTACTTATAATCCACTTGTGAGAACTTTGTCATAGTAACATCCTAGTTTGTCATTAAATGGCTGATATTTCAGCATTGAAAACTTCTACAGTTTCAACAAGCACGAGAACAGGGGTAATTCCAGGGCTCTGGACTCCACTGGGTTTTACTCTGAGTCAGAGGACCCCCCAGGAAAGGGGGGGGAGTTCCCACAGGAGAGTGGGACCTGTTACAAGTGGGGGCTTTGGAAACGCCAAATTTCAGATGGCAGTCTGTCTTTTGGAAGCTTTTCACTTCCCACACGCAACTGTCTCGTGAAGTCGCCATGATGGTGAGTTAGCTGCTCAGAGAGGGGAGGTAGAAGATTTATTATCTGACTGCAGGAACAGAGATTAACGATCTGCTGCTAATCTACAGCAAGTAAAAGATCAGATCTGCTCTTTGAAAGCTGATAAGAAGGAAGATCTCAAGCGGCATAACTTTGTTAATGCCTATAACATTGGAGTTTTTCTTACTACGTCACAACTTGGAAACGAAACCAACTCTGTTCTTCTTCTCTCTTAACCCTCCCTCCCAGAGAAACTGGCTTTTCATAAATCCATAAAGTCAGGACTTAAGAACTCTAAATAACTCTGCATAATTTAACCTATGTGACTCTACATCTAGCTACAAGGTGGATTATAAATCAAATAACATCCTCGTAAGACTTTAAGTGCAGACTAGCTAATAAATGAGGGAAATCTGAGTAATTAACCTGCTGACTGCTACAGCCATGGATGGAGGGAGAGACCCATTATTGGAACCCACAATCAATTACTTTAAGGCAGTGGTCAGGGAACGGGGTAAATTACCCCAAATGGGATAAAAATGAAAATCCTGGGGGTAATGAGGACGTGACCCTAACCCCCTTCGCTCCTCCTCCACCTCTTCTGCCGGGAGGGGGGTCCCCGGAAGCCCGATCATCACCCTTCCCACCCCCTTCTCCGGCCCAGCTGCAACCGAACCACAGCCGATGGTGGCCGGCGACGGGCGGGAGGCGGAGGCGGGGCTGGCCATGGTGGAGGGCAAGGCCGAGGTGAGTGGCTGGAGCACCCCAGCCAGGAGGAGCTTCTCCTTCCAGTGCCTGGAGAGGTGGACTGCAGCGGAGGGGGAAGGGCGCGGCCACGATGGCAGCATGCCCCGTCCCCAGAGGAGCCCATTGGGCGGCTTTGGCAGTGCCTCTGCACTGGCCAGCTGGGCCTGGAGGAGCATCTTGCCCTCCATGTGGCAGGTGTCACAGCGCTTCAATGCTGAGGCCCGTGGCCGCCCCAGCGAGCAGCCGCCAGAGCCGGTGCCAGAGCAGGAGGTGGTGGCGTGTGCCTCCAGAGGGCAAGCCACCTGCTGCTCTTCAGCAGTCGCCCAGGAGCTGTCCGCTGGTGGAGAAAGGGACTGAGCACAGCCCCGCCAGGCAGCAAAGGAGGAGGAGGCCCGGGCAGTGAGGCTTGCGTTCAACTGGCTGCGTGGCAGCCTTCAACTGGCTGCGTGTGACCGAGATCCTTCCTTTCAAATCAAGGGGGTAATGTCGGCGAATATAATTTTTTTAGGGGATAAAAGGTAAAAAAGTTCCTTGACCCCTGCTTTAAGGGACTTCTTCAAGAATGTCAATCGAATATAATCAATCATTTCAAGGTTCAACTCGAGGAGGTGGGAACAGACTTGAAGATGACATTTCTTTCTCTGCATGAAAAGATAAAGAGTAAAGACAAACAGCTTAAACAAATCACGGAGTTTAATGAACTGTCAGAGAGAGAGATGGCTTCAAAGCAGTACAGACAAGCCACTGAACTTATTCAACAACCGCCGTTGCCAGAGAAAGAGAGGAAGCTTCAAAAGTTGGACAACATGCCTAAAAAAGATGAAGAGGGGGTTGGGAAGGGAGAAAGTATTTTAAGACTGTTCCGAGAGGAAAGAATGTAAAGGGGGAGAAATGGGCAAATTTCAGGGCAGAAATTTACGATCAGAGATCACACAGATCTATGTTGCTCCAAAACCAAAACACTGACTATATCGAGATGAATTTAGTCAACCGTATAGAACATGTCTTAAAGAAATATTATAGATGGCATTTCAAAACGGGGGGGGGGGGAATCCAGCCAGAGATGAAATTTAATGTTGGGTAAGCACATGTAATCCATGAATTTTAGTAATGATGATGAATAATAATAGTGGATGCTTTGTTTGTGAGGCACAAACAGTGGTGCCTCACATAGCGATTGCTCCGTTGAGCAACGAAATCGCTTAGTGACGTAGTTTTTGTGAAATATGTGAAATATAACATGTGCACATGGATATACTATTCTTTAATCATAAATTATATAATAGATAAGCTGGTATGGGTAATACCTCCCCGCTTGTATGTTTTGTTCATCTTGTATGTTTTATTAGTCTTATGTGTTATTGTCTTGTAGGTTTTTGTTTATTTTGTAGGTATATATGTTTTTAAAATAATAAAATGTTCAAAAAAGGAAAAAAAATTCTACAGCTAGTTTAGAAAGTGCTTTTTTTTAAAAAGGAAGACTATTTATTGACTGATGGAGTTTATAAATTGTGGATGCAGCCAATGTGTTATGTGTGTGTGTGTTTTTACACCAACTGTGTAATTGAGTGTGTGGTTTTAGAGTTTCTGGATATTCCTGCATGCACAACTGAATTATAATCATGCTTCTACATCACTTTTACATTTCTTCAATTTTATACACACTAACACTCATGAGGTGGTCGCATCTCACCCCTCAAATCTCGCCCCAGTTGCTTCTTCCCCTTCATTGGCTGACCTCTGAATTCATTATAGAAATGCAGAACAGATACTAGATACAGTCCCTGACCAGCTGCCTCTCTATTCGTATCTCTTATGTTTGGTTTGAAAAGCAAAATGGAAAAGGAGATTGTCAGACTGAATTACAATAAATGATGTTTTCATGCCACAAAGTCTAAAAACACTTCACTTTTAGGCAGCTTTGGGCAACTTCTAAACTCCCTATAATTCTTTGAATTCTTAAACAGAGAAACTATCAAACACCTTTGAAATCTGATATCACAGAGGTAGTAGTGATGATTGCCACAGTTGCCTATCTGAAACATTAATATGCTGTTGGCTCTAATTATGGGTTTTCTCCAATATCTGCTTCAGACTTGAATTCTACCCTGAAACTCCTCCACCCAGATCTTTTGTTCATACCAACACTTTAGCCATATATTTATGGCAAAAACATGGGCTTGGTCTGTTGCATTGTAAGAGCAATCAGTAAGAGAATTTTAGATTACTGGAGGGCGTGGGGGGTGGAATTAGCTGTGGAAAGGGTTACACAGTCCCTTCCCTTCTGCTTTATAGTACCCCCTCCTGAAATTGCATTGCAAAGGTCTGTGAGGTATTTGTTACACCTGAAATGATTATGCATTTTGCAGAGTGGTGTGTGAGATGCTTAGCTGTGTAGGCATCAAAGGCTTGTGTAGGCTCTTTTATCTTAAATCCCAAGCTGAAATCTGGGTGAGGGGGGAACACCTCATGTAGGCATTTAACATTGCCATCAGAGTTTGGAGAATTTACTTTTTGGAACTACATCTGTCACACCCCCTTAGGAAGTATAACCAGTTACAGTCGGGGGGGGGGGGGTAACATCCAGGGCGCCTTTTCCAAAATCTTGCTATTCTCTGAAGCAAAGTTGAGATAATTTCTGACCCCAAGAGCTGCACAATGGGAAAACAGTTCTCTCACCTGGGTACCTTTTCTTCCTAACTTCTTGGACTGATCGGTATAATAGTGGTAGTGCCTACATGTGCAAATGAAGGAAGCAAATCTGTGAGAGTAACTCCAGAGAGGATTTACAGAACAACACTTCCTGGCAGGGGAATTGATTAGCAACAGGGGAGTTAAAGCTCATTGCAGGGTCAACAGTTTGTGCCCAAATACAGTCCCTGATTTGGGGCCATGAATAAATGCATAAACATTTGCCATACAGTCTCACTCTTATGTCTGAAGAAATCGACTTGTCCACAAAATCTCCCATTAAAATATAGCTAAAATAATACCAGGCCAGTTAGTATCTGTATCTTCAAGGAGTGTGTGCATATACCATCTTATCCTTTGCCTTGGACAGCAAAATAGATTCAACCAGAGAGCTAGCAGCTGATAACTAAATGCCAGCTTATTTAACTGTGGGGGGAAATAAGCCACTGTGGGCTTTCTAGTGAGTTATTAAGTGCCTTCAAGGGTTTCAGTAGATTCTTCAGGCACATGATAAGTGTCACTCACAAACTGACAGAGGTTCGATTTTCCTTCTTCCCTAGGTTGACAGAGAAAAACTGCACCATGCTATCAGCACCGTCATGGTCAATAGCATTTTCATCTCTCTGCCCATGATGATCCTTCTCTTCCCCATCATGAAATGGAGGGGCGACCCATGCAGTTTGCAGTTGCCCACCTTCCACTGGTTCGTTCTTGAAATGGCAATTTGTACTCTAATAGAGGAAATTCTGTTCTATTATTCTCACCGGTAAGGCACCCAATACACCAAGGTAACAAAGTCACCTTTTTTTCCTTTCTTGGCTCTATAATACACTGTCATCTTACTGGCCAATTAATAATTGACTCATCCTTCTTCTAACAAGAGAAAACAAGGTGTTTCTCAGCTAAATTCACTAGCAGCATATAATACTTGAATTTGTTCCATTTTGCTTCCACTAACTGGCTGCAGCTGTGGAGCCTTGTAACCAATGTTCCACTATCTGTGGATGTGGCATATAGTGTCTTTTGCTTCCTCCTGTGCAGGCTTGTTCATCACCCTCTCCTGTATAAACATATCCATAAAAAGCATCATGAATGGACTGCTCCTATTGGCATAGTATCCCTCTATGCCCACCCAGTAGAACATGTGGTAAGTTGTGTTACAAAGACCAAGTTTACATAAGGACCAAACTATGTAGATAATTCAATTAATATTTCTTTAGCAAGAGCTTCCCAAAGAGGAAAAGATTGTTCATTCTAACACACTTTTGCCTTAGTCCACATTTGACAAAGTAGCTTTTTTTTAAGGACTAATATTTCAGCCTCTACAGTGTGGATCCATTAAAAATAATAATAAAAAGAAAGTGGGTCCAACTACTCTTTTTAAAGATAAGCAAGACTGGTCATTTTAATTGATTTGAGCTATTTTAAATCTGGGAACATTTAGGGTTGCCTGTTTCTGAACAGATAATGTTACTTTTAAAAAACATCATAATTTGAAACCCATTTGCCCAAACTCCCCCAAATTCAGCACAGAGTAAAAGCAGACTGTCTGCTACAACTGTGTCATATTTGGTGTTTGAAAGTTTTGTTGGTTTGGGCTGACCCCATTTTTAGAATTGTCTTATAGAATGTTGATTTTTTTCTGACACCCCAATATCATTGATGTACTCTCATGCAGCAACAGTGCTACCAAGAATCCATTTATAAAACATTTTGTGAGGCACAGAGAACAGCAGTCTGAACAGGAAAAAAGAGAATCAAAAGTTACACATACAGACTCTGTGATGGGCCTGAGGGCTGCTATATTGAGATTTGAGGCTAGGATGAGAGAAAGTAAAGGAACTGAAATAATTCAGGATCTGAAACCTGCCATTTCCGGGTGTTTGGTCTAAGCCCGGATTCCAAATAGAATTCCTGACACCTACAAACACCTGTCTTTGAGTGTTTGTAGATTAATGAGACTATACCACAACTCTTTCCTCTCTCAGACAGCAGATCAGCTTTCCCCAGCTATGCTGAGTATGCTGTACATTCTAATAGTACACATTTAGAAGGCACCAGACCAGAGATGTCTGGATCTGCCACTGTGCCAAGTTGGGGTGCTTTAAAATGCCCGTCAGAATTGCCTCAAGCATTTAGCAAAATTGGCAGGAAGTAAGTTGGCAACGACCAATGGATATCCTAATGACCCTGAAAGAAAACAAAGGGGTTACCTACCTGTAACCATAGTTCTTCTGGTGGTCCTCTGTGAATTCACACAAATTGTTTTTTCTGCGCCTGCGCTGAATGTCTTGTAAGATTTTAGAGCTTAAATGTACAATGCTAGTGGGACATTCCCCTGTGGAGCACATGCTCCACCTACCTAAGATTCCCCTCAGTTCCTAGAATTTGTCCGCTGGGCAGAAGAATCATTTAATATAACCCGTGACGGACAGAGGGGAGGATGGGTGGGATGTGTGAATTCACAGAGGACCACTAGAACTATGACCACTAGAAGAACTATGGTTACATTTATTTTGTAAGCCGCCCCGAGTAGACATGGTCTAGAGGGGCGGGGTAAAAATCAAATAAATAAATAAAATAATAAATAAAAATAACCTCTTTTTCTTCTTCGTGGCCTCTGTGAATGCACACAAATGGGTGACTGGCAAGCTTCACTTACCGGATGGTGGGACATCACGGTAGGAAGGATGCCAATACTAATCTACAAAATCCAGCATCATTGCGTGCTCTCACATATAGGTGGTAATGCCTGACAAAGGTCAATGTGGTAGACCATGTTGCAGCATGATAGATTTATTATTATTTATTTATTTATTTGATTTCTATCCCGCCTATCTGGTCTTATTCGACCACTCTAGGCGGCTTACAAAATGTTAGGAATCTTGATTCCACACTGGGAGGCAGTAGATGTTGACAGTGCTCTAGTGGAATCTGCATTCAAATGATCAGAAGGTGATTTGCCTGATAGTTCATGTGACAGAGAAATAGTTTGGACTACCCATCTGGAAATGGTGTCATGACTTCAGCCAAAGAAGATCTAGAATCTGAGGGGTTAATTACAGCTGAGGAAAATGCTGGGCAATCAGAAACACAGACAGCTGAATCGCCACCAGATTCTCCTCCCTCCCAGTAGCCAGAATGAGGGATAAGCTTTGGCAAGGACTCATGACACGAAGATCCGAGGCTTGCATGAACGCTTCCCATAGGAACATCAGGTCGACCAGCCCTAAGTTTTAGCAGGATGAAGTGTTTGGATGACTGCTGCTGCTATAAAATCTGCATCCAGAGCCTTAGAAGCTTGTGGAAACAACAGGTCAGCACCCTGGCTTGCATCCACACCTCTGCTTATCTTGGACCTTTGTAGTGGAACCCAAAAGATGACATCATTCCTGCATGTCAATCAAGGGATACAGCCGGAGGGGCGGAGTCAGAGTGGCAGTTGGGTAGCTGGAGGAGACAGAGTGGAGTTGGAATGAGATAGGGATAGAGAGAAGTAGGGACAAGAAGATGTGGAGAGAGTGCTAGAGTTTAGAAATAGATAAGAAGGGGTTAAGAAAAGGAATTGAAGGATTGAAACATGTGGAACAAGCAGGAATGAATATATAAACATAATATGAGAAACACCAGTGAATGAATACATGAAACAGTTACATATTTAATTCTCCTTGATTTTCTTCATTAATAAAAGAATGTTTGATTACACCCCTGATTCCCAAGTTCTATGAGCAGCTCCTGTGTGTGTGGGAATTGTAGTGGTATTAAGAGAATACCTGGTGGCAGCGAAAAGGGCGTATTTACCTTTGTGGAGCCCACAGATATAAAGGGCACAAGGGGGATCGCCACAACCTTGTTTTCTGAACCCTTTGGACTCTTGACTTCTGACTACGGTTTGTGTTTTGGCTTTAGCATTTTGGTATCTGCTTTGCATCTTCTGGACTTCTGATATTGGACTGGTTTATTGGACTGTTGCCTGTTGAAACCCCCGGGAACATGACAAATGGATTGTGATGAGGCTGGGCCTCTCTTGTGAGGCCCATGGAAACATATGAAAAGTCTGTTAGTTTTCCTGAAAACCTTAGTTCTGTCAATATAAAATGCATCTTATGTCTAGCATGTGGAGCATGCGCTCTAGGGAGGTTGATGGTGATGGGAAAAACAATGGTAATATAATTGGTTGATTTAGATGAAATTCTGATTCAATCTTGGGCAGAAAAGAGACATCAAAATACAAAGTAACCTTTGGATGAAATTGGATAAAGGGTGGATCAGAATGAAGAGAAGCAGGCTCACTGGCTCTTTTAGCAGATGTTACAGCCACCAGAAAAGATGTCTTTAGAGAAAGCAACCTAAGATTTGAAGAGGCCATTGGTTCAAATGGTGGGCACATGAGAGCATTAAGGACAATTTGTAGTGACCATTGGGGAATAATACATTGACGTGGTGGATGGATGTTATTGAGCCTTTGAGGAATTTTTTAACGGTAGGGTGAGATAAAACTTTTGCTGACGTGGAGTTATCTGGTTGATGGACAACAATGGCTGATATATGGACTTTTAAAGTGGAATGAGAGAGTCCAAATTTGAAGAGATGGAGTAAGAAGGTAAGGAGAGTAGATGGTGGCTTGTCCCATGTTCCTTGATTAATTTGAGCATCGATGGAATAAATGTAAGACTAAGTGGAGGTGTCCTTTCTTGATTAATGTCATCGAAGATTAGATCTGCCTCAGGTGAGGGAGGTTCTTCGACATGTAGTTGTAGGGATTTAGCCATTCTGGATATCATCTGTGAATAAGAAGTGAGATCCTCTGAAGGAGATGGAGGATGATTATCAATAGCATCTGAGGTTGGTGTAGGGAGGTTGGATGGTAAGGTAGTGCGTATCGCACACACTTCGGTTCTTGATAATATGAATGTCCTTGGTATGCTTCCATGTGCTATGGATCGCAATACGGACAACTTCCTCCATGTCAAAATGATGTTACTGTGGAAAATTGGTATACTGGCAGTACTCTCCATACGGAGGCATATATCGAGGAGGAGATATATTTGGGGAGATGTTTTTGGGGAGAGGGTTGAGAAGAGTACGATCATGAAAGTTGGATTTCAATCGCCCACCCTGATGCAGGGCTAGAATGGGCCAAGGCCTGCCTGGCTGGTGTATCAGCCATTGAGAGTGCTTCCATTTCTCTCAATGTTTTTTCGGGGAGAGTGTTGAGGAGAGTCCAATCCTGAAAGTTGGACCGCTATTGCCCACCCTGATGCAGGGCCAGAATGGGCCAAGGCCTGGCTGGATGGCGCACCAGCCACCAAGAGGCCAGTGTGCCTCCATTCCTCCCAATGCCCTCGGGGAGAGTGTCGAGGAGAGCCTGATCCTGAAAGTTGGACTTCAATCGCCCGCCCTGATGCAGGGCCAGAATGGGCCAAGGTCTGGATGGTGCATCAGCCATTGAAAGGCCAGTGTGGGGAGATAGGCTACCAGTTGACACCAGAGTGTGAGCCTTTTTTGTTCATGGCAGTCTCCCAAAGGTGAGATTGGAGCCTTTGCTTAAGTGCTGACTTGGTCAATTTTTTACATGCTGCAGAAGAATGAGTTGGGTGTTGCTCGCCCAAGCAGAATAAACAGCATTTGTGGCCATCAGATAATGGGATATTTGAATAGCCGATACACCTTTTAAAAGGAGCTGTTGAGGCCATAAAGAGTGGGAAACCAGAGGGAGAGATGGTTGAAGAGATGGGGGAGGGGCGGGAAGTCAAAAGCGGAAAAGCCAAAGAAACAGAACTGACAGGGGAACGTCGATTAGTTGATTGGAAAATAGGAAGGTATCAATTTAGGTGTTGATTAGAAGAAGAAATTCTAGTATAGTCGCTAAAAATTGCTCAGAAACGCACTCTGTTCTTCTGGAAATCAGATCAGCACAGCGGAAAAAAGGAACTGAGGGCAATCTTAGGTGGGCGGAGCACGTGCTCCACAGGGGAACATCGCACTAACTTTGTGCTTTTAAGCAGAACAACCTATTTGTGTGCATTCACAGAGGCCACAAAAATACAGTGGTGCCTCGCTTAACGATGTTAATTGGTTAAAAAAACATTGCTATGGGAAAACATCGCTAAGCGAAACACGTTTTCTCATAGAGATGCATTGAAAACTGGTTAATCCATTCCAATGGGAACAGATTACCGTCCTTAAGCGAAAATGGCCATAGGAAACATCGCTAAGCGATACAATGTTTCCCCCAGTGGAATGCATTGAAGCCTATTCAATGCATTCCAATGGTTTTGCAATGTCCGTTTTTGCAATTTTAAGTGTGTCTTAAAAGGTTCAAAAACAGTTTTAAATGCTTGGGATCGTCAGTGCACCTTCTAAAATGTGTGCAAACTTAATTTGGCTTTGTTCTGACTCTTCCATGAGAATTATTATTTATTTATTTATTTATTTATTTGATTTTTACCCCGCCCCTCTAGACCATGTCTACTCGACCATGTAAAGCAAGGAGACAAACTTGGTCTCCTGTTCCCAATTATAAACTTGTTAGCTTTCCTCCCCACACCGAATACCATTTTCTGAAGACTATGTATGGCTAATATTCTCCTGTCATGAATTTGAAGCTGCCATGCTTCCTCTTTCAAAAAATGCTTCCTTTCCTTCTCTTGCAAAATGTGATAAAGCAAGCTTTTGCTTGCAGTAAGATGGAGATGGTGAGTTCAAGACGACTAGCAGCACTCAGCTGTGTGAGCAAAACTGCAAGACTAGAATAGCATCAGGAGACATCTGAAGGAGCACCAGTATGTACAAGTCTGTATCTATGCTACAAACCCTTAATGAGGTTGAGTGTATTGGTCTCTTCGTAAAATGTATCTCTTCATATAAACTATGCCATTTCCCACTAGAACAAACTTCTCATATGTGGCACTTAAAGCCAGCTCTTATTTTCTACCTTTTTCTCTCCCTTAACACAAGCTACCCTATAGGATTATATATATTCATAATTCTGTGTACTGTTTGTATTCCAGGTTTCTAATGTGCTGCCTGTGGTCACTGGTCCTTTCCTTTTAAGATCTCATGTTATTTCAACCACTGCGTGGCTCTCTCTTGCCCTTCTGGCTACTACAGTCTCACACTGTGGCTACCATCTTCCTCTCCTGCCCTCACCGGAATTCCATGACTTCCATCATCTCAAGTAATTACGTTTTGTTGTATTATAGGCTAAATTTTCACTCGTTTACATGATGGCGTAGGGGGACAAGCAAGGAGCAGAATGGTGTATACTGTGGCTACTGGCAACTCTTTCACCTAATCAAGTCATTATTATGATCATTCAAAAAAGCTGCTAACGAGAGAGAAATCCTGTCAGTACAAAACAAGTCTTCAAGATTGTGATTTTTAACCACAACCCTAACACCTGAAAATACAAGCATATTTCCCCCCTCATATTCAGCCTTTCAACCATGATCCTAACATCACTTTAACCATACAATTCTGTGGAACGAGAATTCTTTGGAAACAGCACACCATTATTCATTATTATTTTTAAGTGATTGCTTTCCAATATGAAACAGCTATTCTTTAGTTGACTGGACAGTTCAAATACAACGTAGGCAAATTAGACTATTGCCCAAGTAAGCTAAAAGGTGTGTCACAGATTACTGCTATATACAGAGCTTAGCCTTACATGCTCAGTTGTTCTACTTTAAAAATCGCCTCTATTATGCACATTGGTTAAAAAAACTACCAAAAAGTGACACTGCTCCCTGCTCTAACAGCTCTTTTTATTAAAAAAAAAATTAAATCTGTAAAGCCAAACTATGTATTTTAATATAGAAGAGGAGCACCCGTGTGACTACATGATGTTTAAAGCAGTATGCTGTAGATGTCTTCCAGTAAAAAAAGAAAGTAAGAAAGAAGCACAATCTACAAATATCCATAATAACCAGAAAATATATATATATAAAAGCCAAATAAAACAGAGGCATATTAGAATATTTGACATCTTTTATTTGGCTTTTATATATATTTTTCTGTGATTAGGAAGCGCACATAAAATAAAACATGGAATTTTGAAATCTAATATATTAATTAGATTTCAAAATTTCATGTCTTATTTTATGTGCACTTCCTAATCACAGATTAGTTTCTGTTTATCATCACTTACTAAATTTCTTCTCTCTTTCCCCCCCGCCCCCTTTATTAGGTTCAATCAGTGTTATGGGGTTCTGGGATTGTTGGATCGCCTGCATGGAACAGACACAATATTTAAGCAAACAAAGGCCTACGAGAGACATTTTGTTTTGTTGAGTCTCACACCCCTCACAAAAAGCATCCCTGATTCACCCAAGAAGTTAGACTAAATCTTCCTGCAGTTCACATCATACTCCTGTATCTAAATAATCACAAGACTCTGGATATGGGTATAACAATACATTTTCTAATGAAAAATCACTGAAGCAAGCTTTGGGTTACTGCAATCAGAAGACAGAAATCATTTTATACTACAGTAAAATATTTTGGAAGATAACAAGACATTTGTGCCTCCCCAACTCTAAGAGGGAAGAAGAATGCCATCTACCACTGGAAACAGGTTGCAGCTGATTAAAAGGGCAACTGGAAATTAGGCCCTGCTATGCTGGGCCCTACTACCTTGACAGCATCTTAAAAAGCAGAGACATCACCTTGCCAACAAAAGCCCAAATAGTCAAAGCTATGTTTCTTTCTGTAGTGATGTATGGAAGTGAGAGCTGGACCACAAAGAAAGGTGACAGCCGAAGAATTAATGCCTTTGAATTGTGGTGCTGGAGGAGGCTCTTGAGAGTCCCCTGGACTGCAAGGAGAACAAACCTATCAATTCTAAAGGAAATCAAAGCAGAGTGCTCACTGGAAGGACAGATCCTGAAGCTGAGGCTCCAGTACTTTGGCCATCTCATGAGAAGACTCCTTAGAAAAGACCTTGATGTTGGGAAAGTGTGACGGCAAGAGAAGGGGACGACAGAGAATGAGATGGTTGGACAGTGTCATTCAAGCAACCAAGATGAATTTGACACAACTCCGGGAAGCAGTGGAAGATAGGAGAGCCTGGCGTGCTCTGGTCCATGGGGTCACGAAGAGTTGGACACGACTAAACGACTAGACAATGCTGTTTAGACTTTTTTAATATCTTTCACTTATAGAAAAGTAGTTACCAACAAGGACAATCAAAAATAAGGCCTCTTAATGTATTTAATTCCAGTCTTCAGTAAAGCAGCAATTTTTTATCTTTTGCTTTTGGAAAGCCCACAGACTCCATTTGCACTACAGTCCTCTGGTATACAAGACCTGGAGATAAATCTTATCAAGCAATACCTTGCAAGACATCAAGTCTTTGGCATAGAATGTTCTCTCTTGAATAACAACAGAGCTAACAAAATTGCAAGGTACAAATGTTTAGGTGGCCATTTCTAAGCAAGCTTAGAGATGGAGCCAAAAACTAAGATAGTTAAGGGTGCTATAGTGTAGATCTGCTTATACTAAAAAAGGTCTAAGTGGTTGTGTCTTTTTTCTGGAATTAAGAGGCAAAGGGATCTGGTGTCCAATATTAGACTACGTATTATTTCATGCTGGGTATCACACAGCAGAAGGTAAGAGGTAACATGAGCCACGGCACACACAGAAAGATTGCCCTATCTATACTGAGCTAAGTTTCTTCTAAAAAGCTAGGGTAGATGCCTTTCTGTCCAGTGGTTAGTTTTCTGTGTGTAAGTAATTTGGAAATGTGGAACACCAATCAAGTCCCCAATTAATAGTCTGAAGTGGGAAAGAAACAAGTCTACTACCTTAGGCTACTTTGTGGCCATTCTTTGGATAGTACCTGTCACTTAGGAATCTTGCTGAAGTGAAAGTGCAACAGAACATTCATCAAAGAGCTGCCACTACAAATGAGAACTGTGTATTGAGTCTTGGTGGCTGAAATCCTGTTGCATAACCTACTGGTGATGATGCAATCAACAGCAGGCGAGATTTCTGAGAATTAAAACTTCATACTTCTGCCATGTGGCTTTTCTGTCTCCCATGTAATATAGGAGCCACAGGACTGGAGGAGGAAGTCTTTAATTACTAAAAACCATCCCTTGCTGGTAACACTAAAAAGTGGTAGAAACTTTCTGTAATTAAAGATTTTTCTCCTCTGGCTCCCACACAGTATTACATAGGAGTTGAAAGATACAAAACATAAGAAGCTTTTAATTACCAAGAATCACCCCTGCTAGTGATGCCATCTTCCTTCCATAGATGTTATGACAAGAGGATTTCAGCTACTGTGCTGGTAGAATTTATGTGTGCTTACCAGTGTCATTTTATCACAGGTTTCTGCTTCTGTTCAACTGTCAGTGACTGATGGAAACAAATTCAAAAGAGAAAAGAAAATTGCAAACATGGTCTTTTGAAGTTTTTATTTTTATACATTTTTTGTATTAAAAAGGAAAAAGCGTAATTACCACAAATTACAAAGGACTAAAGCACTACTAGAATAATGAGTCACATCAGCCTAGAAAGCAGATATTTTGAATAATATTACTGTTTATAATACAGGCTCTCATTCAAGTATTTTACAATTTCCCCCCTCTTCTTCCCTCCCATCCCCCCAATGTGATGATGATTCTAGCACATGGGTTAAGAATTACATACTATTCACAGGAAATGGGATTGTGTATGGAGAACCATATTAATTTTCCTCCCAGGTGATATATGGTAACAGTTGGGCTTAAAATTTTCTCAAGAATAAATACAGCTGAAAGTGATTACAAACACTTCTGGGATTTTATTTCAGCATAAGGGGTGAGGCTGGAGCACATACACACACAAAGCCTGCTCAGGAAAAGCAGGCAAACCAAACAAATAGATGTTCTTTTCTACTGTGACCCAATGATCAGACATCTCTATACAAAACAATCACTGGATCTCTTGCAAGTTGCTCATCCAAAGTTTTTAGCAGCTTAATACAGACTTCACACTAATGAAACTCCAACCCTCATTTAAAGCTCCATGTTGACTTCTGTGTCACAGTTTCATAGGCTGGACATTCCAACCATCAAGGTAGTGCACTACAGGGACAAAGATGGCAATAAGAGAGAAGGATTTAGCCATTCCTGTTCCACAGCCAGATGATGTTACCAAACTGGAAAGGCTTGGGGGCAGGGGGCAAAAGCTTCTGCCAAGGCATCCATCTCCCTAGCCAAAGGATGTCCATGGCCTGGCAATCCTGTTGTACTAAGAGATATATATTCTGGGAGGAAGGACGAACAGATGCTGGAAGCAACTCTGGGAAGGAGGGCAAAGAGATGTAAAAACCAATAACACAAGGAAATAAACATAAGAAAAAGGGCAACAGAAGGTCAGACCTGGAAGAAGAAACCCTAAAGCCACAAAGGAATGGTTAAGCCCATGCCCTTTTCATGCTTCCAACCATACGGTGTCCTCATCACAGATACATCGGTCCTATTTTCAAGTGTCTTCAGAAAGTGAAAATGTAAACTAACAGAAATGTTATCCTTACAACTCTTTTAAAAACAACTTTGTCCAAAACCCTGTTGCTGAGATGAAATTCCCCCTCCCCATAAAACCACTCATATATGAAATTTATTTTTAAAAATAACATAGGCATTAAACAATGAGGATACCCAACCCTTCTAAAACCTAGCTGATTTTTAAAAAGTTATCAACATAGCCACATTTCAGAAGAGGATCCATATGGAGATATAATAGAGCATAACAGTTTGCTGCATTAACAGATTTTGATTGCTTTTGCTTAACCAAAAAAAAAAGAAAATAATGAATGATGGCTCCGACCCCTTTATTTAAGAAAAATCAAAAGTATGGCAAGAGTGCTGAGGTCACTGTGTCATTGTTAACAGTACAGCCAACTAGCCATCCAGAAACAAGATGGGCAAGTACAGAACTTTGAAGGAACAAAGATTGGGGGGAAACAGGAAAAATGATAAGGGACACAACAGAGCACCGATGCTTAATCACAAAGGGCACTTAACTTTTGTTGTCAACCCTAGAACAGATTTCAGATTCCTTATTGTTACTAGGTCACAAGGAGGCATGGGCACCATCAAACAAGGAGCACTTAATACTTTAAGATACCTTTTGCTTATGATAGAAACGTCAGATGAGATCCCACTGGGGAACACATACAGTACATACACTCCGCTTTAACAAATGCCTCAGACACAGGGAAACAGATGGTCCCTTCCTAGGCTTGACTCAACTGAGAAATCATCTTCCTAGCAGGTACCACAACTGTGTATTGTCAGAGCACAAGACACCCCCTTGAATTAAAAAGATATTTGTTTGTAGCAACTACTAGATTATTAACTTATGTTCTCTCCCCAAAAAGATACAAGGTCTATCATCGTCTCTGCTCAAACTAAGAATAAAAATAATTTTTTAAAATGTTGAGCTACAAGTTGATACTCCTCCACTTGATTGTGTGCATGCATGCACATGCATGTATGAATAGGGGGAGGAGTGCTGACTGTGTCAACAGCCATGCAGAGTGCATCAGGTACAGGGCTCCCTATACAGAATATGATGCAACAAATAATCTAAGATCAATGCCATGACCTTCTCACACTGGGCAGCCAAGGCACTGACTGGATAAGCATGCTAACAGCTACATGTTTAACAAATGTAATCAACACCATCTCAAGATGGTATAAGAGATTTTCATGATCCACAATCTCCAAAAAGCTAAGTTTCCTTCATTAGCAGGTTACCTCCAGCATGTCCCAAAATGCAGGATATAAACAAGGACATTCACTCAAAAATTAAGGTGCGATTTTCATAGGAATTACAGTTGTGTGCGTGGCTTCCTCTTCCCATAATCTATACCTGCCTTAAGTGATCTAAACTTTGTAAAAATATTCCTCTGCATCATAAGTAACAGTCCCTTACTTTGTCCTCAAGTAAAACAAAACGAACCAGTGGCTCAAGATTATCCACTACAGAGGTGACATTCCAGGACAATTTCCATCCTTAAAAAGGTTTGAACAAAAATCAACTGGTTAATCCCACTAGGTTACTTAAGAGTCTGCACACTCCTTCCACGTCTCACAAGGAACAGTTCCTCCACAAATGCTTTGCCTTGTTTCTTCTCTGCATTCTGTCAATGACAAAGGTATCTCAGTCCATCTGCCCGTCTCTACAAACTGAAATCTAGCCTAGAGTTTTTAACAAGTTTTTTTTTCTGTATGTAGGACTAGAGAAACTGGAAACAAGCAAGAGAAATCTCAAATGCCTGTTCCCTATTATGGTGGTTCTGGTGTTACAATGCATCCAGTAAGTTACACTGAATATACTCTGCTACAGCTGAGTAGTGAGGAATACACTGGAATACTTGTTTTCATTACTTGTGGCTTTTTATGATACTGCGAATGAAAGGCTGAGGATTTGGTATGACTCAGGATTACATCTAATGCAGCAAAATAAAACCAAACCAAGCCACTTGCTGTTATTTAGTCATGCTAGACTGCATGGTCACCCAAGATCGTTCCATCACAAACTTCCATTCATAGCATGCTCGGCACAACAAAAAGGCAACAATGTTAACTAGACAAAAGAACCCTGGGCAGTAAACCTTGTCTCCTTAGTTACTTACATTAGTACATAGTACCAAAAATACACAAGAAGTTGAAATCCTGCTGCTTAGTATATGTCACAACTAGATTAGGTTCACTGAATCTGTGGAATTTACAGAGGAGTTGACTCACCAAATCCATACTGATTCAGTGGGCCTAATCTAGTTGCATTCAGCAATGTGATTTCAGCCAGAAAGTGACAGATCAATGAACTGCCCTATCATCTTATCCCCCCAAACTCTAAAGCACTATGTACTTGCTCCAAATGGCTAACTGCAGGGCATACAGTATCCCCTACTGTCAAAATAATGGACATGCTTTTCAGCACATTAAATAAAGTCTGAAGTATGTAGTAAGGGAATTTCTTCCCCACTCGCTCCTGCCAAAAAACAAACAAACAAACAAACAAAACCCACAAACAGCCCTGGATCCAAAACAAGGTTATTTCTGCTCACTTTTTAGACTACCAGCCTTTAGGCATCTCAGAAAGCCCCTTCCTCTAGTTTTCCCCCTGAATGTTCTAGAGATGCAGGTTGGGGATAAATTAGCGCCTATCACCGTGGAGGGTCCTTCTGCCCATTCATTGCCAGGTTGGGAGGGTATAATTAGAGGACTGTTTAGAGCCACAGTACAGTATGCTGGACCATGTAAATGGCCTTGTACTCCTCCTTTTGACCACTTTTTATCCATTCTTAGTTATCTTAAGTTGCAGTAGCATAATGACCAAATGACCTCAGATCTTCCCTCCCCTAATGATTTCTCATTTTCAAAACAGAATTAATACATGAGGGGTGACAACACAATGCAGAAAACAAGAGAACAGTTGTTATAAAGAAGTCGTCTGTATACATCTCCTTCCATCTTCTCTGATGTTTGATCCTGTAGCTCCAGTACCAGCTGCTTTTTAAGATGTTAAGAGCCATTTGAATATACACTGTAAATAGTCTCTGACTTCATTGCAGCAGATTACCCAAGAGCAGCCAAGTCAAGCATGGTGCTTTGTAGTAAGATTTTATGAAACAGGATTGAGTGGACATGGTTCCAGTACATGAAGTGAGTTTGTGATGCAAGACAGTCAAAGTGTCGGTAGCTAAGGAAAAATCTAAAGTTTGCCTTCCTTGGCTCAACCCAGGGAAGGAAGGCAGGTCAGCATGCCAGTAGTTAAAACAGTCTACAGAAAAGGAAGCCTGCATAGCAACTTTAAAACTTAGCAAGCTGCCTCCAATTTGGAAACTACCACACACAAAGATCCCGCTTTTTTCTTTTTTTTCTTTTTCTTCTTTTTTTCTTTTTTTGCATTAAAGCTGTATTTTCTGTACACACATTCTTCAACCACATACATTAAGAGCAAGGATGTACACCTCTGGATTCTCTCTGTGTGCTACCCAATATCCCAGCACACCTGCCTGCCTGTCTGCCCTGGGATAGGAAGAATTCATGAGTTCCAGGCCTGCCCTAGTTGGGGAGGGAGGAAAATGGCAGTGTACCTGGAGGTCTGAGTGAGGCAATAGCATGAGCAGTTGCTGTTGCAGGATGGGCAGCAGAACAGTTTATACATTTACATCAGCTTCAACTACACAATAGCCGAAGTGCCCGAGTACTCTATGCTCCAGAAACACCACTATCCAGATGGTCTGCAACAACACCCACAAAGATGTCAATGGTGTTCCAGTTGATGTAATCATTAGAAAGGGAAGATAACCAGCCACTGCAGACAGAAGTTACACTGAACAGGAAAACAAGAGACTTATCATAGCCTGGATGAGTCCCAGGCAGATGCAATTTTCCAAACTTGCTCAAGAAGCCAGGGATGCCTCCAGATTCCCAACTCCACAATAAGGCAACTTATTATTCTCAAGGAAGGAAGCAAGAAATAGATTTTTTAAAAAAACTTTGTGTGTATGATTTGTTTGTTTTCAAAGAGGCAGCTGATATTAGAAAGTCTCAGCATGCCTATGTGATGGGAGACACTGTGCAAGTTTATGCTCCACCCATCAGGAAAACAAGAACGGGGGAAGCCCAACACAAAGGTGGGCCCACATTCAGCCAGGATCCTTTGGTTGATGTCCAGTAGCTAGTCTGGGATGGAAGCGATAAGCGGCACAGAAGGAAGTCATAACAGATGTGACACTTGACGATGGCTGTGGAAGGATTCCTTGTGCATTGTAATATCCAGAATGGGAGGTGCCTGCTGGGCTTGAAAAGCCAAAAGCCAATTTCCAAATAGAAGCACATTGTTCGGCCCACCCTTCCAGCTTGTCAGTTGGGCTGCATAGTTGATCAGTGTTCAGTGACATGAGGAGGAGCTGGATTGTGTGGCTGCATGATGCAGAATAATTTTGGTTCATCCAAACTTCTATCAATAATTTAAAACTTGAGATATATATATATAAATATATATATATATATAAATATATATATATATATTTATAAAAATCTCTCTCTTCCCATCCCTAACCCAAAATAGTCCTAAGACATGAAAATATGAGGCTCTGACTCCAATCGATGACTTCAAATCATAGAGAGGAAAGGATGCTTTCAACTTGTATCATCTTGTTTTTCCAGGCAACAAAAAAATATGATGTGCGCTATAGTTCCCCATCTCCTGCAAGCAGCCTGGCCTTGGACACCCCATTCCAACTCCCTTGTGTGTCCCTGCCCCTTTCCATTTGAAGGTCTGGTACATCTACTTCCCCACTGTTTGTGTTTCCACTGTTGCTGTGGAAACTGCATGTGGCTGACTCAGGTTTTTGGCATCTGCCTGAATGAGCTGGCTAGATGAGGTGGGGCCTTGGCTGGATGAAACAGGGACTTGATTGGTTGGAGTCTGGCTGACTGGTTTGCTGGAAGACTGAGATGGGTATCGCTTCCTTCCCTCGACTCCGGGTGCCATTGGGTATCTCTTGTAACTCCCTTCCTCCCCTATAGGGGGCTGAAACAGAAAACATAGAGCTTCATTACAGAGCACGAGTACTCCACCCTCAAGCATTCCTGATTCTGAAGTACATGAAGCCAATTTTTTAAAAAAAGTCCATTAAGTTTTAAAACATATTACATATAACACACACACACACACATACACACACACATTGCTTAATAAGTTTTTAAACATCATATCCCACCCCAACTCCACTCTATCTCAGAACAGCTAATAATGTAACATTTAAGAATGGAGTGCAACTAAATTTGTATACATCATAACATCTGAATAAAACACAGAGAAAATCTCAAACAAACCAATCAGCTACAGTATTCCTGTTTCACTTTATAATTAATTTACTTTGTAATTTTATGGAAGCATTTTCATATCATTAACATACTGAATAAACAGGTATCAGCTTAAACAAAATGTACCTGGCTTTAAGTTTTGTTTGTTCATTATGATATTTTAATAGAATTTTTCTATAATAGCCAAACCAATTCTTTTCGTATCACATCAACAATAAGTAATCACAACCATTTGGTTTTCTATACCATCGGTATAGTTATTTTAATGCACTTCCTCAACATTTGAGTTGTGAGACATCAGAAAGGTGTAACATCAAATAATTCCTATGAGTATCCCCGCACAGCTGGACTTAATGGTCCTAGGGCCAGACTGCCCACTCACACATCTGGTAGAGGTGGCAGCCTCGCTCATCCTTCCAATCACTCCCAGACTGCCACTTTCTTCCCACTTGGCTAGCCACTCCAGGCAGGGGGAGGGAGGGGGAGTCTCTCTGCATGGCTGCCAAGTGGTTAGCAGAGCGGGAAGAGAGTGGCACTTCAGGAGTGATTTGAAGGATGAGTGAGGCCACCGCTGCTGCCAGATATGTGAGTGGGTGGTCCAGCCCCAGGGGCCGGACCCTCGCTAAGTCCAGTTGTGTGGGGATATTCAGATTCATATACGAATACCCCATCTCTATTCCCAACCCACTTTCAATTTTGTTTGATAATCATTTTATTAAGGAGAAGATATAGTCTAGGTATCAATACAATGGGATTATCAATCATATGCACAACCAACTGATTCAAAATCTGTCAATATTTTAAGTGATCTATTTTACTTCTGTTTGCTCTATGAAATGTTTGATTATAAAATATGCAAACTAATTTCCTATACACAGATACAACAGCGGATGGTGCTGATCATGGAACTGGGGCTTTGCATAGTGCTAAAAATCCTTGTGTCTGCATAAATTACATTCTCCCTGTACTAGGCAATCACCTGCTCCAGCAGGAACTTTTTAAAAAAGAGATAAAGCTGTCTCAATTTCCCAAATCGGGCTGTGCCTCAAAGCAGCAAAAGAGGCCTGTAAGTAAACTTCACAACAGCCTACAATTATGTTTTCCAGAAGTTGTGAAAGAAATGCAACAAAGGAAATAGCTGCAGAACATGGAAGCAACCAGTTCCAGACTCTGCTTGTCTACAACCTTATTTTCAGAATGGTGTCTCAGATTAATGGTTGACTAATGAGATAGAAAAAGTAAGCACTTTAGGAAAGGTGCAGGAAGTGGGAGAGAAAAAAGACAGCCTACTGCTGCTATTAGGACCCCCCCACACACACACAAACAAAATATCACCCAGGTTCCTTGTTCAGCACTGACACTATGAAAGAGCAGCAAGTAGCAGTACAGGGGATGTGTGTTTCTGCCAAGGAGGTGGGTGGCAGAGAAGTCTCTGGTTGAAGGTGGGACATACTGCAAGTAAACCTTAAAACATGTTCCAGTGATGTCTTTGTGCAATCCAGCCAGGGAAAGGGGCAAAAAGAATGGTGAAGAAGGTACTTTTCTACTAAAGTACCTAAGTACCAGAGAAGGACAAGGGTGGCTACAGTGCTTAGACTGACACTGTCACTTCGGCAACATCAGTGCTGCTGGTTTCATGGTTAGAAAAGAGATTAATGAGGAGCACCAGACACTGTCCTCTATATTCATCCCATGCAACTCCATCATATTGAAGGCAGCATTTTTCTCCAGCTCCCATTCCCAGCAAATCTCTCCTGTGCAAAGCAGCACGGTGCTTGGCAGAAACTCCCCTTCAAATTACATACGCATCTGACATGGGGGAGGAGACTGAGAGGACTCAGGTAGGAATTATTTCCGAAGCATGTGACATTGAAATCACCTGTCCCTCCAGCTGCATTTGCCCACTAGTTGCCAACACTAGTAGTGATTAAAAATTACCAATACCTGTTAGGAATATACAATCAAAACCTGGAGCTCTCAAGAAATTACCGTATTTTTTGCTCCATAACACGCACTTCTCCCCCCCCCCCAATAGTGGGGGAGAAAGTATGTGCGTCTTATGGAATGAACACAGTAAAAAGGGGGTTCAACCACCACCATCCAGAAGCCCCCCACTGCCATGCTGGGAGGCCTCTGAAGTAGTACGAGAGACTGGTTGCTGTTTGGACTTCACCATTCTGCACTTCTGGCTTTCTAGGGTCTGCTTCCTGGAGCCCACCTGGAAAACCAGCAAGGCCAACAGGCCTATGGCAGCAGGCAGAAAAACAGCCAAGGACAAAAGGGGAAAGAGAAATTCTAGAAAAAACCAAGGGAAACCACAAACACAGTCCCTCACTTAGACAGTTGATTTTCCCATATTTGGGAAAATCACAGGGATCAACACATCCAAAGTGCAATAGATGAGCCTCACCCTGGGAAAACCACTTTGATGATCATGGTATCTCCCCTGCCAGGTATGAGTTGAAATGGCCCCTGAACCTCCTGCCCCTTTCTGTGCCCTGTCCCCCAAAGGCATGGTGACCCCCCTGGCTGCACCTCCTGATCAGAACAGGTCTGCACAGCCCCAGTCCCAAAAGAGGCCAGGAGAGCTACTCAGTGTTTTGGGGTGCCCCACAGGGCTCCCATCAGCGGCTGGATGTTCCTCCCACAATCCTCCAGTGCACAGATATTAGCATACCTAATATGCGGGGAAGGCAGGGAAAGCGGGGAAATTCAAACTTTCAGTTAGTAAAGAGGCTGCTTGTCTGCTTCCTTGCTAGTCCAAGCAGTTAGAGAGCTGGGAGAGAGACCTGGGACTGCCTGGTATTGTCGTTTTAAAATGTAAAATTTAGTTTAAAAGCTGTTTGTTTGGGGTTAGTGCTTGGGTGAAAAGGTGCTCCATTTGAGTTGAAACCTGCTTGTGTAGAAACATGCATACAGTGGGGACTCGACTTATGAACGGTTCTACATATGAACTTTTCGACTTACGAACCCGCCCGATAGGAAATTACATACTCAACATACGAATTTCCCTCGAGTTACGAACAGGAAAAAAAGTGCCCCCTCCCTCCCCTTAGAGGCTTCTGGAGGGGAAAAAAAGGTCAGAAACTTAAAAATAAATAAAAGACAGTCACTTACCAGGCCTTGGTAGCCCCCGAACTGCAGGAAAAAGAGCAGCAAACAGATAAAAGCTGACACCCAGAAGGGACCCTGGCAGCCATTTTGTGCTTTTCTCTGCTTCTGCCCCTTCCTCTCCCCGCCTAACAGCTGATCGGCTGGCTCTGAAGAGGCTTGGGGAGGCTTGCTCAGCACCTAAAAAGCCTGCCTGTGTGTTATTGTGCTGAAAAAATCAGCACAACATGCTTTAAAATTGGCTTCGTTGAAAAAAAAGATTTCAAAAGTGCTTTTAAAACTGTTCCCTGCCTCCCCCTCCTTTCCTGAACTTTTCTTGACCTAAGAAAAAAGAAAAAAAATATCCCCCTCTAGTGGCAGAAGGCGGAATAGCAACTTCCCATTAGTTTCCCATTAGTTTCTATGGACGGAAAAGAGCAGATAGCCGCCTAGAGTGGTCCGGTGGGCCAGATAGGCGGGGTATAAATTAAATTAATTAATTAATTAATTAAATGGTTTTCAATGCATTCCTATGGGAAATGCAGATTCGACCTACGAACTTTTCGACCTACGAACTGCCTTTCAATACGGATTAAGTTCGTAAGTTGAGACCCCACTGTACTTGCTTTAAAAGCTGCCTAGGAAGTGTTCAGACCAGCGCCGATCAGCTGTTAGGTGGGGAGAGGGGAGGGGGCAGGGGCAGGAGCGGAGAAGAGCACAAAATGGCTGCCAGCTAGCTGCTGGCTTTTAGCTGTTTGGGGCTCTTTTTTGGCTGTTCTGAGGTCTACCAAGGCACTGTGAAAAGCAAGGCTCAGTCTACAGTACCTGGTAAGTGACTTTCTTTTAAGTTTTTTAAAGTTTCTGACCTTCCCCCCCCCATAAAAATGCACTAATTAACTTTCAATGCATTTCTATGGGAAATTTGGATTCAACTTGCAAACTTTTCAACTAGTTCTGGGCATCTAATAGAGAATGTATTTCCAAAGGGTGTTGCAGCAAGGAAACTAACTGCCTCATGACTTCTAACTGGATTACAGTACCTGTTTCCTGATTTCAGCTACTATAGTTTGTATTCAGGTTTTTTGGCTCGTCAAGAACATTGGTCATGGCTTTGTGTGGCCTAACCTGTTGTGCCTTGCATGCTATAAATGTTCAATTATGTCAGAAAATGGAGATTTGGTCTTATGCTGAGCATGTGCTACTGCTGGTGAATGGGATCAGGTTAAGCTTTGTATTGCTGTTCTTTTGCATAACCTAAAGTAAATAAGGAAAACCAGCTGTTAAATGGTTTAATTCCACTATTTATCCTCCACACAACTAAAAGGGACCTCTCAATGCAGTGCTAAATCAGACAAACCATTTCTAACACTATAGCCTTGAGCTGTAGCTGGGCAGAGTTGCACAACAATCTCATCTGTCATTGAGACATTTCTATAAGCATGGGGAGGAGGTGGATGAAAGGAAATGTAAAATATAGGTAGAGTGGTATAGGTCTCATCACTGGCTGATAATGGTCTATATTAATGCCACTGTTGACTGCTGTTCACTTTACATGGTTCAAATGCTATTCTGTTATAGTTTATTAAATATTTTATTACACTATTTGGTTCAGAATATATTTTCCCTGTGTTCCTCCTCTAAAAATTAGGTGCGTCTGAAGGTCAGGTGCGTCTTATGGAGCAAAAAATACAGTAATTGTCTGGAAGCATTTTCAACAGTATACAACAAATGCTTACATTGTTGAGTAAAGGTGCTCAAGCATGGGCAGAACTTGGGCCACCTCTCCAATGGTAGCATGTTCGGTTGCTTGTGGGGGCAAGTTGCTTCCTTACTGTGAAGGGTAAGAGTCATTAGAGGGCAAAGGTTGAGCCAGCAGCCCAGAGATGCAGGGAGGTAGACGGGCAAATAGGAAGAGGTGGGAGGCATCAAATGCCAGGCCAAATTTCAAGGAGTTTGGAGGGGTGCTGGAAAAGGCCTTCTGCAAGTGCAAAAATGCTGGCATTACTCATCTAGGGGAGATGTAGCTCTGGAAGACCAGATATTGTCTCAGGTGGAGAACACTGGTTTCCACAGGTTTGTGGCAGAACTAGCACCCCATTACCAACTGCCATTCCAAATCATGGCAGCAAGGGTATCAGTCAATTGGTACAGCAGCAGTTGGCCAGGGCAGAGGTGGTATATATTATGACATCTGGAGCAGCCAGCGTGTGAAACATGCCTCTCTCCCTCAAAGGGGAACATACAAGGCCAATATACTCGAAGTGTGCTCATTCATTCAACTGTGCTTGGCCAAACGTTGCAACCGTTCCGACGCACTGCAGAATGTCTGCTGTTCCAATCTGCCTGCCAGGGTATTTACCCACTCTCCAGTGCAACTCGTCCTCTGCTTCTCCAGTGCTGCTGGCATTTCTTGCTGACATTCCCACTGTTCAGGTTTCAATCTCCATGCCCATTATAATCATTTCCTGATGGTTAGTGTGCATTAAAGATGGGGGTATTTGTATATCCCCGCACAGGTGGCGTTAATGAAGGTCCAGCCCCATGGTCCACTCACCAATCCGCCCTGGACGCAGAAGGTGCAATTCTACGAATAGTGCCACAGCACACAATCCACTCACCACTCTTCAACCTTGCACTGACTCTTGTCCTCCCGCCTACTGCCAGGAGAAGTGAGCGGGATTGCGCGCTACAGAGCCATTCATAGAATTGCACTGTCTGTGTCAGATTGGTGAGTGGACCGTCTGGCCCCATGGGGCTGGGACCTCACTAACACTACTTGTGCTGGGATATTTGTATTCGTTTACGAATACTCCCATCTCTAGTGTGCACTCTTTTTATTTGGCACAATCACTGGGATGGTGTCAGAGGGCACAGGGAAATCATTTAAAATGCTTTGCCTATTTGAGGTTTTTTAAAAGGGGTAAATAATGGCTATATAGTAGTTGTGCTGACTTTAATGGAATTCCAAATGCTGAATTTTTAAAATTTTAAATCTGAAGGGGTGTAATTCCAAATTGCAAATTTAAATGTTGAATCTGATTTTTGATGCAAGTGAACATTCCTACTGCAAACTACACAAAGAAAATTTACTCATGGTCAGCTGGCAATGTAAATTGTAGGGACCCCTTCAAATCTGAGTTCACAATGTGGGTAGCCCTCACTACACCAGGGTCCCAATTTGAATTGGGCCCCCTGCACTTACTTTACAGGAGCACAGAGATTTAGATGTTATCTAAGTATTTAAAATAAAGTGCAATCTTGCCTTCAGTATGCTACCTTTTTAAATAGAAACTCCAGTTCTGATTTGGAGGAGAATAAAGCCCAGTATGCTGCTCAGTATGCTGCAATGTTGCAGTTGGCCAAGATACTGCTATAATAAGCTGTATGGTAAGAAAGTGAAACGTGTGAGGAAGGAGGAGGTGGAGCATTCAAACCTAAAGCCTAACTTCTAGGCCACATATTTGTAAGCGGTCAAGAATTAGGGGCTGATGTGGACTGAAATTTATGGTGGTTTACAATTTAAAAGAAAACTTTTAAAATGATGTACAGATGGTACTTGACACCAAAAAATGGATAAAATAGATGCTGGAAATGATAAGAAAAAGAAGCTTCACTGTATCATATGTGGTGGACATGTAAGATATCAAAAAAAATTCTGGAATTCAGTTTACTTAATAATGGAAAAGATATTGAAATCTAATTTGCAAATTAAACTTGAATTATTTCTGCTAAGCATAACTGACAAATAGTTAGAAAAGAAGAAAGCAATAACAGCAGCACAGGAATTGTCTATATACAATACTAGAAGGTGAAGCAAGTACCAACAGTAGAGGAACGGCTACTCAAAGTCCTTGAAATGGTTGAAATGGCAAAACTTTCAGAGTTTGTAAAAGACAAAGGCCTAGCGGACTTTTAAAAAACATGGAAACCTATATGGGACTATATTTATTAGATAAAGGAAATACTGGCCTAGGGATGTGTAATTTTGAATCATAGAATTTCAGATAACAATACGTACAGTTCAGATTCCAATTTTCTTTACTCTTTATTAGTTGTGTAACAAACTCTATGATAATTATTAGCAATTGAAGAATAAATGATTCCAAGAGGAATTGAGAAATGTGTTGCTGTTGTTGTTTAGTCATTAAGTCATGTCCGACTCTTCATGACCCCATGGACCAGAGCACGCCAGGCCCTCCTGTCTTCCACTGCCTTCTGGAAATGTGTGAGTAGATCCAAAGTGTCATACACAAACTGAAGAACCCATACAATTGGTCAACATTCATGAAGCCCTTTTCCTGTTCCCCTCCTCCCTTCCTTCCCTTTTTGGTATTTTTGTTTCTTCCTTTCCCACCCAGTATGTCTTTATTGTATTTGAAACTTAATAAAATATATTTTTTTTAAGAGAAGAAAAGGAAGAATTAGGGGCTGGACAGTATCAGTAAGTAGGAATCCTCAATGCCACCATTTGATACAACCATTTCCTGATACAATGCAGGAAATAAAACTGGTGTAGCTCATTCATGTATTATCACTTGTAGATGGAAATACAGTGGTGCCCCGCATAGCGACAATAATCCGTTCCGGAAAAATCATCACTATGTGGATTTGTCGCTATACAGAACAAAAAAGCCCATAGGAATGCATTAAAACACATTTAATGCATTCCTATGGGCGAAAAACTCCTTATGCGAAAATCCTCCATACGGCCGCCATTTTTGCTGCCCGGTAAGCGAGGAATGGGTGCGAAAACACAGCGGGCACCCTTTTTTAAAAACCCAGCGGCCATTTTGGAACCGCCGATCAGCTGTTCTAAAAACATCGCTATGCAAAAATCGGTAAGTGAAACAGATTACCAATCATCGCAAAGCGATGTTTTACCATTTAAAACATTGCAATGCGACCGCTTTTGCGATCGCAAAAACTTAATCGCTATGCAGATTCGTCGTTAAAGAGGGTGCCCGTTATGCGGGGCACAACTGTATGAAATGACAACCTTCATGTACAAACAGATTATTTCAAATTAAACATAGATAAAACTTCACATCACTTGTTATCATCTCACATACAGTGTTTTCATGGAACCTACTCATACACACAAGCTACCAGGCAATAAGAGAAAGGTACCTGATATATGTATGACCAAGGCAAGTGAACACGAAAATACACTTTGATTACAAATGTCTCATAGGACACAGATTATTTAGTAAGAAGGAAGCAAACAATAAATTCCACTTACATCCACTCTGAAGTCTTCAAGGCGCCGGAATTTGCTGAGGTATTCTTGCAATTTGCAGTCAATGTCTAAGTTTTTCGCTTTGGAATATTTTAGAAAGGCCCAGAACTTTTCAAGTCCATAAAGCTGCCCTATAATTATGATGGCCGAAAATATAAGTCAGCTCTCCCCACAAAGGAGTTTCTAAAACTACCATTTAACAACAGAGATGAAAGAAAATGGCTACAACAGTTTAGCTTCAGTAAAAGTTGGAATGACAAACAACTGTTAACCTGTTTAAATATTCAGAATGCTCAAATATTCTGAATGCCACTGGAAAGTGTTCTTCTAGAGCTATACATTCTGCCACCTGTCAAGTATCTTCTGTCTGGTTGCTAATCTCAAAAAAGCAGAGTTCCTAATCAAATCCAGAGAATCGACATATAGCATACTGTTTCTTTTTCAGTAGATACTGCTTCACATGGAGACAGTGATAGGCAGGGTCAAGGTTATAACTCTTTTCTTTGTACATACTTTCACACTGGCCCTTTCTGATTGCTGAACAGGGCCTATGAGCATAAAGTTGAATTACTCTGGCCACATAGGACAAAGGTGGACTAGTATCTTCTGAATACATGTTCAAGATCCCTTATTTATCTTTATCCTACACTTTCTGACAAAACAACTAGGTTGGCTAAAAACAGATGTGCCCACCCAACATACTCATGAAATCTGTCACAGTGGAGTGTATGAAATCCACATATTTTTCTTGAGCACACAGGGCACTTCTGCCAGCACAAGGGGAATGATGTCAGTGGAAGTTTGCCACTAGTTAAAGATTTTCTTTTTTTGATTTTACCTTCGTATGCGACTCGCACACAGTGAGATAAAATCATGTGCACGCTGAAACTGAAAAGGGAAATCTTTAATCAGTAGCAATTTGTTGCTTATATTACATTATTTGGATGTGGAGACACCAGCCACACGTTTTTAGATGGACTGCATGATTACTGATGTAATTTCTTAGAATTCACTAGCACCAGAGAGTAACACATGGAAGCTCTTGCAATATCAACCAGTATGTCTTATCTGCAATCATTACTTACCAGCTTCATAATCTTTTATCGTTTCTTCTTGGAAATCCTTAAATATATCAGGTCGGAATTTCTTCTCCAGCCCATAACTATAATATCTGAAAAGGCACTCTAGTCCGTACCTGTAAGACACCAACTTTTATCATTTGTCTCATATCACATACTATTTCTCACCAAGAGCTTTCCATGCTACTACCTTCTCTCTCTCGATCAAGTCTAAATTATTTACTTTTGTAATGTTTCTTTCAAGAGGCATGAACTGTTCAGATATTTTAAGTTTGACTGATGTTCCCGCATTCTACATTTGCAGCCTGGTGCTAATGCATTAAAGACAAGTAGGCCTACCTGTACCCCTCTTTTGCATCTTCCAAAGACAGTTGCTTGAACTCTTCATACATTTTCTTGTTAAAATGATCACGAAGAAAAAATGACCAAAATCGGAAGAGCGTATTCATCTCCTGGGATTGACCAATGCCCAGTCGCTTCCGCTCTGTTCCAGGAAAAAAATTATACAGCTATTTAAATACTGCATTATGTCCTGAATGGGTGAAGAAGATCACAAAGTCCTCAACTATTGATTTTTAAAAATAGAACAGGCATTTCTTGGTTAAGTGACAGTACCCCCTACACATTGAATACCCAATCTTTTTCAGTATGTGAATATATAAAATCATAACAACCTACTGTGAAGATTTTGCATGGCACTTTACAGACAAAATTGCTCACATCCAGTCTGACTTAGATTCTGTAGTTAGTACAGGTCCTGCTGATGCAACTTTGGCCCTGCTTGTCCTGTGTTAATGGCAAATTTCAGATGTTGCAGACTGAAGATGTGGACAGGAAACTTGAAGAGGTGAAAGCCACCACATGTGTGCTACAACACTACTCTTCCTGACTTACAAAAGCGAGAAAGGGACTGGCTGAGTGGGAGTAATGAACACCTCTTTGCAGTAAAGTACCAGAATTGTCTTAAGGAGGCAGTAGTGAGAACTTTGTTTTAAACAAAACCCTCCTTGAACTCCAATGTATTGGATAATTATTGACCAGTCTCTAATATTCCATTTCTGGGCAAGGTTTTAGAGCATGCGGTGGCATCTCAGCTCCAGATTTCTCATAGAAGCGGAGTATCTAGACCCATTTCAATCTGGTTTCATGTCTCCAGAGCAGAGATGGCGTTGGCTGGCTTAGTGGATGACCTATGCCTGAAACTAGATAGGGGAAGAGTACACCTATTGGTTCTGCAAGACCTCTCAGCGGCTTTCAATACTATCAACTAGAGATTAGCATGAAACGAATCTCAAAAATCTAATGAACCAGGCTGGTTCTTGGTTTGTTTCCAAACTGTGAAATCAGACCCCTTCTTCCAACAGTGGCAGTGTGTTTGACAATGTCACCATGTGGAACTTCGGAGACTTATGTAGGAATTCACATCCCTCAGGTTGAGAATTGGATGCTCTAGGACTGTGAAATATTGGGAACAGAACATTAAGAACCAACTAAAAACATGGATGTATAAGCAGGCCTTCCCTTCCAGTTAATTCCTGTCCTCTTTCCTTTTTCCCCCTCTTTATTTGATTTATTTTTATTTTTCCCATCTTATAGAATCATTTAATTAATTAATTATTATAATTTTTTTAGAACTTGTTATCCTTATGTTGTAAGCCACCTAGAGTGGTCAAAATGACTAGATAGGCGGGGTATAAATACAATAAATAAATAAATAAATAAAAATAAAATGTTATGGCTCAGAAATGAAGGAACCAAAATATAGCTTCCCTCTGAAGTAGCATAGACATTTTCTGCTCTAGTATGGTCAAAGACTGCATGACACAGATGAATCTGGTGGGAGGAAACATGGCATAACTCTGGGTTAACTCTGGGTTACACTGGATAATACCCATTGGCTGACAGTGATGAGGTACTGGGTATCGAGGAAGGGCACCAGGTTGGAATTGTGGGCAGGTTGCATAATAGCCAAGTGGCTGTCAGACTTGGGAGCAAAGGAGTCAAAAACACCTGCTTTGGTTTCTTGTCATGCCATTTAAGTAGAGTTATTTCCTTTTGTTGAAATCAGGAGGTGGAGGGCCTGTTCTGAGGATTGGGAGGAAGCCCAAGACCAATCTACAGGGTACTTATATGGTTGGTAAGATGATAAACATCCTTGAGGCTGTTTAAACTTCCACTGTTGGTGCTGAAAAGAGGAAGAGGACAATTCCATTCTCTTCGCCATATTTCTCTTCTTATACTGCAGTCTTATACAGCATGCCTGCACTCGGAGGGAGCCGAAGACCATCTACCGGCCACAGCTCACTGTGTGAGAGGCAGTGGGACTGTGAGTGGGCTTCTGCCGGCTGCCAGCTCTTTCTCAAGGGAGCTGGCTCAGTCTCTCTCTGCTGGGCCCTGCTGCTCCTGGCTGCCTCACCCCCCTCTCAACATGAGCCACCTGGCCAGGGGAGAGAAGGGGCTTTAAAAATATATACAATAAATATATTTACTTATTGTATATTTACAATAAGTAAATATACTTATTGTATATATTTTTTAAACTTATTTTAAACTGTGATTAATTGCCATCAATTAAGAAGAGACCCACAGTTAGGGTTGCCAGATACATGGGTACCAAAAGGAGGACATAGAAAGACAAAAAGGAGGACAAAGGAGGACATATTGAATGTTTCATTTGAATCATTCCAGATTAAACCCACAATGAATACAATTTTATTACAATAGCTGCCAATAAATGTCTCTTAGTGAACCGACCAAGAAACAGTCATGTTAAAAATTAAAAATAAATTCAATGGAGGCTTTTTTTTCAAAATACCAGGGGGTGGGTGGGCAGGTGGGGGCGGGGAAAGCCAGGGGGAAGGGGGTCCTTCCACCTCTCCCCCTTCCATCCAAAATCATAACATAAAATTAAAAAAAAGCCTGACATTTTAAAGGTTTTTATCTTTACCTGCCTGACGGAGGACATTAGGCTAAAAAGGAGGACATGTCCTCCTTTTGCCTCACATCTGGCAACCCTACCCACAGTGGATTTTAGGGAACAGGAAGGGGGGAGGGTGTTGGAGGGGGCAGCCATTGAGGTGGTGCTGGGTAGGGGAAGGAATGGCGATGGGGGTAGAACATGCCTGTGTAGGAGAAGAGAGGTTAGATATCTTACATCTATCCCCTCTTCTAGTCCTACCTCCAACCAGATGGTATCAGGTGACCATATCAGCAAACCCTTGAGCCACACAGTGCTGTTGATGAATGCCAGGTCAGTACAAAATAAAACTGCCCTCGTCCATGATGTAATTCTGGATGAGGGTGCTGACCTGGCGTGCATTACTGAGACCTGGGTGGGAGAGGAGGGTGGTGTTCCCCTCTCCTAGCTGTGTCCACCTGGGTACTCAGTCCAGCACCAATGCACTCAGAGGGTCGGGGAAGGGGAGTTGCTATAGTCTGTAGGAGTTCTATCTCCTTGACCAGGCTTCCTATCCTTTTGAGAGGAGGTCTTGAGGGCCTGTATTGTGCGTTGGGCTTGCGAGACAGATTAGGGATTCTGTTGGTGTACCGCCCACCCTGCTGCATACCAACAGTCTCATTGCCTGAACTGACGGAGGTAGTCTTGGACCTGGTGTTGAGGACTCCCAGGCTATTGGTGCCGAGGCTCCCTTGACTGGGGCGGCTCAGGACTTCATGGCCGCCATGACAACCATGGGGATGTCTCAATGTGTCATCGGCCCGACGCATGAGAAGTGCCATACCTTGGACCTGGTTTTCTCAACGGGACTGGAAGATGGTGGTTTGGATGTGGAGGGGCTGGCTGTGACCCCCATTGTCATGGTCAGACCACTTCCTGGTCAAGTTTAATCTATTAGCTTCTTCTCTCCTCTGCAAGGGTGGGGGATCTATTAAGATGATCTGCCCTCGGAGGTTAATGGATCCAGATGGATTCCTGAATGCTCTGGGGGATTATCTGTCTGATATGGTCGGCGCTCCTGTCAAAGCTCAGGTCACCGTTTGGAATAGGGAGATGACCTGGGCAGTTGACACGATTGCACCTAAGTGCCCTTTCCCTGCACGCAGAGCCCAGACAGCTCCCTGGTATACTTATGAGCTGCGGGTGATGACGCGAGAGGGGAGAAGGCTGGAGCACAGGTGGAGGAAATCCCACTGGGAGTCTGATCAAACACGACTTAGAGCCCATTATCGGGCCTATTTTGTGGCAATACAGCTGGCGAAACGGCAATATTTCTCCAGCCGTATTGCTTCCTCAGAATCTCATCCAGCAGAGCTGTTTCGGGTGGTCTGGGATCTTCTTCAACCGGGCTGCTCATCAGCTCGCTGTGATGAGTTTGCCATCCATTTTGAGGGGAAAATCGCTCAGATTCGCAGTGGGTTGGACTCCACAGTTACTGCAGAATCAGAGGATGTGTCCAGTGTGCCGTGCTTAGGTCAAGTATTAATGGATGAATTTCAATTGTTGAGACCTGAGGATGTGGACAGGGTGCTTGGATCTGTCTGTTCTACCACCACTCCGCTTGACCCTTGCCCATCCTGGCTAATTGGAAGACCAGCCAGGGGGGTTCGCATCTGGGTCCAGGAGGCCGTGAACGCCTCTTTGAGAGAGGGAGTGGTCCCTACCACCTTGAAAGAGGCGGTAATTCGACCACTCCTTAAAAAACCTAACCTGGACCCAAGGCTGGTGGTTAACTACCGACCAGTAGCGAACCTCCCTTATTTGGGCAAAGTGTTGGAGCGGGTTGTGGCTGGGCAACTCCAGGCGCTGCTGGATGAAACGGATATTCTGGATCCATTTCAATCGGGGTTTAGGCCGGGTTTTTGCACAGAGACTGCCTTGGTCGCCCTGTACCATGGCCTTTCCCGGGAGAGAGACAGGGGGAGTGTGACCCTGTTGATACTCCTGGACCTCTCAACGGCTTTTGACACCATCAACCATGGTGTCCTTCTGGATAGGCTGGCTGGGTTGGGAGTTGGGGGCACCGCTTTACGGTGGTTCTGCTCCTTCCTGGCTGACCGTGTCCAGAGGGTGGTGCTGGGGGACAGTTGCTCTGCCCCATGGCCTTTATGTCATGGGGTTCCTCAGGGCTCAATACAGTCCCCCATGCTGTTCAACATCTATATGAAACCACTGTGGGTCTATATTAGCTGTGGGTCCGATGGCAATTATATATAGTAAGCGGCATGTCTGGCCAAATGGATTTTATGTGCTGCCATTCAGAGTGCTTTTTGCTGGACCGTGAGTGCTGTAGTTCCATTATCATTATGCAGGTTGTGCGGTACTGGTTGCAGCTCGTCTCATAGAGATCTATGGTAAGCAGCCATCAGTGCTTGATAAGTTTGTAACTCTGATACCCAGAGTCACTGCGGAATGAATGTGCCTGACAATAAGGGCCACTTCATGTCATTTCTGGCTAAGAGAGTAGTATGCTGCTTTCTTTTGGGCCGTGTCTAGGAGGCATCCACAATGATGAAATTTGGCCAGGGTTGCTTAAACAGAAAAGCAGCTGCCTCCTTTTTTACCCTAGTCAGGTTCTCAATCCTCTTTGGAGGTTGGGTGAGGTGAAGTAGACAGCTTTTGTCATGCCTCTTTGATCATGTCAAGGAAAGAAGGCAATAGTGCAATTCTGACTACTTACACTATGTTGAAAGAGTCTGCCTTGAGAAGTGATTAACCTCTATATTAAATAGTGTTGCCATTCTCAACATAATATCTGAGAATGACTTAGTATCTTCAAAGAGGGGAAGGGATTGCCTTCACCTACGTCAGAACAGGGTGATGCAAGGAGTATCAATGGGGATTGTGGACTTGATATATTTTATTTATTTATTTGTTTTGATTTGTACCCTGCCCATCTGGTCTATACGAAGAAGAAGCAGACCTTGCAAAATGATGAGTTGGTTTCTTTCAGGTAGAGGTGTTATGTCCTTTGTGGGATTGGATTTGACTATTGACAAGGTAAGTTTCACCAGGTAAGAAGGTATGGTAGATGGCCAGGCCTTGGTCAACCCTGTTTGGACTAGGGGCTGCAGTTTGGCAATCCTTCAGATCAATAGTTAGTTTCAGTAGTGTCTTGGCTTCAAGGCACTTAATGTGAGCCTCTCATTATAGACCTCTTTCTTGAGGAGAAGGGGACCTCTGGGTCATGCTCTTATAACTGGTATCATTCTGCGCCATGAAGCTAGGCTGGCCCCCTTCCTCTTATCCTTTTCAGGAAGGCTTTTAAGCAATACATGGGGAGGGTGTCTCAGGGATGCTACATTTACTGAATTTAGATATTTTTAAATTGTTTAAATTTCTTTTTAATTGTGGTTTTAATACTGCTAAATGGTTGACTGTAGTTTTAAATCTGTGATTACTGTGTAATTTTAATTGTTGTGATTGACCCTGGGTATCCTATAAATAACGCACACACACAAAATTTGTACAGATTCCTTTGGATAACACGACAATCCACAAGGAGCACAAAAGCGAGAACAAATACAGTGGTGCCTAGCAAGACGAATGACTCACAGGACAAAAAACTTGCAAGACGAAAGAGTCTTGAGAGATTTCTGGTGCCTTGCAAGACCGTCTTGCGATATTTTTCATCTTGCAAGGCACGTTCCTATGGGGAAAAAAGTCAGAAACAAAAAAGTCATCAAAAAGTCACTTACCAGGTACAGTAGACTGAGCCCAGCTCCTCACGGTGACTTTGTAGCCCCGGAACAGTCTGAGAAAGAGTGCCAAACAGTGGAAACTCCCCCTCTCCCTGCCTCTCAGCTGATTGGCACTGGGTCTAAGAGGCTTTTTTCTTGCTAGGCAAGCCTCGGGAAGACTCTTAGACCCAGCGCCGATCAGCTGAGAGGCAGGCAGGGGCAGGAGCAGAGACAACCACAAAATGGCTGCCAGCTCCCTGCTGGTTGCAGATTCTCCGCTGTTCGGCACTCTTTTTCAGGCTGTTCCGGGGCTATCTGGTAAGTGACTTTTTGCTGATTTTTTTTTTGTTTGTTTCTGACTCCCCCCCCCCCACAGGAACACATTAATTAAATTTCAATGCATTCCTATGGGAAAACGCGCTTTGCAAGACAAAATTTTTGCTAGACGGCATTAAGCGTGGAACGGATTAATTTCGTCTTGTGAGGCACCACTGTATAATTAAAGAGGAAGCTAAGTTTGTAAAACTGCCCAGAAGCGTAGAGATTCTTCTTTTCATCTATGGCTTTAAATATGCAAACAGGAAACTGAAGGAAAAGAGCAGTGAAGAACAGTCTTCTCCAGATCACTAGAACCTGTGCTCACTGTAGTGCACACAGCCGCTCACATATCACTAAATTTCTTCATATCACTGTAAAGGCCTGCAACATTGTCAAGAGGATAAATGTAGCAACAGTTATAAAGCAAATTCTGAAATCATGCACTAAAACCAGGCACATAACAAGTTAGCTGTATCTTCACAACTCACCATTAAGGCAGCGCCGGCGATACTTATGGTAGACATGTTGTGTAAAACCATTCTCCTTAAGAAGTTCATGGGAGGGGTGCTGGAACTTGGGCAACGACTGTGGGGTGCAGCCATAGCTGCCAATGGCTGGAGTACCTTCTGAGGGGCTGGAACTAAACAAAGTGAAACATTACATTACTCTGTGCATGAGCCATATAGCTCAAGAGAACGAGAAGAACTGACAACAAGGTCACCTATGCTTCAGTGGAAAATTTTTTTCCCCAGTCGGCATGCACGTTTCTGACAAAATGGTGCAAAACATTAAGGAGAAGCACTATGGAAAAGCAAATCATATTGTGAAAAACTGCAAGAGTTATGAAACGAACTGCTTTTGATTGGCTCCGGGTGTGACCGCTCTCAGATCTTTTGTTTTTCAGTTTTGCAGAAAATCATTAGCTCTGGTTCCTATTACCTGATGGACGCAGTTCGGGGTCTATGCTCCCGGGAATCCATAACCCAACCAACATGACATTCCATTGGAGGATTTGAACTATGTCGTGTCTTCCTCTTCCTGGGTGTCTACAAGAAGCAGAAGCTTAGATGAGATTTCTCAGTTTCATTACTGAACCTACTCATAGGCCTCAAGTCAGCAAAATCAAGAATGCAAAACACACCCCTCTGATCATTACCACACACATATAAACACAAGACTAGCCCCTAATATGCTGGCTCTTACCTTGGCATCTATCAATCTGCCTTCCTTAACCACTGGGTAAAAGCGGGGCGTCTGCGTTGGGTCTTTCAGCTGAGGTGTGCGAGGGGTCCGGGGGGTCCTGGCATTGCGGTAGTTAGGGGATTCTGGCACAGTTGTTGGCAAAGATCGGGCAATGGTCGAAGGCTCTGGCACACCAAAGAGTTTGTTGGCTAGAGCATCTGTAGGAACTACAATTTAAAAAGTAACTCAGTTCCACAGCTTATATATAAGACACAGACATAACAACCTTCCAAAGTCTACACAGAACCACATTTCTTTCTGACTCCTGCCTCTTGCCATGTCCTCAGGGAAAAAAGTTCAAAAGCAATGATGCTTCATGAGGATGCATTTGAAGGGGGAGGAGAAAACAGGATACAAAGATAGAAAATAATTCCAGATATTCTATTTAAAGTATCCATATCTTTACACTTGAGGATAACAAAATCTGTAAAAACAAAAAGCAGCAGAAAGCAACACAGAAGCTAAACAGTGAAAGGTGAAACCTTAGGCAGTTCCTCAGGAGCATAGACCCCAGTTCCCAGACTACTTCCCATCAGTAGTCTGATTTGGGGCAACTTTAACTTCACTATGTACAGTCCTTTCTTAACAGCTTCTCCCAGGCTGTGGAATTCCCAAAGAAAGCTAACTTGATTCCTTCCATGCTACTGTTCTGCCAGCAGTCACAGATCTTTTTCTTAATTCAAGTGGGCTTTGGACAAATTACTGGTTGCTAAGGAAAGGGTTTAGATGTTGGTGCCTTTTTATTGCTGTATTTTAAATTTAGTTCCATTTGAATAGGATAATTTATTTCCCTGTGTTTAAATATTACATGTTTTTGTGCTTTGACATTACTTTTTTAGCTAATATTGTTGCGAGCTCTCTTAAGCCCCAGGTTTAGGAAAAAGGAAAAATATAATTAAAACAAACAAATGAACACTGCAGCTACTGCCATACATATCTGAAATTCTGGGTAACGCTTAATCTGATGACATAGGCTATAACCAACAAAATCTCATACTGTAATAAATGTACTTGCTTTCAGGTACCACAGGACTCTGTTGTTTTCAATGAAACGTGGAAAATCAGGATATTGCAGATGTGGCCTCCTACCTTGCTGAAACCTGGGTGGCCCAGGAGGGACTTCCTGATTTGGATCAACAGGAGGCTCAGGGGTCAAAGTGTCAAACTGCTCTCGACTGATCATATTCACCTTCTTGAAGTTCTCTACTTCTTGCTGTGTTTGAAAAGAGCATACGCAAAAAATTACACAGATATCCAGAGGTAATCTGTGGAAACCCTCTTCCACTGCAAACCTTACACTTGCTGAACAAGGTCACCGATGAGCGGGATAACTTTCACTGAGAGAAAGAAAGCTTCATTAAGAACTGCAGTACTAAGATATGCAACAAGTTGACTGGGACACTACAGTAAGAAAATATGTGTTTTATAAGACTTACCACAAATAAATCCACACAAAACTTTGAAATTCTGACAGATAAAGGTTACTGCATATTGTTCTGACTCAAAACACTAATGTTAAACAGAAAAGTGTTAAGATGTCTCATTAAAGTTCAAATACGCAGCTTCCATATGCACAATTTACCAAAAACTGCACACTGGGCTTAAATTAGATATGATGGGAGAGCAGATAGCTTTCTTTGCACACATCTGGTCAACTCATAAAGAGAACAGTCTTTAAAAATAAAACCAGCTATTAGGGAAGAGGTACCAAAGTATCCCCACTTCCCCCACCCTCAGATGTTTCAACTACTTTCCCTCATCCCCTGCCAGCCAGGTCACTTCTGGTATTGAGCCATAAACACAGCCAATATATATATGGGGGGGGGGGGGGGAAGAGGAATGAAGCCCAAGTGGAATTATGCCTTTTCTTTTTTCTTTTACCATTCCACAAGTGGAATGATACACTTTTAGGTTTCTCACCCATGACTGCTAAGTGAACAGGGCTGACTTGCAAAGGATGTCTTGTTCAGGGTAACTTGTAATTTCTTCAGTCAATACTACACGATTATTCTACAAATACTTTTCAAGCAACCATCACTGAGGTAATTTCTCTTTGTCAAGAAGCAATATGTAAATCACAAAGTTCCACTTGTTTATTCTGAAGATCTACCTGCAAACTGAAGTCTCTTCTCAAGTGAAAAAAAAGTTACCAGTTTGCTGATTTGTTAATTTTCTGCAAACACAAGCACAAGCCAGCACTGAGCAGATGCATTTCTTACAGCTACCAGTTTCCCATCTCAGTACCTACTAGAAGAACACCTAAACCCAGTCTTAGTACTCACTGCAAATACAAGCTGTAGATCTCTGTTTGGAGAAACTACAACTAATATTGGCAGTCTTTTCCTTCCAGAAACCACAGGGATTCCAAACTGATTTACAGATAAAACTGAAATACTATCCTCCTAATTCCAGATAGCTCTTTGGAAAAGAGGCAGTCTTTTCTACTTCTATCACCTAAGGATGATCTCCTTAGTTACCTTAGCAGTTCCAGATATGGTAACATAACCTCAAAGTATACCAGGTAGCAAGAGGAGCCAAAACTCCATACAGGTGACAAAGACTATAAGTACTAAACATTCAATTCCACCTACATGCATAAGTCCAGCACAATGGAATGCTACCTATTCCTATACAATTCATATGTTCCTTTGTAATTCAAATAAAGCAAGTGAGGAAAAAGCTAAGACAGTGGCATACAAAGCAAATCAATTCATCCTTCTTGTCTCTTTTGTCCTTCAGACAGCTAAGTGACATAAACTACAAGACACAACAAGGCCCTGATGGCCTAGGTCTTAAACTTGATGTCCTTTTTATATGTGGATCTGGCAACCAACTGAACAATCTAATAATGCAAGACTCTGAAGTCACCATTATTTTAGGGAGCAGTTGGCTGCACAATTCAAGCACGATTTCTGCACAGGGAAGGATAAAGATATGCTGAAGGGCTGGAATGTGTCCTTGACAGATTCTAACTATACTTCAGAAACCGGGCATTGCCATTTGGGCCTGTAATTAAGCCCCATCTCCTGGAATACTAAAAAATAAAAGCATGCATGAGGAAATCCATGCTGGTAGACGGTGCTACAGACAACACTGAACATAGGCATACTTGTATGGAAATCTTTAAAAAAAATTTAAAAGTAAGACCAGTATCATGATTAAAAGTAGGTCTAACTAACAAAGAATCAAGATATGGGCATTATACATGCTACAAAATAAGAAGGGTCAACCAGCGGAAAACAGTAATAATGCTTCTCACAAACTGGCAAGCAATTCTTATTCTCTGGGATACAACTATTTTGTACCAATGACATAATAAAAAGAAACAGTGCAAGTCTGCAGAAACACAGGTTAGCAAATAACTCTCTGTATATATCTTACGAGGGAATTTGTGGATGCTAGAGGCAATCTTTAAAGTCAGCCATGTGTTGCAAGCCAAACAGTAGCTTGTAAGATCCACTATCTATGATTTTAATGGATATACAGATGCTTGAGAAATATTTCCATACAAAGAACAGACACATCTATGAAAATGAACTTATCACTATACAGAAATATGACGGAGACACAGTATATCTGCTCTTTTGCCTGCACCCATCTCAGTACACATTCATTTGTTTGAACTAACAATATCATCCCCACCAATTTCTCCAGTTCTCACCTTTATCTGAGAGTATTCTGGCTCAAACTGTTCTGTCCACAGGTCCTGTTCATAGTAATAGAGGCCGTCGTTGATCACCTTGGCCAACTCTGCACTCATCTTTGCCCTAGATGTGTGGTTGCCTGTTCTGTCTCCCCCTGGGTGTCGGCGTAAATAAGGGGGTGTCTGTGTTACAATCAAAATCTTATTCACGTCCCTGTCATCAATCTCATAGTCTGAATCTTCATCTGACCAATCAGTGAAAGTATTTTTACGGCCATCCATCTGTTCCATCTCCTCATCAAACAAGAAGTCCAGCTCCTCAGGTTCATCCTGGTCTTTCTGTTTCAGTGGTGTTTTAGATTCTTCTGGTTTCTGGTATCAAAATAGACAATATCATCACAACAAGATCTCATGGGACTTTAGACTATGTTAGTGATCTAAAATTGGGAGATGAAAGCCAGTTGGCTGTAAAGTTCACATCTCCAAGAATACAGGCAATGCCTAATAAGCCAAGCACACCCCAATGAAACAAAGTCCAACCCATCAGTAGTTCATATTGTGCAATACTGTTTTTGCTCATCTTTTTAGCTTAATGGTCTGGTAGTCTGAGAGCAGAAACATTAAACTGCTCTGTAGTCACAGATACATTCTCTGAACCAACTGTCCATCATGCTTGATGAAACATGCAACATTGTACAATTCAGTTGCATAAAGCACAAATTCCAACAAAAAACTAGGATTCAGTTTGTGTGTAGGAGCTTAATTCCATTCTGACAGGGGAGGGAACACCTTCCCACTTAGCAGATTTAATTCAAATGAGGTAAACAGAGGAACGAATGCAGCCAACAAAACACACCAACTACCTTAGGTCTGACTGGGGAAGGCCTTGGCCTTTTCTTCACTTCAATCCATGCCTCAGAGTCCAAATCTGGCAAACTGGCAGAAAGCCCTTTGGGCATTGTCTTAAGATTACTGACTTCCTCAGTTTTAGTTGGCACAGGACTAGCAGTGCGAGGAGAACCAGGAGCAGATTCTGTAATGTGCATTTTAATAAAAGGAAACATTGGTTAAACATAAGGAAAGAGCACCAGTAAGAGTATTTCAGCCTATGCACAGCATGCATTTTCCTCAGAAATAAAAATATAGCTGAGAAGAGGGAAAGCTTTTTCTCAACATGAAAAACTAAAACAAACAGCTCTGGCTATTTAATGTTTATTCCACTTAATGTTAAATGTATTTAAACATTTTAAATTATTTTATGTAATCCTGATATAACTGTCTTTTGAAGCATTTAATTTTTAACAGATCACCAGTTAAGACAACTGATAAATTTTATTCCAGCCACTAAGTGCTTTCACTTCCCTACAGTAACATGGAAATACTTTTATTTTTAAATTTGCAAAGCATTTCTGTATTTTTCAGCTCTAGAATGATCAACAAATACATTTTTCAAAAAGTACTGAAAGTCAGTATGAAGTAGGTAAACAAAATGAATTAACTAGAAAATAAGTGTCTACAAAAGTGCTCCTGGAAGGATGAATGCTGCTCAAAGGCCAATGTTGCCTATTCGTGCCACAGGCAGATTCAAATGATACCTTTCCTGTCCAGAAAACGATTCTTACCAGATATATACCAAGACACAAAGATGAAGAGCACACATAATAGATGCTAAGATAGTACCACCCACTGGCTGAGATCTTTTGTTTACTGTTGTTCGTTCAGTCGTGTCCGACTGTTCGTGACCCCATCGACCAGAGCACGCCAGGCCCTCCTATCCTCCACTGCCTCCCACAGTTGTGTTAAATTCATGTTGGTTGCTTCGATGACACTGTCCAACCATCTCATTGTTTACTGTAGTAACTTGCAATCACTGTATGCTCATTGAATCGATGAGGATTTTGTGAATCAAATCCTCCGTAGATTTAATGTGTCTACTTGAATTGTGACTTACCATTTTAACCAACAGGATTTCAGCCACAATTAAGGAGTGACACTGAATTGTTATTATGCGCAACAGGCACTAATGGTTAAGACCAGGCTGTCTTCACTACCGTCCGCTCTTTACTGCACATTACAGTACTATTTGCCAAAAGAGCATAAGAACAGATAGATTTGCTGATACAGAATAACAGCATCAGAAATGAAGGATGCACTGGTAATGGTGTGGCTAAAAAAATCTTATAAATAAATAAATATTTGTCCCCAAAGATTTTTTTAGGATCAGAAGACCACAGGGAGAAAAAGAACTTTGTACAGTGGTGCCTCACTTAACGGGCGCCCCGTTTAACAACGAATCCGCATAGTGATGGCTTTTTTGCGATCGCTTTGCGATCGCATTGCGATGTTGCCTATGGGGAAAAATCGCTTTGCAATTTTTCCCCATAGCCCCATTTTCCCCCAGCTGACCGGCGGGGGCTTGGGAAGAAGCCCTCCCCCGCAGTCCTCGCAAAGCCCTAGCCAGCATTTTCCCCCAGCTGAGCGGCGGGAGCTTCCAAAGGACCGCGGGAGAACCCTCCCCTGCGGTCCTTCCGAAGCCACCGCCGCTCAGCTGGGGGAAAATGCTGGCGATGGCTTCGGAAGGACCGCGGGTGACCCCTCCCCTGCGGTCCTCCCAAAGGCCCCATTTTTGCACAGCTGATCGGCGGTTCCAAAATGGCTGCCTGCTGTGTTGCCTCGCTTTAGAGGCACCAAAAATGGCCACCGCTATGGAGGATCTTGGCATAACGGTGAGTTTCCCCCCATAGGAACGCATTAAACAGGGTTTAATGCGTTCCTATGGGGTTTTTTGCCCCGTATAGCGATGAATCCGGATAGTGACGATTTATCCGGAATGGACTATCATCTTTCTTTGGGGGGTGGATAATACTACTATTTTTTGAATCACTAGATAAAAAGACAGATGGGTTTAACAGAAAAACCATTTTATAGTAAAAATGAACATCAAACTGTCTGGGTAAAGGGGTTAATACACTTCTCAATGAACACTATCAAGTACTGACCTGTCTCCTTTTGAAAGCTTTGCCGAGGTACAAACTCTGGGCAATTGATTAGCTGGGAGAAGTCAGTTTGTGCATAGTCTGTCATGGGTTGGCCAGGTAAAGGCCATTTCTCTGGCTCTTCCTTTCTCCTTATCTTCTGGTCCACAATTTCTACCACTTTACTGTCTTTCAGTGCCTGGAAAACAAGCCCTTGCCATCAAATGTTAATATACCAAAGTAAGGCCTAGATGATTACTACAAACCAGATAAGGAACAGCTCACAGAAAAAAGTTAACACATGTTGCTGACTGTTAGGGAGCTCAAACACTTCATTCATTTACATTTGTCCTGAAAAGGTCAGGTTTTAACAATTAAACTGACATTTGTATTTACATTTCATGACTGGACTTTATCAAACAGAAGCCAAAACAATTCCACCCATTGTTTTTGTGGTTTTTTTCCGGTTCTTTGGCCGTGTTCTGAAGGTTGTTCTTCCTGACGTTTCGCCAGTCCCTGTGGCCAGCATCTTCAGAGGACTGGAGTAGGAACTCTGTTAGATTAATCAAACACCAACACAGCATAGACAGAGTTCCTACTCCAGTCCTCTGAAGATGCCAGCCACAGAGACTGGTGAAATGTCAGGAAGAACAACCTTCAGAACACGGCCAAAGAACCCGAAAAAAACACAACAACCATCAGATCCCAGCCATGAAAGCCTTCAAGAATACAATTCCACCCATTGTTACTTCTTTTCCCGAATGCCATGTGCCTGTTCTAAGCATGAGAGGAAAGGAAACAGCAACATGGCAGACAATACTCCTCCCCGCTTCACCTTCTCTTTGCTACAATAATTCTGTGAGACAGGCCAAACTGAGAATTACTACTGCAAGGTCACTCATTGAGGTTCTACACTAAAAACTAAGTTGAGTTGGGAAGCAATACTTTAACAAAATCAGTTCTCAACTGCAACACAGCAGTTACATAATGTCCATAAACACACAAGTTTTGCATACAACTCTTCTCACATATGTTTTCTACACATATACATCATTTCTGACTACTAAACCAAACCATTTAGTAAACTCTCCCAAGCCCACACACTCTGATTCAGACAATCAAAGTCCAAACATGTAAATGCCATGTGGTTTGTTTTCCAATCTTCTGTACACTCAGAGGCAACTACTTCAACATTATTCCTGAAACAAGTCACAGAAGTAGGTGACAAGTTAAAATCCATCCTCAGAAGTTAGATTAATTTTGAGGGGGAATTCTTAAGCAACCCCTTTTACCATAAAACTAATAGTTTAACAATTTAACAAGTCTCAAAATACTGTGCAGAAAATGGAACATGAACTAACTGAACTTTATTTAAAAATTAAACTGCTCCTGGCCCTTCTCTGTGGGTTACCATTTAACAACGAACATTGTTAAATGTAACATATTCCTTCCAACCTCAATTATAAATCATACAACAAAGTATTCTATACTAGAGAGACTGTAATTACACACCATTGGGAAATGGTTAATAAACATTCCTTTCCTTCCCTTCCCTTCTCTCACCCCACTGGAAAAGAAGTGAACTACAAAAGCTCCAGGGTTGCTGCAGTTCGACCTCCATTTCAGCGTAACTGTCAGAAGATGGATGCTCTCACATCCTCTCCTGAACCTTCCAAGGAATGCCCACAAAACACTCTTTTATGTATTCTTCAACAATGGAGACCTTACAAAGAGGCTTGCAAGTTCAAGTCTTCCTCTTTGGAGACCAGAATTTTCCTTCTGTCCTTGAAGAGATGTAGCTGAAAAAAATTTCATACAGCTCTCTAGGACCTCCTTCCTGAGACGGTAGGATTAAGGCCTTAGAATTTTTTCCCTAGAAGCTAAAAGATGAAGGTAAGATTTTACGACTACGATCTCAACATACAAACTTTGCTTTCATACCTTAAATTTCAGAAAGGTAACAAGGCATACTCAAGATTTTGAACACAGTATTTCAATCCAGCTACGTAGCTCCCAAACCCAAGGCAGATAGGAAAAGAATAATCACTTACTTTTATTATAAGGCCTACATCTGTGGTCAAGGCCTGAACTCGATGGAAACTGGCAATAAGGGTGATGGGAAGAAAACCTTCTGTATCCATTTTCCGCCTCAGGAAAAAGTCACGTTCCAAGTTGTCAACACTGAAGTAGTATTCTCTGAACACAACAAGTAGCAGGTGGTGAAAGATGGGCACATGTCTCAGGTCACATCAGATATACATCCCTTGACTAAGCTCTTGGAGAATGTATTCTTTTGGGCAAAAAGAGAATTTTTGTTCTCTTTTTTATCATCTAGAACTAGACTAAATGAAGATACTCCTAAATCTATCTATCTATCTATCTATCTATCTGTCTGTCTGTCTGTCTGTCTGTCTGTCTGTCTGTCTGTCTCTCACTCTCACTCTCTGTGTGTGTATATATATATAAAAAAGGGAACCCAAAGGTCCTCTTAATAAGAAAAGAATATTCAAAGAATAAAAACACAATCCTAAACCCACTTGTTCCAGAACAGTCCCATTATTTTCAGTAGATATAGTCCTAAATGCACTCCCATGCATAGGGACCTAACAGAAGCAGAAGACGTCAAGAAGAGGTGGCAAGAATACACAGAGGAATTATATCAGAAAGATGTGGATATCCCGGACAACCCAGACAATGTAGTTGCTGACCTTGAGCCAGACATCCTGGAGAGCGAAGTCAAGTGGGCCTTAGAAAGCCTGGCTAACAACAAGGCCAGTGGAGGTGATGGCATTCCAGTTGAACTATTTAAAATCTTGAAAGATGATGCTGTTAAGGTGCTACATTCAATATGCCAGCAAGTTTGGAAAACTCAACAGTGGCCAGAGGATTGGAAAAGATCAGTCTACATCCCAATCCCAAAGAAAGGCAGTGCCAAAGAATGCTCCAACTACTGCACAATTGCACTCATTTCGCACGCTAGCAAGGTTATGCTCAAAATCCTACAAGGTAGGCTTCAGCAGTATGTGGACCGAGAACTCCCAGAAGTACAAGCTGGATTCCGAAGAGGCAGAGGAACTCGAGACCAAATTGCTAACTTGCGCTGGATTATGGAGAAAGCCAGAGAGTTCCAGAAAAATATCTACTTCTGCTTCATTGACTATGCGAAAGCCTTTGACTGTGTGGACCACAGCAAACTATGGCAAGTTCTTAAAGAAATGGGAGTGCCTGACCACTTTATCTGTCTCCTGAGAAACCTATATGTGGGACAGGAAGCAACAGTTAGAACTGGTCATGGAACAACTGAGTGGTTCAAAATTGGGAAAGGAGTACGGCAAGGCTGTATATTGTCCCCCAGCTTATTTAACTTATATGCAGAATACATCATGCGGAAGGCTGGACTGGAAGAAACCCAAGCCGGAATTAAGATTGCCGGAAGAAATATCAACAACCTCCGATATGCAGATGATACCACTCTGATGGCAGAAAGTGAGGAGGAATTAAAGAACCTTGTAATGAGAGTGAAAGAGGAGAGTGCAAAAAACGGTCTGAAACTCAACATCAAAAAAACTAAGATCATGGCCACTGGTCCCATCACCTCCTGGGAAATAGAAGGGGAAGATATGGAGGCAGTGTCAAATTTTATCTTCCTGGGCTCCATGATCACTGCAGATGGAGACAGCAGCCCTGAAATTAAAAGGCGCCTTCTTCTTGGGAGGAAAGCGATGACAAATCTGGACAGCATCTTGAAAAGCAGAGACATCACCTTGCCAACAAAAGTCCGAATAGTCAAAGCTATGGTTTTTCCTGTCGTGATGTATGGAAGTGAGAGCTGGACCATAAAGAAAGCAGACCGCCGAAGAATTGATGCCTTTGAATTGTGGTGCTGGAGGAGGCTCTTGAGAATCCCCTGGACTGCAAGGAGAACAAACCTATCCATTCTGAAGGAAATCAATCCTGAGTGCTCACTGGAAGGACAGATCCTGAAGCTGAGGCTCCAGTACTTTGGCCATCTAATGAGAAGAAAAGACTCCCTGGAAAAGACCCTGATGTTGGGAAAGTGTGATGGCAAGAGGAGAAGGGGACGACCGAGGATGAGATGGCTGGACAGTGTCTGCGAAGCAACCAACATGAACCTGACCCAACTCCGGGAGGCAGTAGAAGACAGGAGGGCCTGGCGTGCTCTGGTCCATGGGGTCACGAAGAGTCGGACACGACTAAACGACTAAACACACACAACACACACGCACTCCCATGCTCTAAGCCAAGGAACAAAACATTTGCTGCAGGGAACAAAAAAACCTGCAGTGACTCCCGAACGAATACAGTGTCAGATTTAAGTAGTTCAGAAGCCTGCTAGTGTAGTAAGATTCTCTCCACCCCCACCCCACTACCTGCAGTCCTCTGCTCCCCCTACAAACCTGTTCTGGAAGGTTTCCTAGCCCTCTGGAAGATGCTTTGAAGGCATGTGGAAGATTGCGCAGTTCCACTGACAGAAGCAGTTATGTCAGTGGAATGATAGTGCTGGATCCCACCTGCCCACTGACTCTTCAAAAACCCAGCTGGGCTTTTGAAACAGCTCAGAGAACTTCTTGATACGTACATCTGCCGTTTGATATAGTCTTTAAGCAACTCTTGGTCCACACTGTAGAGCTCTGTGCTGCTGATGTTGTCAAAATAATACGTGATATTACTAGTGTACTTCTGAGTACGTGACCCATCAGAACCATCAAATTTCCGGTAACCGTAATGATAGTCAAAGTGAGCTATAGAAAAAAGAGAGCAAAAGGATATACATTGCTAAGCACTCTATTTCAATAAGACCATTTTGCCCTTTCCATTTTGAACTCCTGCAGAAAATTATGCAAACCAGGCGTACATGTATCTGTTTCACAATCTGACTTTGGAGATGGGCAAGTTAACATCCTACTAGAATGCTTTACAAGCAAACGAGGTAATTTTAATTTAAGCCAAATTTTAAAGACACAAAAATGTAATCACCCACATAAAAAAGTAGGCTGCAATGATTAGACTGGATAAGAGTCATTATGCAGCTACACATGTCTACTGACTGGCCACATCTCAAATTACTCAAATACAAGCAACTTTTTCCTGGCTATAAACCTCCATTTCACATGTTTCTTTCACAGCAGCTTCTTATCTCAAAACATTCAAGAACTATTACCACCACATTTTCTAGTGGCATCAGACACAAGACATGACTTTTACATACAAAATTTAAAATGCAGGTATTTACTTGACTGGTACAGGTATTTTATTCAACTCAAACTGTTCTGTTCAGCAAAAACAAATCAGCTTCCTCCAGTCAGTGACTTTCCAAGTGGGAGTAGAAGTTTGTTGTCTGCCAGTTCTTTGTCTGTAATATCAATAACATCTTGTACACAGAAGCACTGCTCTAAATGTACTATGGTCTCCTACGTACAGCGAGTACCTCCTCTTCCTCTTCCTCTTCCTCTCCCTCGGCCACGGCCTCTACCTCTGAATGCACCACGCACAGTTGCCCCCTCACTCTTGACACTAGATGTTTCATCATGATCAGGCCAGTTTCGTTCATGTTTGTTATCTAGATGCCAACCTGCAACAGAATTGGAATGGGAAATAGGTGACTCCACCTCTGCAGGTGTGAAGTGATGCACTTAAAGAACCTGGGTGAACCATAGATATGGGTGAAGCTCTTTCCCTTCCACTCAGCAGATACAGGATGACCAACACTTAGTCAAAAAACAAATTAGTATTTGCTACATTAAACAGTCATGTCCCTTGAGAACTATTTTGATACTACTTTAATAAAAAACAGTCAACCCTGACCAGAATTAGAGGCAGAATGCAATGTAAAGTCCTGCCAAACTGCTAAGTACATGAAACTATGCTGTACACCAGAGAGGAGCTCAGAGACTTCTGCAGAAAGGCAACAGTCTTAAGAATTAGCAAGAGCGTGATCCAAAAATGTTTCCTTTTGAAGACATTCTATTATACCTTTGGATTCATTTCGGTTGTTGGAAGGGTGCCGATGTTGCTCATTCTGTCTGTTGTTGCGAGAAGCAGTTTTGTCCCTTGCCACATCGGACTTCACATCTATTTGCAGAGGAACCCATTTGTGTCTACTGCCTGCAAGACAGAAAAGACTATTGACTACATGATTATGCAATCTCCAGAAGACTAAGAGGTTGCCCATTCACACCTGGGGACATTCGAGGGCCACACCTGCAACTGCTCTAACCCCAAATTCATTTTCTTATACATAGTATGCATTTCTAAAAAACTGAAAAATCTGGTGATTTGTTTTTTAAATGGGGTGTGGGTATAGAGAAACTGGCAGCCCCTCAAAATATGACAGAATTGCCTCCCTCACATTGGCAAAGATGCAATGTAACATTTTAAAATATAATTATTACTTGCATTAATTTTGTATTGGACCAATTGATCTTTGTTGATTCTTATGTAGTTTTAAATTATATACCTGCTTCTTAGAAGTTAACCACTAGCCAGCATAGATGAACTCTAAATGCAAAAATATTTTATAACACTAGAAAAATACATGCCCACCACCAATAATCCAGTGGAAAGACCTTACAATGTTGGCATATGAATATATGACATAGATGTCAACTATACACGGATGTGATTTTTTAATATTTGGAAGCCTTTTTATAGAAACCTATGTGTAGACAATCCTCTGTTTTGTTTTGTTCTTTTCCTTTCCCATCTCCTTTTCTCTCTTTCTTTCTTTCTTTCTTTCTTTCTTTCTTGCTTTCTTGCTTGCTTGCTTGCTTGCTTGCTTGCTTGCTTGCTTGCTTGCTTGCTTGCTTGGCATTGTTATAATTTGTACCTACTGTATCTCCATTTTAGCTGTAAATTGAGTTTCTTCTTCTTACTTTTATAGTCAATACTATTTTCTTTAAAAATGTAACATGGAGGACTGGGGACCCATTTGGGTTCTGAAGAGGGCTGCATGCTGTCCACTTGTGCTTTGCAAATACATTCAGACTTTCTCTCATATCAACTTCATCCACGGAAATAATGCCACATGAGAAGATTTGGCTGAACAGAGATCTACCATATTGGGCTTTACAGGCCCAAAACAAACTTAATGCTAAATCCACTTAAGGATGTGAAGGTGCTGAAGGAGAGTGGAGGAAGGGAACTGGGCACCCATATCTTTCCAGTTCTGTTCCCAGGCCTTTACATTTCTAAAGCCACTTAGAAATTCCACAGAAACAGCTATGAAATGGAATTAAAAGAACATTTTGGTGGAGAGAATCTTGGTTCATGGTTCAAAAGACATGCCTGATTTGTTTTTTCCACTACACAGATTTCTCTTAGTATCAATCCTTGCTTACTGTGAGAAAACACAGATTAGCCATTGTAGTGATCAGGCTATGAGACAATACAGTACTATGAAGGATCACAGAAGTTGTGCCAAGACTACAGGAAAGAGGGAGAATCAACTTTCACCCCTGTTCTTCCATCTATTGGTATGGAACGGAATATACGTTTTACCCATATTTTTCTCTCAGGAATACATAAAAACTGGAACTTAGCTTTTATATAATGTTTTAAAAACAATTTTACTTGCAATTGATTTTGTAATTATTGGGGTTGGAATTCTTTTGTCCTGATTTTTTCACAGTTGTGATTAATTCTTGTTACTGTTTGAGACTGCACTGGTTGCTTATCAGATTGTTCCCTATGATTTTTATATTAATCTTACTCCTTTCACGTTCTTGGTTTTGATTTTCATTGGGGGTCACTTCCTTCCTCTTTCTTTTGTAATATGGTAAGTTCTGAAGAACCGAGCCCCATTCGTGCTTCAACCCTCCAAAGAGTCTCTTCTCACCCTTCTTTTTCTGAGCAGATTTTTGGTTGTCATCATCTCCATTCTTTTCTTCCCCTGATTCATCTGACCGGGTTTTCATGTTCTCTTTCCCATCACTTCCTTCCCCTTTCTCCTGCTCCTTCATGTTTTTCTTAACAGGAAGTTTCCGCAAAGATTGGGGCTTCTGTGGCAGGTGCTGGAAAATAACCAAGACATGTGACATGAGAATCATAACAGCGGTTCAGTAAAATATGCCTGACAATTGACACACGATAGTAATTTAATCCTCTGGAGTGGTAACTCCCCATTACACAGATATGGCTATCCCGAAAAGAGCAGCCAAGAATCTCAATTATCTTCTGGAGAGCTTTAATTAATCAACAGCAGGACTTTGATGCAACAATGCTTGGATCCTTGTCCATGTTCAAGAGCAGCAGCCTGTTCCCAAGTAGGAGGAATACAAACAAGGCCTTCTATCACATTAAAGGGGAAATGTGCATCTGACACACAGATAACTACTGAAACAAGGTCTTCCCAATGATTTTTGAATCACTCAGAAGTTTGATAAGGGACATTTGGTGAATGAAAATAGGGTAGGATAGCAAAACAGAGAACAGACTGGCCGACAAGAAGCCACTGCAAATCTACAAAGGTACTGCCAAAAGGGACAGAAACTCAAAAATAGAAGTGTGCTTTCAAGTGCTTCTACATCTGTGCTCTTCTGCGAGTACTTATACCACCCACGTTAAAGCCCTACAGCAGACATCAAGCCAAATACCAAACTAAGCACTAGCTTAAAAAGTGAGGCTTGGTGCTAACCACTCAACCTGCTTCACCCCCTTTTCACAGCAATCCCACCCTTGCACAGTTACCTTCTCTGCTATGGTTCACTGTGATCAGGATTTAGAATGGACTGCAAGCTACTATCCCAGAATAGCACCACTGAGCTAGGGAGTACAGTAGGCAGGAAACCCTAAAAGGAAATCCTCTGCATGCAACCTGTACTGTGCTATTCCTGGCTTTCTCCTAAGCAAGGATTTAGCACCCCCAAAAAGTGTTGCTCAGACTGATATCTTAGCTATATGGTGCAGAAACAGGAGACTGTGTTGCAGTGTGAGTTATATAAATTCCGTTACTCTCATTCTGCCCTTCATATGCACACTCTCTTATTCACTCACTCACACATACTACTTTCAAGGAATATATGAGCACTTTCAGAGCTGGGAACTTCCCTGTAATCCTTACCAGACAAAACCAGAGCACCAACATCCCATGTAAAGGCTACTAATGCAACACGGACACTCAGTTACTGTTTCATTCCCTTCTATGGGATTTTTATTTTAATTCAGGTCTTTCATTTTTAGTATAACAAAACAGTTTCTGCTAAAAGACCAATGTATGTATTTTCCCTGTAGTATTACATTTCAAGGGGCTCAATAAGCCTGACACTGAGGAACCTCCCTATACGATGGTGCTCCAGAGTATGTGGATGAATGAGAAGAAACTGGAATGTGATTCCCAGTCAATTCTGTTCAATAAATATTAGACCCTAAGTAAGTACAGACTTGCTCAAGCAGTGATAATGTCCACCCACCAAAAAATCAATAGGGATATTCTATGATTGACACTTGGGAAAAGAAATGCTGAAGAGAGTATGTGAAATATGCAGGAAAAGAGAAAATTATGTCCTTAATCGCTCTCACTTCCTAAAAAGAAAATGTTACAATGCTGTATCACAGGATCAACCAAAAGCTAATTAGCTTTGTTCACGCCTTCACTAGACAGAAGCAGAAACCCTGGTAAATACTAATCAATGAAGAATCTGGGATTTCAAAAAATGACACTTCAATTACTATGCAAAAAGGTTATTTAACATGTTTTGCAACTGATGAACTTTAAAAAAAATAAGGTTTTCAGTGGCCAGACAAAATTAGTCTCAAACCAACACAGAAACTAAAACAAATTCAAAATGTTCTTCTTTCTTTTTTTTAAATGAAGGAGGAAACCATGGCTTGCGGTAAAATCCTAGATTTTGATTTTGGGAAGTGAAGGAATCACTCAAGCTTTTCTTCTGAAAAATGGAAATGAAAAGTCTGAACACGCATTTTATGAAAAACCTCAAATGCTATGAAACTAATAGCACGCAAAGAAGAAAACAACAAGAGATATGTCATACCACCACTGACTGAAGATGTTTGCAAATACTTACCTCGATGTACTGCAGTAACAGTATCATGTTATCTTTAGCACATAATTTCACCCCACTTCTGAAGCAGAAGTGTTATCTCCTGGAGAACTGGACATAAAGTCTGGAGTTCATATCATTCTGCATTGCTCTAGATCTGTATTAATGCCCAAGCACAATACAGCTACAGTCATGGCGAAAAATATTGGCACCCTTGCAATTCTGTCAGAAAATGAAACCCTTCTCTCAGAAAATTGTTTCAGTTGGAAATGTTTTGGTACTCACATGTACATTTCTTTGGTTTGTGTTGGAACAACACAAAAAACCAGAGAAGAAAAGTCAAATCTGATACAATCCCATACAGAAACCCAAAAATGCACTGGCCAAAATTATTGGCACCCTGTCTAAATTGTAAAAATTATTGCTTTTCAAGCATGTGATGCTCCTTTAATTTGTACTTAGACACACCTGTCACAAGTAAGAGGTGTGGGCAATATAGTAATCACACTTGCAACCAGTTAAGATGGAGAAAAGTTGACTCAACCTTTGTGTTGTGTGTGACACTGAGCATGGAGAAAAGAATGAAGTGTAAAGAGCTGTCTGTGGATTTGGGAGAGAAAAATTGTGAAAAAACATTGACAGTCTCAAGGCTACAAATCAATCTCCAGAGATCTTAATGTTTACCTGGACACTTTTATGAGCTATTTCTCCTGGTGTTGGCCAATTTGTGGCATCTCCAAAGTCACCAACCTAGTGAGATAAGCAGAGATATTCAATCAACAAAGAATCAAATAGCAGATTCAAATATAAAATGAACACCATTATTTATCCAGCATGAAAATGTTTATACTCCTATGAAAAATATCCATATTACAACAGCTACTATTTCTGGCTCTCAAAGTGAGGAAAAATAGTATTTCAGATGTGTGAAGTAGTACAGACTCCAGTAAAAGAGGATAGCCTTCTTTTAAGTTGCTTTTTGTGAGGCTCTTTGTTCTTTATTTTTGTTGTCCTATAACATGGAGTGCCAAATAGATAAATTTTAGACTTGTACACAATACCTTACTACCTTTGTCCCAAGTATTGCTGTTTACTCTAGCATGGCTTCCAAGTGAACACATTCAATTTGCCTTCCTTGAGGTTTTTTTGTACATAAAGCTTATCTATTGCTCATACTCTTAAAGTGTGAATTATAATTTCTGTGCTTTTGTGAGCTATTACTGGTTTGCTCCACTCCAAAATGCAAAAGAAGAAAGAAGCACAATTCAAGGCTGCAGAAAATAAAGGTACCTAGACACTGTTTTTCCACAGTGCCACCTAGTGAAAAACATAGACATTTACAACAGATTCTACCATGGGCTTAGAACTAAGATATGAAACTAGAGAAGTTTGTGGTTTAAGTACTATAACCCTTATGCAAAGTTAAAGATGATTTCCAAAGTCTGCAAATATATTATAATTCACACTTTAAGAGTATTGGAATTGAAGCACATTTTTTGCCTTACAAGAACATGCTCTGAAGGGACTAACTTGGAACCTTGGAAAACCTTTACATATTCCAGGCAATATGTAAGTTCCTGCAGCTCCTTCTTCTGGAAGTTGCTTTATAAGAACAAAAGCTAGGCTTCAGTCAAATATATGCCTAATTTTCTGCACTTTTTGAATCATGCAAAGCGACTCTTAGGATCCATTTACTTATTCAAAGTGTTTGTTTAAATGAGAAACTTTGGCTTTATTCTTCTACATGCACAATGGAAGGTGGCAGGTTATCAGCAGGGAATGATTCTGCTTTCCAAATAAGCAGGGGGAAAAGAAATGCAGTCACTAGAGTCTCTAGGAAAGAAGCTCAAATAGCAAGTAGTGCTGTCTTTGGAACACAGGGACATTTGAATGACACTGCAGAAAATATGCCTCTCCTCTTGACACATGAAATAGCCACCTTTTCCCCTGTCCTTTCTTTTTTGCTACTTTTGCTGGCTGCTCAATTAAATGTCCCTAATCCTCCAGTATCTGAGCCCAGCTTTCTCACTTTTTCAACTTTATTATGTTTTCAAATAATGCCCCATTTCTTCATTAGATTTAGTTTATCTATGCCCTGAATGCTGGGTGGCATGTAGGTGTTATATTCAATGAACTTTTCCATGAACCAGAGATCCCAGCTTGGCAAAACTTCTGAATTGCTAGCACACTGCGAGCTTTGCCCTCCAACAGGGTCAATGACTACAGATCAGATAGATCAGTGACATATCCTGCTTTCAGCTGTTTCCAATCTGTAACCCTTGATTTTTTTATAGCCTCTCTTTCTGATAAAACTCATCACTTAAAAGTCCTCCTCTAAACTTGAAGCAGCAGCATTTAATTCATTTAGTAATGGAAATTAACACAGGGAACGTACAAACAGAAGAACCTTCTTAGTAACATTGTCTTTAGTGTCCAGTAGCAGCAGTATAATTTCAAACTCTCTCTAGAAATATAATAATAAATACTCTAAGACGTGTAACTTTCCAGTGATGCAGATGTAAATATTTTCTAAACAGACAAAAGTATTTCAATGGGCAAAAAACAGCAGCAGGAAACCCTATGTTGTTATCTAGAAACATGCAGTGTAGAAGAGCAGAAGATTAAAGAAATTAGCAAGTGTCTGGATACATAGGGTTAATTCTCTTCAGACTACATATACTAGTGCCAAACTTCACACCAGCACCAATGACTGTTGCAGTAACAGGCAAAGGAAGGCTATGCTCAAAACACAGGCTCAAAGGCCTTCCAAATAAATCTCTTGCCACATAACAGGACTATCCTATCGTCAGAAACTACAGACAGACCAAACTATGTACAGTGGTGCCTTGCAAGACGGGCGCTTCATTTAATGACGAATCCACATTACGACGAGGTTTTTGTGATCGTAAAACAACGTTTTGAATGGGGGAAATTTCGCTGCGCGATGATCGGTTCCCCGTTTCGGGAACCGATTTTCGCTTCCCGATGATCAAAACAGCTGATCGTCAAATTTTCAAAATGGCCGCCGGGTGCTCAAAAAGGCTCCCCGCTGTGTTTAGGAGCCATTTTTCGCTGCACAGGCACCCGAAAATGGCTGCCCCTATGGAGGATCTTCGCTGGACGGTGAGTTCTTAGCCGACTGAAACGCATTAACCAGGTTTTAATGTGCTACAATGGCTTTTTTATTTTCGCTTGACATTTTCGTTCTACAGCGATTTCGCTGGAACGAATTAATGTCGCAATGCGAGGCACCACTGTACTTGTATGACAACTAGAATCCACAGATCTAGAACAGAAGTAGAGATACTAAGAACTAAAGCAAAGAAAACAGAAGTAGAGATACCCTAAAATGCAGCAGTCATCAAAAGTCTATATGAAATCAAGCACAGAGGACTAAGAAACACAAGGCACGGAGGTTAAGGCACACCTAACCTTCCATCAAGTTTTGTCTACAAACCACAAACAAGACAGAACAACTGACAATCTCAGTTTGATTGTATTATGGTAAAATAATAGGCCTACAAATTCATATATTTTTATTTTATTTATTTATTTATTGTATTTATACCCCGCCTATCTAGTCATATTGACATTCAGTTAAGTACCACATGTGGGCCTTCACCGTCTTTTCTCTGGTACTATCCAAAAAAGAACTTATTAGCATGTACCTTGCTTCCTTTCCGTTGCCTTGGGTTTGCCGCTTTCACTACCTTGGCTGGAGTTGAATGCTCTGGCAAAAGGGAAAAAAACACACAACAAATTAGTATGCTTAGTTGATCAATGAATAATGAGACCAGCTCTCTACAGAAAATGCAGCTTTTCAGTTCCTCATTTTATTGTTCTGCACAACCATGCTTAAGATTTGTTTTTGCCTCTTAAGTATCAACCAGGTTAACCTCCGGAAATACCCACTCTCTCACCAGTACTGGAAATGATAGTGTACTGGAACATAATAATCAAGTTCAATGTGTAGAGTTCCAGACTACTAAGGTTTTTTAAATGTGCATTTTAGTATTCTGTGCCCAGAAAAGAACAAGTCATTTACCGGTAACAGTAGTTCTTCAAGTGGTTATCTGTGAATTCACACTAATGGGTTGTTCAGTGCCTGCACAGAGGTTCTCAGAATCTTCCACAGCCTAGAAAATTGGTAACCAAACCCTAAAACCCAGCACATGCTCTTCCATCCAGTTACCATGCCCACTACTGAACAAAGTACAACACATGGCAGCCAGAGGGGAGCTTGGGTGGGTTGTATGAATTTACAGATGACCACTCAAAAAACTACAGTTACAGATAAATAACCTATGCTCTCTGTTAATTGTACTAATGGTTTCCACAAATGTAACAATGGGTGATACCTTTTACTGGACCACAAAAATTCAAACTGCAAGCTTTTGTAGAGTAAATTCCATTTCTTCAGGCTGAACACAACCCCTTCATAGACAGTACAGAAAAATTGTAGACAAGAGTCCAAACTTTTATGGTACAGGTCTGTGAGAGGTGATGTCAAGGCTATTGAGGCTGCAGTCTCAAGCATCCTTGCAGCAGTGTTTGGAATTTTTATAACCCGCTCTTAAGACCAAAAGATTGTCAATTACCACTGATTTCCAGATTCTTGTCTACAAATTGTCTGCATTATTCATAAAGGAGTTGAGCTCAGCCTGATGAAGTGGAATTTTGTCCACAATACTTTCAATTTGTTTGATTGTTTTAATGGTTCAAAAAATATCACCTATTCTCACATTAGTGTAACCTTGGAGACCACGTGGCCTTTTCCTTGTTCTTTCTGGACACTAACGGGTATACAGAAAGTTCACTTACCAGTACTGACATGGAATGTCATGCCAACTGGTAAAAATACTGCTCAACCAACCAATGCATCACATCTAGCTCTGATGCCTAGTCTATAATGCTTGCTGAACATCACGGGTCAAGACAATGTGACTGTCTAACAAATGTCCATCATCTGCACACCTCTTATGAAGACAGTGGAAGCAACTAGAGCACTTGGTAGAATGTTGTTTCAAAGAATGAGACACAGATTTTTTGCCAGCTGATATGACAGAGTGATGGCATGTGCCAACCACTTAGATATTCTTTGAGGGGATACATAATTACTTTGTTGTCTTCCTTGATAGAAACATCTTGGACATTTTCTGAACAACCTTTGTCCTGTTCATGTAGAAGGCTAGAGCTCTGCAGACATCTAGTGAGTGTAGTGTAGTCTGTAGTACAGGACAGCAAGAAGACTGGGAACACCAGAGGCTGACTGATGTAAAGTCTGTCACAACTTCACCTTATCATCATCACTGGAGAGTTGTAAGAAAGGAGGTCACAATATAATGTGGCCAGCTCAGTTTCAATGTGGAGAAGGTGGAGGACATATCTTTAGGACAATGGTTCCCAACCTTGGGCAATCCAGGCGTTCTTGAGCTGCAATTCCCAGATACCTTCACCAACAGTTGTGTTAGCTGGCATTTCTGGGAGTTGAAGTCCAAGAATACCTGTGTTACCCAAAGCTGGGAACCACTGCTTTAGTTGTTGACTGCTCTTATGTTCCTACTGCCTGTGGAATTGGTTCTTGTGTATTGTTGTTCTGGATGGTCTCCATGAGAGCCAATTTTGAAGGGGGGATATTACCAATTGAAACAACTGGTTCTAGAATTTCCTTTGAGATCGCCTGGAGTGATACCTTCCAAGGTAAAATTCGAGTCTGGACTGATTATTTGGCAGTACTATGTCTGATTACCCTCTCATAAACAAACAGTAGAGGCACTTAGAGTGTCTATCAGTTAGAGGGACCTTACTTTCTCATGAGTCACACTTTTTGTTGGGGGCCATAAAAGGCAGGAACAAAACAATGATGAACAGTCTCCCCCCCGCCTTTTATTTCAATTAAATGACAAACAAATTGTTTTATGTTAAGAATAACAATGGGGCTAACAAGGAATGGAAAAGACTATTTAGGTAAACTTGTCAAGTAGGCACCAGATGACCAATTAAGTGTTGCTTTAGCAGCAGTCAAAATGGAACTGGGAATTAAATGTTGTATGGAGGATCGTGAGCTGGATGTTAGGGTGGGGCTAACAACTTTCTAGGCTCTGAAGACTCTGAGGACATCTACGCAAGCACAGAACAACCCATTAATGTGAATCACAGATATCACAAAGAACCTTTTTTAGCTCTCAGATGAAATAAGAATATTTGCCTCCAATTTTTTTTCACCCACTTTAAGAAAGAGCAATACTGTGTTTTCAAGCCTAACCATACAGGCCAAGCTGAAAAGTGTTGGTATTTTCCCCCCCAGAAGCACCATTTGCAACTAAAATGTAGGGGGAAAGCAGAAATCACTTTCCCCCTCCATTTTCTTTGTAAAACATGGAGGGGGAAGGCTGCTTTTTGCAATGAAAATGTAGGGAGAAAAGAGAGGTTATCTACCTGTAACCATGGTTCTTCGAGTGGTCCTCTTGAATCCACATAATTGGGTTATATTGCGCCTGCGCAGGACCTCTCGGAAACCTCTAGAGCTTAAAGATATGCAATTAGTGGGACGTTCCCTCATGAAGCACATGCTCCGTCCGCCAAATACCTCCTCAGTTCCCATAAGTCCACCGCTGACAGACATAAATTGAGATGACAAGTGATGGACAGAAGGGAGGTGGGTGGGATGTGTGGATTTACAGAGGACCACTCGAAGAACCATGGTTACAGGTAGGTAACCTCTCTTTTTTCTTCGTGGTCTCTGTGAATGCACACAATTGGGTGACTAGCAAGCTGACTTACCGGTTGGTGGGACGTCACTGAAGTAAGGAGGTTAGGACAGCTCATCCAAAGGCTGCATCACTCTTTGCTCAAACGTCCAGACTGTAATGGGAGATAAAAGTCGATGGAGTAGACCACGTGGCAGTGCGACGTATATGTGAAATGTCAATGTCGCGTTGAAAGGCAGTTGATGTTGAGGCAACTCTAGTAGAGTATGCTCTAAGGGCTTCTGGGGCTGATTTGCCCGATAATTCATAAGCCAAAGAAATTGCCTGTACAATCCACTTGGACAAGTTTGTGAAGATGCAGTTGAGCCCTTATGAGAGCCATGAAAACAGATAAAAAGTCTTGGTGATTTTCTGAAAGATTTTGTTCTGTCGATATAGAAGGCTAGGGATCACTGGACGTCGAGCATGTGGAGCATGCACTCAATATTCGTTTGGGGAGATGAAAATAGTGAACACAGAATCAATGGTTGGTTAAGGTGGAAACCGGATACGACTTTAGAGAGAAAGGAAACATCAGGGTATAGTGTGACCTTGTTTGGATAAAACTGTATATAAGGAGGGTCTGATCTGAGGGGTGAGAGTTCGCTAGCCCTTCTAGTTGATGTTATTGCTACTAGAAAGAGGGTTTTTAGAGAGAGATTTAGGTTGGTCATGGCCATGGGTTCAAACAGATGAGTGCATTTAGGACAACTTGCAGAGACCACTGTGGGAGAATGAGCCGCTGAGGGGGCCGCGTGTTGTGAAGACCCTTGAGGAACTTTTCAAGCGTTGCGTGTGAGAACAGGCAAGCTGATTCAGAATTTGGAGGCTGGTGTGCAACAATCGCAGAAATATAGACTTAGTGTGGAGTGGGATAAACCACGCTGAGAAAGATGTAAAAGAAAGGTGAGGAGGGTCTTCAGAGAGACTGGTACTGATATTAAGTTTTTGGAGGTGCCAAAAGAAGAGAATGATTTCCATTTTTGATTATAGAGAATCTAAGTTGATGTCTTTCTGACTCTATCGAGGATAGCCTTTATGGCAGGAGAATCCTCCATGTTGTAAGTTTGAGAGACTAATGTCTCTGGATGGTGGATTGTCCCCTTGTCTTGAGTTGGTAAGTGAGGTATGGTTGGGAGGTGAAGATGGTCCGAGGAGATTTTCCTGAGTTGGGTGAACCATGGTAGTCAGGGCCACTACGGAGCGATTAGAATAGCATAGGCACGGGACCAATGGAGTCTTATGATGGTCCACTGAATGAGCGGGATTGGAGGGAAGAGATATAGGATGCTCTGAGCCCAGCCGATCATAAAGGCGTCTCCGAGTGAGTGAGTGCCAGTTTGTGCTCTGGAGCAGTATGGGGGCACTTCGAGTGTGGGAAGTAGCAAAAACATCTATTGCTGGGGTTTCCCGTCGGTTGCATAGCTGGCTGTACACGGTGTCATCTAGATACCATTCGTGCATGGTTGTCATCCAGCTGAAGTGATCTGCTAGTGAGTTGTCTTGGGTTGCTATGTGAACTGCTACGAGGAGTAGCACCACTTCCAGAGTCTTACTGCTAAACACAGGAGGGGGAGATAACGAGTCCCCCCCGTTTGTTGACGTAAAAAAGTACAGTCACGTTGTCTATGGCCAGTTGAATTGCCTGTCCAGAAATTAGTGGTCGGAATGCTCAAAAGGCTTTGATTACTGCTAAAAGCTATAAATGACTGCCATGGTGGTTCTCTTGACACAATTAGGAGTTTGGAAGTGTGGTCCCCTATGGGGTCAAATAGAGAGAGGAACCATGATTGAAGAGACCACATTTTGAGACGTGCATGCTGAATGACTGCCATGGTGGATGCCATGAGCCCGAGGAGGTGTTGGGCACGATGAGCTGAGACAGAGTGTAGAGGTCGAAAAAGTCGAATGGCTTTTTTCTATCCTTTCTTGAGGAAGAAAGGCTCGCGCTCAAGAGCAGTCTAACTGGGCTCCTATGTATGTAGCAGTTTATGCTGGTTTGAGGCGCGATTTTGAAAAATTGACAAGATCCACTAAGAGGTTTGTTGTTGTTTAGTCCGACTCTTCGTGAGTCCATGGTCAGAGCACGCCAGGCCCTCCTGTCTTCCACTGCCTCCTGGAGCTGGGCCAAATTCATGTTGGTCGCTTCGATGACACTAAGAGGTTTAGTGTAAAGCAAATGTACTTCAATGTGCTTTGGTAAGAATCTGAAACAATGAGCCAATCGTCAATGTACGGAAAGACTGTGATGCTTTGTAGATGAAGGAAGGCAGCAACTGGGGCAAGACACTTGGTGAAAATTCTCGGTGTGGGAGGGAGTCCGAAAGAGAGGGCGTAGAACTGGTAGGTGGTGTCGTTGAAATGGAAATGTAGAAATTTGTGATGTCAGGGATGGACAGAGATATGGAAGAATGTGTCTTGTAAGTCTATGATGACGAAGAAGAGGGATAACGGTGTTGAGGGTAGTCATTCTGAACTGTCTGGGATGAATGTAATTGTTGAGTTTTCAGAGGTCAAGTATTGGGCAGAGGCCTCTGTCTTTTTTTAGTACGGTGAAGTAACAGGAATAAAAGCCATTGTGGATATTTGAGTGTGGAACTGGAAGGATGACACCTTTCTGGAGGAGAAGTACCGTATTTTTCGCTCCATAAGACGCACCTTTCCATAAGACGCACCAATTTTTTAGGAGAAGAAAAAAGGAAAATATAATCTGTTTTCTTCTCTCCATAAGACGCACAGACTTTCCACCCCCCTGTTTTGTGGGAATAAAGTGCATCTTATGGTGCGAAAAATACGGTACTTCTTTGTGTAGGACTGTGGAGAATGGTGTGGTATTTATGCGAGTGAAAGGTAGCAGGTGACTGAACTCAATAAGGTCTCCTTGATTGATGAATGAGAGAACTCAATGGTCGGTGGTGATACAGAACCAAGAATTGAGAAACGGAGAAAAGACGTATCTGGAAGGTGCAGATCTCAGGCTCGAAGAAGTCAGGGATATGGCTTGTCCTTCTATTGCTGATGACAAAATGGCTGGCATCGTTGTTACTGCTGAGGTTGAGACCGAAAGTTAGGGCCTGAAGAGGAGGATGGTGAGGAGCATGGCTGGTCGGAAGATTGTAATCTGTAGGACTTGTATTGTGGCTGGAAGGGCTGGTGGACAAAGGGTTGTTTCCTCCATTGAGGGCGTTGATATCTGTAAGTTTGTTGAGTCGAGTAAGACTACGCTGTTTTGCGAATCTTATGTAAGTTGTCCATGACATTGTCTAGGGGGCGGGGTAAAAATCTAATAAATAAATAAATAAATAAATAAATAAATAAATAAATAAATAAATAAATAAATAAATAAATAAATAAATAAATAAATAAAATGACTTCATCTGTTTTGTCGTTAAAATGATCAGCACCACCGAAGGGGAGGTCTTAAATACAGGATTTGGTCTCATTGGAGACTCCTGCAGATCGTAGCCAAGCGTGTCGATGAAAGGCGAGGGAAGTAGCCATTGCTTTGGATGCTGTGTCCACTGTATGTCTAGAAGCTATGTGTTGTTGCTTAGCTAAATTGGAAGCTTCGAGATGGATATTTAGAGCGCCTGATCTGGATTCTTCAGGGGCTGCCTGGAGAAAGGGGAGTGCCTGGTTCCAAAGTTGGTGCTGATAAGCCCCCATAGCTGCTTGGTAATTCACGACCCTCATGACAAACGAGCAAGTAAAGCTGTATAAAGGGAATATAAATTCACAAGGGAATGCCAAAAGAAAGAAGAATTGGCCGTTAGGCACAACAGAAGATGATTTTCAAAATCGAAAGTAGAGAACTAGCTCATCGAAAGGTATGGCCTGAGCAGCGGCTAAAAGGAACTGAAGAGGTTGGTCTTTGGCGGGAGGAACATGCGCTCCATGAGGGAACATCCCACTAATTACATATCTTTAAGCTCTAGAAATTTCCAAGAGTTCCTGTGCAGGCACAGTATAATCCAATTGTATACATCCACAGAGACCATGAAGAAGAAGCAGAAATTGCTTCCCCCTTCCACTTTCTTGCAAAGGAAGAAATTTTGGGTTAGAAAAGGGGGGTGTCTTAAAAATGGATGCGTCTTATACACGGAAAAATACAGTACAATCCTGTGGCACATTGAAAACAAGCATTTAATACAGGATGAACTTGTATAACATACATTCCCTTTCATTTATCAACATGGATCTAATGATGCGGGCTGTAGTCCACAAAGGTTCATCCTAAAATAAATGCATTACATCTTTAAGGTATCACAGGATTCTGCTGTTTTTGTTGCAACTTACTGCCTCATATGCTGCTTTTTTCATATTTGACTAGTAGTGTAATAAATGTATGCCCAACATAATATTCATACAAAGGTACAAAGACAAACAGGCCACAAATCACACAATCCCTGGTGTTTATATATGAATGCCAGGAGTATGGGAAACGAACAAGAATTGGATTTTTTTTCTTCAGGAGGGCAAATATAACTTGATAGGAATATCAGAAATTTGGTGGGATAACTGCCACAACTGGAATTCAGCAATTGAAGGATTGTCCAAAAAGAACAGAGAGAACAGAAAGGGCAGTGGAGTTGCAGTACAGTGGAACCTCTACTTAAGAGCAATCCAACTTAAGAACAGCTCCGTTCACTAAATTTTGCTTCTACTTGAGAACGGAGCTCCAAGATAAGAATGGGAAAAAAACTTTCCTGCCCTTTTTTTAACCTTAGGTCATCTTAGGTTAAAAAAATTCTCCCCCTAGTGGCAGAGTACGGATTAACTGGCTTTGCATTAGTTCCTATGGGAACTAATGCTTCAACATCCGAACGCGCCTCTACATAAGAACAAAAAACAGCCGGAACGGAATAATCGGTTTTCAATGCATTCCTATGGGAAATTTTGCTTCAACTTAAAAACATTTCAGCTTAAGAACACCATTTCAATACGGATTAAGTTCTCTTCTGTGGAGGTGAAGGGGGAACCTCCAGATCGGATGCCGAGCTTTCAGCTGCCCGCCCTGAGTCAGGGTCTGAATGGGCTGAGGCCGGGCTGGACTGTGGCGCAGCCGCGTTGAGGCCAATGCTCGGGGTTTGGGGCGGCATCGTGGGGGGCGCGCGACATCATGGGCTTCATCTCCATCGGAGGCCAAGTCAGGGGCTTCTCTGGATGATTCCTCAAGGATGGGGAAGGCAGAGAAGGCTGAGGGGGCTCCACCTGGGGACCTCTGTCCTTTCTAGGCCTCTTAGGGGCAGGTTTGGGCTTTTTCTTTGAGCTTGCATCGTGCGCTCGAGACTTCTGAGAGGAGGGCAACTTGTGCTTACCAGACAATTTTGCTTTCTCAACAGTGTCCTTAGCTGGTAGCACAGAGGTAGAATCAGAGGTAGACTGGCCCGCTGGAAGCCTATCGACTGAAAGGGCAGGAGATCTAGCCACTTCCAAAGACGAAGTAGGAGGATTCATGGCTGTTTGCCAAAGGTAGAACTGAAGTCTTTGGAGCCTCTGTTTTAGTGCCGGCTTGGTTAAATTTTTACAAGCAGGACACGAATGGGTAGGATGTTCCTCACCCAAACAAAAAAGACACTGGCTATGCCCGTCCGAAAGTGCAATTTTATTCGCACAGGTCGTACACCTTTTAAAAGGAGATGGAGAGGCCATAAGCAAAGAACTGGGGGGGGGGGGAGGGAAGGGAATAAAAAGACCACGGGAAGCCGATTAGGCAAACAAAAGACGCGGAGGATCACTAAGTAGGTAATTTAAAGTAAAGATGAACAAACAAAACCTCAAAGGAGCCTAGAAAAATAGCCAAAAGGCAAATAGCGAAGCGCTCAATCTTTCCTGAGAACCGTTCAGCTCGGCGGAAAAAAGGAAGATGGTGGGTGGGAGGAGCATATACCTCGTGGAGGATCACACCATAAAATTGTTACTTTTAGCTCTAGAATCTTCCGAGAGAGTCAGCGCAGGCGCAGACAATACCTATATGTGCGCATTCACAGAGGCCACGAAAAAGAAATGATTATTCACCAGGCAACCTGCAGTTTACACTTTACATGGGTACACAAAGAGGACATATTTATTCGTTCATACAAATGCATATGATCTATAGATACAGTGGACCCTCGACTTACGGAATTAATCCATATTGGAACGGTGGCCACAGGTAGAAAATTCCGTAGGTCGAGGGTCCATTTCCCATAGGAATGCATTGAAAACCATTTAATGCGTTCCAGCCAAAGGGAAAAAAAAATCCCGGGCTTCCAAAGCTGCACCTGCTGCCCTCTGCCTCCCGTTCCCGTGGGGACAGGAGACAGAGGGCAGCGGGTGCAACTTTGGAAGCCTGGGAAGCCGAAAGCCGCTCTGCGCCCGCTGCCAGCTTTCGGGGCTTAGAAAGCTGCATCCACTGCCCTCTTGTCTCCTCTCCCCGGTGCCCTCTGCCTGAGACAGAGGGCACCAGGGACAGGAGATAAGAGGGCAACGAGGGCTGCTTTGAATTTCCCGCCTTTTCCCCCTGCCTTCTGTAAGTCGAAGCTCCGGCAGCAAGTCAAACTAAAATTTTCCGGCCAGAGCCTTTTCATACCTCGAAATTTCCGTAAGTAGGGACCTTCGTAAGTTGAGGGTCCACTGTACATCTAATCTGGCAAAATCCAAAGAAACAAATAAAACAAAAGACAAAAACATGTGGCACCTTAAAGACTATTTTATTTTAATGTAAGCTTTCATGGACACGTCCATTTTGTCATATACTGTATAATGAAACAGAGTGAAATTGAGTAAAATGTAGATGAAATATCAGTTTCATATTCTAAATGTTCATTGGTTACATGCAGTAATTAGGTCTATGTTTTAGTGTCCTGTTGTAAAAATTCTTCAGTAAGACAGAAAACAGACAGCAGGTCTGAGCAGCAATGAGAGGGATGAGCCGTACAGGTAGATACAGCTGTACATTTGAAAAAAGATTCTTGTATCTGGTAACAAATAAAAATGAACACTGTGGCGGCACTACCCTTGAGCTTCTGGCATAGGGCCCCTCACCCCGACACAGACTAATACTGACGAGACTTGGGTGGTGTTGATAGTACACTTACTTAACTATCAAAACAGCCCACACAATCCAAGAGTCCTCACACTTGCTTGGGAAAGGCACCCTTTCTGACACACATCCAATGGATCAAGCCAAACTGCCTTTTTATTCTACACCACTTTCCCTGTTGCCTGCCTGTTTGTGCTTGCTCCACCCTAGGGGAGGGGGAGAATAGCAAATGCCAGGGTGAATACAAATCAAATGTGTTTTTAAAAAACATAGATTTGCTTCAAAATTTAAATTTTAATATGTTTTTTATATAACCTGTCAAAAATCTGAATATTTTATTTAAATTGTGATTTGAATCATGGTTAAAATCTATTTGATTTAAATGAAACTCACCCTGGTAGCTGCGAAGGCCCATACAGCTTTTATATGACTGGGAGCTCATATAGTAGGGCCATCAGATGCCCACATCACTCAGTTTCTTGCTGAGGTCTGCTATAGGCCAGCACAGCACAACCCTTACACTATTCTAGTGCTCACAGTGCTAATTCCCAACAATTAATCTACACCCAGAATAAACAGTGAAACATTTTGTTCAATGTTATATGGATAAACCTGCTCAATTAGAGTGTTTGGCTCACATGTCCTCTTTCTTCTTGAAGGCACTGCAAAGAACCAGAAACACTAAATAGTTCCAACTATCTGTTATGCTGGCATCACAAATCTTGGTTTCAAACAAACTCTAGTCTTTTACCAAGCAAGTGAATTTGAAACTATTTTATCTCATCCACAATGCGTATGTTGTGTGAATCAGCCCATAATGTCAAAAAAATAAACTTATGGTTTGACTTTGTTCCATACAAAATAACCAAAAACACCCTTTTCTTTATCGTAACTGTTCCCTTAAACCATGGTAACATAAATATTTTCAACAATGAAATCAACTTTGTTAATGATTTTCTATACCTTGCTTCCACTACCTTGCAAAATGAAGATTTTAGCCAAGAAATCAGAATAAGACTTAAGACTTGGAAAGGCTGAGATTATCCATAGTATGGCAATACCAAATACCTTGTATGGATGTGAAAACCAGACAGTGAAGAAAAATGACATGAGAAAGAATGATTCACTCAAAATGTGGCGTTGGAGAAAAGCTTTATAAATACCATGCATGGTTAGAAAAACAGATCAAATCAAGCCTGAATTCTCAATAGAAGCTCAAATGACTAACCTGAGACTACTGTACTTTGGACTTGCATAAAAAGACAAGGCTCACTGAAAAAGGCAATGTGCTACGAAAAGAGGCAGGCAGTAGGTAAAAGTAGTAGACCCAACATGAGATGGATCAACTCAATAGAAGAATTCATGCCCTTTAATTTACAAGACCTTATCAGGGTCCATTAATAATAGGACCTTTCGGAAATCTTTTATTGTGGTTTCATATGAATTCAGTTTGAAGTGAGAGGTATCTCTTCCAGTATTTCTTCACATGGATTTTAAGTACCTTATTTTTCCATGTGTAAGACTATACTTTTGTCTAAAATCTTTAGACTAAAAATTGAGGGTCGTCTTATACACGGAAGTAAGCTGAGATGAGAACAAAAACAAGTGGAGGGAAAAGCAGAGATCAAAGGGATTCTGCAGCGTTTTGATCCCTTTCCCCCTACACTTGCTAAGCCCCACTTAGATTTCTTAATTTTGGGTTAGAAAAGGAGGGGCGTCATATACATGGGGGTATCTTATACACAGAAAAATACAGTATCTAGCAGAACTTGAGAGGAAAAAAACGAAGACTGGGATTAAATAGTTGAGTATTTTACAGCTAAAAATTCTCAAGTGATCTGCTGTGAAGTAACCTACAGTGTTTCCTCGAAAATGAGACAGGGTCTTAATATTAATTTTTGCTCCAAAAATGCATTAGAGCTTATTTTCAGGGGATGTTTTAATTTTTTTCATGTACAACAATCTACATTTATTCAGATACAGTCATGTCATCATCTTCTGGTTGTTACACAATGGTGGAGGGTGGTGGGATTTCACTTAACTGAGACTTATTTTGTGGGTAGGGCTTATATTATGAGCATCCTGAAAAACCATACTAGGGCTTATTTTCAGGTTAGGTCTTATTTTTGGGGAAACAGGGTAGATGGGCAAGCATTTCTCCTTGCCACTAAAAAAACTAGTAGACCACATTTCACATGACAGAAAATGCAGTATGTATGCTGCACCAGCCATTTTAGAGAACGGCTTTGTGAGAAGATGATGAGTTGCCATAAAGCGGTAGAGGGAGTACTGCCACATGAAATTCAGGATGATCCAAAGTGTCACTATAAGTAAGCATAAATATTTATTCACCTCAAGCCAGAGCAATGAAAAATACATTTCAAATATGATGGCAATACCAAGATGGAAGGAAGAACATATCGTTTCCTTAGATGATATGTGCAGAGAACAGTACCAAGAGCTGGTACTGTAAAGTATAATCAGGTAGCATAGACAAAAAAGCTTACTGTGTCAGTACTTCTAGCCCAAATAATCACCAATGCTCACATATTAAAACCTCTTTCCTGCTGTTTTCAATGTCCATCAAGCTTCCCTCCTTCCCCATACCCTTTCTTTAATTTATATCCTCCCTATCTCCCAGTGCAGGATTCAAAACAGCAAACAATGTGAACTAAAACAGCTATAACCAAAAAGGCAGCAAATTACTGTAATTTAAAAACAGAATAAAGTAAGTTATTATAAGTAAAAGCAATCACTGCACTGAAATAATTTACAAACCATTTATGACAAGAGAAGAATAAAATATGCAACATCTATTACTGAAAGACCCTTCCTCATCAGTCAGCTAGTGGCCAAAGTTTCATCTCTCTAAATAAAGATTTGTTTATCTAGTGGAAAAAAGACAGCACGGAAGGACCAGCTTAGCCACCAATCTATGAAAGATTTCTGTGTAGCTTATATGCAACATAGCAATCTACTTTCTTGTCACCATAGAGAGTAAAGGTGAAGCCAATCTGAGGCATGACTTAAAAGTGCTCAGAAAAAATGTTCATCTTAAAAATATAACCCAAATAAATTTTGGATATCATCTGCTTATACTATATTCAGATGAATGTAGCAAAGTTCTTTTCATATAAGGCATGGGCTCTTCTACTGAGAGACTGTTCTTTCTTTCAAAAAGGACTTAGAAACCCCACTGGCCCCAAAATCACATTGTCAAGCAATAATACTATAAAGACGACTAGATTATAAGAATGATTGGATCACAACTATTTACTGCATACACAGTGGCTCCAACAGGTACTACTGCTGAGGATCCCAGTATCCTCAGTTTGGTGGAAAGTTTTCAAGAACTAATGATGGCAACTAGAGTCTGTCAAATCTTAAACAAATCCTCCATAATTTGGTTACCTCCAGATGTACTCTGCAAATCCCAAGATCCTTAGCTAGCAATGTCATACTGATAATGGCAGCAGTACTCCAGCATACATGGAGTGGGAAAGGCAACTCTAAACTATCTTCATTATGACTTATTTCTAAATCATTGAAATTCAGTAGCAACTTTACTATCGGGGTAAGACATTCACATATTCATGAGCAGGTAGTAGCTCAAATCCATTCATTCCCTATGTTCACACCCACCTGCGATAATGATTTGTGTAAGAGTGGGTTCCTTTTGATTTTGTTAGTAGTAAAGACGGCAATTCATTTTCCAAGTAAACTTCAAAGCACAATGTGTTGATGAAAAGAAAGCAAGATCAGGGCATTTGATAAAGTAACGAAACCAGGTGGATGAGGGAAGCTACAACTCCACCCTTGAGCCTCAAGACAGAACATCTACTTTTTTTAGAAGTTCAGAGCTTTCTCTAAAATAAGAAAAAGATAAAACTACTTACAGGCCACTGAGCAAGATGCTTCACAAGGTACTAAATTCAATAAAAAAGGGAAACCACAGAAACATGGAGATAAATCATCATGAAGACTCCTCTATTTTCTTGTATAATCAGGATCCCACAGCAAACTTACATTGTTTTTTTCTCTTCCTGCAATCTGCAAAATCCACTTTGAATCCAGAGATGATTATTCATTAATAAACACAAATAACACTTGCTTTGGATTCAATCTCATTATGAAGTCCTACAATTCAGTTACGTCATCACATTATGAAAAGAAAGAGCAAAATATATATTTGAGTACTGTACTAGTAATTCTGATGTCAGGGAACAAGCTATTCATTTAATTATTTCAATATATATTATTATAAAATAGCACTTCTGTGCTGTTTTATAGCTGCCCAGAGTACACTTTGGTCTAGATGGGCAGGGTATAAATGTATTAAATAAATAATAAAACAATAAATAAATATGTTTGCTAACAAAAAGGATCTACTGAAATACTTTAATGACCAAATAACATAGCATCAACCCCTTTATTCCTCATGAGATCCTACACTAACAGGTACACCTATAAGAACACATCAGAGAAAGAGAGCAGTATCTATAAAAACAACTTTGATATTAGCAGCATGTATTTCTTAGCATGTGTAGACATATATACACATAATTTAAGCTGAATGGGAAAAGAAAACTATGCAATCAATTACATGCTTCAAAATGCCAGTTGCAGGAAAGTGGTATCAGGAGACAGGTATCTAGTTGTCTCGTGTGCTCCCACAGGAATCGGGGGGGGGCACTGTGAGATACAGGAAGCTGGACTAGATGGGCCCTTGGCCTGATCCAGCAGGGCTCTTCTTATGTTTAAGATCTTTTACTAAAACAAAGCATCATAATCATCACCATCTTTTAAAATTCTAATTCAAAGGATCTCCAAACTCCCCTTTAAATAATAAATAGCTAAATGCCTCTTTACTGTATACTGGAAGAAAATTCTAGGAAAAATTGGTTGCCTTTTCAGAAACAGTCATATTTAAGTCCATCAGTTAATAGATTTCTTCAGTTACAAGACCAAACCACAGGTTTGCAACTACACTCCAATCTGGAAACATATGCTCAAGGTAAAAGGAATAGTTAATAGGTGGAGGAGGGAATACACATACAGTACAGTACTGTATAGGAATTACCGTATTTTTTGCACCATAAGACGCACTTTTTTTCTCCTCCAAAAGGGGGGTAGAAAGTCTGTGCGTCTTATGGTGCGAAGGTGGAGACTTCGCCCCCACTGGCCCCGTGGGGGGGAGCGTCGCAAGGGTCCGAGGGAGCCTTCCAGGACCCTTGCGATGCTCCCCCACCCCCCACGGGGCCAGCGCAGGCGAAATCGCCAGCTTCCAGGTGGGGGGAACGTTGCAAGGGTCCTGGAAGCTCACTCAGACCCTTGCGACGCTCCTCCCACCGGCAAAATCACCAGTTTCTGGGAGTGTTTTGAGGCTTCCCAAGCCTCAAAACACTCCCAGAAGCTGGCGATTTTACCCCCCCTGGACCCGTGGGGGGTTGGGGTAGCGTGGCAAGAGTCCAAGGGAGCCTCCCAGGACCCTTGCCACGCTACCCCCACCTCCCCACGGGGCCAGCCCTGGCGAAATCGCCAGGTTCTGGGAGTGTTTGGAGGCTTGGGGAGCCTCCAAACACTCCCAGAAGCTGGCGATTTTACCCCCCCTGGCCCCGTGGGGGGGGGGGTGGGGGTAGCGTGGCAAGGGTCCAAGGGAGCCTCCCAGGACCCTTGCCAGGCTGCCCCCACCTCCCCACGGGGCCAGCCCTGGCGAAATCGCCAGGTTCTGGGAGTGTTTGGAGGCTTGGGGAGCCTCCAAACACTCCCAGAAGCTGGCGATTTTACCCCCCCTGGCCCCATGGGGGGTGGGGATAGCGTGGCAAGGGTCCAAGGGAGCCTCCCAGGACCCTTGCCAGGCTGCCCCCACCTCCCCACGGGGCCAGCCCTGGCGAAATCGCCAGGTTCTGGGAGTGTTTGGAGGCTTGGGGAGCCTCCAAACACTCCCAGAAGCTGGTGATTTTACCCCCCCTGGCCCCATGGGGGGGTGGGGGTAGCGTGGCAAGGGTCCAAGGGAGCCTTCCAGGACCCTTGCCAGGCTGCCCCCCCCACGGGGCCAGCCCTGGCGAAATCGCCAGCTGCCAGGACCTTTTGAGAGGCTGGAAAGCTTCTCAAAAGGTCCTGGAAGGTTGATATTTCGCCTATGCTGGCCCCGTGAGGGGGTAGCGTGGCAAGGGTCTGGAAGGCCCCCTCGGACCCTTGCCACGCTCCCCACCCCCCCACGGGTCCAGGAGGGGCAAAATCGCCACCTTCTGGGGCTCTTTTGAAGCTTCCCAAGCCTTAAAAGAGCCCAGAAGGTGGTGATTTTGCCCCCTCTGACCCCCGGGGGGAGCAGGGTGAGTCTCTAAAGGGTCCTAGAACACACTCTAGGACCCTTTGGAGGCTCACCCTACCCCCCCACCAGGCTAGAGGGGGCGAAATTGCCACCTTCTGGGGCTCTTCTGAACCTTTCCAAACCTCAAAAGAGCCCCAGAAGGTGGTGATTTTGCCCCCTCTGGCCTTCAGGGGGTCTGGGTGAGCCTCCAAAGGGTCCTAGGTTGTGTTCCATAAGACAGACCTCTCCATAAGGCTCACCAATTTTTAGGAGAAGAAAACAGATTTTTTTCCTGTTTTCTTCTCCTAAAAGTTTGGTGCATCTTATGGAGAGGTGCGTCTTATGGAGCGAAAAATACGGTAGATAGTTTTCTGTTACATCCAGAAGAGAGTTGTGTACCAGTCAATTGCCATGTCAATTGTCTAGCCACTCGGTCCTATCTATCAAACCTTGTGCTGGGATTGTCTGACAACTCTTGGGAAAAGTGACATTTTTCAGCTGTCAGGATGCACCTTCATGAGCACTAACAACAAGCTTCTCAAAGAATTACCTTTGCCTGGACAATTCCACAGAGCTACAGCTCAACTTCAGCCAATGACTGAGTATTAAGCTCCCCCTCCCATAACAGATACCGAAAACTATAGGCATCAAACTCTCCTTCACATTTAAAATGAACAGCATTTTTTACAAGCAAATGGTTTCATGGGGATATGAGAAACTCCCTTATATGAAGTTAAATCACTCTTCCATCTACCCCACTATTATCTAACTAACTCTATACAGTCTGATATTCTCCATATGTTTTAGATAACTCCCATGAACCGTTGGATAGCTCAGTGTTTTAGGCATCTATCTGGCTGTGGAGCCAGAGGTTGGGAGTTTGATTCCCCACTTTGCCTCTTTGATAAGGGCTGAACTCGATGATCCATAGGGTCTCTCTTCCAGTTCTGCAATTCTTAAGATTATGATATATTTTGCCACTAGCTATGCTTGATGGTATTCAGATAAAAAAATATGGAGGGCATCTGGATCTAGAACTTGGTCTGTACTAACTATCTAAAACAATTGCCTGGGGTTTAAAGCAGGAATCTTTGTTTTTCATCCAGCCATGTATCTGGATGGCAGGGATTGAACCTTGGACCATCGGCATGCCAGACACGTGCTCTACAACTGAACTACAGTTTTACCCTCAATGGGGCCTAAAAGCCATAAATAATAATAAAAACATAGTCTAGCAATAATGCCTCAACAAACCGTAACATGTGGCAGAATTAATTTAATTTAATTTATAATAAAAATTAAAATATTAGTTTTTTTTTATTGAATAAAAAAATTTAAAAAATTTAAATTGCAACTTAAACCAATCTGATTATAAAAATCATTGATTTCTATCCACTCATTCAGCAAATAAAACCTAGAACAAAATTCTCCTTCCTACCTGGCTTCCTCCAGGTTTTAGAGTACAATTCCCAATAAGCCTAAGAGTTCTTGACTAATGTGGTCCGCATTACATGAATTTTACTCTAAAGCAACTGCAGAGCACCAAGCTATAGAAAGGTGATCTGGAGTATTCAGAAACAAGGACTGCAACCAGAGAGCATTGTGATGTTGTTGTAAGACAGAATGAAAGCAGTCTCCTCCATGCAGCCTTGGCTCAGTCTTACACTGCCTGCCCCCAATGAAAAGCTCATTAACAGTTAATTATTACCTAGTCAGAGACATGATCTATGGAGAATCTGGGAGCTGAAGAAAGAGGAAAAGTCACATGACTCAGATCTTACCTTATCAAAGCCAAGTCTACATTTATGCCTCAATACATGCCCCAATCCTCCATGACAATCCTAAAAGGTCACCTATCACATATACTGAGCCAAGAGGAACTGATTTTCCTCTTGCATTTCCTCTGCCAAGGTATATATGAGTGGTAAATTGAAATCCATTCAAACAGAAAGATTTACCCAACTTCTTGATGCATGAAGATGAGTGCAGTATGTCTTGCAAGCAGGCCACCATGGCAAAGGCTAAAAAGATTACCGTGTTTTTCCGTGTATAAGATGATACTTTTCTCTAAAATATTTAGATCAAAAATTTACAGTCGTCTTATACACAAAAGTAAGGAGGGGGAGGGATCAAAGTGCTTTGAGACTTGCCGTCCCACTCCACTTTCTTGCAAAGAAAGAAATTCTGGGTTAAAAAAGTGGGAGGCGTCTTATATGTGGGGGCATATTATACATGGAAAAATACGGTAAGTACTGGAAATGGAAGACTGGATCCCAGAATTTAAAATGCTTCCGACTATCTTCAGCACTTCAAAGACACCTGAGTAATCATTTGTTTTCTTTTCTGTCTTTACTTTAGATATATTTCCTTTATAATAACTCATATTAATATCTGCATCATAGCTTTATACAGAAATGCAAGGCATCGATCAATTATACCCAACACAATTTCCCAAGTAATTTTAATTTTTTTGTCTGCAATTTAAGTTATAAAATTTCTGCACAGAATTCACTCTTGTCCTTTTAAAGATGACTCTAGCAGGGATTTTCAGACTTTCTTGGACTATAGATCCAAAAAACTAACCATTCTGCTAGTTCTACCTGACAGACAGACACTTTACAGACACCTAAATGCTGTTCACCTTAGAGAAAAAGCCTAAATAGTAATGCCTTCAGGCCTAGCTTCCTGTTCAGAAAGAAAGCTCCCAGGTAGCACTGGGGCAAGAACAGCAAGCTTAAGCAGAGCTAGACTTCAAAGCATTCCAATTTAGTTTTTTCTCCCAAGTGAGCTACATTTAGGTGTTAACAAGATCTGTCTGTAAACAACAACTCCCAGAATGGAGGAATTATGGATTCTACAGCCCAAAGCAATCTGAAGATCCAATCCCTATGTGTTACTTCACCTTAAAAAATCCAAAATCATAAAAACACAGAAGAGGATCACAGCTGTTAAAGCACACATTTATTCAGTTCAAATGCACTGGAAGTTAAGAACAGTGGTGAGTTGGGAGCAAAATTAAGGAGCTGAACTGGTGATCTAAATTTCATGCAGAACTGGTTGATTCAGCCCAACCATACAAATGATCTTTTCCTCAGACAAAGTTTAAATAGAAGTTTGTATCATTTGAACTGATACAGTGGGGTCTTGACTTAAGAACGGCTTGAGTTAAGAACATTTTGACTTAAGAACCACTCTCATAGGAAAATATTGACTTGACTTACATACTTAGATTTGAGTTAAGAACTGAAAAAACCCACGTGGGAGGCAGGGAAAGTGCAAAATTTGAACTTTCAGTTAACTGTTGGCCAGTGAAAAGGGTGCCTGTCTACTTCCTCACTCCTCCCAGCATTTAGAGAGTGGATTGGGAGACAGTCTTCAGACTGCCTGGTACTGCCTGGACTGTATTTTCCCTGCCTTCCCTGAACCTTTCTTGACCTAAGAAAAAAAGAAACAAAATATCCCCCTCTAGTGGTCGAAGGCAGAATAGCAGCTTCCCATTAGTTTCTATGGACGGAAAAGAGCAGATACGGATCAAATGGTTTTCAATGCATTCCTATGGGAAATGCAGATTTGACCTGAGAACTTTTTGACTTGAGAACCACCTTCCAATACGGATTAAGTTCTCAAGTCAAGACCCCACTGTATTGGCATTGTTCAGGTGAATAATAAAGATGCTCCATTCACTTTGGATATACATTTTTGGTTTCAGGTACATCATGCATGGCTAGCGGACTGCTGAGATAGCCGAGTGGTTCAGGACCTGTTCCAACTAGGGACTCTAGAATCCTTGGAAGTCTGGTAATATGCTGAACAAGGCAAAGATGAAATCACATCCTTCTTCATCCACATTCCACAAATATGACAGTTCAGTCTAACAATATATTTAAAGCATTGTCTGGTAGTTCGGAATAAAATTCAGCTTTTGTACCTTGCGGGTACAGAAAAGTTGTGTATTACCAGCTGGCTCAATCTCTTTCTTTCATGAGCCATTTAATACAGATAGGTGAGCTTGCCACTGAATAACTGAGAAACTGCCTTATCTTAATGATGATAACACAACAACGAAACTTAGTTGTAGCTGCAGTGAACAACGGTTTACTTCTCTTAACTTTATACTCTACAGATGTGCTGTACCAGAAATCACATTATCTCTTGCCAAAAGGCCCAACACACAGAGAAAACTTTCAGCTACAATATGCTATACAAGTTTCTTGTCAAAACCATTTATTCTATCAGATTTTTTAAAGCATGCCTATTTCTAAGGTCCCAATCCCTTCATTCTGTATTCTATTCAGCTTGACACTTTTACTACAATATTTTGCTGTATTATTTATTAAGTTTTACTTTCTCTTACTGTAAAAAAAATCTCTAGAATCAACTAATAGTGGGAAGTATTATGCCATCAAGTCAATTCTGATTTATAGTGAACCTCTCTAAGTTTTGTAAGTTTTCAGAAGTGGTTTACCAGTTTCTCCTTCTGGGGGCACTCTGATAACACGCAGGATTAAACAGCTATGAGAGCATATACCCTCACGACCAAGGTTCCCTCTAAGCTGGGCACACATGTGTGCGCACGCCTCTCCCTGCCTCCGTGCTGTGATCATATTAGATTCCGGTTGTGTGGAGGAGCAGAGTCACACGTGCACGCAGGAGCAAAGTCATGTGTGCGCAAGGCAGAACCTTGCTCAGTGGAGCTGAAAGTTAGAGGGTACGTTGCTCACCAGCCACATATACAGTGGTGCCTCGCAAGACAAATGCCTCGCAGAGAGAAAAAAAACTTGCAAGACAAATGGTTTTGGCAATGGGGTTGATGACTCGCAAGACAAATGTTCCTATGGCCATGCTTTGCAAGACGAATGTTTTCAGGTTTTTGTTCCTGCCTCATGTTTAAAATCGATTGAAATTTTTAAAATCATCTGCACAATATCTATGGCTTTAAAGAGCACTTAATGAACCCTTTGTAAACCAAATTTGACTTTGTTCTGACTTTTTTTGCCTATAGGAACACATTAATTAGATTTCAATGCATTCCTATGGGAAAACGCATTTCGCAAGATGAATTTTTCACAAGACAACATTAACCGTGGAACGAATTAAATTTGTCTTGCGAGGCACCACTGTACTCTGGATGATCTCCCTTCTTCCAGGAGGCACAGTATGATTGAACTATCAGATACTGCCTCTACAGCCAGGTGCTCCATCCCACTGAGCAACACCTGTTCTACTGAGAAATATTCAAATTGGTAAGCATAAACAAATAAAAATAAATCAGCTATGCCATATGCCAATTTACTCATCAAAAATAATGTGCAAATATCTAGTAATTAATCACCTACAGTGGTGCCTCGCATTACGAATGCTCCGCTTGACGATTAAATCGCATCACGACGAAGATTTTGCGATAAAAAAATCAATTGCAAAACGATGTTCCCTATGGGGGATGCCAAGACAAAAGCTAGGAACATAGTGATTGTAGCCAGTACCTTGCCTCTCAGAAATATTTCAAAAGTTTGAATTTTCTTTTTCTGTTTTACTCTTCATACACGCAGGTCTAACAAAAGGAAGGACAAATACAGTAAGTTACTGGCTAGTCAGAAAAATTCTGACAACACAGTTCCACAGATATTTAAAACATCCTTTTCAGGAAAGATCAGCAAGCAGATCTACAACATCTACATGGTCAGTAGCCGTATTCTCATTAATAGCTTACACAGGAGAAAGCCTGTGAGTCTTGACATCAGGGTGACACAAATATTCCAAGGTTAAGTTGCCCCTCAAGAAATAGCTGCACTATCTTAAGGGTAAAGACAAAGATCCTGAGTGTGGTTAGTGAATAGAATGACAGACCAGGACTCTGGAGAACAGGTTTTGCGTCCCCACGTGGCCATGGAAACTCACTGGGAGTAAAACAGCTCCTTAAATATCTCAGCTTGAAAGCCCTATTAGGGTTGCCACAAGTTGGTTCTAACGTGACAACACAGAATACACACATACTTACTGTTTTTAGTTTTTCAATATTTTCTTGTAATTATATAAAGAACCTTGCAAAGTTTTTAAAGAGAAAGATTAGATAGATAGATAGATAGATAGATAGATAGATAGATAGATAGATAGATAGATAGATAGATAGACAGACAGACAGACAGACAGACAGACAGACAGACAGACAGACAGACAGACAGACAGACAGACAGACAGATCTTTGTCAAATCTGCACCCATGAGAGTAGCATTTCTGAAAGATAATATAGTGGTGAATCAACTTGGGAACGTCATGACATATGACAATTTCGAGTTACGACCAGCTCTAGCTGCAAAATTTTGCTCCAATTTGCGGCCAGAGCTTCAAGCTACAACCAAAACAAGGCAGGGGGAAAAGGCTGGGAATTCAAATTGCTAATTGTTGGTAGGTGAAGAGGCTGCTTCTTTGTAGCTCTTTCACCCCAATGATTAGAGTGAGTGCGATCGGAGGCGGCTTTGGACTGCCTGGTAAAGTAAGGTGCTGCTTTCACAAAACTGTTCTGGATGGGTTTTGCAGAGTGGTTTTGGGCTGGGTGGTGGGATTATGTTTCTATGCTGTGATGGGTCTTGGGGGGTGATTGTTTTTGGGGGGTTTCCCCCCACTTCTGATGGGTATTAGGGGATTTGTATGCTTTTTGGGGTTCCCCCCCACTTCCGATATGTCTTGGGGGGTTTGTTTGCTTTTTGAGTCCCCCCATTTCTGATGGGTCTTGCGGGGTTTGCTTGCTTTTTGCATGGCTTTTTTGCATTTCCGATGGGTCTTGCATGGTTTGTTTGCTTTCTGCCTTGCTTTTTTTGCATTTCCGATGGGTCTTGCACAGTTTGCTTGCTTGCTTGCTTTGGTCAGAACGGATTAATTGCATTTCAGTGCATTCCTATGGGAAATGGCGCTTCGATTTACGACCATTTTGAGTTACAACTATCTTCCGGAATGGATAAAGTTTGTAAATCGAGGCACTGCTGTAAAACCTTTGAAAGCTTTCCTTAGAAAGTTTGAAAGAATGTGGGTGAGGTGCCTGACAAGAGAGCCAGCAATCTCCTGGGAACAGAGCACACAGAGCCTCTGCTTATCAGCACCCTTTAAGTAAACACCAGCTTAAAATGTCAATCCACAGAAGATGTGGCTTCTGAAACAATATAATCCGATCAGTGCCTAAATCTTTTTAATGGACAACTTACAACTGTCTTAAAAAGGATATCTACAGGTCTTTACTGTGCTGTAAATTTAACTGACATGCCAACTTTTATGAAAAGCTGTCTATGACAACTAACATCTTGCAATTCCCAGTTGCTCATTTATTTGCTTTATATAAACATATTCAATATTTCTATCAAGATACAGTAGAAGCAAACTAATGGTGGGTATAAAATAATAGTTCAAAACATACAAACCAAAGACAGAAGTTTAAAAATTATCACACCAGCGTTTCCCCCCCCCCATGGCATGGGGGAGTCAGGGTGTTCCAGTGTGATGCTCCAAAGTCTAAGGGAAAGCAAATATGGCCCCTAAACCTACTAAAGTTGTCCGCTCAATTCTAAATCCTTGCTTTAATTACAAAATAATGTATGTATCACTGTGACAAAGGGCTATTTTATACATTAAAGCAAGGTGATACCCTGGGAGGCACCCACCTATAGGTTTCATGTCCAGAACTGAAATTTCAGCATTTTTTTTACTGCCACACTGGCTGAAATCCAGTACCCCGTTTCCCTGAAAATAAGCCCTAGTATGAGTTTTCAGGATGCTTGTAATATAAGCCCTCTCCCCTAAATAAGCCCCAGTTAAGTGAAACCCTGCCCTCCACCATTGTGCAGCAACCAGAAGAAGAGGACATGACTGTACAATAAAACATCCCTGAAAATAAGCCCTCAATCATTTTTGGAGCAAAAATTAATATAAGACATGGGAAACATAGTAGTAAGTCATAACTAGAGCAGGCCCGTTAAATCAATGGAAAATACAAATGAGTTGACTCACCAAATCCCTGATTTAACAGGCCTATTCTTGTTGCAAAGTACTACTAGAGCTCACCCTCTCATTTGTACCCTTTTTGCTAAAACTCATTTTTCCTATGAATGTCATTCTGCCCTATATTAATTCTCCCCGCACCCCACTTTTCTACATTGTACCTGCTAGAAGAAGCTTTTGCAGCCAATCATGGAACTAAAGATCTTTCTGAAAGTGGTGCTAGGAAGAAATCTAATGGCAATGGTAAAAAAAGACTACACGAAGGGATCCAACATGAAAAATCAGCAGGAGGGAGGAATCACATTGCAGCAGTGTTGACAGCAGCTACAACTAAAAAGGTAAATCACATTGAAGGAATCTGATGGCAGAAGGGCTGTTGCACCCATGAAATTTCACAGATGAGGCCATGCCACAGGAAACCTCTGGGTTGCACAGCTTCACGCTAAACTAAGATTCATTCAATGCTTTATATTCTACAAAGTCTATTGATAACACAACTAGCTTTAGTTTTGGGTGGTGTCTCTGTTGCTGCCAAAACAAAAGTCCAACTTAAGCACATAAGAAGAGCCCTGCTGGATCAGGCCAAGGGCCCATCTAATCCAGCTTCCTGTATCTCACCAGATTCCTCTGGGAGCACACGAGACAACTTGATACCTCTCTCCTGATACCCTTCCCCTGCATCTGGCATTCGGAGGTGCTTCTAAGCCTGGAGATTATACATCCCCATCATTGCTTGTTACCTGCAATGGACTTTTCCTCCAGAAATCTGTCCAAACCCCTTTTCAAGGCATCTGGGTCAGATGTCATCACCACATCTTGTGGCAAGGAGTTCCACAGACTAACATACTGGGGAAATAAAATTTTGCTTTTGTCTGTTCTCACTCTCCCAACACTCAATTAGAGTGGATGTCCCCTGGTTCTAGTATTGTATGAGAGGGAAAACAGCTTCCTTCTGTCCACTTTATCCATCTCCTGCATAATTTTATATGTCTCACTTATGTACCCCTCACAAACCTTTTCTCTAGACTAAAGAGCCCCAAACCCTGCAGCCTTTCATTATAAGGGAGGTGCCCCAGTCCAGTCATTATTTTAGTTGTTCTCTGCTGCACCCTTTCCAGTTCCAATATGTCTTTTTCGAGGGGCAGCAACCAGAACTGTAAGCAATACTCTTACCATCGTTTTGTACAATGGCACTATATTTCAGCGTCTAAAAGCTATTAGGCTAAATGTAAATGATTATACTAACTAGTCCTCAGTGCTCACAAAAAAATTCTGAATTGTTGCAAAGACAAATTGAGGCTTCAAATGAACTGCAACTTGACATAATGGGCTGCAACTCCTGGCTTTAGTGTCCAAACCTAAGAGAACTCTTTGGGTACAGACAGATTTGAATCCAGCAGTCCAAGCACAGTGCACACCCAAGCAATCACATTCCCCTTCAAATAGCCTCAACAATCTGAACAATCTCCCAGACTAGGCAAGGGTTGGAATCAAGGCAGTTGCTTTGGTTAGGAGGTAGTATCCAGGCAATTCCTAGATGTCAAGGGTGACCAGGTACTGCAGTCTTATCTTTCAGAAAATAGACTGAGAGCAGTCCATATCCTAACTCTAAAATTTACATATTTGGATAAAATAGCTTAGTTTATATTTATTGTCCATCTTCAGGGACACATTATATATGACTAGAATGGTGTGACACTACTATGAAGCAAAGCAAATCTCAACACATCATTCACCTGTGACTCTAAATGACAAAAGAATCATAAAGCTCATTTAATGGGAGCAATTGCAAAAGCAAAGACTACTTCCCTCAAACAGTCAAAACTGGCATGCCTTTCTTTGAAGACATGCCCCTACTTTAATGTGTATACAGTACATTGTAATAAGGCTTCCAGATCTATGCCCAACTCAACAAGAAAAAACGACTAATATGAAGGCTCTTAGGTTTCCTCTTAAGTCAGTATTTCCCAGCCTCGGGTCCCCAGATGTTCTTGGCCTAAAACTCCCTGAAGCCTTCGCTACTAGATGTGCTGGCAAGGATTTCCGGAAGTTATAGTCCAAGGACATCTGGGGTCCTAAGATCGGGAACCACTGCTCTAAGTGGACAGGTCTTGTTAAGGGAATTCTCACAGCTGGAAAATGACTAATATAATCTTAACTACCCACTTAATCCAGGCAGCAACAATTATCAGTCCTCAAACCATTTCTCCATACACTGGCTTTCTACTCTTTTGCCCAGACAACATTTTGCTTCTTGGTAGGGCTGACCCTGCACAGGCAATGCATAAAAGGTAAAGAAAAAGTTCAAATGTTGGCAAATATAACAGAGAGATACGGTACAATTTAAAATATTCCCATTCAATATACATCAAGTGACTAACATGACTAACTAACTCACTTAAAGCTTTCTCAAAAGCTGGCATAGTAATGATAAGAGGCAATTTATTTCAAGATCACTGATATAGCACCAATTTAGATACAAGCTAGAGATGACCCAGTATCTATTTTTACTAGCATTTCCTTCCATTTTCCTCCGAATCACACAGGAACCAGGTGACCCATACCTTCAAAATTTTAACAAGGTCAATCTATTTGGGACATTAAGAGCATGCAAAATGTGGAAGTATAAAGATTCAGCAAAAATTCAGTAAGTAGCATATTCCAATTTATGACATCCTTCCTACGGTTTCCTAGATGACAAATACTGAGAAATCATTTTCCAGTCCCTCGTCTTGTACCATGCAGCTTGTGCAACACCGCACAAGTGACAGGACACATAAGCCACAAACACTCTGATGGCTCATGGCTGGCCTCTTTCCCAGGAGGTACTGTGGAGATTTGAAGTTCCCATCCCTAGCTGTGCAGCCAGGCACTCCACTCCATTGAGCTGTATCATCTCTTTATTACCTTTACAATATATCAGAATGTACAAGACCTCTAACTAAGCCCACAACGGGAACCATTCACATTTAGTCCTCAATCAACCCTAAGCAATTTCAATCCCTGGTGTAAATTCTTCAATGCTCATACCATTACATCATGCAGACATCAACATAATAAAAATCCATTAAAAGCATCTATGGAATGCTAGACAACACAGAAGAAACCGATCTACTATTACAATTCTCTTTTCAAAATGCAGTCAATCTAGATGTTAGTCAAGAAGGTATTTATTTATTTATTATTTATTTGATTTATACCCCGCCTATCTGGACTACCAGTCCACTCTAGGCGGCTTCCAATACAAAGTTGAACAAGGTATGCTTATTTACAAAACTGAAAAAAATTCAACAGCATTTCCTATCCCAAAAACTATGACACACTTTAGCCCTTGCAAATGTAAGATTACAGAATTACTTTGCCAGTCACCCATAACAGGCACTTTGTCTAAATAAGATAGTACTCTTTTTTGGACATGACGACTATTAGCGGAACAGAAGATATGAAAATTAAGTGGAAAGTGTCAATGTAGATAAAAACCTTAAAACTTAAGGGAAACCTCTTTAAAGGACTGTAGGTATTCGTGCCTAGGCAACAGTGGTTTCCTTTATTTTTCTGGCAACAACATGACTGCATGGGAAAGGAAAGGAAATGGGAGTGCTTTGGCTATACTTTTAGAACAGTGAGATACATCTTGGATTTGATAACTCAGCACTATAACCCTAAGCCCTGGTCTGCAACCTGGCAGCAGTCTGTGGCCTAGGCAAGACCAGGCCGCGGACACAGATCTCCTGCCCCCTCGCGAGTGCCCATGCGCCCCGCAAGCATGACACGCCCCCACACGAGCATGCCACGCCTCCCAACCAGTCCGCGGTTGGGAAAAGGTTGGGGACCACTGCTCTAACTGAATAAGGTCTCTTCACAATAGCACTGTACAACATTATTGCTGTCTTTTGCTTTATTTTTTAGTGTAACCTTCTCTTTTCCACAAACCTCCTCAGCTTAATGCTTGGCATTAGGAAGAAGACTGTCTTTGAGCTCATGCTGGTGAGCAAAGTATCAGGGGCATGACCTCAACTACTGAGGGGAGAGCTACAGTCCTGATGACTACAGAGTAGTCCACCCAGAGTAATCCTTTGGTCTAGATGGGTGGGATAGAAATCTAATAAATAAATAAATAAATAAATACAGTAAATAAATACAGATTTCTGACTGGACACAAATGTCAGTCAAAAGTTGTGGACCCCTCAGAAAATAAGAACTAACTGTCCTGAAACTATTACCATCAATAAAAAGCTTTGCAACTCTGACACAACAAAATGAAGCAGGAACGAATACTGGGATTAACCAGAACACAAGTTAGTATGACAAACTTGAACTTCAACTGCTAGCTGATTCAGTTTCTGATACCAACTAAGCTTAAAAAAAAAAAAGAGCTTTCCAACAAGCTTGGAAAGACCCTTATAAATGGAAGTACAGTGGTGCCCCGCTTGACGACGATAATGCGTCCCAGCAAAATCGCTGTTAAGCAAAATTGTCATCAAGTGAAAAAAAGAAACCCACTGGAATGCACTGAAATCCGGTCAATGTGTTCTAATGGGGGAAACACCTCATCATCCAGCAAGATTGTCCATAGAGAACTGCCGATCAGCTGTTCTAAATCGCTGTAATGCGAAGCTTCCATCCGGAAAGCAGCCATTTTGAGAAGGGAGGGAAGTCATTTTGCAGAGGAAAGCCATTTTGCGGAGCCGGAAAAAACATTGTTTTGCGAACAAACAGTTCGTGAAGCAGGCTCCTAATTAACGTAAAACAGATTTCCCCCATTGGAACCATCGTTTTGCGATCGGAATAGCAATCACAAAAATGTCATTGGCAAGCGATTTCGACGTCATGCGGGGTAAGCGTCTAGCGGGGCACCACTGTATTCGGACAAGAGTAGTGAGCTAGATTCCTCACCTCAAGCCACTAAAGGAGGGTACGTTGTCACAGGGCAAAATCAAGTGCCACTTTTATTGTTCCCTGTTCTAGAAAACAGCAAGGAAATAAAAGTCCTCTGAGGTGGACTCAGTAGAGCCTGATCAGGACTAAACTGCACTGATCACAAGCCCAGTTGAAAACCTTCTTCATCTCACTTATCTTCCCATTAAAGAAGAGATATTGGATGATTTATCATTTTATCTTGATTAGTAATCAGAGGTTACATAGAGATCAACTCCTCCCCAAGTTTTTCATATCAGGGAAAAAGACCAGGGTGCTTTGGAAGTGGTGGGACTTGAGGATTATCTCCTCAGTAGTCTCACAGCCAAGAACCAATCCTTTAATGCCGTGACCCCCAATCCCCAGCCCGGTACTGGGCCGTGGCCTTAACAAGACCGGGCCACAGAGACAGATCTCCGACCCCCCAACCCACACCCCCGTGCACGCACAGATGCCCCCCATGCATGCATGGGGTGCCCTGCCCACCCATGCACAACCCTGCCCCCCAACCAGTCTGCAGTTCAGAAAAGGTTGGGGACCACTGCTTTAATGGGTTGGATTACTTCCATAAGCCAGACATTCCTCTCTCTTACTTTGCACATGGAGTTAATGAAGACTGCATAGGATAACTTTTCATACCATAGAGTAGCGACAGCACACCTATGGCACGTGTGCCACAGCTGGCACGCAGAGCCCTCTCTGTGGGCATGCGAGCCATAAGTCGCTGGATTGCTATCCCTGGCAGCCAAATCTGAGGAGACGGCTGCAGCCGCAGTTCCTAGCACCCCAACAGGCAGCAGGCCAGGATTTGGAGAAGCTGCTGGGCCGGCCGATTTATAGGCAGGGGCAGGATTGGGCACGACAGAAGGCAGATCTGGAGTGGGGTCTGGAGCACCTCCGTGCCCAGGATTCCCCTTTCTGCCACCACCTCTGCCAGATTGTGGTGTCCCTCCCCCAGTTTGGGCACTCCGGCTCAAAAAGGTTTGCCATCACTGCAGTAGAGAATATACAGTCACTAAGATACACAGTTAAGCATCTGAACATGTAAACATACAAGTATCTAACAGGCTGTTTTGCAACTGTACTACAAGTTCCAATAATGGTGCTTCATTATTTGTCTCGAGGAACAGTTTTGTTCATTCCATCTCTGCTTACTGATCCACATACTGAACAGAGAAACATTTAGGGCTACTTCCCTCTGTCATTATGTTCATTCCCATAAAGAGCTAAGGGAAAGGACAATGAGTAACCGAGTGCCTCAGGAAAGAGTTTTGCCAAAGTTTCCACTGCTATCTGCACTGACACTGAAATATTCAAGCCGTCTGTCAGTGTAAGACTAAAAAGATAATCATCTAATGTCACTGTCCTTTCAACCACTTGCTCAGTTGAAAATATGGTCCTTATTAACCAATTTCTGACCAGAGCAGTATAACACATTGATCAGATCAGTTCAGGTTATATACTTAATTTTTCTTAGGTATATATACAAGAAAGATAATTTTTGAAGCATCCCTCAGAAGGTTCAATGTTTAAATAACTACACACAGTTCCAAGGCTAACAACAGCACTGTATTTAAGTGCTGGTTTAAAAGTCAAAAGCAACTAGCTACTGCATGCAGGAAAGTAACTAGGCTAGTAAAAGAGATAAGCATTCTGTCTCTTCTTGACTTCAAACATAGATAACAAATGTGCTCTTAGAAAATCGAAACCCTGTTTTCTGCACCATAAGAATGCAGCTCTCCATCTCTTCTCTGCTGTCCCTGCAAGCCAGTTAACATTTTTTTGAAGATCTATAACTTTGAGACACTTATATATAAATGAATAATAGACATGACTGGGCTTTGAGTGGCCATGGCAGACAAGACAATGTTGGAAGTGTGGCTGGAGTTCATGCATAGATTGAAATCATTGAACAAAGTCATCATCAATCTGCTCCTGGATAGTCTGTCCTACAACAGAGTGCTGAACAATGGAAGTGAAGCAAGAAAAGAAGAAGGCCAGTCATGGACCTTGATCAATCCTGTTAGGACAAAAGGTCCAAGGGCCTACTTGATCATCCTTGCAGAACTCCTGAGTCAAACCCAATTCTTAACCAGAGAACTGGGCCTAACTTCCAACCCTCCAGACCTTTCAGTTTCCCCACCTGACACTACCATCCCAGCAAAAGTAGTCCAGCCCATGGAGTGCAGAAAGCAAACTGTTCCAAGAGATAAAGCAAGAGAGATCTACTGGATGAAGGACTAAAATACATAGACTCATAGACTCACTTAGCTTTGATTATCTGCAACATCATCTTTGACTACCACAGGAGGAGGCAAGGTGCACCTGAAGCAGATGACCAATCTCCTGAATGAGCTGGATTACACTGCTGAAATAGACACCAACTTAGGGTATGACATATTGCTTACAGCACTTTGCAGCCCAAAAAGCGCACAGGACCAATGACAGCACCTTCCTGGTCCTCCTGTCCTCTAGGAGTTGGGGACTGTACAAAGTCAACAGCCAGGGCAAAGACACAGACATCCTCTCCGCTGACATTGTCTTCTTTACCTTCAACAAGAACTGCCCAGCTTTGCTGAGGAAACCCAAAGTGACTGCCATTCAAGCCTGTCAGTGCAACAATTAACCAATGTGAATTACTCATAAGAGCCTCCTATTTCTAGTTACAACCTGTGCTCCCGTCACAATGTGCAAGTGATGTCATTCAGAAAGTCCACATAGAGAGTAACATTGTCTGCCTTTACTTCCCAATGTTTTGGAGAAGCCACTGGTTCTGTCTTCACTGCCAGGCTTATAGAGTATGTCAAGGAATGCACCTTGAATTGCAACCTAGAAGAGATCTTCCAGAAGGTCTTGCAGTCTTTTGAAAACAAAAACACCCTCCAGATGTCTTTAAAGGACAGAACTATCCTGAGCAGGAAATTCTATCTCTTCCCAGGCCACTAAAGTCACATGAAGAAGTAGCAGCCCAGACTGGCACTCTGCAGGTGTAGTTGACTCCTTGGCAATCACAATGCCCTGCTGAGAATTGGAATTGTAGAGCTGAAAGGGAACCCAAGGGCCATGTAGTCTGACACCTTACCAAAGGAGGAGATCCACAGCTCAAGCATCTCTGACAGATGGGCAGCTATCCCTTAGTTAAAAACCTCTAAAAGAGCCCCCCATCCTGCAAGGTATTCTGTTCTACTTTTGATGTAAGCCACCTTGGATCATTTTTAAGAAGGATGGGGTAAAAATATTTTAAATAAAGAAACAATAAATAAAGTATAAGAAAGCTCCACCATTTTCAATTGCAACCAAACAATACATCAATTGCAACCAAACAATTTCTCTTCTATTGTGTCAGAAACCACAAAAGAAGTTCTAGCATGACTGATGTGGACCTTGTTCAGTGGAGTGATCATAATTCTTATGCACCTCTTTCCTGGGACTATTGTTCTAGTCAGACTACCTTTATCTACAAAATGTTACTACTGTACCTGCGTATTTTTGGCTCCAGAAGCACAGACAGGACATTCTGTCTTCACAGGAATACTTGTGAAGACATTACGAGAATGCAACAGCCACATGGATTTTTCAGGGAAAGTCCATGTTCTGAAAACTTCTACACTAGTCTGTATTATGTTGGATATCCCTTTCACTAGGTCAGTTTCCTCAAAATCGACAGCCCTTCAGCTGAGATGGACTGCAACTCTCATCTTCCTCAACCAGCATATCCAATGTCTGTAGAAGTTGGGATTTTGTTCTTGAGTAGTGGAAACACTGCATTTCATTGCAATTTTTGAAAATAAAAACTGATGTGTGTGCATATGTGTATTTGTGTTTATATAATTCTTAGGAAAAAGGAAATTTACAGCTGAATTCTGTATGCATCTACTTAGAAACAACTCTCACTGAGTTGATGTGGCTTACTGCCAAGTATGTGGGCATATTTAATCATTTATTGAAATCTGTGATTTGAACTGAATCAAATTAAATCAATCCCAATCAGAGGTAAATGCTAAGGAATGACCTAGTAGCAACAGGAAAAACAGACTTCTTGTTTAAAAAAGAATATGCATCAATAACTCCTTAAGAAATCACTTCCTTAATTATGAATGGCAATAACATAATGCCACAAGCATGCTATTTCAAATCATACTTAACAACAACAAATGTTTTATGTACTGTTGAGTCAATTCCAACTTAGGGGTACCCTTTTCAGGGTTTTCTATGTATAAAGTACTTAGAACTAGTTTACCATTGCCTTCTTCTGGGGGCACTCTGGGATTGTGTAGCTTGCTCATGAACACAAAGGCTGGCTCTTCTCCCAGGAGGAAATCCCAAATCATGGCTCTCGTGACAGCTGTTCAACTCATGGAACTATCCAGCTAGTTCACATTTACATGGTTATTGTTGTTATATGCTGTTAAGTTGGAACTGACTTCTAATGACCTTACTGCCTCTCAAGGTAAGTGGCATATTTAAGGAGCAGTTTTACCAGTGCCACCACACCACCCTCAGTAAGTTTTAATGGCTGAGCAGGGACTCAAACCTAGGTTCCCTGTGTCCTAATCCATCCTTCTATCCACAACACCACACTGAGTGTGACACCAGTTTAACTTCTAGGTTTCCAAAAGATACTGGCAGCTTGAATCTACAAATCAAACCACTACACAGTACTTTTGCAGGGCTTTGGAAAACTCAAAACCAACTGCACATGTTCTCCTAGCAATCCTTACAACAGCTCTATAAGGTAGATTATTATTCCGAACTACAGTGGTGCCTCCCATAACGAGCGCACCGTTTAACGATGAATCCGCATACCGATGCGGATTTTACGATCGGATACCGATGTTTCTTTGCATTGCGAGGGGGGAACAGCTGTCCGGTGGTTCGAAAATGGCCGCCGGAACACCCAAAATGGCCGCCGGAACATGGGGAAACACCGCAAAACGGTGAGTTTTGGGCCCATTGGTTTTTTTTTTTATCCGTATAGCAATGTTTCCCCATAGTGAAGGTTAATCCGGAACGGATTAACCTCGCTATGCGGGGCACCACTGTACTGACAAGGGACTGAGGAGACATTCTCAAGAATGCAGGCTCTCATGCTCTGAGAAGAGACCTGAACTGAATTCATAACACACATCACCAGGTCCTCTGAAGTCTTAAAAACATTTTTGGCATCAGACGCTGAATCTACATATGAGATTTAAAACAGATGCCTCAGGTAAAATGAACAATCTTTTACTCTTTCAGACCAACTTTCCGTTTGCTAACAAAAACAACTAATTTGCTCCATAAACCCATACAATTGTAAAATAAATTTATGAGCGTTCACTGGAGAAACAATTTGAAGGCAATTATTTTGTAGGTACTCTCTGAAAAGATAGGGGCCACTGATGCTGTACTGGTTAAAACAAACAAGCAAGCAAGCAAACTTATATCCTGTTAAGCACATTCACTTCAGATATTACCAAAAGAGTCAAGTGTTAAATAATTTGCCTACCTTCCCCTCCCAAACAAGTTTAGTTACCAGTTTCTGTGACATCTAAATCAGCTGAATGTTGGATATTTTTAATACTAGCTGACCTCTAAAATACATACTAACTGAAAGAATAACTCCATATTTGGGCAGGGAACTATCTCATTTATTAAGTTTGTAAGGTCCTTTACAGCATAAGACTGAGAGGGTGGTATGCCTTCTAAAAGAGAGGAAAGCAATATAAGTTCAATAAAATTCAATGTAAGTTTAGCATAGAAGACATAACCAATTGCTTGTAGTAAAAGAAATGATAAATTCCTATTCCAGAGGTTCCCAAATACTCTGGACTCCTGGCTCCCTTGATTTACTGACCACTGGGCCCTGGCTCCCCTGCTCATAGGGGCCCATCAGAGGTCTCAATGCTACTAGGATCAGGATCTCAACACCCCTTCGCAGCCATCCCATCTCCTCTCCCCCTGAATATCCCCCTGAGGGGCCCACCTCCTTCCGGGTCCTGATGGAAGTAACCTATGAGACCACCTGGCAAGCACCTCCACTGGGGACCATAGAGAAGGAACAAACAGATGCAGGCACACAGCCCTCACTTCCGGATCCAGCTCCTCCACAGCCTTCAGAGTTCTATGTTACATCCCTTTTCCTATGGCATCCCTGGCTTAGTTCCCAGGCACCCTCTGGAGCCACGGTGCACAGTTTGGGAACCCCTGCCCTATTCAAACAGCACAAAAAGCTATAGATAAAGGAAGTAAATAGGAATATATCAACCTAAGGGAGAAGGATGAGGTTGGTTTTAACTGCAAACCAACTGCAAACTTATTTTAGGGGAAACAGGGTAGGAAGTTCATAGGGACTACTATATGTAAAAAAAGCAACTGAGACAAAACTATTGGGAGTACACGATTAAAGGTAAAGGTTCCCCTTGACAATTTTTCCAGTTGTGTCTGACTCTAGAGGGCGGTGCTCATCTCCATTTCCAACCCACAGAGTCAGCATTTGTCCAAAGACAATCTTCTGTGGTCACATGGTCAGCATGTCTAGACATGGAATACTGTTACCTTCCCACCGTGATGGTACCTATTTATCTACTTGCACTGGCATGCTTTTGAACTGCTAGATTGACGGGAGTTGGGACAAGCGACGAGAGCTCACTCCATCGCGTGGATTTCATCTTACAACTGCAGGTCTTCTGACCTTGCAGCACAGAAGCTTCTGCAGGTTAACCCGCAGCTCCTGCTTCATAAATTAAGCCATGCAAAAGCGAAAGCAAGTAACCATTCGTTCACAATTTCAAAGCATGTTTTAAACAGCAGAGCACAAGAAAGTCAACTGCAGCTTATCCTTTATGAACACCTAGCTCTTTGATTCATCAAGAAGAGCCATCTGCAACTCTCCTTCTTCTGGAATGTTCCCAAGTTCTTCAAGATTATTTGCACAAACAGCTTATTTATACAATGTACAGGCCTATGGAATAACTCTTTCTCCATCAACACCTCCCTCCCTCCTCTTTTCATACTATCAAATTCTCACAAACTGCACTAAGTTTTTATGATGGGGAGTTCCTGCCCATGTAGCTCAACTAATACTCTGGATGTAAAAACAAGCCTAATTTTCACATTTGCAATTCTATCTATCTCCACAAAAGATCAATACATTACAACATACTGGCTGGAATCATTTTGCTTTATGTAGTAAATTGTACTAAAGTAGGCCCACTGAATATGTGGTGATATGGTGAGCCAAATCATATGTACATTTTACTGGTACAGTGGGCCTACTCCAGTGTAACATTACACTCAACAACAGGACTTCAGTCACTAACCCACATTATATGACATTATCTAGAACCAGTTTTAGGAAAGTCTGATACATAGCCATAGTATTATGAATCCTTTAAACTGATAGCAGACCAAACTTATTTTGAATAGGAGACTGATACCATAATTGATCAGGAATTGTGTATGAACTAACAGAGGAATGATGGAATGCCACACATGAAACAAGGAGACTGCTACTGGAAGGAAGCCGTCTATTTGCAGAAATACTGTATAGATCTTTACTCCCTTCCACCCCAATGAGTCACAGAGGGTTAGTAAAAGCAACTTGCAGGTTAATGTATTTGGAGACAACTTACAAGGCTGAATTACTTGTCATCTGGACATACACAGTAGCATGTTTCAATTATATTTTTTAAAATCATACAGAAAAAAAACATGAACCAAACAAATAAACCTCAGATCTGCTTCCAGCTGAGTTCCCTGGAAAAATTTTAGGCCTCCCTCAGCACCCTTCCAAACATGCTTCTATACAAATAACCATTAATTCCGGCTGTCCACAATGCTCAGCTGATTCATTCAAAAGTGACATTAGATTCTAGTTCCTATTAGTTATTGTCTCTGCTCAGACAAGCAAAACAGCTGGCTTTAAAAAACTGCACTACTAAACCACACTATTAACTTGAATTTTCCCTACTGCTTCCCCAGTCATAATAACATAACAGAAGCCCTGTTGGATCAGACTCAAGGTCCACCTAGCCCAATGCTCTGTTCCCACAGTAGCCAACTAGATGTCTATAAACATTACACCAATAATGAACAAGAGCACACTCTCACACTATTCCAATACAATACATAGCAGAAACAAATTACCAAGTTTTCTACTATTTCCCTGTTTTAATTAACTATTTAGTTTGATTCTTAAATTATTTATACAAGTTCATTGGCCAAAATATTTGAAGCAAACTGAGAAAACCATTACAAACCAGACATGTTTTCTCCAGCTTCAGAAAAACTTTAGGGACAAGAATAACACTAGCTAGATTTTGAACATCACCCTCGTAATACACTTTTTGTGAAAACTCTCTTTTCTTTTTTACAATAGTTGTGGACAAAACAGCTCTGTCCCATCCACCTCCTATGCTGCAATACTGGATATTCCAGCATTTCTCACCATTGGCTATGCTGGCTACAGCTGATAGGACATACCTTGTATCCATAATCTGGAAAGCTGAACTTCAGCCCATTTTAAAATTTGCTTATCAATACTGTATGTTCAAAATAATGTGTTTAAAACATCTATTTTGTGATCTGTTTGATTGTAAAGCGTGATTTTACATGACCTGAGATTTGTTGAGTCAGAGCTAGCTAGCTAGCTAGTTTATTTATTTATTTTATTCGTTTATTTATTTAGACTTCTACCCGCCCATCTAGACTGAAGGTCTACTCTGTTGCACTGGGCGGCATTACAATTTTTAAAAACAGTAAACCCAATGCAAAATACTACTGTCCTTTATTGACAAAGTTGAGACAAAACATCAAGGAAAAAAGTCCAGGACAGCTTTCCAAAGGTGTCATCCTGTTGCATGACAACGCCTCATCACACAGTGCAGGTGAAACAATGGCAAAACTGACGTCCTTAGGCTTTCAAGTGATGCCCCATCCACCCTATTCTCCCGACCTGGCTCCTTCTGACTATTATCTGTTCCCCAAACTCAAAAAAACACCTAAAGGGACAATGATTTGGGAGTGTTCTGGAGGCAATTAATGCTGCAAATGAGTGGTTACACCAGCAATCGGAATAATTTTATTTGCAGGGACTTAAGAAGGTGCAGGACAGATGTCGCAAGTGAACTGACTTCCTGGAGAATATGTAGAATAGTCTGGCAGTTACAGCTTCCTAGCTCAATTTTTCTGGGAAAGGCTCAATACTTCTCAGCACCCCCTCGTAAACTCACAAAAAGGGTTGCCATAAGTCAAAACTGACTTGATGACATACTATTATACTGCTGGCTGGATTGCTCAGAGAGTTAGGTATAGGAAGTGAATTCCTCACTGTGTGTCACAAAAGTGCCATCCTCTACAGCCTTGGGCAACCTGCACAGTCCCAGGACGCCCCCAGAAGGGAATGGTAAACCACTTTTGAGTATTCTCTACCTAGAAAAGCTTGAAAAGGGTCACCGTAAGTCAAATTTGACTTAACAGCACATTATGCCAGCTAGATAACTGAGTGATTTCGGTTTCTGACTGCAAAATCAGAGGTTGAGAGTTTGATTTCCCACTTTGCCTCCTGGGAGAAGGGCCAGCATGTGTAATCATGGGCAAGCTGCACAATCTCAGAGTGCTTCCAAAAGAAGAAAATAGTAAACTATTTCTGTGCATTCTCTAATTTGACAACCTAGGAAAGCATCACCATAAATTGGAATTGATTTGATGGCACACAATTATTAAGCCTGACTTGATAGCTCAGTGAGTTTGGTATCTGGCTGCGGAGCCTGAGGTTCGGGCATCTTAGAAGAGCCAGCCTGTGTGGCCTTGGGCAAGCTGTACAGTCGCAGGAAACCTCCAGAAAAGGGGGAAAGTAAACCACTTCAGATTACTCCCTACCAAGAAAATCCTGAAAAAGATTGCTGTAAGTCAGAATTAGACTTGACTGCACAGCACTGATATTATTAAAGTCACATTGGATCTAGGCATTAAGTCTATATGACATAGAAAATTATCTTCTCATTGTTACTCAAATGATACAGCTGTAATATCAGCATCTAACTGGTAAGAAACTGCCACTCAAAAATTCATCAACATTTACAAAAATACAATTTATATATTGCATATTCCTGTATCAAGGGGAAAGAGACCACTGTTCAGATTCCAGGAAAGACATCTTCCAAAGATTGTGGAATGCTGCCATGGGACACTCTGTAATCCTATCTACTTGAAACAGCTGATGAAAACACATTATTAAGAGTACAAGTTGATCTAGAAACACATTATTAAGAGTACGAGTTGATCTAGAAAAATTCTTCATTAAATTTTGGCTCAAACTGATATTGATAATGTAACTTTTATTAAGCTATTCTCTCAGCTCTCAACCAACATCTGTAAATAAAAGTATACTGGCCTACCTTAAAAATATGCTGTGAAGATCACTAAAACAACGAAATAAGGAACATTTTTACACAGGGAGAAAAAAAACCCTGTTTCCCTGAAAATAAAACGTAACCTAAAAAAAGCCCTAGTATGAGTTTTCATGATGCTCTTAATATAAGCCCTATCCCTAAAATAAGCCCGAGTTAAATGAAAGCCCACCCTCCACCAGGGACTCATTGTGCAGCAACCAGAAGAAGATGACAGGACTGTACAGTGGTGCCTCGCTTAGCGAGCGCACCGTATAACGACGAATCCGTATAGCGATCCCCTTTTTCGGGATCGCTATACGGAGCACCCAATCGCCGCACCTCGCATTGCGACGATTGGGGAGTCCGGCCGCCATTTTGGAGCCGCGTTTGGCGGCTCCAAAATGGGCGCCGGATGACCCGAAATGGCCCCGCGCGGCGTTTTCGCGCCCTTGGCAAGCGAGGGGAGGGCGCGAAAACGCGGCGCGGGGCCATTTCGGGTCCGTTTTGAAGCCGCAAAACAGCTGTTTTGTGGCTTCAAAACGGCCGCGGACGACCCAAAATGGCCCCGCACCGCGTTTTCACGCCCTCCCCTCGCTTGCCAAGGGCGCGAAAACGCCGCGCGGGGCCATTTCGGGTTGCTCGCGGCCGTTTTGAAGCCGCAAAACAGCTGTTTTGCGGCTTCAAAACGACCCGAAATGGCCCCGCGTGGCGTTTTCGAGCCCTCGGCAAGCGAGGGGAGGGCGCGAAAATGGCTGCCCGGGGCCAGGAAACTTCTCTAAGTGGGAAGTTTAGGGCCGATTTGGAACACATTAAATGAAGTTTAATGCGTTCCAATGGCTTTTTACTTCCCGCTTAGCGAAGATTTCATATAGCGAAGGTTAATCCGGAACGGATTAACCTCGCTATACGGGGCACCACTGTATTTGAATAAGTGTAGATAGTTGTACATGAAAAATAAAACATCCCCTGAAAATAAGCCCTAATGCGTTTTTTTGGAGCAAAAATTAATATAAGACTCTGTCTTATTTTCAGGAAAACACGGTGTTAACAAATTTCTCAACTGAAAATGTCTGAGACTAAATTTTATTTAGTTGAAGCCAGTGAGGACCCTTTCGCTTAGAGAAAAACAAGGCACAATTGCAATGCAGTTATCTGCAATCCTTGGGGGAGGGGGGGAAACATCATACTATCAAGGTTCCCTCCAAGCCATGTGTATGTGTGCGACTCCGCCTCCCTCCATGCAGCCTTCTTCCTCCTCTATAGAGTGATCATGTTCAATCTCTTAGGTTCTGTTTGCAACGGAACCCTGCGCTGGGGGGGAGGCAGAGTAACAACACACACAGGGGCAAAGTCACAAGAGAGAGGCGGACCCCCAACCAGCGGGGCTGAAAATTAGAGGGGTCATTGCATACCGTCTTTGTCAAATATCTCATTCATTCATACCATGCAAAAATATCACAAGCAAAATATAAAATGGGTCAGAGCTATTTCTTTCTATCCAAAAGAATTTAAGTTTGGAATCAAGACAGGCTTGTAAATTACAACATACCATGACTATCACCAAGACTGAAGTATCAGAAACCATGTTTCCAAAATATTTAATGGCACAAAAAACTTACCACTTTGCTTTTAAACAAAAAATTTAAAGGACGTGTCAAAAATAGAAATAAAATTATTTTCCAATTATGCAATCTAAACTTAGGATTCTAATGCTAAAGATAGATAGTTAAGAAGTGCCACTAAAAGCAACAGGATTTATTTCTAAGTGATCTCACTAAAGTGTCACAGTCAAAAGAGGCAGGGTCTACATACATAGCTAAATAGGAGGCACATGAATCCCTCAGTGAGTTGGACCTCTTGCAAAATTAGGGCTTTTCGAAGGAGAATCTGACAAAGTGCTAGAAAACACTTTTATCAAACATATTCTCAGATTTTCTTGAACAAACAGTTCACAGAACAAATGTTTAGAATTAAAGTGAGGTCAGATGCATAGAAGAGGAGGAAAAAACTTCTGGATTTTGGAAGAAAGATTTCCATACAACTTACCTGAACAGAATAGTAAGAAATGAACCCACCTCTAAGCAGTGGATCATAGCTGCTTAATTGTTCTCCCAGCCTTCCTCTCAAGAGCTCCAGGCATTCATGGTTTCCCCCCCCCCCTCACGTAACATAGGCTAAGCTGAGCCATACTGACACAGCTGTGGTTACCCACTAAATCTCATGGCCAAGTGGGGATTTGATCCAAGTTCTTCCCAATCCCAGTCCAACACCCTGATCACAATCAGAATTTCTGACTCCTAAAATAATGACAATAGTTTCTCAAACATATTACATGTGCGGCAAGAGAAATTTCCACAAGCCAAGCACTGTCATAGACTTATTGGTCTGTCCTGCTTCTAACCCTCCATTAAACACATCATTACAGCATTGTTTCCTCACTTCCACAGAAATCTTAATGAAATATCTCAAACCTTTTTGTGACTCACTACGATAGAGATACTCTGAAATCATATCTCAAACCTTTCCTGATCACCATAGACAGCATATTGTCCAAGGATGTAAGTCTCCTGATATCCTAACCCAGTGATGGTGAACCTATGGCCCCTTTCTGTGGGAACGTGAGCTGTAAGTCGCCTGACTGCTACTTTCCCTCCCCCCTGCAGCCAAACCTGAGAAGGCAGCTGTAGCCACAGTGCTGGAGCCCCGCAGCGCTGGCAGCAGATCCGGAGTGGGGCCTTGAGGCACCTCCGTGCCCATGATTCCCCCTTCTGCCGCCACTTCCACTGCTGCCCGCCGCCTGCTGTCCCCCCCCCCCAAGTTTGGGCACAAGCATCTTAACTGGGAAGCATGAAAAATAGTTATAACACACAATCCAAACCTTTGTAACACATTACTCTTCAGAAAAACAAGTCTCACTCCTACCTAGACTTTTAGACTGTGGCATATGCTATCCTGTATCATGTAACTTTCTAGAAAAGGTAGCAGTGCAAGAATTCTGGTCCTGGAGCATAACCCCTTACTGCTGGTCCTAATCCAAGCTCACAAGAGACACAACATTTGCTGTTGAACAAAGAGGTTGTTTGTTTGTTTGTTCAGTTGTTTAGTCGTGTCCGACCCTTCGTGACCCCATGGACCAGAGCACGCCAGGCCCTCCTATCCTCCACCGCCTCCCAGAGTTGTGTCAAATTCATGTTGGTTGCTTCGATGACACTGTCCAACCATCTCATCCTCGGTCGTCCCCTTCTCCTCTTGCCTTCACACGTTCCCAACATCAAAGTCTTTTCCAAGGAGTCTTCTCTTCTCATCAGATGGCCAAAGTACTGGAGCCTCAGCTTCAGGATCTGTCCTTCCAATAAGCACTCGGGGTTGATTTCCTTTAGAATTGATAGGTTTGTTCTCTTTGCAGTCCAGGGAACTCTCAAGAGTCTCCTCCAGCACCACAATTCAAAGGCATCAATTCTTCAGCGGTCAGCTTTCTTTATGGTCCAGCTCTCACTTCCATACAACACTACAGGAAAAACCATAGCTTTGACTATTCGGACTTTTGTTGGCAAGGTGATGTCTCTGCTTTTTAAGATGCTGTCAAGGTTTGTCATTGCTTTCCTCCCAAGAAGCAGGCGTCTTTTAATTTCGGGGCTGCTGTCTCCATCTGCAGTGATCATGGAGCCCAAGAAAGTAAAATCTGTCACTGCCTCCATATCTTCCCTTTCTATTTCCCAGGAGGTGATGGGACCAGTGGCCATGATCTTAGTTTTTTTGATGTTGAGTTTCAGACCGTTTCTTGCACTCTCGTCTTTCACCCTCATTACAAGGTTCTTTAGTTCCTCCTCACTTTCCGCCATCAAAGTGGTATCATCTGCATATCGGAGGTTGTTGAGATTTCTTCCTGCAATCTTAATTCCAGTTTGGGATTCCTCCAGTCCAGCCTTCTGCATGATGTATTCTGCATATAAGTTAAATAAGCAGGGTGACAGTATACAGCCTTGTCGTACTCCTTTCCCAATTTTGAACCAATCTGTTGTTCCATATCCAGTTCTAACTGTTGCTTCCTGTCCCACATATAGGTTTCTCAGGAATGGATAAGGTGGTCAGGCACGCCCATTTCTTTTAGGACTTGCCATATTTTGCTGTGGTCCACACAGTCAAAGGCTTTTGCATAGTCAATGAAGCAGAAGTAGATGTTTTTCTGGAACTCTCTGGCTTTCTCCATAATCCAGCGCATGTTGGCAATTTGGTCTCGAGTTCCTCTGCCCCTTCGGAATCCCGCTTGTACTTCTGAGAGTTCTCGGTCCACATACTGCTGAAGCCTACCTTGTATGATTTTGAACATAACCTTGCTGGCGTGTGAGATGAGTGCAATTGTCCGGTAGTTGGAGCATTCTTTGGCACTGCCCTTCTTTGGTATTGGGATGTAGACTGATCTTTTCCAGTCCTCTGGCCACTGTTGAGTTTTCCAAACTTGTTGGCATATTGAATGTAGCACCTTAACAGCATCATCCTTTAAGATTTTAAATAGTTCCACTGGAATGCCATCACCTCCACTGGCCTTGTTGTTAGCCAGGCTTTCTAAGGTTGACTTAGTGTCATTTACTGCAGGAAGGTCAATGGTTCAACACTGAACAGGATACAGCTCTCAGCTAAGGAATTCTCAGGTGTCTGTCTGGTTCTGTCAACGAACTAGATTTTGTTCAGTAGTTGAACTGAGTCAAGTGCACTTTAGCTTTCACTTTTCTATAGCACAGCTGAGTCATGTACTATTTTAATAACCTTTTCAAACAGAAGACAGGATTGAAAAGTTTAGAATGAACAAAGCTATGTGTCTAGGAGGGCAGGGTAGAAATCTAATAAATAAATAAATAAATAAATAAATAAATAAATAAATAAATAAATAAATAAATAAATAAATAAATAAATAAATGTTCTTGGGCAACAGCACCTTATCCTACAAGATCACTAAGAAAAAAGCATGATCTGATTTCTTAAAAGTACTGCAGGGGCATAGACCAACTGCTTTTGAACAATATTCTGCAGTAAAATGACAGAGTTTTACTGCAAATGTTGGAGTCCTATTTATTAGTGATGCCCAGATAAGTGCAATACTGTATACTGCAGCAAGCACATTGCCATTAGTTAGTGAACTGCCATTTGTATCCACCTCACAAATCAGTAATAACTTATAATGCTGTGGTGACTTGCTCCTAGTTAACAAGTTGCTGTTAACAAGCACCAATTTGTTAACTAGGAGAAAGTCAGGACTGCAGCTTATACCAGCGTAAATAACAAATAGTCTTCTGGCCAGTATGTAACTGACTAAGAAACTAGGAAAGAGGCATACATTTAGCATAATCATTTGTCTCCAACGTAGTACTAGTTCTAAAAAAAGCATAATCCAGAATGGTGCACAGCATTTTTAGAGACCAACATAGAATGCTTCTTTGCAAGCATGAGCATTTTAGTTTTGAGACTATCCACATATATTCTTGGATCAGCAATTGGCTTCTGTAAGCTTTGCACAGTCATGTTCTGAAACAAAAACCCACAGAAACATTTGGAAGTTTAGCCTCTAATGTGCACAGGACTGCAACCTGAATTTGATAATAAGCACCAACTATTTCAGATCAGGGTGGATTTGAATGAGTAAATTCATCTAGATGGGTGGTATAAAAGCCAAATAAACAAACAAATTTTAAAAAATCAATTTAAATAAATAAAAATCAGTTTTTTATGATTTAAATAATAAATGATTCTTTTATTTAAATCATGATTTAAATCAATTTAATTTTAAAAAATGACTGACTTTTATCCACCCTGTTTCAGAAAGTAATGAAACAAATAAATAAACCAACAGATACCCGGAGGAGTCCTGAAATACAGTATCAAGAAAGCTGTATGGACATCTCCATCCCCCAGCTTCTGCTGGGAAAAGTCAAGATTCTCAACCTGTTTCCAAATTCATGTTAGTTTTGCATTGCTAATCTGTCTTCAAGGGGAGCAAAAAAGGAGGGAAAAGGAGTGAACATGCAAACAAAAGGCTTTTGGTTGTTGTGGGTTTTTCGGGCTTTTTGGCCATGTTCTGAAGGTTGTTCTTCTTGACGTTTCAACAGTTTCTGTGGCCGGCATCTTCAGAGGACTGGAGTAGGAACTCTGTCCATGCTCTGTTGGTGTTTGTTGATCAGGCAGAGATGCAACAAGAAAGGATAGTGGGAAGAGGGTGGGCGTGTATCTGTTTTGCCAAAGCAAAATGTTGCGCCAAGAGGAAAAAAGTTTAGTGCTCTTGTTTTTCTTTGGCAGAACAGTACTGTATTCCCAAACTGGGTCATGAACCAAACCATGAACCATTCTTATTTGTCAGTTTTTCTCATTCGTAATTCAGTTCATGCTCATAACTCTTGGCAGTAAACTGATGCTCATTAGGGCACTGACTACATTTCTCAGCCGTATGTCTATGAACAATCACCTCCTTAACAGGAAGCAATTTTCCATGAGGAATTATGCAAGTTCCCTTATGGAAACGTAAACTGACAATAGAATTCTGGGCTAAAAGTCTTATAGAACAAGTGGTAATGTGATACAACTTACCACTTGGAAGCATATAGTTCTAATCAAACTGATGAAGTAAAACTTTCTATTTGTGATAAAAGTCCAAAGTGCTGCATCACCTTTACCAGTATACACCTTTGGAAGTGAATACAGTGGAACCTCTACTTACGAACGTCCCTACCTATGAAAGATCCAATTTACGAACAGCTCTGGCCGCAAAATTTTGCTTCTACTTGCGGCCAGAGCTTCAAGATACGAACAAAAAAAGGAGGGGGAAAGGGCAGGAAATTCAAACCATTGGTGCCGAAGAGGCTGCTTCTTTGTAGCTCTTTCACCCCAATGGTTAGGAAAAGGGAGGCTCAGCGTCCGGGCTTCCAGCGCTGCTGCTACCACCACCACCGCAGGCTTTCCTGGGGTTCGCCGCAAGCGCCGCCTTTCTCCGCCGACGCGGCCAGTCTACCAGCTCAGGAAAGCCTGAGTCAGCGGGGTGGAAACCCTGGCCCGGCAGCAGATAGTGGCGGAGAAAGGCAGCGATTGGGGCAAGCCCCAGGAAAGCCTCCCATGGCAGAGGAGAAGCCGCACAGTGGGGGAGAAAGGCGGCGCTTGTGGCAAACCCTGGGAAAGCCTGCAGCGGCAGTGGAGAAGCCCTGGGCCGGCAGTGGCCTGGGAGGCCTCCTGGCAACCGCGGTTGCAGCGGTGGAGGTAAGGTGCTGCTTTTTAAAAACTGTTTGGGGTGGCTTTTGCAGGGTGGGATTGTCCTGGTGGGGTAATGTTTGTTTTTTATTTGTTTTGTTTTTGCAGCCCCAAGGGCTTGCAGTGTTTGATTGACTGACTGACTGACTGACTGACTGATTGATTGATTGATTGAGAGAGAGAGGTATTTTTTTCCTTCAGCCGGAACGGATTAATCGGTTTTCAATGCATTCCTATGGGAAATGGTGCTTCTACTTACAAATGTTTCAATTTACGGCCTCCATTCCGGAATGGATAAAGTTCATAAGTAGAGGTACCACTGTATGTAGAGGCGCCGGTAGCAAGTTGAAGCATTCGTTCCCATAGGAACTATGCAAAAGCGGTTAATCTGTCCTCTACCACTAGGGGGAGAATTTTTCTTCTTTTAACCTAAGATAACTTAGGTTTAAAAAATGGCAGGAAAGGAGGGACGGAGAGAGGGAACAATGGGGAAAAGAGGAAAGAAAGAAGGTCATCACTGGAGCACACAGACCCCTCAGACAACGGTTTGTGCTGTTAAGCACAAAAAGGGAGGGGAGAGAGAGAGAGAAGACAATTGGGGGGGGAGAGAGTTTGGAGTCTAAAACACCTTTTAAACAAACACATTTTAAACCAAGCACCTTTTAAACCAAACCAAGCACCTTTTAAACAAAACACATTTTAAACCAACACCATTTAAAACCAAACACATTTTAAACCCAACCACCAACACCTTGTTCCAGCAAATATACCCCCTCAGCACAAAATGAGAGCATATATATATAGAGAGAAGACAATTGGGGGGGGGGGGGACTCTGAGTCTTAAAAAAAATTCAGAGTCTAAACTCCATTTTACACCATGCCAGCCACCACAGTAGCCCCTCACAGAATATTTTCTGATTTTTAACCAAAATGACTTTGGAGCCATATTTTAAACCTACACATTTTAAAACAAACGAGAGGTCACAGTACACAAACCCTAGGAGCCACAGAATGCAAAAATAAATAAATAAAATTTACATTTTAAAATTACAGTCTAATTTTCACATTTAATTTTAATTTAATGTTATAGTCTACTTTTCACATTTTAAACCCACATTGCAAGACCCATCAGAGCACAGAAACATAACCTCCCCCACCTAACCCAAACCCAAGCTGCACAAACCCTGTACAGTAAATACAATGTACTCACCCAGAACAGGCAATCTCTCTGTTTTAAAAAAGAAAGTCAAAAATCCAAAAAGCAAAAAGTTTTTTAAAAAGCCAAAAAAAAAATAATACAGTACGTACAGTACAGTACCAGGCAGTACAGTACGTACCAGGCAGTCCAGTGTCTCTCTCTGTATCCTCATTCTCTAACCACTGGGGCGAACAAGGTACAGAGAAGCAGCCTCTTCAATGACCAATGGTTAATTGAAAGCAGTTCAAATTTCCCATCCTCCCTGCCTTCCCCATAATTTTTTTTCCGGTCATAAGTCAAAGCTCCGGTTGTAAGTTGAAGCAAAATTTTGTGGCCAGAGCTGTTTGTAAGTCAAAATGGTTGTAAGTAGGGGTGTTCATTAGTCAAGGCACCACTGTATATAATTAAGAAACCAACCTGGGGTCACAACCCCCAAGGATGTCGCAAAGTGTTTTTGAGGCAGGGAGGTCACTGTGGTTATTTTTAATTGCAATTATTTTTATATTTATTATATTAGATATGGTATACACAATGCTGTTTTACTTTAATTCTTTTGACTTACAGAGGCAATCTAGAGTTCTTAGTTATTTGTGTCTCCCTTTGGGCAGATTTCCTTTTATGCATGTGCATCACTCCTACGCCATCTGAAAAAGCTGCTCTCACTTGCTTCTCTCTGCTCTTCCACATCCACTTTTGGAGGACTGACATCGGACCTTCAAACCTGATCACTAGCCTGAATGAGGTGAACGCACGATGCTCACCAATGCCCAAGACGGTGGCAGGATTGAAAAGATGTTGCAGCGGCATCACCTTTGCTCGGCCTGACACTTGTGGGTGCAGCAATGGTGGCACAGTGAACAAGAGGAACCGGCTGATGAAATGTCTCTGAACCCCACCCTGAGTCATGGAAGAGGAAGGTGAGAGGGGCATAAACCTGAGGTGAGAGAGAAGAACCGGGGAGGGCATGGGGCCCACAGCAGGGACCATGCAGGTGGTGTTTATTTGAGCTTTAGAGGGAAGGGATCTTCACTGAGTGGCCTTTTCGGGAGGAAGACATATTAAGGGAGGGTCATTTCCACCTCCAAAAAAGTCAATTAAACTCAAAGTATATTAACATTTTCCCTCTCCTCAAATTTTATCTGGCAGAGTCAGATTTACACCCCCCCCCAATTATGTATTATTACATTAATATTAACACATTAGGTTAGAATTAGATTCTAATATTAACACATTAAGTTAGAATTATTCTGAAAAATCTATTTTAATGTTTTTTCTTTATCCTATTAAAATGGATCTTGGATGTCTCCAGGAAACTCTGTGTTGAAGCTTCGTATTAAAGAACATGTCGCTAACACAAAGACCATAATAACAGCAAAACTCCAAAAAGTGTTGGCCATTTTCGTTCATCTTCCCAATGCCAAAATGGCCAAGACAAGTGGGCCAAGCTGAAGGCCTTAGGAATGGACTTCAACAGATGGGAAACCTTGACATCTGAGCATTCAGCCTGGAGGCAGGCGGTGCATCACAGCCTCTCCCAATTTGGAGACCCTTGTCCAGCAGGCTGAGGCAAAGAAGCAGGCCCGAAAGCAGCAAAATCAGACAGCTGGACAGGGGACAGATTGTATTTGTCTTCAGTGTGGATGATATTGTCACTCTCGAATTGGCCTTCTCAGCCGCACTAGACGCTGTTCCAAGTCCTCCATACAGACCATGTTACCATAGTCTCTCAAGACTGAAGGATGCCTAATTTAATTAAAATGGCTTGTTATGCAAATAAAGTGGGGTGGGCTTGCAGGTTACATGGCTATTATAAAAGGGGCCCTAACTTGAAAAAGGTTGGGGAACACTGATATAAACATTAACAACATTCGAGTAATTAACTTCAACTCATCAAATAACTTCTACTCACTCCTAATTTCAATCTGGTATTCACCAGTACCATGTTTATGTAACAAATGTGGTTTCAAAAAAAGGAATAGAAAAAAACAAAGTCACAAAAGAAAAGAGCGGAATAATTTGCCAAAACTAATATTGTCCGAGTTATGGTCACTGCTGCCAAGTAGCATAAATGCTTGCAACACCTGTTTTAGCCAGGAATAATGTGATCAGACTTTAATACTAAGCTCTTCTGCTTGTTGGTGGAGAGCCCCTGTGCAAATGGATCCAAAGTATATGCCAATAACCTCTGCAGATCTTACTACCAGAAACAGGAACTCAGCAACAAATAAGGCTGTACAGGTTTTGTTAAAAATTTACGAAGGAAATAGTACATATTGATACCATGGACAACAGTTATCAATTGAAATGGCTTCATTTGTTATCAACAATATTCACCTTTCTACAAAAACACACACTAATAAATTGCACTTGTATCATATATTCCTGTATTTATCTTACGAAAAGATAAAGGAAAAAAGTCCAACTTACTTCACCTGCTAAGTCTCCCAAGCACTCAGTGTGCTGATTACTACACAGAGCTCTCTAAAAACAACCTCTGGGACTTTAACCTGCAGATGGTTCATTCCTGAATTAGTTCCAATAAGCAAGCATTATGAAACTTTACATTACACTTTATGAAACACTGAGACATTTGTACATGCTAAACTCTATTATTTAAGATTATCTTTATACCACTGCACCTGCAGAAAAGCAGTCCTCTACTTTGAGTGGAGAGACAATTATTTCAGCCAGGTGCTGCAGAAATGTTTCTCTTCCAGAAGTCAGAAAAATTTGATGATTCATCATACAGTACAGAAGCCTATGACTAATCTTTGATACACAATTTAAACAACTGGGGAGGCTTCACAATAGATATCAGTTCCAAATTGTTCATTTCTCTGAACAGCACCAAAATGAGTTCAGATTTCCCGTCTATTAGATACCCACAAAATATCATCAAGCTGAGGATTTTTCATGTTACACTCTTCTTGGCAGTGCCTCCAAAATCTTACATTTGGAAAGAGAATATATTACGAATAAAAGAAGCAGCTTCCTAACATTGTCAATATACAGAACAGTTTCTGATTCATCTAAAGCAGTTAATGGGAAGCAAACTGACAGCGAATTCCAGAGTGACCTCAGCACCTCAAAATCTCTCTGTACCCCAAAATTAATGCTTAGACCTCTTCGACTGAAATCTAAGAAAGAACCTATCAAGATGACTGAAAGTCCACATGCCGGTGCGCCTGTCTACTTAAAATACAGAAGGGAGAGGTGGCCAGCTATATTAATCTACAAAAGAATAAGCCCACGTGGACATTTCAGACCTTTGTCCCACTTTCATTATAGCAGGGTTTTTATCCAGCACGTGCGTTTTCGGGCTTGGGAGCAAGGGGGGGTGTGTTATGGCGTATGGGGAGCGTCCCTCACCGCCAAGAGAAACGACTATACGTTACAGTCAAAAGAACGGAGACGCACATGGAAAACGTGGGAGTCGGAAGGCCCAATCTCTCTTTTTTTTTCCCCTCCCTTCCTCTCCTCCCTCTCTATCCTCTCTCTGCCTTTGACGCAGGCTTCGCTGTCACCCTGGGCCTCCAACAAGTCTCTGGCCGGGGAGGCGAAGGGGGGGGGGGAAGCGCCCTAACGAGGGTTCCTTCAGGGCCCAAGTCAAGAAAAAACGTCAGCCACACACCAGAGTTGCCGGGCCCCACAACAAGGCCCCCGCGGGGAGCTCAGCAAGAAATCACATGCTTGAACCGAGAGAAAAACCACGTTGCCTTTACTGCAGTGGAATGCTGGGAAAAAAAGGAGGAAGCTCCGGACGCGGCAACGCACTCCCCTCACACAAGCTCAGCCAGCCGCTGGCGCCGGGGCGTTAAGAGGAGCCGGAACGGAACGGCCCAACCGCCGCCCGCGGCACCGTTGGCCCCGGGCCTCGAACGCTGCCGAAGGGCCACGGGCGGGGGCGGGGGGAGGGAAAGAGTCGCCACCTTTCACCACTTCGCCCGCGGCCCCCTTCGCAGCCTTACGGCGGTCGGCCTTCCCTCCACCGTATGGCAGGCGCTCGCGCGCACGCGCTCGCTCGCGCGCACACACACACTCACACACGGCGCTCGCTCTCCCCGCCCTCATGTCTCTCAAAGGGGCTCAGCTGGCGGCTGGCCGGCTGTCTTTCCTCCCCTCCAGCTTCAAGTCAGACAAAACTGAACTACCGGACGGTTTAAAATGACACTAGAAATAAAGGTGCCTTTTAAACGCCACCTTAGCGCGTCACCGCCGCTCGCTAATCCCGAATCCGACCCTCTCGGTGTCCCCCGTCCTCCATAGCTCCCCCCCAGGCTTTCCACCCGCCCCTGCCCAAGAGGGTTAGGCTCGGGTTTCCCCCACGCCGGAAAACTTAACCCCCGTCTCTTCCCCCCCCCCCCCCCCCCCACACACACACACACACACACACACACGCCATCTCACGAGGGCTCTTACGGAAAAGCGGCGTGGTCTACCGGGACAAGCTCACGCTCATTAAACATTTAGGATTCGATAAAAAACATTTCGCAACAACGGCTGCTGGGGAGGGGGGGGTCCGGTTCGTTGGGGAAGGATTTCCTCGGGGTGGGTGGGAAACCCGCCTCGGCTTCTGTTACAGGAACCACCCTCGCCCACCAAGCAGCAGGCCAAAGGTGGGGGTGACGAGGAGGGGGGGGAGAAGCATGCGGGGGCGGCACCCGATCCGGCGCGGGCGCGTCTGCCCTCCCGAGCGGGGCCTTCGAGAGCTCAAGCTGGCTTTTTGAAAGCCCCACGACCGACCGCCTTCCTCCCCCCCTCCCTCTCCCGCGGCCCCCGCTTCCGACTCTCGTCTCAAGGAAGTGGGATCCAGGAGCTCAGGGCGAAGGGGATGGAGTAGGTGGACAAAGGCGGGGTGGAGTTCTCGGCAGAGAAAAAAGAGAGAGAATGTCACCATATTGCAGAGAAGCAAAGGCACCTCGAACCTGGTCGCTTTTCACATCGCCGTCTCCGAAGCCTCCAAACACCACCACCACCACCACTAGCCCGGCTCCCCCCTGCCCCCGCCGGGGTCCCCCATCGACCCACCTGGAGGGGACTGTCCGTTGAGGGTGACCAAGGCGGGCGCCGGGGCGTTCTTAGTCCAAGGGTTCACCTTGGGCGGAGGGGCCTCGATGAACTCCTTGCGCCCAACTCCTCCCTGCTCGCCGCCCTCCTCGCCGCCGCTACTGCTGCTGCTGGCCTCGCCGGGCAGCCGGTTCGATTCGAGGGGGCCGCCGCCGCCGCTCCTCTGGTGCAGCAGGTTCTCCTTCTCTTGGTGGTTACTGTCCTCTTTCTGTTGCTTGATGCTGGGGGGCTTGAGGAGCGGCCCGCTTCGGCGCAGATGCTCCCCCACGTTGCTGCCACTGCCGCCGCCGCCGCCGCCGCTTTCCTTGCTGCAGCTGTCGGGGCCACCCCCCTTTCCGTCGTCGGTGCTGGCCTTCTCTCCTTGGTGCATGAGGTGCTCGCCTTTCTCCTGAGGCTTCTTGATCACCAGCCCGTGCTCCTCGGAGGGCAGCAGGGGGGTGGCAGGCAGGAGAGCCTCCACCTGGGTAGCCATCTGCGCCCCCGCAGAGCCTCTTCGTTCCCCGGGCTCCAGGCTCTCCCCCGACAACACGCGCCCGCCCCAAACTTTGCCGACACCCCTTTTCCCCCAAATCACCTCGCCGAACCCAACGCTTTCGCCTTCCTCGCTCTCGTGCCCTTGGGCTCAGGTGAGGTAGGCGACCCGAAGCGAGGGGGGGCCACGGGCTTCCACCCCCCACCCTTGAAACCCAACCCCGGCGTCCCCCCTCCCCCGTCTCCTCTGAAGCCGCCGCAGCAATATGGAGAAGCAACGAGACCACGCGACTGGCCGGCGAGAGCGCGCGCCGCTCCGCCAGCTCCGCCTCAGAGCCAGGCTTAGAGACGGAGGACAAGAGCGCGCGCGCGCGCGCGCGCGCGCTCGTTCCAGCCGTGAACGCGCCTCGGGAAGAGGAGGAGGAAGAGCAGGTACGGTAGTAGCCCGAGCTCGGGGGGCCGCGCGCGTGCCTGATGCAATTCGGCGAGAAGAGAGACGCTCCTTAAAGGGGCAGCAGCGCTCGGGAAGAAGAAGAAGGAGGAAGTGCGGCGCTTCGCCTCCGCGGTGCCAAAGGCCTAGGCGGAACGAGGGCTCCTTTCAGGCAGGCAACTTGACACCTCGAGCCGAAGCAGGAAGGAAGGGCCGGCCTCCTGGTTCCCAGGGAGAGAAGCTCCATGCAAAGTTTCCAGAGCCATACGCTTGTGTACTCGAGAGTTCACTTGGTGGCGGGCTTAGTTCTGTAATCTGAAGAACACGTGCATAAGAGGAGACAGAGGAGTGCAAGCCAGGAACTTGCTTGGAAGCACAGTAGAGGCTGCTGAATTCAGAAAGGGACCTAGGCTTGGATCCCTTTCCTTTCCCGGCACGAGCTTCCAGAGTCACTCGGGCTGCGAGCCCGGGGGCGCCATCTTTCCGGGCAACGTGTGGCCGCCCTTTAGAGGTGGCTCGACGGCCAGTCCCGTCCGCCCGCCCTAGCCAGGGTAGCGAATCGGGAGAGGTCGTCAGGACAGCTGCGGTCTAGCCAATACCTGGAGGGCCATCAGGGGCCCACCCCTCTTTTACCGGGAAGGTACTTCCTACTTTTCGTCCTCTCAATCAATGTATCTCTCCTCCCTCTTCCATTTTTTTGGTTGCCTTAACTGCAGGACCTGAGCACCATTATTGAGAAACACAGTTAAGTCCCACTGTGTCACAGGGACTTCCTTCCTACTCAGAAGGGTTCCCGATTGCAACCTATGTAAATCCTTGTCCCAGTTACAGTGTTTCCTGCTTAGTTTATGGTTGTGGCTTTTCTCTTTCACCCCGTTTTTTCTTTGCCTTTGCAAAATATGGTAGATTTATCCAGGTATGTTATGTTCGGCTATGTCCATGCCTCTCTTCCAAAGAGGAAAGGGGCGTGAATGTCCCCTTCCAGTTTGACTTCATGACAACGTTTTGAGATAGGTGAACTATTAAATTTCAAGGCTCAGTGGGAATTGGAATCAGGATCTTCCCAACCCTGTTCCCTCTAACCACTATAACCACCCTGGCTCTATATCAGGACCACAACTTGAAAGTCACTAACTTTCACAGAGCACTCAAGGTGCATGCAGTCTTGAGAGTCAACTGCAGGAGACATTGGAATGGGGGAGGCAGGTAGTGACTCTCAAACCAGTTATGTGCCACCAAGTCAGAACTGACTTAACAACCACCCTAATAGGGCTTTCGAATAAGATATTTAAGCAGTGTTTTTTCCAATTGCAGACCTGCAGCAAGCTTCCACGGCTAAGCACGGATTCAGATGCAGGCTTCCTGAGTCCTAGTTTGCCACTCTGTCCACTACACCAGTGGTCCCCAACCTCGGGCCTCCAGATGTTCTTAGACTACAACTCCCAGAAGCCTTCACCTCCACCTCTGCTGGTCAGGATTTCTGGGAGTTGAAGTCCAAGAACATCTGGAGGCCCAAGGTTGGGGACCACTGCACTACACCACACTGGGTATCTCCTAAAACAAGTATAATAGGAGACAATGCTAACCAGGAAATAGTGACTGTTAATAGTTAAAAGGGGAGATATGTCTTGTAGTTTGATTTGGAAGGTACATATTTCTGTACTATAGTATCATTGCTCTTTTTCTTTCTTTACTCAGTATCACCGGTCTGGATAAAAATATTAGGAATAATATATATGGGTGGGGAAAACACATTGTTCTATGCAAAAGGAGTGCATTATTGTATGATTTCTGCCAATTACAGTCAACCCTCGACTTACAAACGGCCCTAATTACAAACATTTCAACTTACAAACTGCTCTGATAGAAAAATATGGACTCAACTTGCAAACTTAGATTCGAATTATGAACTGAAAAAAACCATGTGGGAGGTGGGAAAAGTGCGAAATTTGAACTTTCAGTTAACCGTTGGCCAGTGAAGAGGGTGCCTGTCTGCTTCCTCGCTCTTCCCAGCGATTTGAGAGTGGATTTGGAGACAGTCTTCAGACTGCCTGGTATTGCCTGGTACAGTGCTGTACGGACTGTATTATTATTATTTTTGCTTTTTAAAAAATTTTGATTTTGGGATTGTTAAAAGGTGTTCCCTCCCTCCTTTGTTGCCCCCTTTTGCTCCCAAAACATGCTTGTATTGGCTTGTCTTGATTGAAAAGGTGCTTTTCAAGGTGATCTGTTGTCTGAAAGGTGCTTGGTTTTTCCCAGAAGGTGCTTGTCTTGGCTGAAAAGGTGCTTTTCAAGGTGTTCTGTTGAAATAGGTGTCTCTTCCCTCCTTCCCTTCCTCTTTCCATTTTTTTAACCTAAGTCATCTTAGGTTAAAAGGAAAAATAAATAAAAAAATTCTTCCCCTAGTGGTAGGAATGGATTAACTGGCTTTGCATTAGTTCCTATGGGAACTAATGATTCGAGTTACAAACCGCCCCTCGACCTAAGAACCAAAAACAGCCAGAACGGATTAATTGGTTTTCACTGCATTCCTATGGGAAATGCTGATTCGACTTACGAACTTTTCGACTTACAAACTTCCTTCCGGAACGGATTAAGTTTGTAAGTCGAGGGTTGACTGTACACCGCTATTTCTTTGCTTATATTTATTTTGTATCTTAACTTCCTACCAAAATGTAGACATCGGGAACTGTTAGTCCAGGGTTACTCTCACAGCTGTTGTTTCAATTACAAGTATGATAATAACACAAGCAAACTTATAGGCAATGCTGACCAGGAAAACAAAGGTATGAATCTGACTTCACATTTTCTGATCATTATGAACAAGTTAACCCACAGGGTGACTCATTTAAAATGACCTATTGTGGGCCGAACCCCTCCCTGGAATAAATGTGCTTCTGTTAGTGGAGAATATGAAGCAATAAAATGTGAAATAATGGGAATATCTGAAGTATGATTCCATTTTTTATTATGGGCAACAGATTTTTAAGAATTTGATCCATTTATGATGCAACTTTGCCTTTGTGAATATCTCATCTCCAGGTATGAGTACATGTTTTTTGCATGGCGCTGTTCATTTTCTGAAGTTGTTTTACTTAAGAACAAGCAAACAAAATGCTTCACATCTCAGAAATGGTTGCTGTCCAGGTAATGTTTCATAGTAGGTCATCATTTGTTCCAAGCTAGTGGGAAATCTAAAGCACCACAAGCAACCACCTGCTCTTCTCTGTGAGGGCCATTTTTTAGGTATGTCAGTTGTATAAAGGCAAAGTGCCTGCTTCTGTTTTCCTGTGAAGGAAGGCATGGCATGTGAATCTGAAGTGGGGAGGGGGGCAGGCAAGAATGTGGGTTCCCTCTTTACCAACCACCCTTTGCTGTTCAGAATTTGAGAACCAGTTATGTGCCTATGAAGTAGCCTAATTCTTAAGTGAATTCACTTCAAGCCCAGAGAAGATTAGAGACCACTTTCCGACAAGCACCATGTGCAAAAGACTGCAGTGTATAATCCATAACATTAATTTATTAAGATGAACTGACTTAATGAGTCAGTAGATTTTCAAAAAAGAATTTTTGATATGCACACTTCTAAAAACAGCAGGTGGTAAGAATGCCATGTCCTTCCCTCTAGCGTATATGTCAAAATCTGATTGTGATAAGAACTAGCCTGTTGAAGACTTCCATCAAATGACTACAAAATAGGAAAGAATGCCTGCAGCCTTTACAAATTATTTTACTTGCTTTCTTGGTACAACTTCTGTGCTCCATTTATAACTACCTGTCATGTCATGCTCATACCATCTCTAGTCCTATTAGAAGTCTCTTCTGTCAGTTGTACATTAATTGTGCCCCATGCAAAGCCATCCCCAGGAGGAAAAAAGAGTGCTATAAAACAACTACTTCCTGCTGCAAAGAATATAACCAGCCTTGCAAAAGTTTGTTCAACATGTGCTACCCATAACAGGATTTAGTTATTACTAACTCATTCAGTATATACATTACTTAGTTTTTTTATACTGGGTCACAATTATTTACATCACTCAGAAGGGATGGCTAAAAGACTATATATTGGAACATTTTGATAAACTAAAGCCTCAGCAAAAAACAAAAACAAAAAACAGGAATTACATGAGAGAACAAAAAAAATGACAAGATCAACTTGTTTCTAACTGACACCGCTCAGCAGACAGTTCTTAACCAGACAGTGGAGAAGCCAGATGTTATACTCTTGCAATATTTCTTACAGGCAGCCACAAACCATAATTTTGTAGTTATATTGCTTTGATGGAATATTGAACAGGAGGTTGTCTGTTGTAGGCATTGGGCATGGTTAGGGTCCCCATATTCTGAGGAAACGGGACAGCTGTGTTATACACTAGCTGTCGCTTCCAGGTCATTCTCAAGGGCAATGCTGCGTAAAGTGCATTAAAGTAATCAGGTCTGGAAGCTGATAGCAAAAACTGGTCTGTCCAAGAAAAGGTGGAGCTTGCAGAATAAATGCAGCCAGGACATTGTAAGATGTTTGCTTACCAGGAGTTTGAGCTGGATATAGAAGCAGTCCAGGTTACCACAGGTGAGGGACAAAAGGTGGGAATCTCAGATCATGAGACCAATAATCCTGAGACCAAAGTACAACTCTCTCTGGCTCCCTTGGTGGCCATGGCCCTTTCCCTATTAGATGAGTGAGGCGGGGTTCCTCCCATTCGGAAAGGTAGAAATATGTCTCCCCACTTAGCTGAGCTTTAAGCTAAGATAGCCTAGTCTTTTTGTCCCATCCTTTGGGCATGACCTTGATCACACTGGAATGTGGACCCCAAGAAGTTCTTTGACAGTGAACATGTCATTTAATGCCATTTCAGTCCTTGGGGCTGAAAGAAGTTTCCCATCTTTGCAACAGGAAAATTGCAGCCCATTCATCACAAGCAAACCGGGCCCCATATATTGTCCAAGGGTGACTCATCCACACCACTTCCTGCTTATCTCAGTTCATCTTAAACCTGCTTGTTTTGTTGATCTGACTGAGGTCAGAGTAGCAGGGGCAGCTTGCAGGTGCCTGGTCATGGAAATATAACAGCTGGATGTCATGATGCCAATGAAACATTGTTCCGAAGCTTAAGATCTGGAACTTTCATACTAGAGCTGTACTGGTAGTAATACTGAGCTCTAGAGACTGGAGAGTAATTAAACAATCTGAGAGCCAGCATTGATAGTCCAAGCAAAGGTTCAAACCACTGACAATAAGATCAATAGTCACATTGCCTCTTTATTCTCTAGAGGGAGATCACCATGGCAATCAAAGCTGCCTTCATTGCCAGAAACCCTATGGAAATGGGGAAATGGGGGTGATTCAGAAACACCCACAGTTACTCTTTCACCACACATTACAATAAACCTCCTCCTCCTCCTCCCCTATTTTAGGGTAAGGACTAAAGCTTTTTTTGTCATTTAGTCGTGTCCAACTCTTTGTGACCCCATGGACCAGAGCACGCCAGGCCCCCCTGTCTTCCATGCTTCCCGGAGCTGGGTCAAGCTAGGTACAGCCATAAAATGGAACCTTTCATAAAGATAATTGCTTGAGTGGACACATCACTACTGTACCTCCTTTAAGGAAACCCAGACTCTACCCCCATCCAATGAAGCATTCATACTTCTGATCAAAAGTCCCACACATTTATCTCAGCTGGCTTCCAGCAGTTATGGAAGGCAAGGATCCTAACACATGGTAGCCTTCACAACATCTGTCAGTAATGGGAAACAAGGCTGAGTAACCAGTAACAATCTGGGTAACCAGGACAAGCAGGTGTGGCTGACACTAGCTCTCACTCAGCTGTTACATTCACCTTGAATAAAACCTAATTTTGCTAGCAGTGAATCACGAGAAATAACCACAACCTATCTTTTCCTCACCAGCACATTGCTTTGAGGGGCCCAAAGATCCTCATCACTCAGAAGAGCTCTGCTGGATATGGTTCTGGGGAAGTCACAGAAGATGCCAATGTTTGTTTTGCTGCCACCACCACCTCTTGGACCTGTAAATGGACTGTGTGGTCTAGTTCATTAAATGTGTGTTTTCCTTCAGTTAAGGCAGGCCCCACCCTAGTGCCCATCCTCCTCATAAATCAGGGAGCCAGGCCCAAGCAAGGCTGAATCTACAACCATTTGCCTAAATATTTATTATCATCCAATTATTTATTGTCACATTATAGATCAGGCAAATGGAATGCAGGAATAACAGCAAACAAATATTGACAGACCATATGCACACATGATATTCTTCAGTGTTTTTTCCAGTGCATAGCAATGAGGTGTGGCATTGAATGACCTTATTAAACCTACAGATCCATTATGAATTATAAAATTATTTGTAGAGGAGAGAGAGAACAAAAGGAATATGTTCCACAAATAACAATATAGAACTTTTTTTAAAAAAAAGTTTTCATTTAAAATATTTTTATTTCTCCTTTCTCCTAAAGAGGTGGTTTAGATTATTAAAAAACAATATTAAAGCTAAAAACAGTAAGTATTCAAATACTAAAAAGGACCAAGCAATACTACACTGAAAAATGGTAAACAAAAGCAACACCAAAAACTCATTCAAGGCAGGAAGACACAACCATCCATTTGAAAACGCCACTCAGGCAGCTAGTCACTGAGGAAAAGCCTGCCTGAAGAGAAAGGTGTTTGCCTGCTTGCAGAAGAACAGTAAAGATGGGGCTAGCCTGGCCTCCTGTGGGAGGGAGTTCCAGAGTCTTGGAGCAGTGACGAACTCTCTCCCATGTCCCTACCAAGAGCACTTGTGAGGGTGTTGGAACCAAGAGAAAGGCTTCTCCCAATGATCTTGATACCCAAGCAGGCTCATAAAGGTGTTAAGAACATTGGGGAAAGATAGCTTGGACTCAAGCTGTTTAGGGTTGTGAATTCAGCTGGACAGAACGACCTGTTTTATATTTAGGTATATATTTAACAAAAGATAAGGATCAGAACAGGAACAATTTAACTACTATAGTACAAAAAGAAAAAAAATGAATATGGCCAAGTATGAATGTATCTTTTCTAATGTGGAATAAAGTCAGATACATGTCAAGAGCTGAAGAAACAAGTGCTAATGACAAATCCCTCTCATAGCATTCTTGGCAACCCACTATCACCCATCAATAAAAATATCATTCTCTACAATGGTTTCACATTAATTGCCAACCAGAAACACCTGAATGCACCATTGTGAGGAGGTCACCACAGGTTTCCCTGGAAGGCCATCAGCCCCTACCTTAAGCATCCCAGCAGGGTTCTGGGACTCAGCAGCTGCTACGTTCAAGGCACACACTGGGCAGGAGCGATTGGCCGGGGAAGGCTAGGAAGTCACTGCAAATGACGGCCACCTGCCAAAGGGTGAGGTGGGGTTGAGCTACTCTGTAGCTGGTGTGTTGGGGGCATAAAATAGGCTTAGAGGAGGTGGAGAGGAACCAGAGGGAGGTTAGGGATACCTATGCCTGCTGGGGAAATTCTCCAATTCTCCTCCCCAAAGGAGGAGGCTGTATGAGAAGACATGAGAGAAGACCATCAGCACAAAGGAGGTTTGGGCTCCCATGAGGATTGGGACTACATCTACCATGACAGCCCTTGGACAGGAGTCCTTATTCATCTTTACATCCCTCAGGGACAAGCCAACCAGTATGAGGAGGCTCACAAACCCCTCTGCTTGACACTATGATCACCACCAGCCTGTGTAAGGCTAAGCCAGCTGCACTTCCACCCAAATAAAACACCAGACACCAACAGGAACTTATAAGTCTGAGCTGCAAGCTTATAAGCCATCCATCATCCTCCAAGCCACCACCTTTGGATCTCTGTGGAGGCCTGTCTTGAAAGAAATGAAGTACTTTTCAGCCCCAGCGGAGTTAACTCAAGGCCCCGAACGGGGTGTGACTCTGTAGGAGCAAAAACTAACAATGTTGCCCCTAGGAAGGTCAGCAGGACTGGCACAAACTCCTGTACCTGCTGTATACGTTTCCCCAGTTCCAATAAATCATATTGTTGCTGAGCTAGATTGGGTGGAATCAATGGATACAGGAATGGGAGGAAGGTTTGCCCACCAACCTTACACCAGGTGGCAGGGACAGAGTGCACAATCTCCAAAATATCTTACCAATGCTGGGTTGTACATTTGAAGTATTAAGTTGATAAATGCAAGTAACGGAGACAACAGCCCTCATTTTCACTGCTGGGGGTTTAGATGAGCAGAAATATCTGCATTAAGACAGACATGCATTTTGATGTTCCCACCTTTTGAATTAGGCCAAATGTTGCTCTTCTGTCGAGCTGCTAACTCATCACTGGTTACTCATGCTTGCCTGTATTCCTACAACAGCCTTTCCGAACCTGGCACTCTTCAGATGCTTTGGATTGCAAATTTCACTACACCCAGCCAGTATGAGCCTGGATTCTAAGGATAATGGAAGTTGTATGGAGCACATCTGGAAGGCACCCAGCAGAATCGAGCCATCCTGGTTATTATCTAAGTAATTGAGCATGGTGATATTAAATTTTGTCTTACATGCTGTCAAGTCAGTTTCAACTTACGGAGACTCTAGTGAGGTTTCCAAGATAAGTGTGATATTTAAGGAATTCTTTTACAAGTACCAGCCCCGCTACCTTTCCATGGCTGAGCAGGGATTCAAACCCAGGACTCTTGGATCCTAGTTCAACATTCTATTCACAACACTACACTGTCTGTCACACATTAAATGCAAACTATTGAAAAAGGCTTGAAGACTTTCTTCTTATATGCATATGCATATTGCTCTGTATATAGTGAGCCTCATGGCACAGTGGTTAAACTGCTGTACTGCAGCTAAAACTGTGCTCACAACCCGGGGTTCAATCTCAGGTAGCCAGCTCAAGGTTGACTCAGCCTTCCATCCAGTAAAATGAGTACCCAGGATGCTGGGGGGGGGGGCAATGTGTAGCCTGCATAATTAATTTGTAAACCTCCCTGGGAGTGCTTGAGGCACTATGGAATGGTATACAAGCAACATACTTCTTGCTTTGCTTTTGCTTTATATATTAAATACTTACGATTCTTGTTTATTCTCCAGTAACACCCTTTGAAGTAGATTTGGGCAGTTCATTTTATATCACTTGGTAATGGAGACTATGAGAAGCCCTTCATTTCAAACACATTGGGAATAAGCAATTTTAGACAATTTCAGGTTCCGAAGGAGAATTTCACATGGAACAACATCACATAGAATTTGGTCTGCTTTTGTCTTGAGATCTTCCAGGCTCCATTAACTGAAACTCTTTAACTTTTGTTGCATAAATGGTACAGTAAATGTGAGTTTCTACAACATATAGGTATGGTGACTGTCTTAGTCTAATTTTCAGCACTTACACATCAGCATCAAAGCATCTTTGTAATCAAGGAGGAGGTGGTTATTCTTTAAAGCCAAAGTTGGCACCTACTTAAGGGCTGATTAGACCTCATAGTCTAAGTCTGAATACTTTTCCACAAATAGCAGTCTCTAGTTTCATATTTACCATTGTCCCTGATGACTGACAACTCTTTCTGAGGAAACCTTTATTGCCCCATTCTTATTTGAACCTCCCCTATAATCCATGCTTTTTGAGAGATACAGTGCTAGCCCAAGATATTTGGCTCCCTGAGGCAGAGGAAGTGGTGGCCTGCTCCAATCCCTGTCTAGAAGTGCATGTGTTTCTGAGGTGGGGGAGACAGCACAGCTTTGGAATGTATGGGGGACAGCAGTTAGCTGTATAGTTTTGACTGCCCTTGTTTCCTAAAGTTCATGAGACCATTCATTACTATTGAACTTTTTTTCACTGTGTGTTCTCACCTTCAAGCTGCAAATCTCTCCCAAAAAACTACTGGAAGCAGACCCTCAGCCGTGCCAGTTCATTGGCTTTTCATTTCATTGCTGTGTCTCCACATGGTCTATCTGAAACCATCCTGCAATTGTAGCTGAAAAGTCTGTTCCCTCAGACACCACAAGAACTTGTAACTTGGTGTTAGATTTTGGCACTGAAATTTCAGGAAATGAGATACTGCCAACCTGGCAACCCTAACTGGGAAGGCTGTTGCCCCTGACCAACATCTTACACTTTGAGATGTGGACAAGATTTGAAACCAAAATCTGTGCTTACTTCACCTAAAATAGTATAGAGCAAAAGTATGTACAAGAAAGCAACATTCTGGAGGAAGCTTTGAATGAATATCTGTATGTCTGAAATACCATGGCTACACAAGAGTACAATTGTTATTGTGAAACAAAGTAAATCAATATTCTACAAAGCAATTCTAAAAATGGGTCAAGCCCTAACAAAAACATAACTTTTAAACTGGGCTTCAGGTCAGAATGCTCCAAGATTCTTTGTTGTTGTTGCAACTAACATGGTTATCACCCCCTGGTATTTTATAAGAAGTAGTCTGCCCCTGCTCTGTACCAAATTTGGAGAAGTCGGGACAAAAGGTTTTCAAGTTATGATTTTTTAAAATTAAAACCATTTTAATCCCCCATTCAGAAGTAAGCAATTTTAAATGTCCCCAGATTTAGAATATTCATATAAATTTTAAAAAAAACCAGTCTTGCTTATCTTGATAAAAAATGGTTTAGCAAAATAAGCCTGCTTGTTTTATTTCGAAAGAATCCTGGCTACAGGAGCTGAGATATGGATCTTCAAAAAAGGCCTTTCAAAAGGGGAAAACAGACATTTTATTATAAAGCTGTGCATGCATGGTACAAGCTTGCCAGCAGGAGTTTCTTGAAATGAAACATTGTATATTTTTGTAGACAGAGGAGAAGATACTTGAAGATAAAATTAACAGAATCAGATTGAAAAGAAACCAAATTTGCTCTAAGGAAAGAAATGGAGTAACAATCATCAAGAAAGGGGGATATTTTGCCATGTATCTTTAATAAATATTCTCTCAGGAATGCTGAGACCAAACAGTCTCCTCACACAAGTTTTCAAAGAAGAAACCAGCTCTACCTCTATGGAGAGATTAACTAATGAAAAAGGAGTCACATTCTAGGATTTTCCCAAGTTTGGTGTCTCTTTGTGAATGGAAGTGAACACAAAAATGTATCCTGTGTAGACCATCTTGACTGCTGACATGGGTGTCATCAATATTCAGACTTCCCTTCGCTATAAAAGGTTGGCATCCTTTTTATTGCTGTCAAGGCAGGCTTATCAGGCCATTTCTGGAAACAGAAGCACAATATCCTACATTCATAAACTGGAGATGTTGGGGGTTTTTGTTGTTGTTGTTGTTGTTGTTGTTGTTGTTGTTGTTGTTGTTGTTGTTGTTGTTGTTGTTGTTGTTGTTGTTGTTTTTGAAGAATTTAATATATTCACTGACCATGATTGTGGTAAATATATCTGCTATTGATCTGCAGCCCATGTCAAGATGTCCCCACGTGAATCACCCTTTATGTATCACATTATACCACATTTGGATATTATATTTATACATCTCCAGTCCTCCTAGGAGCTCAAAGCAGAGTAAAGAGTTCCATCCTTTTTCCCTTTATGTTGTTTGTCTGATCTGATCAATTTACCAACACCTTTAGGGGTGAAAACACGCATAGACTATGCAGAAGTCTACATATTTCTCTCAGGGGACAATCAGCTTCTGAGGAAGGCAGTCGAATCAGGAAAAAGTCATTCAGGAAAACATTTCAAACCACCTTCCAAGCTTATATACAGATCCAGTTCTTTTCCCCACCTTTCCAGGATTGATATGAACTATAACAAAGTGCCAGGCAATCAGGATAACTGATCTCCTAGTGCCTCATCCAGTTTGGCCCCAAATTGATGTAATATTTTAATTATTACAGAATTAAGATTCTATGAGACAGATAAATTAGCCATTAGCATCCTGCATGTGTACAAATTATAAAAGACTTAGAAGTATAATTTGTAATTTGTAATGAGCGTATATACTCAAACCTGTAAACACACCACTGAAGATATGAAAACACAACATTTCAAATCATCAGTACCGGTCCGAGATGGTTAATTACACCATCATATTGGTCATGATCATGTTAGCATGTGTAAAAGGGAAATAACAGGCTACGTCAAAGGAGCTGAATCCAAATTTAAAGACTTAGTTCGTCCCCATGAACTAGTTTGGTAGGTTAGTCAGGACACATCTACATTTCTGCAATCCTGTGAAGGCTATTTTTCTCGGTCTTCTTGATGCAATTACCATTGACAATTTAGCTGACTTCACCCTGCCAGAAACAATATGGAATGTAGCTGAACCTCCAGAACAAGCCTGTTAAACTTCTCAATGCTGTTTATTGACACATCTAATTTGTGTGACCTTTGCTTTTTAAAGTCATATTTAAACTTTTATATAAACCATATTGGGGACACTTGTGTGGAAGGGGGGGGGAAACAGAACATAGGTATTATGAAGGCAACAATAACCACCTAGGGAGAGCAGTCTGCAGGGGTTTTTTTTTTCAACTAAATTGACAAGTGCAAAAAAATTTTTTCCCAAGGTACACCTGAGACTCTTTCAGAGCTTTTTCTTTAAAGTATGGAGATGTGTGCTAGCTGTAACTGCCACAAAGCCATGGAAGTACCATTGCATATGTATGTGAGTGTGCGTCATGAGAACAAAAGCACAATAGTGGTACTGGATTCAGTGCTTCCCAAACTTTAAATATCCAGGAAACTCCCCCCCCCATTACTTTAAAACTGGAGGCATCTCTGAACCTCACAGTGAGATACATCTTTTTTTCAGTGCATTTCAGAACCCTGGGAAGGCATCCTTGTTGCAGTTACCGTATAGGCTAACAGTTAATACTGCTTCCCCAGTGTTCCCCAATGTTCTCTTCGCTCAGCTTGTCAGAACTTGGAGATTGTGCTTTCTAGTCAATGCTGATGCTTCTGGGATTTGCCCACATCTACCAGCAATGCTCGACAAAGCAGCTGGTCCCTAAACAAAAGAATAAAAAGATACAAATGTGACAGCAGAAATAGCAATACACAAAAACTACAGAGGAATCCTTTAGTATCCAGGGATTCTCTGGCTGAAATCCTGTTGCTTAGCGTAGTAAGTCACACTGGAGTAGGCCTACTGAATCAGAGGGAATCTGGTGAGTGATTTCCTTTCTACACTCTGCTGATTCAAATGTATCTACTGTACTCTAGTTGCAACTGACTAGACTACTGAAAAGTCACTACGCACTAGAATAGTGATTCCATCATTTGCATCAATGGAACTACAATTGACTGACCAAATCCCCATGGCTTCAATGGGCCTACTCCAGTGTAACTTCCTGTGCTAAGCACCAGGATTTCAGCCTCTGATGCCATTCACCTACATCCTTGAACAGAAGGATATCAAAGCCAGATTCCAACAGAAAACAGGTGAAGGAAAACTAATCTGGAGGGGCAGCTCTAACTGTTTTGGCTTGAATAAGAACAGAAACCTCTTATCCCACTGTATATATTTATTTTATTTATTTATTATTATTATTTATTTATTTAATTTATATGCCGCCCACACTACTCAAAGGTCTCTGGGTGTATTACAACATTTAAAATACAATAAAAATTCAGAACAATTAAAATGCAATTAATATATATATAAAAATTGCCATCGGACCCACAGCTAATATTATTTCAATTAAAAGCCTTCTGGAACAGGAAGGTTTTGACCTGGTGCCAAAATATCATCAGTGTTGGCGCCAGACGAATCTCAGTCGGGAGGGCATTCCATAGTCTGGGGGAAGCTGCCGAAAAGGCCCTTTGTCTACAAGCCATCCCTCTTACCTTCTTGAGGGACGGCTCTTTCAAAAGGGCCCCCTGGCTAGATCTTACCTGCCGGGTAGGTTCATATGGAAGGAGGCGGTCCTTCAGGTATCCAGGGCCCAAGCCGTTTAGGGCTTTAAACAGTATGTCAAAACAAGTACTTTGAATTGGGCCTGGGCAGCAACTGGTAGCCAATGTAGCTTGAACAGAATCGGCTGGATATGTTCCCTAGTGGCCCCACCACTCACCAGCCGCACAGCTCGATTCTGGACCAGTTGCAGTTGCCAGACCGTCTTCAAAGGCAGGCCCACGTAAAGCGCATTGCAGTAATCTATGCGAGATGTTACCAGTTAGTGTGTAACTGTCATGAGATTCCACTCATCCAGGTAGGCCCATAGCTGGTATAATTTCCGCAGCTGAAGGAAGGAGCCCCTGGCCACCGAGTCCTCCTGGGCTTCCAGTGTTAGACTGGGGTTCAGGAGCACCCCCAGGCTGCGGACCCTGTCCCTTAGGGGGAGTGTAACCCCATTCAGGGCAGGGAAATGGCCCTCCAGCCTGTCCGGTGAAGCAACCACTAAGAGCACTTTAATCTTGTCTGGATTGAGTTTCAATTTATTAACCCTCATCTAGTCCATTATCAGGTCTAGACACAAGTTCAGCACAGAAACCGCCTCACCTGGATTGGTGGAAAACGAGAGGTAGAGCTGAGTATCGTCAGCATATTGCTGACTCCTCAGCTCAGGCCTCCTGATGACCTCTCCCAGCAGTTTCATGTAGATGTTGAACAGCATGGGGGACAGTATTGAGCCCTGAGGAACCCCATGACATAACCGCCATGGGGCAGAGCAACTATCCCCCAACACCACCCTCTGGACATGGACAGCCAGGAAGGAGTGGAACCATTGTAAAGCAGTGCCCCCAACTCCCAACCCAATCAGCCTATCCAGAAGGACACCATGGTCGATTGTGTCGAAAGCCGCTGAGAGGTCCAGGAGTATTAACAGGGTCACACTCCACCTGTCTCTCTCCCGGCAAAGGTCATCGTACAGGGCAACCAAGGCAGTCTCTGTGCCAAAACCCGGCCTGAAACCTGATTGAAATGGATCCAGAAAATCTGTTTCATCCAGCAGTGCCTGGAGTTGCCCAGCCACAACCCGCTCCAACACTTTGCCCAAATAAGGGAGGTTCGCTACTGGTCGGTAGTTAACCACCAGCCTTGGGTCCAGGTTTGGCTTTTTAAGGAGTGGATGAAATACCACCTCTTTCAAGGTGATAGGGACCACTCCCTCTCTCAAAGAGGCGTTCACGGCCTCCTGGACCCAGGTGCAAATCCTCCTGGCAGATCTTCCATTTATTTATTTATTTATTTATTTATTTATTTATTTATTTATTTATTTATTTATTTATTTATTTATTTATTTATTTATTCATTCATTCATTCATTCATTCATTCATTCATTCATTCATTCATTCATTCATTTATTCATTCATTCCATTTATACCCCACCTATCTGGTCATATTGACCACTCTAGGCGGCTTACAACACACAAAGGAAACAAATATATAAAAACAATATCTAAATAAAAGGAAATTTGTAGATAATTAAAAAATTAATAAGAAAGGATGGGCAAGGGTGGAGCGGAGTAGTGGTAGGATGGATAGAACCAAGCACCCTGTCCACATCCTCAAGTCTCAACAATTGAAACTCATCCATAGCGCATTGGACATATCCTCTGATTCTGCAATAACTGTGGAGTCCAACCCACTGTGAATCTGAGCGATTTTCCCCTCAAAATGGATGACAAACTCATCACAGCGAGCTGATGAACAGTCCGGTTGAAGAAGATCCCGGATCACTCGAAACAGCTCTGCTGGACGACATTCTGAGGAAGCAATACGGCTGGAGAAATATTGCTGTTTCGTCAGCCGTATTGCCATGAAATAGGCCCGATAATGGGCTCTAAGTTGTGTTCAATCAGACTCCCAGCGGGATTTCCTCCACTTGCGCTCCAGCTGTCTCCCCTCTCGCCTCGTCGCCCGCAGTTCTGAAATATACCAAGGAGCTGTCTGGGCGAGCAGGGAGAGGGCACTTAGGTGCAATCGTGTCAACCGTCCGGGTCATCTCGCTATTCCATAGGGTGACCTGAGCTTCAATAGGAGCGCCGACTATATCCAACGGATAATCCCCCAGAGCATTCAGGAATTCATCTGGATCCATTAGTCTCCGAGGGTGGATCATCTTAATAGATCCCCTACCCTTGCAGAGGGGAGAAGAAGCTAATAGACTAAACTTGACCAGGAAGTGGTCTGACCATGACAATGGGGTCACAACCAGCCTCTTCACATCCAAACCACCATCTTCCAGTCCCATTGAGAAAACCAGGTCCAAGGTATGGCACTTCTCATGCGTCGGGCCGATGACACATTAAGACAACCCCATGGTTGTCATGGTGGCCATGAAGTCCTGACCCGGCCCAGTCAAGGTAGCCTTGGCATGGATGTTGAAGTCCCCCAGCACCAACAACCTGGGAGTCCTCAACGCCAGGTCCAAGACTACCTCCGTCAGCTCAGGCAGGGAGACTGTTGGTATGCAGCAGGGTGGGCGGTACACCAACAGAATCCCTAATCTGTCTCGCAAGCCCAACATACAATACAGGCCCTCAAGACCTCCTCTCAAAAGGATAGGAAACCTGGTCAAGGAGATAGAACTCCTATATATTTACCAGCTCATGTATGTAGATATGCCTGCATCACCACCAGAACTCTTATCTGTTTTATGGCCACTGTTTAGCCAATTCCCTCTGCCTGTAGTTGCTGCATTTATGTTCCTTCTCGCCCTGTTGAGCAGTTAAACATTATCGCTTAGATTTAAGGTGGGCAAAGCCTGTTCATTACCATGAATGTGTTAGGTTCTGCCTATTGACCCTTGGAAGTTCTTGTCACTCAATCATTGTTAAATAACTGCTATTAAGATTACCCTTTCTTCCTACCTTTTGCATTTTCATCCCCACCACACCTCCCAATGTGCATAATATTTGCCAAATGAAAACATCATCTATGTTTCTGATAAAGTGGATTGCAATACACAAAATAAAACTTCTGCCAACCCCAACCCCACCCCCCACAACTCATAGCCTTTTATTCGTTGAAACAGACTTACATGATTATCACCTCCTGTTATTTTATTAGAAGTAATTTCAGAGGTGGGGTGTACATGTTAAATATGTTGCAACATAAACAACGAACTGTCTCGTGATAACTTGAAGGCTGATCAGTTTGACTTGACTATTGTGGACTGCAACCAGTCTCAGCTAATGTCACAATGGGGAGTAAAGCTCCTTGAAATCAGTATGTCTGACTTATGAACATTTTCTTTATTCATTCATATCATAGTTTTCTCCCAGCATAAAAAGCAAAAAGTGAAGCATGCTGCTTATATACCTCCCCATAGTGATTAAAGCACTCTCTGGGCAGTTTACAAGTTAATTATGCATGCCTCACATCCCTCCCCCTTTGAACGGGGTTCTCATTTTATCAACCTGGGAAGGATAAAAGGCTGAATGAGCCTTGAGCCGGCTACCTGGGATTGAACCCCAGGTTGTGAGCACAGTTTTGCCTGCAGTACAGCAGTTTAACCACTGTGCCACAAGCATAACACTCACAAACAACTCACAATATGAATTCAAAACAGATACAGCGGAAAACACCGCAAGTTATAATATTGAAGCATAGTTAATTACCATTCCCGCACTGAAACTATGGAGTGAAGTGACCCCCCCCCCCACTTGGTCCATGAACCACCCCTGAACAGAAGTAATTGCCACACTAAAATCATCATAAAAAAGCAGAAAAGGGTGGTGTGGTGGGTGGGGGAAGCACCTACCATTAAAATCACCTATCGCTCTCCTCAGCGGCTTCGGTGGCCGAAGGCCTGCCTTAGACTGCCAGTATGAGAATAGGGAGGGGCCCTAGAAGGAAGCTCCACCGTGTAGGAAAGCCCTGTCTCATGTTCTTAAAAAACATGTCTGTGTGGTTGGTGGGACAGAGACCTAAGTCCCAGCAGGTTGAATCCCAACTCAGGCAGCAGTGGATATGCCCTGCTTAATGTGACTTACTTCTGAGTAGTAAGTCACATTAAATAAAGTAAGTCACATTAGTACACTGAGATCCTATTAATATCAGTATGGAAAATTACTATTTAATGAAGTGCAACTGATTTTGACGGGAACTACCTATAAATTTATTTTTCAGGAAACCTGTGGAGCAGAGGTGGACAACTTCAGAAAGTTTCAGAAGCCATATAACATAGAGTGTAGCTGGATTTCCTTCCAAGATCAGATAGTACATTGTAGCCTTTGTAGGAGGGTTGTCTTCTTTTTTCATGCAGAAAACAGTTGCACAAAGTCTGTCACAGTTCTGCTTCTTTGCAGATCAGGCTGTAGTATAAACATACTCTTGACACCTAGCAACCCAAATACTGGCCTGGCCTCTGTTGCCTAAGCTGACACAGCTACTAGGTGTTATCTCCCACATTTTCTTCTCTATACGTGTTACAGAAAGCAGGCCGATCTTAGAAGTTCCCCGGCTGTGCTTCTGTACAATTATAAAATGGTAATGAGTAACACAGGATAAGGAAATTATGTCCATGAAGGAAGAAATTCTAGTAATGACTTAAAGGTTTTGCAAGTGTTCATACCTTTTCTGTTTCCTCTAGGTGCTTGCAACAATGATAAGACCAGTAACGCCTGCAACAAAATGTAGTAGTACAAAGTACTTCTGCTCACATTTCTAGCCAGCCTGTTTCAAGGCGTTCTGTTTTCCCTGTCCCTCTTTCTAATTTTCTCCCCCAACCCCATCAGTCACAGAACATTCCACAGCCACAAAGCATCATCTTCTTGTTCTCCTACCAAAGGTTGAGCATCATCAGGGCTTCAAATCTGGCAGCTATAAACAATAATTTTGTATTGCACCTAAATCAGTCTCCAAGATTCTTACCCAATAACTTAATCTCTTTCTGCACTTATTTTGCCATTTACTTTCAGTGATCATCTCTGCAGTCTATACTTGTAATTTCTTGTTACATTGCCTAACAACTTGGTCTTTGTTTATTTACTTTAGTAATTCTTTGCCAGCACACTGTCAATACTAGCATGTGATAGGGCCACATTTCATATGTCCCTGTGATAGTGGGGAAGTGGAAACTCTCGGGCACATTCTATTACAGTACACTGCTCCTTCTACCATGACTTTCATCAAAAATTCATTTTGTTTATTATTTAAAAATTCCCAGGCAGATCATTAAAATATATATATTTCATTTTTTTTCTTTCTGATCAGGGCCCTCATATTATCAACAAAGTGGCCAGATTTGGTCACAGTTATCTGTTAACACACTGATTTTTTTTTTAAATGGTTATACCCTGTTTCCCTGAAAATAACACAGGGTCTTATATTAATTTTTGTTCCAAAAATGCATTAGGGCTTATTTTCAGGGAATGTGTTATTCTTTTCATGTACAGCAATCTACATTTATTCAATTACAGTCATGTGGTCTTCTTCTGGTGGCTGCACAATGGTGGAGGGTGGGGATTTCACTTAACTGGGGCTTAATTTTGGGGGGGGGGTTAGGGCTTATATTACGAGCAACCTGAAAAATCATACTAGGGCTTATTTTCAGGTTAGGTCTTATTTTCAGGGAAATAGGGTAGAAACAGATGTAATATTGTGCAGATGCAATACTGAGCATAATAAACTGTATGTTTCTGTTCTTTTTTCATATTTTTTATTTAATGCTGATCTTTGAGCACAATAAAGCACTTAATTACTTATACATTTTAAATGCTTTTGTCTTTTTTTATAGTAGCCTATGCTAAAGTCCACTATACCATGCCATACAGTAGAACTAAGAATACATAGCTCATTAATAAAGGCAATTTTAAGTTTCTGTTCCATATTATATTGCTTATCTGAAGAAAGCTGCTCCAGGTCATCTCTATTCTGGCATTGTGTGAATATAATCCCAACTGTTCATCCAACCATGTTCCAAGCTTCTTGTATTTGTCAACACACTCTACTCGAATCTTTAATTGCATTTCTTTTGGCTGCTTATTCTTTACTGGTTACCATGAACCTTGTTTTCTTAACCAGGTTTCATCTGATTTTTAAATCAGGCTCATTACATATTTCACAGACTTTAATAGTAATCTATGCAGACCATAAAAATTGTCATCTGCATATTGGATGTTACTGATAATCTCTCTAGTGATGATGACACCACCATTCCAAAAAAGATATATTTTAAGTATAAATTGAAAAGCATTGCTTAGAGTGTTTATCTTTGTCATACTCATCTTCTAATCTCTGTATCTCCTGATCTTCCATTTTCTTTGCACTTTTTGATGCAGCTGTAGGAAGCCAGTTAAAATTTCTTGAATGAAGAGTATGATTTACCAACAGCTCCATCAGCTTGCCATGTTAGGTTTTGTCAAAGGCGCTCTTGTATCTCATAAAACAAAAATGCACATCCCCATTCATGGCATATAATCGAAAATCCACATTCTGTCGTTGTGGTTCTAATTCCTTTCCATCTAAATTGTGTGTCTCTTCTTTGCTCTTCTTGTAAATTCTGCAATAAATTATTTTAAAGAAAATCTTAAGCATGTGGTTCATTAACCTTATTGTTCTGTAATTGTTACAAGTTTGGGCATTTTCCTTTCTGGATAATATAATAAAGGTTGATGTCAGTCAGATTTCAGGAATGATTTCTGTTCTGTAAGAATCAGTGATATATCTAAATTATCATCTTTTATGATCACCACAAAAGAACTACACAATTTAATTTTTTTACACTGAATTGACATTTTCAAAGATTAAGTAGAGATAATAACACTCTTGCATGCTTCTAACACTGGGTAACAGTGGGAGAGGGCTCTTACAACCTACAATGATTGTCGCTTGCCACTAATCTATTACTAAATTACTAATTCCCACCTCTGGCATTTAAAGCAACCCACCACCCATCTTCCTGTTTTGTGTCCTGCCTCCTTTGTTTGTTAGTCTCTCTCCCCCACCCTCCCTCCTTTTCTGACCTCTGAGCATACAGGAAGCATGGAATCTCTTCTACATGCGGAGATTCCATTTTTCCTATTTTTCTGCTGACTGTTACTATAGACAGAAACTGTAAGTAAAGATACCTTTTTTCCCACTTAAAATGCTTCCAAACTGTGAAAAGGTGTGGAGTACTGAGACTTAAGCTATTCTCTCCTGCTTACCTTGTGCAGTTGTTGTTTGCATCTGATACTTTGCTAATTATAAAAGGCTTGAATCAAAATTCTCCAGTAGATTTCTTATACCTTGACAATCATCAAAACAAATGGAGATTGCAGCAAAGAAACCAGAAGACTGAGACTCAGAAGGGCAGCTACAAAGGAACTATAGAAGATAATCAAGTAATGTGTCACTGAGAATCAAGGCCAATATTACCCACACTATTTTATCCCCAATTACTATATATGAATGTAAAAGTTAAACAATAAGCAAAGTCATCTGGAAAAAATTGATCTGTTTAAAATATAGAGTTGAAGGACAAGTCAGTAAATATCATAGACTGCTAGAAAGAAAAATAAGTAAGTCCTAGATTTCTCTCTAGAAATGAAAATGATGAAACTGTGGCTGTTGTGCTTTGGGTACATCATGAGAGGACAAGACTTGCTGGGAAGAAGAAAAAAACAATAACCAAGTTGAAGGTAGCAGGAAAAGAGGAAGACCAAATATAAGATTGATTGACTCAGTAAAAGAAGCCATGACCTTGAGGACTGTTAACGATAGCATAATTTGGAGGTCACTTATTCATATGATCGCCAGAAATCGGAAGTGGCTAGGGAACATATAACAATAAAAACAAAATTTTCAGTACAGTAGCAACACTTTGTACAATAAATTCTGTTTGGTATCTTCAAATGTCTCTTTAATATAATCACCCACATTATTCCTATCTATAAGTAACAGACATTATCACTTTGAGAATATGCCTCCTACCTCTTTGATGTTGTAATGCAGATTAAAAGAGTTGTAGATCTTCTCTATGTTTTTCTGTCTCTCTGCATTATTTGGCTTATTTCTGTACATTTGGTTTCCTGCTTATGAGCAGTGTTGGATACACATTTTTTCTCTTATTTGGGAAACAACAGAATGAAATTCAAGAGGGATAAGTGCAAAGTACTGCACCTTGGAAAAAGAAACCAATTTCACAGTTACAAGATGGGGGATACCTGGTTCAGCAAAACTACGAGTGAGAAAGATCTTGGAATTTCGTAGATCACAAGCTAAATATGAGCCAACAGTGTGATGTGGCTAAAGAAAAGACAAATGCTATTTTAGGCTGCATTAACAGAAGTATAGTCTCTAAATCCTGTGAGGTGCTAGTCCCCCTCCATTCAGCATTGGTTAAGCCTCACCTTGAGTATTGTGTCCAGTTCTGGACACCACACTTCAAGAAGGATGCTGACAAACTGGAACAAGTTCTGAAGAGGACAACAAGGACGATCGGGATGCTGGAAACCAAGTCCTATGAGGAAAGACTGAAAGAACTGGGCATGTTTTGCCTTAGGGGGAAAAAAGACACAGGGGCAATATATCACTTTTCAAATACAGTACTTGAAAGGCTGTCATACAGAGGAAGGGCAGGATCTATTGTTGATCATTCCCAAGTGCAGGACACACAACAATGGGCTCAGGTTATAGCAAGCCAGATTCCAATTGAATATCAGGAAAAACTTCCTAACTGTTAGAGCAGTACAGCAGTGGAACCAACTACCTCAAGAGATAGTGAGTGCTCCAACATTAGAGGTAGTCAAAAGGAACTTATTTGATTTGTATTCCTGCATTGAGCACAGGGTTGGACTTGGTGGCCTTTTAAGCCCCTTCCAACTTCACTATTCTATGATTCCATGGATCTTCTAAAAATAGTCTTGGCAGAAACATCCAAAATAATTGTTTTCAGGTAACTTGAACAAACGCTGGAGTTTCAATTAATCCCATGGTTAGTTCAGAATATTCAACTTCGGGCATACCTCACATCATGTAGTCTTAGTGACCAGAATCCTATTAATTATTTACACTCACACAAGACCTTTGTGGAAATTGTGGGCTATTTGACAAGGTGCTGGTGCCTGATTGCTTGTCCCTTGTGCATCTAGCACATATCTGGGCTCTTGTCAATTAGTCACAATTAGCTCTGGTAATTTCCACATCTTCCCTTATGCATCCAATAAGATTTTGGCCATTAATTTTATTGCTAACATTACAAAACAGGGAACTGGATTCGGTTTCAGAGATTCAGTATAGGACCAGATCCCTGACATCAGTTATATTATTGAAGCAACCGTCACAAGCACTATACTGTACTTCTTATTAAATACCTGAACTCTGAATCTGACCTTTTTCTTTAACAATGATGCTCCTAGATGCTTGATCTAATCTTTTTAGTACACTAACTCCCTCTTACACAAAATGTTCTCTTTTGTTTCAGAACTTTTGATGTGCTAATAATTAACGAATGCAAACTGGCACAGCCCATCTTCTTTGTAATTTGTTCTGATTATTTTGCTTAGCGAAGAGCTATGTGAAGTTGAGAAGACTGACTTTGTCTCCAGCAGCAGTTTGGTCCAATGAAAGATACCATATTGACTGAGTTATACATGGGCTGTAAAAGTATTTCGAGCTCATTTATCCCATACATCTAGATTGTACTATTCTATCATCACTGGAAGGACAGATCCTGAAGTTGAGGCTCCAATACTTTAGCCATCTCATGAGAAGAGAAGACTCCCTGCAAAATACCCTGACGTTGGGAAAGTGAGAAGGCAAGAGGAGAAGGGAACGGCAGAGGACGAGATGGTTGGATAGTGTCACCGAAGCTACCAACATGAATTTGATGAAACTCCGGGAGGCAGTGGAAGACAGGAGGGCTTGGCGTGCCCTGGTCCATGGGGTCACGAAGAGTCGGACATGACTTAACAACTAAACAACAACAACATTCTATCGTCAAACAACTAACAGAGCAGATTAACAACTTATGCACTGAGTATGTCCACTTCACTTGTGCTTTATTTAGGTTCATCCTTGACTTCTGTTTAGAAGATGTGTCTGGTATAGAATGAGTTAATCCACTTCTAATTGGGGTGGATCACTGTGGAAACATTTCACACTGTATAGTGAGGCAGCCATCAAAGTAGCAGATGCCGGTGGAAACAGAGTGATGGCAAAATGTTGGAGGAAAAATCCACAACCTACTAACTGAGCCTGCTGCTCTCAAGTGTAGTGGACAATGTTGTCATCAGCAGAGTCCAAGCAACGTTCAAATGACAGTCCAGATGACTTCTGCAGATGGAAACATTTGTGGCTTGGTGGCAGAGCATACACTTTACACATAGAAGGTCTCAGGTTCATTCCCTGCTATCTCCACATAGGGCTGGAAAAGCCTGCTTTAAACCCTGGAGATCTGCTGCCTGTTAGTGTTGAAAATACTGGGCTGTGAATATCAAGGGTCCAACTCAGTATAAGGGAGATTTATAAAATGGACCAGAGGTATTGTGAGATTCTTCTGCAAGTATCTCCTTTGTGTACCTCTCTGTCACAAATGCCCAAAAGAAGTAGAACCATTTCAGTCCTTTTCATTGATTGCTTTCCCACCTCTTCCTCCCCTAAAAGGAAAAGATCTTCTATTTGTATCTTGTCTTTCCTCTCAACCTGTTAACATCTCTCTTAAGGGTGTGGTTATGGGCTCCTTCTCTCCCTTCTCCAACCATACCCTCCAGTCCAGCACATGATTAGTCATCTATTTTTATTAGTAGTAATATTGTGTATTTAAAATTTTATTTTCACTACTGGTGTTTTAACATCATTTATAGTTTAATATTAATATCTTAATTTGCTGTAATTTTGAACATACTGTTAGCTATTGTACGCTGCCTTGAGTCCCTTCACTGGGAGAAAGATGGAATATAAACAAAGTTAAGTAAGTAAGTAAGCAAGCAAGCAAGCAAGCAAGTAAGCAAGCAATAGCTTAGGGATCACACTTTCCTTTCAAAATAGTTTCTAAATAAGTTTTGATAAATACTTTCACTTCAGCCTACCCTCTCTGTGTGTTTTTGGTCCAGAGAACAGAGAAACAAAGCGGGTATAAATGCCTACAGTAAGCACCACTGATATCAGAGAGATCCCCAAACAGGACTCTCCCACAAATAATCAACAAGCAAGCCAATAAGAAGGTACTACAGTACTGTATTTGGTTTTTTGCACCAGACAGCAATGTGTCTTGGGATGGTCTTGCTGAGCACATTTGCCAGGGGAAAAAGTAATTTCCTTGGGAGTAAAGCCATCAATTTACTTCTGCATAAAGAATGTCTGTTATCTTAGTGTGTGATCAACAATAAGGCAGGCTGCTTATAGATCACATTTTGGATCACTTGTAAAGCAGTTGGGTGTGATCTATTTCCTGGCAATCACATGACAATACAGGGAATTGTGCTCTATCCTGATGCCAATCTATGCTCAAACTGGACCTTTTTGGTCAAGCTGTAGGACTGCTATTTTTGGAGGAGCCAGATGGAAGGATCACACCATGCAAAGCAACCCTTTCCAGTGCAATCAGACCAGCACCTTTCTTGCTGCATGATTGCACTCTGCTCTGGAAGTTGAAAGGACTGCAGCCTGTTCCGAGGTTTCTACAATGCTAACAAACTCAACAGCTTTGAAAGCAGAACTTTGGTTAAGTTAATTTTTGGATTACAGCTCCTAGCACGGCCCCTGGAATTCCTGGGAGTTGCAGTCCAAAAAAAGGGAGAACTTTTACAAGGTCTACTTATACTTCACCATGAAGAGACCTTCATAGCTTAGATCCTGGCCAGTCAACTATCGACACCTCCCCCCAGCTCCCCCTTCTTTTTCAAAGACTGTTAACTCCCTCGCTGGAGCGGGCATATAGCACTTCTCTGCAACATACTCCACAACCAGTAACACTTTTGTGTGCATATTCAGGGAAAAGGGCAGGCAGACCCAAAGTCTGTGAAAACACCAAGTCTGTGAAAACACTAATGTTTACTGTCCTGATGGAAAATTTTAAAGATATACATTAGTAGGGAGGAAAAAGCATAGAAAATCAATTGGGAAGAGGAAGAACTAGTTTGATTTTCCCATCATTAGAAGCACAAGAAAGAACAGCTCCTAAAAACATGCTTTTATTGCACATTCCCTTTGTTTGGTTTTTGTTTCATTTCGGTGAACACCAAGAACTGCTACAGTGGACAAGTACGTATACTGGAAGCATTTTTAAACTACTAATATCCAGTTCCTTCCTCAAGAGGATATGAAATATCTTCTCTCCAAACATTGAATGAAACAAATCACCCGAAGGAGAGGGGACCAGAAGTGAAAGAAAGGGAGACTAGCTGGTTCCTAGTTAGGTTTCCTAGTGTCTCAAAACCTTTCCCGGGTATTTAAGATCTGTTTTGGAGTTTGCATATATTCCATCTCTCTCTCTCTCTCTCTCTCTCCTCATCCTTTCACTCTTTTAACAGTTCTGCACAGTTCACAGGCCCAGCAAAACAACTCATTGCTCCCCCCGCTGCCAATAACACCCTGTCAGCAACTGGTCAGCGAGTCTGAAGTAAAAGCATTTCAGCAGTGAAGTAAAATGCCATGCCAGCAATAGGCCCTGGACTGCTATTGTACAAGCACAGTCCATGGGACAGAGAGAGGGGATTAAGAGATCTGTGTCAACAGCATGCTTGCATATATAAACAGTGCAGGGGAAAAGAATGCAGGTTCACACATTCATTAGCACTGATGAAGTCATCTGCAATAAAAGCCAGGCTCTGCTCTGGCTGGTGCACAGTATTATTTTAGTTAGCCATGGCTGTTGCTCTCTGGTAGCTGTTTGAATCTCAGCCTAGGACTGAGATTGAGGATAGTGTAGGGTTCAGATTAGCCATCCAGGAAGTAGGCTCCAGCTGCTTCAGGAGCATCTCATTTTGGAAAAAACAAAACAAAACAAAACATGGAACAATGGGACAGATACCACCAATTTCTTCAAATGAAGAACGTGCAAGGTATTATAAGTTATGATGAGGTTTCTGACAAAGCATCAAGCTTGCTTTAATAATCTGGTAAAGATATTACAAATTGTTTTTATTGTGTTCCTTGTTGTACATAGTACGGAGTAACATGGATCAAGAGGCCTCCCTCCACAAAAACCCACATCAGAACTGGAAGAACCCCAGGCCCAAACAGGTGGCAGAGATTGTAACCCACCAAGCAAATGTACTCTGCTCAGCTATCTATTGTAGCCTGACAGTTTGGGGATCGGTGTCATATCACTCCACTATCCACTATTGCGGTATCTGCCTCCTGCAGCTTGTGCACTGTCTTCTAGAGCAGGGGTCCTCAACCTCCGGTCCGCGGCCCGGTGCCTGTCCGTGGTTTTGGCAGGACCGGGCCGCTGAGACAGATCTCCTGCCCCCCCGTACGCCCTCCCCCCACTCACACCCATACATACGCATGGCCCTCCCACCGACACGGACGGGTGCCTCACCCACCCATGCATGCCCATGAGCACGCCCCATCCTCCTGTGAGTGCTCCCTGCCCATACACACATGCGCACTAGCATGCCCCATCCACCCATGAGAGTGGGAGGGTCCACCCCCACACACACACAGACACACACCCCAACCAGTCCGCTGTTCAGAAAAGGTGGGGGACCACTGTTCTAGAGTAGCTCTCTATGTACAGTGTATTACAGAGATGTCCATACTTTTTCCATTTCTTTTTCTTTTCGACCCCAAATCCCAGAATTCTCCATTCTAGGAGTTTCACCTGCCAGACCCATACCTAAACTGCTCTCAGTTGGAGAAAAGCTGTGCTGGAAGGCTTCCTGGTCTGGCCCTTTTGAACAGGCACCTAGGCCAGACCTAAGGCTTTCCTAGGCCATGAAGCCTTCTAGCCCAGCCTTTCTCCATGTCAACACAATTTAGGTGTGTTGTACTCCGTACTATGTACAACAAGGAACACAATAAAAGTCAGGCACCTGGAACTCCTACAACAGGGTTCGGAATCCAAGAAAAGAAGAATGGCACATCACCTACTGGTCAAATTTTGGAGCATAGAAAACTGAAGTCAGACCACCCTAGTTCATGAATGGCCATGGCTGCACACAGGCATTCCACACCACTGGGGCCTGTTGCACCTTCTGACGCAGTAGAGGATCAAGCTAAGGTTAATATAAGATAGGCACTCCGAAACACAAAATTACTCTTCGGATTCTATAATCTTCTAGTCTACCCCCCATTCCACAGGATACAAATTAGTGAGGTTCAAGAGATAAGTAACACAGCCAAGAAACAGGCTACAAGACAAACCAGGGCCTGAGCCCAAATACCAAATCACAGACTTAAGGTTGTGAAGCATAGCAAAATACTCCATTCACAGCAAGAGAACTAAAAACGTAGAGAGAGGCAAAATACACTCACAACTTTGTACACACATAGTTGTGTGTTTACACACATGTATCCAGGCAGAATACAGACTCAGCACAGGCACATTCTCTTGCCACCACACTCTCAAAGGAAGGACAGATCCTGAAGCTGAGGCTCCAATACTTTGGCCATCTCATGAGAAGAGAAGACTCCCTGAAAAAGACCCTGATGTTGGGAAAGTGTGAAGGCAGGAGGAGAAGGGGACGACAGAGGACGAGATGGTTGGACAGTGTCATCGAAGCAACCAACATGAATTTGACACAACTCCGGGAGGCAGTGGAAGATAGGAGGGCCTGGCGTGCTCTGGTCCATGGGGTCACGAAGAGTCAGACACAGCTGAACGACTAAACCAACAACAACAATCCAGGCAGAATACAGACACAGCACAGGCACATTCTCTTGCCACCACATTCTCAAAACCTCAAACCAGGATGTTTCCCCACAACTTTTAGCTGAAATATTCAGGGTTCCTCTGAGAGCCCCTGGGATGGGAGTGGTTGCAAATTCCACTGCTGGATCTGCAGTGAAGCCTCTTATAATGCCAACTCCAGAGTAACTTCTCCAGATTCTATGTGTTTTCTTTCCATGTCAAAAGCCTTAAAGGGACAGCTTTCTGCCCTGAAACCTGGCATTTCCATTGCTTCTCCAAGAGCTCCTGCTAAACACTGTGCTGATGCTGGCCTCTTCTTTCTTGGACCGTGGTGCTCCTGGAAGTGGGGAGGGCTCTGTTTCAATGGCTGGTCAAGTCCTGGACACGCCTTGGTTGTTGGAGACATGGAAACCTTAGGTTCAGCATTTGCTAGGTTTGGGCTGGTCTAAGGCCTAACAAAACCTTGACTGGCTCAGGTGTCTTCCCCAAAGGTCCCTTAGTCTCTGAGCCCAGGTGTGGACAGCTTCTGGGTGCCTGAGACATGACATTTAGAAGGATGGAGACGTCAAAATCAAACACTGAGGTGCCAGTGCTATTTTGTAAAATTGATTCTGGGGAACATATGGTCCTTGGAAATATTCTTAGAAATAAAGAAATTGCTAGAAGCCGGTGCTCATGTGACTTACTTTCCAGTTGTTCAAAAATTTAAAGAATAAAATAAAAAAATCAGAAGAAACAGGATTCAGAAGGGTCTGGCTCTGGACATCAAAGGAGGTGGTAGTCATGGGCGCTATATTGGGAAGCTGACTAATTACACTAGAAGGTATATCAGTTTCATACAAATATACACAAAGAGAGAGAAAGTGCTTTCAATTTAAACTGAGCTTTAAAGCAAAGGATGAAAAGTCAGTTAAGAATTAACCCCTGCAGTAGCTGTTTGCAGACCAAGTGATATGTCAATGTCCCTTGATGCTGGATATGTGTAACGGACTGAGATGTTTGTTTTCAGAATTCTGCTAATGTTAATCTGATGTGTGTATGTGTTAGAGCAGTGGTCCCCAACCTTGGGCCTCCAGATGTTCTTGGGCTACAGCTCCCAGGAGCCTTCACCACCACCTCTGCTGACCAGGATTTCTGGGAGTTGAAGTCCAAGAACACCTGGAGGCCCAAGGTTGGGGACCACTGTGTTAGAGAACATACAAAGCAGCTAGCAGTTGGATATGGCCTACTAAATGCTGACTGTGTCTATGCATAACTCATTTTCAGTGCTGAGTCAGAACATGGTTTATGGGAAACGGGGTTGGATTTGTAATACAGGCTGGCATTATAATTCAGATGAATTAATACAATATTTTATAGTGTGTTTCAGTTCTTAGAGGAAATGTCATCCTTCTCCACAAAGAGTATATGAACTGATTCAGGTGCCTAAATGATAATGGGTGGGATCCAAGTTTAGTCACAACTTGAGAACGTCCACTGAAATCAATCAAACCTAAGTCTTTTCCCAGTGACAACAACAAACCTACTTAAAGTTCAAGCAACTATGATGAAATCTGGATCCACCCCAGTTGCAAGAGCTTGGAAAGGCTACTTTTGTAGACTACAACTGGTGTTATGGCCAATAAGAGCTGTAATTAAAAAAATGTAAATATGTAATTTGAAGAACAGAACTGGAAGTTTTTAAGACCCCACCCACCTGCTCCGAAATTATGCACTGGTGGGAAGCTTTCTATGGGGAGAATTAGAGAATATATTGAGAACCATTTCAGGAATAGACTTCAAGATATGGTAAAGATGGAACAAGCTATTAGAGAAGAAGATATAGAAAATCCTATTAATAAATTAAAAGTAGGAAGTCAATGGATTGAAACTTGAGTATTATAAAACATTTAGGAAAATGTTGGTACCTAAATTATTTTTTAATAAAATAATGGGAGAGGAAACTATTCCATTATCCTGGAAATATTTCTTAATTATATTAATTCCAAAAGCAAACAAATCTCAAAGAAACCTATCTCTTTAATAAATCAAGATATGAAGATATTTACAGCAAAATTAGCAAAGAAAACGAATATATAAGATAGGCACTCCGAAACACAAAATTATAACAGGAACAAAAAATGGAAGACTTGACTAGGAGAGTATTAAATGTAATGAATATTTTGTTGTTTTTTAGTCATTACGTCATGTCTGACTCTTTGTGACCCATGGACCGGAGCACGCCAGGCCCTCCTGTCTTCCACTGCTTCCCACAGTTTGGTCAAATTCATGTTGGTAGCTTCGATGACACTGTCCAACCATCTCATCCTCTGTCGTCCCCTTCTCCTCTTGCTTTCACACTTTCCCAACATCAGGGTCTTTTCCAGGGAGTCTTCTCTTCTCATCAGATGGCCAAAGTATTGGAGCCTCAGCTTCAGGATCTGTGCTTCCAGTGAGCACTCAGGGTTGATTTCCTTAAAAATGAATAAGTTTGGTCTCTTTGCAGTCCAGGGGACTCTCAAAAGTCTCCTCCAGCACCACAATTCAAAAGCATCAATTCTTCGGCGGTCAGCCTCCTTTATGGTCCAGCTCTCACTTCCATACATCGCTACAGGAAAAAACCATAGTTTTGACTAGGCAGACCTTTGTTGGCAAGGTGATGTCTCTGCTTTTTAAGATCCTGTCTAGGTTTGTCATCGCTTTTTTCCAAAAAGTAGGCGTCTTTTAATTTCGGGGCTGCTGTCACCAAGAAAGTAACATCTGTCACTGCCTCCATATCTTCCCCTTCTATTTGCCATGAGGTGATTGGACCCGTGGACATGATCTTAGTTTTTTTATGTTGAGCTTCAGACTATTTTTTTCACTCTCCTCTTTCACCCTCATTTTTTTTTGCTCTCCTCTTTCACCCTCATTATCACTTTCTGCCATCAGAGTGGTATCATTTGCATATTGGAGGTTGTTGATATTTCTTCCGGCAATCTTAATTCTGGGTTGGTATTCCTCCAGTCCAGCCTTCCACATGATTTATTCTGCATATACGTTAAATAAGCTCGGGGACAATATACAGCCTTGTCGTACTCCTTTCCCAATTTTGAACCAATCAGTTGTTCCATATCCAGTTCTAACTGTTGCTTCCTGTCCCACATATAGTTTTCTCAGGAGATAGACAAGGTGGTCAGGCACTCCCATTTCTTTAAGGACTTGCCATAGTTTGTTGTGGTCCACACAGTCAAAGGCTTTTGTGTAGTAAATGAAGCAGAAGTAGATGTTTTTCTGGAACTCTCTGGCTTTCTCCATAATCCAGCGCATGTTAGCAATTTGGTCTCTAGTTCTTCTGTCCATTCGAAATCCAGCTTGTACTTCTGGGAGTTCTTGGTCCACATACTGCTGAAGCCTACCTTGTAGGATTTTGAGCATAACCTTGCTAGCGTGTGAAATGAGTGTAATTGTACAGTAGTTGGAGCATTCTTTAGCCCTGCCCTTTTTTGGGATTGGGATGTAGGATGATCTTTTCCAACCCTCTGGCCACTGCTGAGTTTTTCAAACTTGCTGGCATATTGAGTGTAGCACTTTAACAGCGTCATCTTTTAAGATTTTAAATAGTTCCACTGGAATGCCCTTGTTAGCCATGCTTTCTAAGGTCCACTTGACTTCACTCTCCAGGATGTCTGGCTCAAGGTCAGCAACCACACTATCTGGGTTGCCCGGGACATTCAGATCTTTGGTATAATTCCTCTGTGTATTCTTGCCACCTCTTCTTGATGTCTTCTGCTTCTTTTAGGTCCCTACCATTTTTGTCCTTTGTCATGTCCATCTTTGCACAAAAGGTTCCTTGAATATCTCCAGTTTTCTTGAACAGATCTCTGGTATTTCCCTTTCTTTTATTTTCCTCTATATCTTTGCACTGTTCATTCAAGAAGACCCTTTTGTCTCTCCCCTCTCTTTGGAAGTCTGCATTCAATTTTCCGTAACTTTCACGATCTCCTCTGCATTTTGTTTCCCTTCCCTTCTCTGCTATTTCCAAGGCCTCGTTGGACAGCCACTTTGCTTTGTTGCATTTCCTTTTCTTTGGGATGGTTTTTGTTGCTGCCTCCCGTACAAAGTTACGAACCTCTATGCAAAGTTCTTCAGGCACTCTGTCCACCAAATCTAGGTCCTTAAATCTGTTCTTCACTTCCACTGTGTATTCATAAGGGATTTGGTTTAGATTATACCTGAGTGGCCCAGTGGTTTTTCCTACTTTCTTCAGTTTAAGCTTGGGTTTTTCTATAAGAATCTGATAATCAAAGCCACAATCAACTCCAGGTCTTGTTTTTGCTGACTGTATAGAGCTTCTCCATCTTTGGCTGCAGAGAACATAATCTGATTTCAGTATTGCCTGTCTGGTGATTTCCATGTGTTTGGTCGCCTCTTGTGTTGCTGGAAAAGAGTGTTTGTGATGACCAGCTTGTTCTCTTGACAAAACTCTATTAGCCTTTGCCCTGCTTCATTTTGAACTCCAAGGCCAAAATTACCTGTTGTTCCTTTTATCTCTTGACTCCCCGCTTTAGCATTCCAGTCTCCTATAATGACAAGAACATCTTTCTTTGGTAGATAATGAATATTAGATATTTTTAAGGCTTTTGATTTTGCGGAGCATTAAGGTTTTGGGTTTAAAGGTATGTATGTATGTATGTATGTATGTATGTATGTATGTATGTATGTATGTATGTATGTATGTATGTATGTATGTGTGTGTGTGTGTGTGTGTGTGTGTGTGTGTGTGTGTGTGTGTGTGTGTGTGTGTATTTATTTATTTATTTATTTATTTATTTATTTATTTCCCGCCCATCTAGTCAATTGACTACTCTGGACAGCTTCCGACATATATAATAACATTATAAAATATAACAAAATTTTTAACATCAATAAACAAGTTATTCAAGATGGAAAAATAAAGAAAAAAAGAAAAAAGTCCAGAAAAGCATTAGGTTTGGGGTTTAATGATATAACAATATACTATATTCAGAAAATATTACAGCTGTGTTAGCAAATGATGGTACAACAGATCATATATCCCTAGGCTGAGGAACTAAATGTGGATTCTCCCTTTCCCTGATATTGTTTCCTTTAGTTTGCTTAGAAGTGAGTTAAAAGAGTAACTCACTGAGGTGCTCTTTAATATACGCTTCCCTTCCTTTGAACAGGACATGACTCCTTCAGCAGAGATGTGCGGATGCCAAATAAGCCAGAGCTATGCTCCTTGATCTTTCACAGATTCTCAGAAGGAAGAATTTGCCCAGGCATATTTTTTCTCATCCCTTACTTACAAGCTGAACTGTCCTCTTTTACTTCAGAAATGTGTACAGCTGCTATTCCCCCCCACCACCAAATCCTACCAGTACTCTTCCTATGGCCTTTTAAATTGGATAAATTGCCCCATAGGTGTACTTTCCTTACTTTATTAGTTTTAATCTATAACCCAGTTATTACATAGCTGTCGTATTCATTTCAGATGTTTCAGGATTTTCTTGTCTTTTCCATCCACCTCTTGTTTACATAATGCAAGTTCTGAATTAGTCTGAGGCAAGCTGAGAGGCAATGTGATGTAGTTATTCAAATGCCACATTGCAATTCAGGAGTCCTGGGATCGAATACCCCCTCAGGCACAGAAACTGACTGAGGTGGTGGTAATATCAAACCATTCCTTGAACTTCTCACAAACCTCAAAACCTGTATTAGGATTGTCATAAGTCAAAAGTGACTTGACAGCACTCAGTGAAAGGGATCACTATTTACATGGGGAAACTTTTGAAAAAACACAACCTACAAACAGTATTCATGCCCACCACAAAAATACAACAAATGTTATACAGTCAGCAAAGGACAAAAGCGACCCCTTCACCACTGCAGGAGTATACTGAATACCTTGCAGTTGTGTCCAGGTATATATTGGAACCACAAAATGCAGCCTCCACACCAGAATCAAAGAACATGGGAGACACTGCAGACTAAAACAACCAGAAAAATCGGCAGTAGCTGAACATGCCCTAAAACAAGCTGGACATGAAATTCTATTTCAATAAACAGAAGTACTGGACAACACCAACAATCATTATGTTAGACTGCACAGGGAAGCCATTGAAATCCACAAACACCTGCAGAGCTTCAACAAAAAAGAAGAAAATCTAAAACTCAACAAAGCCTGTCTCCCAGCACTGAAAAACACAGCTTGCAAAAGGTCAACAAACTCTACCCAGCCACAAGGACTGGTGATCACTGCACACAAAAGACCAGCTAACAACACCCATCAGTCACAGTGACATATCATCTCTCCCCCTTTATCATAACAATACATCCACAACAAAAAAACATGTTGATCACCATACTCACCCAATCTACTGAAAAGGACAAAAATCTGATCCCACAACTATAAATACTCAACTATCCCACAAACTGCACCAGAGCACAGACAGAGTTCTGACTCCTGTTCTCTGAAGATGCTGGCCACAGAGACTGGCAAAACATTAGGAAGAAAAACCTCAAGAACACGGCCAGACAGTCCGAAAAAACTACAACAATGATCAATATTTAGTTGTGTGTTTATACTTAATAGTACATACTAAAACATTGAGACCTCTGTTTGTTTACTTCAAACTGCACCACCAGATCGGGGAAAAGCGACAGGGAGGTAGATGTGTACCAAAGTTATTTTTGAAATCTACAGTGTGCTATAGTTTCTCCATCATGCCCCATTGTCCCATTTTCCCCTTATGAACAATGAAATTCTCTGTGTCTGTCTATCTCCTTTTCTCTCCGTCTCTCTCCTTCTGATTCTCTGCCTCCCACAGATCCTGATTAAGAAATGTCTGAAGAGCACTGGATCTGAAGTAGTGGACTGCAGCGTGCAGAAGCATGTGTTAAATAAGGCTTGCTTGTCTCCAAGGTGCCAGAAAGCTATTCCACTCTACAACTCCATGTTCCTGATTAAGTTTAAACATGTGTAACATTTTCTGAGGGTTGTAGATAAGTAGTTAGAGCCATGTTTATAAAGATAGATTGAACTTGCACTTTTGACTTTGCTGATTTTATCTTGGTAGGGATAAAAATGGTCCCAGCTTTTTGCTTGCCTTTGAATTTACAGAAAGGAAGAACAAGGAGAAGACATTCATACTGGCATTCTGCCATCCATCCCATGCCACAGTTGCTGAATCTGTGGGGAACACTGAAGTTTCAGCAAAGAGGTGAGAATGGGTTTGCAAACAGCAGAGGTTTAGAATGCTTCCAGAAGGAGACACATTGCTATTGGATTGTACTATGCAGGCTGGAAAGAGAAAGAGAGAGAGAGAGAGAGAGAGAGAGTGCCACATTTTTATAAACTGCAATAGTGGCTAGTTTCTTTGTTCTGTAGACCTACATCTTTTCCTCACCCAAAAAACAATCTGCTTACATAGGAGAGGAAAGGTGACAGCTTTGACTCCCAGTATAGTGTAGTGGTTATAAGGCTGGACTACAGCTGAGTTCAAATCCCCACTCACTCTTGAACCTCACAAGGTGACCTTGGGCCAGTCACAGTCCCTCAGCTCAACCTATCCTACGTGGTTGTTGTGAGTATAAAGTGGGAACAGGAGAGCCACATCCACTGCCTTCGGCCAACTAGAGGAAAGGTTGAATATAAATGCAACTATTAAAATCCTAAACCAATAATATTTATATATCCTTTCTGTATAGACTGTATAGAGCAGAGGTGGGGGGCTCTTAGGATGGGGTTGCAGGTTCTAATAGTCCAGGCCTATCTCAAGATAGATCTTCTGCCTCCCAGATCCATTAGGGTTCTCACAAAAAATTGCACAATGATGGGGAGGGGATTTAATCAGAAATGGCTGAACTTCCACTTCAATTTTGCTAGGTTTCCTGGAGAAGAAAATACACTTTTTGGGCCCCAAACCTCCACCGCCCTAAGAAAGAGCCTTTAAAAGACCCAGGGCACTTCAAAAAAAGTTTTCAAGGATTGGGTCAATGTGAGGCCCATGCGTTGCAATTTCCCTGCTCTTACGCCTGGAGATATACAGTCAAGTTAATATAGAAACATTATAACAGGTGAGTACATTTATTACACTAGTAGTTAATGCCCAATTGATCTCCATGGCCATAGGAAAATGTTGTTTTCATTTTGCAGCTATAGTACAACTGTATAAAATGAGCCTTTACATCTTGTTTTCCTCCATGCTGACCACTAGACATTTATTGTGGTCTGCCCATTACTAGGGAAGCATGTTCCCTCCCTTGTCTGGTGTAGCGAGCCCAAAGGAGTAGGAAGTGCAAACATTTTGTCAAGCCCCTGATGTGGTACATTTGGCTTGGAGGGCTGTATCCCCCTTGGAGGTCTGTATCCCCAAGGCAAGGGATGGGGAAACTAACTCTATTGTGATGCAGAAGTGATTGCGCTGTGCAAGCCCAGTAAAATGAAAACTCAGAAGACGCTGCCCTTTGTTCCAACCTTTCAACGCATGCTTCATTTTTAGTGCATCCACATTACCTCCTCAGAGAGGCCTTTCAATGCAGTTCCACTTGATTTTCTTTGGCCCATGCCCTGCCTCCCTGTATTGAAACTTTATGCCGTCTTGGCTGAATGGTTGAGCTAATTTGTTCTATTTATTTATTTCACTTCATGATTTTATTGTTGTTTGCTTGTGTTTAATTTCACTTTGCTATGCTGTAAACTTCCCAGAGTAGTGCTTTGCATTAATGGGGTGCTATATGAATCAGATAAATAAATACCCAACTGCATCATGGAATATCTAATGTTATGCTCCTCTGATTAGCCATTGTTAACATATGTTTTGTTTATATCGGGGTGGGGACATTCATTGGTGCCAGCATGCTGGGTTGCCTCACAGGGACAAACTGGCAGACCAAATGACATCATAGGTCGGGCAGCCCTCCTTATGGGCTACCCCATGTGGCATTTCCCTCTTTTTGTGCAGAGGGGAGCACACAGAGCAAATGTAAGTAGGAAGTGGGGAGTAGAGCTTGAGGAGGGATCAGAGGCTGGGGGGCATCCCTAGATCCTCACAAACCCCATTTTAGACTCTTTGTGAATTCATTAACATGGCCCACAGGCTGTATGTTCTTTTTCCCAATTTACACAACAACCAGACTGTCATGAAGTAACTACATGATTTAAAGTAAGCAATATCTGACATGTACAAAGATGGTAGATATCATCTGATGGCAGCTGCTTAATTATGTAGGCCACACAGATTGTCCAGGAAAAATGCATACATAACCCTCAGTTATTATGAAAGTTAGGAAAACATTACAGTTTTGGTGCATCAGAGTCAGGGCTTGTTATACATGTAGATTTAAAACAGCTACGTGGGACTGATAAGAGTGGCTGGGCTCATTTCCAGTTTCATGAGCTTCTCTATTTAAAAAACTAATCCCCTAACAGGTTAGGGTTCCAAGGCTGCCACAGGACAAACACAAGAAGACCAGACTGAAAGCTTGCATTAGAGGCAATCTCACAGGGGTCTCCAAGTGTCCCCTACCACAATCCCTTGGACCAATTCCCGTTCACTCCTTTGCCCCCAGGCTCCTTCTGAAACCTGAGGCAGCTGCTGAGCCTTCCCTTCCAGAGCACTGACCATAAGGAGGGTGACATAGGTATATCTAGTTTAGTACCAGTGACTCCTCTAGGATGGTATAGTAATAAGCCCTGTGATATACCTTAGGACCAACTGTTCTGCCAAAGAGCAGTCTGCAGAGGCATTATTACCCCAAATATGTTTCAACTGTACATAACTATGAATTAGTTTCATCTAATGATATTTACCAGAATCCTGAAGAGGCATCTGAAGTACCTGTGTCTTGCCACCAGAAAGGTCCTGCTTGTTGGGATAGTAAACTATTCTTCATAGAGTATTTTTTTAAAGTACTCTTTGGGGTTTAGGGAGAATCTAAGTGGCCCATATTTCTTCTCTATTAGGATGAGATAATGAATGTATCATCTGACACCTGTACTTTCTCCGTTACTAACAGATACCAGGTGTTCTCTTTCTTCCTCAGGTTTTTTTTCTTGAGGGCTAAAAGGAGCTCTCTGTGTGGCATACATCACTTATCTAGTTGGTTCTGTTAGTTCACCTTGCCCTTAAAGGTGAGATAAACCTCTTCAATGGGCTGACTTACCACATGCAGTCTTTTAATTGGCCCTAGAGTATACATGCTTTTATCCCTTGCGCTAGGTCCAGTTTTCATCTACAGACCATTTCAAATAGAGTGACCTATGCTTGATCTTGAAGCCTAACCTCTATAGGCTCTTACGCTTATATATTTGGTCCTGAACATGCCACATTTTTGTTTTAAATTTTGATCCGTTTCTTCAGAGTTCACACTCACTTGAGCTCCAGTGTCCGGTCTGTATTTCATCATAGTTCTGTTTATTTCTAAGGAAATTGTGCTCTTTTCTGTGCATTAGTCTGTTCTTATCAAGATAATGAAGTGTTTCCCCCCTCAGTGCAGGTCCATGAGGTTGTATCTTCTTGCACTTCCTCTTGTGAATTTTTCTTAGTTTACAAGTGTGGTTGTGTTTTCTGTATGCATTGCAACACTTTCCTGCTGCCGGACTTTTTTTGTATCTGTGTCTGCCTCCATGTAGCACAGGTGAGTTTTTGGCTCAGTCATGCCTGCTTGTTATTTCCAAGCCCATGTGAGATTTCTGTGCTCTTTTGCATCCCACCTCGCCTGAGGGTTCTTCCAGTGAAAGCCTGCCTGTGTGCTGTGTTCCTGGGGCTTCGCTGGCTGCACTTACTACAGGGATGAAAGCACTGGTAGTTTTGCTTCCTAGGAGTTGCATTCTTGCTTCCATTACAGGAGCAGCCTTTGCAATCATGCCTTTTCTAGTCAAGCATCATCCAGGAGTTGCCCAAACTGGCTCCTAATACTGTCTCAGTCCTAATTAATGACTCATCACTCCAGAGCTGCCAGACTTACTCATCAATTTACTTTCCGTAAGAAGTAACTCTATTGATTTGCTTCTCCCTACATCCTGAGACAAAATGTTTATTTTTTCATGTCACTTCAGAGTATATTGTATTTCTCAGGTATTTGCTTAGTATTGTTATATAGCATCAAGTTGTTTCTGACTTATGACAACCCAATGAATTAATGGCCTCCAAAAAGGCCCAGTTATTAGCAAGTCACCTGTGGTTTTGCAAAACAAAGGCAATGCCTTTCTTTATCTGTTCAGAACTGCTGAAAAATACGCCAGTCCTTGTATATGCCTTCTGGCTTGTACCGTACTGTAGGCAGAAAAATGGCTCCCTTTGGTGGATGTTCTTCCTCATCCATCCCTGTGCCTTGCATGTTATGCACATACATGCACACACACACACACCCTTCTTAGCTGGACAGAGTTCAAGCTGAGAGACCCCCTGTCCAGCTATCATCTGCTGCTGCTAAGGCCACCAAAGGGAGAAGAAGCAACTCCCAGGAGCAGATCTACTATGAAACTAATGAAGCTTGAGCTTCAGGATCCCTAATCCCAAAGGACTCCCCAAAGTAACTTTAATCCTCGTCTTTAAAACATTTGTGGTGACCTTTTGTGGAACAACCACATCGAAAAAGATAACAGTGGCTACCCAGACCTTGTTGCCACTCCCATAGCAGTTCAAGCTTCAGGGCCCCAAAAGCGTAGGTCCACCACTGACAGCAGCCTTTCTGCTTTCCTGCACTTAGACCCAGCTCTGTGATCTACTGAACACATGGCCCGCTGAACACTGTAACCAAGACTGTGACACTTGAGTTTTCTTTCTTTTTTCCTCCTCCCCCTCAAACTGCTTTCCTTTCATGTTGTTTCTTGTATATATTGTACAGTAGGCTCTGTCTCACTTCTGGTATTTTTAAGCTGCTCTGGGAGCCACAGTGAATTTTTACCCTTCCCATGGAATCACCCTCCTAGTCCAGCTAAGGAAGTTCCCCTTAATGATACAATCACACCTATGAACCCTTTCTACCAGTTGTTGGTTTTTTTTTTTGCTCAAAATCAATTTCAATAATTCTCCCAGTGAAGACTTCTCTCCTTTTCCCTGCAGAAGGAAAAACAGATAGGAAATGGAGGAAACTGAGATTTGGGGAGGAAAATGTCTAGCACAGAACAGCTTAATCAACCTTTTTCTTATCTTGACCTCCACTGAGGATGGCAATTTATTAGTATCGTGTTTCCCCCAAAATAAGACAGAGTCTTGTATTAATTTTTGCTCCAAAAAACACAGTAGGGCTTATTTTCAGGGGATGTTTTATTTTACAGTCATGTCATCTTCTTTTGGTTGCTGCACAGTGGTGGAGGGCAGGGTTTCACTTAACTGGGGGTTATTTTAGGGGTAAGGCTTATATTATGAGCATCTTGAAAAATCATACTAGGGTTTATTTTCAGGTTAGGTCTTATTTTCAGGGAAAGTAGTAGCAATAGGATTAATTACTCTGCCTTTCCACATAACAGCTCAGGGTAGCTAACAATATACACAAACACAAGTGTGTAAAATTGTACATTACAAATATCTGAAAACAACAAATCACAAAATAAAAAATCACAAATGTAAAATTGGCTGATAAAATACAATAGAAGCCATGGATGGCCTGTAGACCTTGTGGAGGGAAGAGTATGTCAACACCAAATATGGGTGTTTGTGTGTGTGAGCCCCCTATTCTAGCCATGAGTTGTTTGTGCTAATAGCAATACAAACAAGCAGTAGTAAAAGGCAAGTCAAACACCTGCTTATCTCTTGAAAACTGGTACAAACCGACATGTTGTTATGAGGTGCCTGAAAGAATGTGAGGGACAACTGGTTTGCTAAAGCAGCCATTCTCAGTGGAGGGGGTCATATGGACTCCTGGGGCCCCGGTACATTTGAAGGGGGTCACAAGCCACAAACAGTTCTTCATACAGCATCTTGTAAGGTTTGTTATGTGGCTTACACAATCCTGATTTGGCCTTCCTTTCTTTCATATTGTATTTATGGCCATGGCCAGAGAAAGGTTGAGAATGGCTGCTGTGGAAAAAGATTCCATAACTAAGGTGTCACCAAGAAAAATGATATGCGATGTCTGGTAGCCTTGTAGGCTACACAGCCCTGGGGCACCAGAAGCGGAGGCCTGGCTGATCTTAATTCCTTGGTGAAACGGAGAAGGTGGTCATTTAGGGCCTTGTACACTAATGTCAATCTCCTCCTTCCACTGGTTGGTTTAGGTTTGAAATAAACCCTGAGGGAAGCAGGTACACAATTGTATGTAATGTATAGTTTCTTCCTCAATATTTCAGGTTGTGGGGTGTGTCTGCAAGGAGACTGATGCCCTTGTGTGTCGAGCTAGTATATCTTTAGTTGCAGCAGAAAGAGTCCAGGCACCAAGGAAAGCTGGCACAGGCAAAGAAACGGGAGGCCTGGTTATGTGGAAGGGGCAAAAAACCAAATTTGAGCTGTAGATTTTTGTCTCTGTTCCTCACTTCCACATGGACAACAAACTCACAGACCGTAGTTTGCCAGCTTGTCATGTCACAAGCAAGCCGTAGTCAACACAGCTAGGTTTATATTTGGCATTTAGAGAGCCCCTGTCATTCCTGCCTCAGTACAGGTCATACACAAATATATGCCAAAAGTCCTGCTTTGAGAGAGGAAGCAACTGAGAACAAACAAACAAATAAAAAAAGGATGAAAAAGAAATGGTTCTTAACCCTTTCCTTCCTGTCCACCATTTTACTGCTGCAAATAGTTCCCCTCAATGTCGTTTTCCCCTGAAGAGGATGTCATTTTGTAGAAGTATGTTTGTAAGAGCTGCAAGAAGCCCAGTCCAGTCTCTCTGTAAAACAGATGTCCTGTTTATAATTCCTTCTGAATTAATTTCCCCCCAGAAAATTTCAAGGTATACAAAAAGCCTGATCTCTTTGTTAGAATGGATGTCTGCCCAAATTTTTCACCATGGAAATGACTGTCCTCTCCTCACCTTGTCTGTGGAGTTGTCGGTGCCCCAGTCTTTCTTGCTCAGCCCCTTCACCTTGCAGACACTAGCATTCCAGGCACGACAGTGCTTCGCTTAGCTAAAATGACCAGCTATTGTCTTTAACAATTATCTTCCACATTTCTCATTGCTGTCAACAGATAAACTCTGCCCCCACCCCCACCCCCACCCCCACCCGACGGACTTTGTAACACAGTGTTGGACTTCAATTCCTAGGCTGCATTAAACACGTTGAGTATCTGTAAATATATAAAAATGAGGGCAACAGGGAAAAGGTTACTACCTCTAATAGCAGGCCACTAATGTCATCTACTACCTGTTCAGTTTTCCCAAAAAGCATTGCATAGATCTCAAATCCTGGTTACTTTCCATTCTATCTCCTCTAGCAGGGACTCTATCCTCTGTCGTTGTCTACGCTGATTCTCTGCAAAGAGACTGTGCCAATAACCCCAAAATCTTTCTTTGGCTGTGCTGCTATCACTAGTACCTGATCCTCTCCACTGCCTGAGGATAAATGTCCCAATACTGTCTACTCACATAACATGAGGTACATTATATGTGCAAAATCTTTCCTAGCAAGGGCATCTGTGTCTGAAATGTCTTAATGAATCTGAATAGGACTCAGATCTTTGTAGGTTGGTGTGGAGATCTCATGTGGTTTGCAAAGGGTGCTTTTAACTTCATATCAGACAATTGCAAAGAATACTACCTTCATCCCAATGTGTATCTCCTGAGAATAAAGCTCAGAGGACTTCTGCTTTCTTCCTATCCTGGTAGAAGAATTTGTCATTAATCTATGAAGTTTGAAAGGTTTCCTTTTGATTTCTTGGAGAGGCTTTTCCAAGAAGGGTATGGGCCAGACTGGATTGATTGATCACATCTTTATACCACTCCATCTGGGCCCACACAATGCAGTGTACAACGGAGAACCAAACACAGTTAATATTCATAAAACCCCAACATAACAAATTTATATGGCATCATAAAATAAACAAATGACAGAACAAAAGATCAAAAATCAACTACAGTAAACTAAATTACTGCAATCAACAAATAAAATTCAAAATTATTAAACATTAAAAACAGGCAGTGGTGGCATGTGTTAAATGTGCAAAATCAACAGCTATTAGATGGAGTGGATCAAAAAGCTTGCCTGAATAGAAAAGCTTTCAAAGATTTCTTGAATGTTACTATTCAGCTGCTGCTTTTTTGCTTACAAGAAACCTAAAAAGGAGTCCCACGGGGTGATGAGTGATAATGAAGCCAGCCGTACTCCATCCATGATAAACAGCCAGGTCCTCACAATGCTGTACCTAAGCATGTAATCATCAGGGAACAGACACACTGCACTTTCTCTCAGGCTGATCAGGCTGGGTGGGGTTCCAGAGACACAGAACATCCAATGCCTCCGAGATAGCTGTGAACAGGGCAGAGTTGGGAGGAGGACAATGACAGTGCATAGTGTTGGAAGAATGTCATGCTGATGGAGCTCCATTGCAGAAGGGTGTCAGGGGCTCCAGAGGCGGAAGAGCCTTTTGCCCAGAAAGGCCACTGGAACAATTGCTTTCCTTTTCCAAACCACCATCGCCCCCAGCCCTTGAATGAAGGCAGTGCAAGTCACTGCAAACAGGGCAGCTTGCAGCCTCCAGATGATACTGAATGACAAGTGCAATCAGTTCCTGCTAGGCACAGACACTGGTGAAGGGAGTTGCAGTCCAGCAACATGTGGAGGGCCAACAGTTTATTTATTTATTTAAAGCTACTCTCCCCCTTTGCGCCAGTGAGCCCAAATTATTCTACGTGGTTCGCACATTCATATTATCCTCACAAAAACCTTGTGAGGAAGGTTGGCTTCATATAGCTGAGTCAGAATTTGAACCCAGGCCTCCAAAGTGTTAGTCAAATGCCTGTGATATATGGAGATAATAGATCAGTTAGTCCCATACGTACACCTGAAGTAAAGTTGAGTGATGATTTCAATTTGCATGGATAAATAAGAGAGAGTGTACAGCAGCCTTCCTACACAGATGGCCTCCAGAGGTTCTAGACTACAACCCCTACTGGGGACTACAACTTGCTGACTGGGGATGGTGGTTGTTGTAGTCCAACCCATGTTGAGAGTGTCACGTTGAGGCAGTATGCTGTAGAGGAAGGCAAACTGTCCATCCATAAACGCTCAGCTGTTGTCTGAGCAGGTCATTTTCAACTGTTTGGAGAAGTACCAGCTCACACAAAGCAGAATTCCTAGCAGAATTCTAACACTGACCCTTCTGCCCTCACCTTTGGGTTTCAATTTTTTTTTCTTTAGTAGGTCAGCTGACAGCACTCCGCTCCTTGCTAAAAACATTCAGAGCTTTGTGGGAATTCTAATGGTCTCCTCAAGCCTTCTTTCTTTTTTTGTGTCAGAAGCACCACAGTACAAGTGATAAATATATTGGATCATTTCTACCCAATAACTGCTAAATATATTGGATCATTTCTACCCAATAACGGGAAACATGAAAACCATTTGGGGGCAAGTCTGCTGTGGTACATGTTGTGGGGCATAGAGTTTATGGACACAGGTGCCAAGTTGCACATTCTCTACACTTGCAAAGGACTGTATTGGTAAAAAGCATGCCCTTATTTCCTTTGGTTCTCTGTGCCAAACCCACTCCGTAGCCCAGTAAGTGACTTCTGTGTAACCCTGTTCTCTGTGTGTCGAGGGCTAGACTTCCCTGGGGTTCAATCCATTTTAAGAGGTGAGTAGTTCTTTCCTTCCACATTACAGTCCTGGCATTCTCTGCTGTTTCTTCAGGATTCAGAGATATTCTGGAAAAAAAAATTTCCCCATGATTCCAGTCTGAGGGGATGATAGTTGAAGAATGGATGTATATTTGATATAGATGTTAAGCAAACAGAGTCCATGCTCGCCCATTGATTGTACTACTAGGCCTGTTTGTTTTGAAAACCAGATTTTTGATATCTTGAAGCAGAACTGTTCTGTTTGCCTTTGCTCGATGCACTTGTAGCAAAATCCTTTTGTTCAGTTCATGCTTGTTGCCTCAGGTGGCCTCTTCTTCTTCCATCATCATCACCCTTCTCCATCACCATTATCATTATCAATGTTTATGCTTCATAACAACTAACTAAATAAAATGTGGATGAAAAATGTAATGAGCTGGAATTTCAGTGGACACAACATGTTATATCAATGGCATTCCAAGGATTTGGTATTGCCCAGGTATATACTGCCACCGGCACAGATTAGCAGAGTTTAGGTTCATTAAAACCAGACACATTTATTAGAGTCAAAGGCTCTAACCACGTTTCTGTTTGTCTATGCTGTTCAGCTACTAGAGTACATAAATCCTACGATGCCTTGAATTCAGTGGAGCTCTTCTCAGGAGCTGAACCTTCATCACTCCCCGGACTGCAGAAAGATCCATGAGTTGACGAAGAAGAAGTCTTACTTAACCTGCTGAGACAGCCCCAAGGCTATCTGTCAGTGAGACGTTCCTCTTCTTTATCCACAGCCATCCTGCCAACATCTTAAATGATGTCAGTCTGCTGCCAGTAGGCTAAAGCCAAATATTCCCTTGAGAACCTTCAGTACAGAGAGGCTGGGCATTTCCTAGCACATAGGGTAGGGAGCCCAGGGCTTCCCAGGTGTTGCTGGATGATGTCTATTAGCATCCAGAAATCCTGTCCAAAAGGGTAGGGCTGATAGGAGTAAAACCATTCAGAGGGCAGAAAGGTAATGTAATATGTAGCCTGCATAATTACATTGTAAACTGCCCAGAGAGTGCTTTAAGCACTATAGGACAGTATATAAGCAGTGCGCTTCGCTTTTTTTTTTTTGCTTTTAATACATGGCTGGGACAGATATGATCAGCGAAAGAGGGCTTTTCTGCCTCGTACTGGCATGACTCACACGGCTGGCGAAAAGCAGTTCCAGCGACAGTGCCAGGTGATTTAATCAGAATAGATGGTGCAGCTGCCATGCTGAAGCTAAGCAACTCCAGGGCTAGTCGGTGGCGTACCCTGCCTTCAGTCGCCTGATGGAAGAATGATGATGAGTGACAAACTTCTGGAGGCATTTTCAGAAGGCCATGGTCATGCCTTTTTTCAAAGGCACAACCAGGTGCAGTAATCAGAGTTTGGCAGTCCCTGTATCATATTCTCCCTGGTGAATACCTGCGAATTATGCTACAGCAGAAGGTGGTAATGGTAGTAATTGCTCCTGTAATAAAATGCTATAAAATGAGCAGCATTTCCAAGAGCATGTTTCTCTTCTGCCATGCAACACAAACTCTTCTTGGCTTTTACATATGTATAACCTCTACCCACTCAGCGATCACACATTCCTTTTCCTCTTGTACAAATATGAAATCATTGGGAATGTGATTGTCACCCCCACACACATTGAACAGAGGTGTCAACAACAACAACAAAACAAACCGGGGGGGGGGCTTCTTTGGTGAACCATATGTGCTAGACATAATAGCCTGCACTTCCAGTACCACACAGATGGATGGCACACTCTTTCTGAGAGCTTCCTAAAGGGCCAGACAGAATTGGCTCCACTGTGTTTCCCTCACGCCTGAAGTAAATGATGTAATCTTCACTTTGATTATAACCAAGGAAAGAATGAGCTGGTAAAAGCAGCATGACGGTGTGCTTCAGCTGACCTTTTGAGAGCTGGAGGCATTGTGGAGTTTCATTACTAAAAATATTCATCATCAGGCTTTCTGTTTAGGAAGATATGAAAGCACCTTAGATTAGGTGAGACTGCCTGACAGTTTATCCTAGTATTACCCACTCAGACTGGCAGCAGTTCTCCAAAGCCTCAGTCAGGCATCTTTCCTATCACATTTGGTCCTTCTCAGCAGAGATGCCCAGAACGGAACCTGAGACTTTCTGCATTCAAAGTCTGTGTGACTGACAGTACTGGGTCACAAAAGAAACGGAGGATGCGGCTCCATTTCTTCACTGTTGGCATGCTTGGAGAAAGATAAAGCAGGAGCAGCAAGTAGACCCAGATGATCCAGACAGTGATCCATAGACCCCCCTCGTAGAACCGTGAGCCTCTGTGAGTGTGCCACAATACCCACCCCCAATGCCAAACCACCCCAAATTTGTCTTTCAGAGCATATTGAAACAGGCGAGATGTACTTATAGGTAGTGAAAGCAAAGCCTTCCATTGTACCTCATAGTTAGTCCGGCATCAAAAAATATAAAGTTGACACCGCTTTATGTACATCAATAAGGGGCGGTTATGCTTGATATAAAGCATTCATGATCTGAATAATGTGAATGTAATCTAACGTACCGTCAGTAATGAACCCAGAGTTTGGAAGTAATGAGGTTACTTTCAATACAGTTACCCAAGTTGCTTCTGTTTAATAATGGGATGCCTTTTAACATCACCAAATTGTACAAAACGCCAAGCAGCCCTGAGAGCAACAGGATGAAACTCAACTTGAGGATGGCTTTGCTGCCACCTTCTGGTCACGGTGGGACAAACACGTCCTGCAAATGTTTCCAAGATAAGGTTTTTGTAAAGCACCACTTCAAAGAACCAGGGAGCACATGCAAGTACTGTAGATTTTTTGTTTGGGGTTTACACGCCTATCAATGACTGTGTGCTTCAAAGCATTGACTGTTCCATGAAACCTTGGGATTTGTGAAAAGATGAGGCAAACAACTTGCATCAAATAACCAGCTGTACAAGGCTGGCTTTTCAAATGTGAATAAATCTGGATTGTATTTTAACCCAGACACAAAAGGGGTGTGTTTGTCACGGGGAGGAGAACACACTCTGATACTTGTAATCTGTGTTCATCGATGTATCCATAAGAAGACAGTACAGGTTGAAATGCCCTGGTTTTGTCTAGTACTGACCTTATGCTTAAGGACCTCTCGAACAGCAATTACATCGGAACAAAAGAAATGCAAATATATATGTCCACAAACAAATGTGAACACTAGAGTATTAAGCTAAGAATGTAGCCCGCTGCTTCTGTCATTTGCTTTTGCTTTATACTTGGAAGTGATTGTTTCTGAATAAGAAAAAGGTTTCTGAATAAGAAAAAAGAAAGAAAGAAATAGTGAATTTAATCACTATATCAAAACATATGTTTGAACTATACATGCATCTCATATCTAAACATCTGATTATATAAACATAGCTTTATGTATTCAGGATTCACATATGTCCAGGTACCCAAACGAAGGTCCAGTTATGAGGAGAACCATGGACCATTAACAAAAGCCACCAATGTATTCGCGAAGGCTTTCACGGCCGGGATCTAATGGTTGTTGTGGGTTTTTCGGGCTTCTTGGCCGTGTTCTGAAAGTGGTTCTTCAGAGGAAGAACCACTTTCAGAACACGGCCAAGAAGCCCGAAAAACCCACAACAACCAAAAGCCACCAACTCTATGGTTGATAATTTTATTTGCGAGATCAATCCACATGCTGATAAAATCCTAAAACCAGTAGCTATGGGGGGGAATGGTAGAATAATTGGGTATCTTATTGACAGAGTATACCAGCTTAAGGCTGATAATGTAGGAAACCCATTTCTCATTTATTACTATAAACCTATGTATAAGCAGCACACTATGTATTGTTCATTATCTATGAAATCTATTTAGGAATATTTCAGGGGGGATGAAGAATAGCTAAATGTAATCACATATATCTTTGGTGCTAGTTCTCATGCATATAGAGGTACTAGCTACCACTTTCAAACTAAACAGTAAGAATCAAGATGTCATTTCAGAGTGAAGAAGAGGAAGGAAGATGTCCTGAGAGTAGTTATTGGCATACACAGTTAGAAGAAGCAGAGAAAAGGAAACACATGGGTTATCTATCTGCCTACTGTCTCTCTGCACTAGTTATATAGTTGCTACATGTATTTATGATCAATTCCTCTAAAAGGAAACAAGATAAAATTTAAAACCTTAGGAACCAAAACCCCGTATTTTGAGATCTGAGTCAAGTACCTTGATTAGCCAGCAGTTACATTTCTGTCGAGGTAGTGTCTCTCAAAGACCTGACAAGCGAAAGCCGGTGGTGGGTAAAATTCTGATGATCAGTTGCAGTGCGAGCCAGGATGGATCAACCTGATAGAAGGAAAGCTCAGATGACACCCTTTTGTCTTCCCCATGCTCAGGAATATGGTCACAGAGTCTTTTATCAAAACAACAACAACAAAACAAAATAAAAACAGGGAGAGAGCTGAATTAGCTGCCTGCAGGAACTCTTACGATGTGGTGGGTACCCCTTGAAGTCTGGGGTGGAACAGAAATTTACTGGGATGCTAGTACTGTGGCCTCTCATCTAATTCACAGTCTGCACATATGCATAAATGCACCTTATATTACAAAAGGCGCCTGTGTTTAAAGAAACTGAATCCTGGGAGAGTGCCAAGACATCTTGGCACTTGCAAGTGGGGTACACATGTGTCAGACTCTCCTACTTGTGTGATATACTCATCACAGGCTGTAGTTCTATGCAGACTTAAATTGCTTTTATGTGCTGCCAAGTTAGAATGGACTTACAGTGACCCTAATAGGGCTTTCAAAGTAGTAAGTCAAATATTTAAGGAGTGGTTTTACCAGTTCTACCTGCCATGAGTCTCCACGGAATGGAACCCAGGCCCTGCTGTGTCATTCTATCCACTACACCACCCTTCACTTACTTAGAAGGAAGACTCATTAGAAAGCATTGACAAAAGCCTATTGTCTGTGGGCTGTGTCAGGCAGTTCATGGAAGGTGTCAGCTAATTGGTTGTCTCTTTTCTGGCACCTCCCCCCAAATCCCTTTTAAGCACTTGATTGCTGTTTACACCTTGTAGTCTGCTGAATGATCCTGAACATTGTACTGTATGAACATGTGGCCACCTGTGATTGGTCCAGACCTCTAGCATGTTCGCTGGGTAGAGAGAGAGGAGAAAGAGAGATAGAAGGGAGTGGGTGAGAGAGGAAAACATGGCTCCACCCAGCCCATATTTCCTGGGGGACTTTGGAAACTGTAGTCCAAAAAAGCGATTATCCCAAATTCTGGAGAGCATGTGATTCTAGATACAGAAAAGGCTAGCTTGGGAAAGACAATCTTGCTTCTGTCTTATCTTAGCTTCTGGGTCTCTGAATCATCATCTACTCCATGTCCTCCTGATGCTGCCCACTAGGTGGCACATGGGGACTTCTTATTTAAAACAGGACCCACTGCAAATCTACAAAAGGCACTCTCTGATCTTTTTAAACAATCCTACGCAACTCAGAAGTGTTCTAATAGCTAATATTAAGAAGAAGAAGAAGAAGAAGAAGAAGAAGAAGAAGAAGAAGAAGAAGGAGAAGAAGGAGAAGAAGAAGAAGCACCTGTGGGAGAACTTCTTATCACAGTGAACATAGAAAGTTGCAATCTAACCCCAGGTCAGAGTAGTGGTCCATCTACCTTGACATCATCTACGCCAGTAGACAACATGACTCCACAGTTTCAAATAAATTTTTTACTATCATATGTGAAATGCCAAAAATAGGGATTGTGTTGAGTTTACAGCTAGATTTGCAAACAATTGGATTTTCAAAAACTGATGCTTAAACTTTTATACCTTTCTTGCTCCCAGTATGCCTAGTGATTAGTCCAGCCAAGTAATGCTCAAAATAATCACATCACATCTTTGGAAAGTACTTTGAGCCCAACATCCACTTCTTTCTCCTCATCTCAGCCAGAGGTTTTTGTCCTCTTGCACAGTGCCTGGTCCACGAAATACCTTCTGCCTGAGATACTGAAATCCAGAGAGATGAGATGCTCCTTTAGGGCTCCCAGTCAGGATTTTTTTGTCACATAGCTGCAGCTTTTCTAGAACACAAGTTGTGACAGACTTTGTAGACACACACATTGGAAAAGTTTACAGCTTGAATAGTATCCAAGAAAATAGCAGAAACATCAAGACACGAAAACTGGAGTGTCTCTTCACACAGCAATGCGGTCTTGGAAACTGTGATTTACATGCCCCTTGTCTGCATTCCATTCCTGAGTCACGATCCAGAAGAATCACACACAATAATCAAGTTTTATGCCTGTGCTTCCTCAACTGCTGGATAGCTCAGTGGTTTAGGCATCTGGCTGGTCGGATGTTCGACTCCCCCCATCTCTGCCTCCTTGACAGGGGCTGGACTCAGTGAACCATAGGGTCCCTTCCAGCTCTGCAGCTCTAAGATGATGATAATGATTCCTAAATACAGGACACCAACTTACCTACTACTGACACAAGGAGGGCATGTGCCTAGTATTTAGCACAGTCAGAGCCTTGAAAACCAGGGTGGGGGTGACTCAGCAGAACCCGAATGCACACGGCAAGCCATAGGTACTTTATTTCATGTGCACAGAGGGAGTTTTGATCCGGAAGACAACAATCTTGTGCCACCTTGAAGTATGACACATTTCATTTGGCTTATTTGGCATAAGCTTCCAGAGGCTACAGCCCCCTTCAGCAAATGCTTGCTGATGGCTTCTGATGACATGGGGCTGGCTACAGTTCACAAAAGTTAATGCCAGATAAAGTTCATTAATGTCTTCATGCTGTCAAACAGCTCTTTGTGGCTTCTACTGCAACAGACTCCTTTGGCCTACGTTGTCACTCAACCCTCTCTTCTGGTTCTCCACCCCTCAAACCAGAAAAATGATTTTTAGGCACGCACAAATGCACCCTTGGAAGTAGTTACCAACACTTTAAGAGAGCTGTGACTGAGTAGTATGTTTTAGAAAAAAGATGAGGAATATGAATAACTTCTTTTTCTCTCAGGAAGGCAGAGAGCCCAAGCCCTCTGTTTAGCCACAAAGAAGTGTAAGTGGGGTGCAAGTGAAGAGTTCAGATGTTCTCAGCTGCAGAAAACATCTCCCTGTGCATGTCAAATCATGAACATCTTTCTAAAAAGAATGTGCTCAGGTGGTTTTTGGCTGTTGTTTCTTTAGTGCAGGGGGGTAACCGTGCAAATCATCTGCACAATATAATGATAGCAGTGTGATACCTGAAGTGGTCGAATGGTTCCCTTTTATGGAATCCTGTAGCCTGTAGTGGAGTCTGCTCTCCCCTGAACTACAGCAGAGAACGTGAAGTCTTACATGAAAATCAAAAGCCAAGGATTTTCTCGGCTACAGCTGAAAGAGCTAAAGTGGCATCAAGCCAATATAACTGTTAATAATAATCTTGCATGCTTTCTAACACTGGGTATCAGTGGAAAGGGAGGTTTTGGGATTAAAGGAATTCTCCTTTCCCATTAACCTATTGATAGAGCTCCTTTTCCTGCCTCAGGCTTGCCCCTGCCTCATCCTATTTGTTTGCTTCATCTCTTTTGTGTGTTAGCCTCTCTCTTCCACCCCACTCACCCCACCTCCCAGCATGCAGGAAGCATGGAGGGGTCTCTCCCATGTGTGGACCATGACCAGAGTCAGTGTCCAATCATCTGCAGAAGACTGATATAAAAGGAAATAAGTGGCCGTGTGGAGAAAGGGAAGTGATGGCAGGGCAAGGAGAAACAGAAACATTGTTTAAAACCAGGTTTTTAAAAATTATATTTTGTACTTGTACGTATAAAGAGGCACAATGGATGAAGATAAGACGGCATTAGGTGGTTTCGGTCAGTCAGTCCCAACCTTGGGTCCCCCGGATGTTCTTGGACTAAAATTCCCAGAAGAATTCACTACTAACTGATCTGCCCAGGATTTCTGGGAGTCAAAGTCCAAGAACACCTGGGTTACCCAAATTTGGGAACCACTGAAGATGGATAGACAAGGTGTGTGTGTGTGTGTGTGTGTGTGTGTGTGTGTGTGTGTGTGTGTGTGTGTGTACCTGTGTGCACTGCAGAGGTTGTAGGTACTTGCAGACACCAGGAAAAATAAAATGTTTGTGGCTGGCATGTTATTCAAGGAATTCCCTCCTATTACCGTGGATTCTTTTGTACTCTTGGATGCTGTTCTTTTCGATTGATAATATGTCATCTTTTCCTCCCATCCAGAGGTGGGGAAGGTGACTTTTTAGACTGCAGGGGGATTCTGGCAGTTGTTGTCTGGAAAGTGACTTTTTCAAACTCTGAATCTTTACCATAAACGGTCTTGAAACCCTGGCTTGAAAAGTACAATAGAAACATTTTAAATAAAGAAAAAATAATTCTGATTCAGAAGTCAGCTCATTCATTGCTTTTATGGCATTTAGTTCTTCTAAGTCAAAATATGAGTAGGTTCCCAAGTATATTTAATTACAGAGACAACTCAAGTATCCTTGAAATAATTGGTTTTTAATGAGGTAGCCATATTGGTATATTTCACATGCAAATAACTGTAAACACAAAAGGCTATAATTCTTCTCCTCTCACATCAGGGTGAGAAATCTCTCTCCTTCGCAGGAGTGACATCACAAGTGTTTATATTTTCTATACGAAAGTGTACCTCAAGGCTTCTCTTACCATGCCTCACATGAGAACTGATAGTCAGAACGTATTTGGGGACACCTGTTCCAGAATGTCTCCTGAACTCACTCAGCTTCATTGCTTTTCAAACCCTAATAGTAACTCACAGACAGGCATGTATGTGAACATCTGTGGCCCTTAGTGTTTCTCCATGTGGCCTGCAGAACACAAGCTGCCCAGATGCCCAGGTATCAGCCAGTGGCTAAGGAACAGACACCTCCTTCCCCACTGGTAATGCCAATGAGGAAAATGCGATTGGCATCAGAATTGTTGTGTGGAAGACAAGGTCGAAGTGACCAAGATCACTGTTTTCTTGTTGCTCATAGTGGGGGGCGTGCCCATGCATGCACACACCCACAGCCCACCTCCTTGCTATCTGTCTCTTGTAGCCACAAAAGGTGCCCCTCCTGATAATCACACCTCTTTTTGATAAGTACATCAAATCCCTTTGTTCACTGCCATGGAAGTAAACACCAGGCAGAGTGACACACTGTACTTCTCAATAAATGTTCAGTGCTTTGTGCTATTAGCACAGGCAGATTGAACTCTTTCGGAATATCTGCCTTCAGAAGGGAAAACTGTTTGGCCAGAAACAGTTTAGAAAGAGCAAAAAAGTGGGCCACTGTCTGTGACGTCATTGGAGGGCATGCAAAAAAATCAGTCACATGCACTTGCCCTCACTGTCCTGCCCCCTGTTGCCCCCTAAATCAATCCACAATAGGAAGTCAGCTAACCCAGAGAATTTGTGAGAAGCATATTCGGCTTAAGTGGTGGTTCTAGAAAGCCGACAGCTTCAAGTTACAGGGCAGGGCTTGTAAATATTCCTGCCACATACTTGACACTGATTAGCCACAACAATCTGCCACATTCACATGTGGGTTTTCTTTGTTGACATCTGTGTTCCTCTCTCCTTCCCTCTCCCTCCCCTCTCCCCGGGGCTGTGCTGATCACCAGGCACAGAGGCGGGTGGGCAGTGAGTTTCAGATGCGATTACTCCATCGTAACAGCTTGCTCAGATTGCCAGTTTTGACATTTACTAGGTGAGAGTGAAGGGGCGTGCCCTAAAGCCCTTCAGGAATGTTAATTGGCTAAAGCTGTGGCCAATGCAAAGCAGCCTGCGAGAGGACAGGCGGCTTTATCTGCTGGGTGCTCACCCCTACTCGGTGCCTTGCTTTTCGATGGCAGTTTTACAGAGGGTGGCGGCTTTGCTCTCTGGCGCTTCTCTTCACACCTGGGAATGATGGCAGGAGTCACAGCAGCTTTCGAAAGACACGAGGAGAATTGAATTTGAAGCTTCCCTGTTAAGGGGAAAGGCTTTTATGACCGTTTTGCTAGGTACCTCTGTGCCCAGAGCTTGAGAAAGTTACTTTGTAGGATGCCAGTTTCCACTCACCATTCCTATTCGGAGCTTCTGGGAAATACATTCTAGAAAATGAGCATTTGGGAACTCTGACTTGACCTCCAAGCACCATGGTATGAGACCTTCCCTTGGTTAATATTTCCATGCTTCTTAGAAGATGACCTCAGAGAACCTGACCAAAAAATAAGCTTCAGGAGGAACCCTGTGAAGAAAGAGAAAAGACGCAAGGGACCTCTCTGGTCAGAGAAGATTCAGCCCTCCAACAGGCCATACTGAAAGAAGGCCACGGCTTGCAAACACACTTGGCTGATTAATCCTTTTGATCTTTTAAATTGTATCTGCAAATTATTAAGACAAAATCCACAGTATAAGAGTGGAACCTTATTCTGGAGGAGTTGCTTGGTCCACAAATTGAGTGTATTATGCAATCATTTGTTTATTTTGTTTATTTATTTCCATTTCTATATTGTCTGGTAAGTGTTGCCACTCGCTGAATAGTTCACAATACACTGTAAAATCGTAAAAACACTATACAAAAATAGAGTAAAATGCAATAAATCCTTTTACTAGCTGAAACAACCTTTAAATAAAAAATTGTTTTTGTTGTTTAGTCCTTAATTTGTGTCCAACTCTTTGTGACCCCATGGACCAGAACATGCCAGGCTGTCCTGTCTTCCACTGCCTCCCGGAGTTGGGTCAAATTCATGTTGGTCGCTTCGATGACACTGTCCAGCCATCTCGTCCTCTGTCGTCCACTTCTCCTCTTGCCTTCACACTTTCCCAACATCAGGGTCTTTTCCAGGGAGTCTTCTCTTCTAATAAAATAAAAAACACAAATTAAAACCACTTTGAGCATCTCAGGACCATATTTGAATTGATCAAAGGCAGCTTTAGATAATTCAATCTTAATTAGCTTCCAAAAAACAGCCTGGCAAACCTCTATAGGAATCTTTATATCATCATCATCCTTTATAACTATATGAATGGGATTGTCATGTGATGATCTACTACACAGGGTTTGATCAGCATTCCATGGTAGACGCAGGCAAAGGACAGTTCTCCAGATGTCCTTCAAGTCTGCCACAACACATACATCTATTTAGCATTGCAAATTGTGTTCAAGCATGAACTGAATGGAAAGTCTGTGTGTGAGACTGTAGCATAGTGGTTATTTCTAGCTTTCATATTGACCTCTACACATAAGTGGCTTTTATACAGGAATCTGGTAAAATGTTATGTAATCCTTAGCTCTGATGGGGAAAAAACCTGTCTGTTTCCAGAAAAAAACTTAAGCTTATACTGTATTTGGGGATCCCTCTGAAGGTTCTAGCTTCCATTTAACAGTTGCTATTTACTAGATGAACTATTACTATGTTAATGCTTACATTACTAAACTGATTAATGGGTCCACTACTTACATTAGCTTCATAGAAGTTTATTTCCACAGAGCCTATAATAGAACTAGGATTAAATAACTGAACTAGAATTAAAAATGAGTATAGAAGCCCAGAGATATTGGATGCATCCAGGACAGGCTGAAATTGGGGGGGGGAGGGGGGAGAGAGAGACAGAAGGCGAAGGGGAGAGACTTCATTCATCCAACACAAATCCAATTGAGTTTGAAATCCATGGGAGAATATTTTCACTGGGAGAAAGATTAGAAGAGTAGAAGATTACTGGAAGAATTCTCAACTCCAGCCCACACTGCTCTGATGACAGCAGCTATGCTCAAAGGGACCAGGAAACTGTGATGGGGATGGACACCATCTTCCTCTTTACTAATCAAAAAGGTCTGAGTGCTTCAACCCATGTGCCTTGGCTCTGCCTAGACCCCAGTTTGCCCCGATGAGTGAGTGGCTGGGGTTTCTACGAACTGCAGATCGAGAGCCTTCAGTCCATCATTCATCCTGCAGCTTAGAAAAATTACCTTTTGGATGACAACTCTCTGAATCACCAGACAGTGGCTTGAAGATTTGGGGGATTGTCCTCCAAAAAGGTAACTTTTCTGAGCTCATATTTGTTCCCTATAAAACACCTCCAAAGTAGCGTTGCCCAGCCTCAGGTTTGGTTCCTAAGCTCATTCTGCAGGTCTCAGGTTTTTGGTCTGAAATGTTCAGGAATTTGATGCTACTACCCTGTGGTGCTGAGGAGACTCTTGAGAGTCCCCTGGACTGCAAGGAGAACAAACCTATCCATTCTGAAGGAAATCAACCGTGAGTGCTCACTGGAAGGACAGATCCTGAAGCTGAGGCTCTGGTACTTTAGCCATCTCATGAGAAGAGAAGACTCCCTGGAAAAGACCCTGATGTTGGGAAAGTGTGAAGGCAAGAGGAGAAGGGGACAGCAGAGAACGAGATGGTTGGACAGTGTCATCGAAGCAACCAACATGAATTTGACCCAACTCCGGGAGGCAGTGGAAGACAGGAGGGCCTGGTGTGCTCTGGTCCATGGGGTCACGAAGAGTCAGACACAACTTAATGACTAAACAACAACAACCCTGGGAAATGTATAGAGCTTCTCCATCTTTGGTTGCAGAGAACATAATCCATGACTGTGGCACTGATCATCAGCTTCTTATAGCAAAATTCAAGCTTAAATTGAAGGAAATGCCACCGGGTCAATCAGATTCAATCTAAACCAAATCCCTTATGAATACACAGTGGAAGTGAATAACAGATTTAAGGAACTAGATTTGGTGGACAGAGTGCCTGAAGAACTATGGATGGGAAAGAAAATGCAAGAAAGCAAAGTGGCTGTCCAAGGAGGTCTTACAAATAGTGGAGGAGAGAAGGGAAACAAAATGCAAGGGAGATAGGGAAAGTTACAAAAAATTGAATGCAGACTTCCAAAGAATAGCAAGGAGAGACAAGAGGGTCTTCTTAAATGAACAGTGCAAAGAAATAGAGGAAAAGAATAGAAAGCGAAAAATCAGAGATCTGTTCAAGAAAATCGGAGATATTAAAGGAACTTTTTGTGCAAAGATGGACATGATAAAGGGCAAAAATGGTAGGGACCTCACAGAAGCTGAAGACATCAAGAAGAGGTGGCAGGAATACACAGAAGAATTAAACTAGAAAGATCTGGATGTCCCCAACAACCCAGATAGTGTGGTTGTTGACCTTGCACCAGACATCCTGGAGAGTGAAGTCAAGTGGGCCTTAGAAAGCACTGCTAACAACAAGCCAGTGGAGGTGATGGCATTCCTGTTGAACTATTTAAAATCTTAAAAGATGACACTGTTAAGGTGCTACACCCAACATGCCAGCAAGTTTGGAAAACTCAGCAGTTTTCCAGGGCCACTAGTGTCAATCCTACCATGAAGTCCCCTTTTGTTTATAGGAAGCATCTGTTGGGGCTTCACTGCATTTATTTATGTGTCTAGTATAGAGGCCTTGAGGCATATCGAGCACTCATTTGCCAAGTCTTACCTGCCAGTCAGTGACAGATCGGTCACCTTGAATTAGAAGGGATAGAATGGAGTAAATGAACCTTGGGCTCCTTTTCATTCCTAGAATAATTTAAAAAGCGCCACACAAACCTCCCCAAAAACCTCAGGATCCCTAACCTTGCTGTATTTGGCCATCTGAGACCAGGTTTACCATGGCCTCTTAGCAAACAGTGGGTCAAGATGAAACAAACAATCGGGATAATTGTTTCCTAAGCCATCCTTGAGCAAGCATGATGGCTTTCATTTGGGTCATTAGCTCCTCGTTGGCCAAGGGCAAGGATTTCTCCTCCACAGGATGCCGAGGGGTTAAGAGGCTCCTAAGTGACTGCCCAGGTACTAAAGAGCTCTTGTGCTGTTGAAAAATTGAGTGTGCCCCGTGACCACTCAGCAGAGGAACGAACAGCATTATATTATAATGTGCCATGGCTTGAATTTGTGCTGATTAGCACATGAAAAACAATCCCACAAGTATGGAATGCCAGTAACTACAACAAAGGGGGAGGCAGAAGGCAAAGGGAAGGGGAAGGGAAGAGAGGGTTGTAAAATGGGGGGACCGGCGAAGGAGAAATATATAAAGCTTGCGATTTGTTTGGTGAAAAATTTACAGCCAGCGAGTTCATAAAATCATTTGACTGCTGGGTCTGTCACTGCAGGCTGCCTCCTTTTATAGGGCTCGGTTTCATTTTTATAATTGAGAAGGGCTTCAAAAGAATCGTTGGCAATTAGGGCCCGCTAGGGGGGGATGGAAACCAGATGTGAGCTCGCAGTCTGTGTAGGCAACCATGTGCAGGGCCATAAAATACAGGCAGGAGAGCCCGCATTTGCAGGGGGAGAAGAGGGGAGGGTGGGGCCTCACAATCAAGCCGTGGGGCCTCCCCGTCTATAAATGCTGCTCAAGCAGTTCTGGCCTCCTCAGAGTTTAATGCCTGCTCAGGCAACACCGACCTTTAATCTGTGCTGAGGCCAGCAATTTCTAGGCTGGCCCGTTTCTGCCTCTTGCAGATGACTGGGACCTACCCCTTTGCACTTTGCTTCTCCACTGCTCAGCAGCAGCACAGAAGATGCTGCTTATCAGTGACAATGGACCAAAGGGCCCGAGACTTAAATCCCTGCTTGGCCATGGAAACTCACGGTGAGGTGTGTGTGGTGGAAGAGATAAAACCACTTCTTAAATATCTCAGTCGCCTTGAAAGCCCTATTAGGGATTGCTATGAGTTGGTTCTGACTTGACTGCGTATACTTCCAGGAGGATTCGTCCCAGGAACAACAAATTGGTAGGTTGTGGCAGAAAGAGGGAGGGACAGACCTGGCCAAAGGAGCCCAGAATCAGGACCAAGAAGCAAAGCAGAAATCTACCAAAAGCATGTGAAGAGGCATTTTGACAGGAATTTCCGTGTTTTATGCCTTCCCCTTAAGGGGTAAGGGAAGCATTGTTATCTTGCTTCATTAGCATTTTTGTCAATATTTTCAAGCTACAATAACATAACGGGCCAATAGAGAACACTGAATTTCTTTGAAATGTTGTTCTTTTTGTTGATATTCTGGATTCCCAACTGAGGTCTCTCCACCTGGAAGAGGCAAGTTCTGCGCATTCCAGAGATCTTTTAGGGTGCCTCTAATCTTCTTCAGTTCTTTGGTCGAGACAGAGCCTAGACTGATTTTTTTCCTTAGCTGCTGCTGCTGAGTGTGCCTTTTTTGAGGGGGGCCCTCAGAGGAAGGTTGCTGCACCTCCATGTGTGTGTGTATGTGTGTGTATATGCGCACGTGCACGCACACGTGTGCATGCACCTGTGGGGGCCCCACCCTGTTCTGTTTCTCCTTTGGCAAGGCGATTCTGTGAAGGTTTTAAAAAATTTTTTATGTAGTGCCTTCCTCCCCCCCCCCACTAGGCGGTCGCCAGCACTCCCTCCCTTCTCTGCTTCTTCATCCTGCTGGTGGTGGTGGTAGTGAAGAAGGAGCCGGAGGGGGTCGTGGCCGGTGAAGAGGGCTCGCAAGCCCCTCCTCCTCCTCCTTGGAGCCCCAGCCGAGCTAAGGAAACTCCTGGGCAGCTTCCTCAGGCTCTTGCTCCGCTTGGTGGAAAATCTGATGTGGCCCAGCCTCACACAGACTCTGCCTCCAGCGGCCCCCAGGTAAACTGAGTTTGAGACCCCTGCCTTACCGCTTGGGGCATTCTTTGGGCAGTGGTTCAACATGTTACTTTTCCATGCCCTGATCAGAGCAGGAGAATGTTTTTTGCCCTTCAGACGCTGGGCTCTACAGCCACCTGAATCCCTTAGAACTGACCATGGTGGCTGGGGCAGATGTGGCTTCAGGCAAAGCGATACCTAGAGGGTCAAAATTTCCCTCTGTCCCTCAACTACCTTGAAACTGGTGGCCTTTCAAAGAGTAACCCTGCAGGCACCTGGGAATGTGGTTGGCATGGCATCTGCCAAGTAGTGAGAAGGTTACAAGCGTCAGAAACTGCTCTTGTTGCTTCACCAGGGTACCACCAGATGGCGCCATTGTCCAGCTTTAGCCTTAGCTGGACTTAAAGCCTATTTTAAAACAACATAGGTTGTAGTCAGATGTTTTATTGGAACAGATAATTTAAATTTCAATGTGGGTTATGCTATCTTTATGTTGGGTACTCTAGCAAACATGTACAAGAAAAGGTTATTTTTCCACAGCTACAATTCAGTTCCAATTTGGGGTTGAAAGGGAAAATAACCGTGCATCTTTTTCTCTGCAATAAAAGCAGGCTATTCACGTTTTATTCCTTGCACAATAATCTTGTCCGCTTTGATCCTGTGCCAACTGCACTTGCATGCAGGAGAGGGGCAATGCATGGCCTCCATATTATTAGAAGGATTATTAAAGACACAAAAGCTTTTTAAATGGTAGAACTGTGGGAGAGACAGGGTAGAAAAAAGTCTGACTGGTTCGATTTTAACTAGGGTGTATGAATACCATTTGCTTTGGTTCGGTCCAGATTTGCCTTACAAATAGCAACCAATTTGCTTCAAGCCTATTTTGATTCATAGCCTAATATTCAAAAAGATTTGTATGGTTGAAATAGTGAAAAAGCAAAACAAACCAGAAAATGGGGATAATAAAAAGTTTTGATCTGGGACTAACAGTGCCATCCACTACTGCTTGACCTCCACTATGCAGGCAAACCTCACACCAGTTTCCTGTCCCCACTGCCAACCTCGCCCCCTCATGGGGAACCATACAATGTGTTCAAGTTTGTTCAACAATAACATCTGTTGAGAGAAAAAGGAATACTCCAAGTTAGTAACTATACTACCCTAGTGACTATCTGATTGTTGCCTTGTGTGTCACTTTTGCCAGCCACCTGTCTAGAACATAGGCAGACACAGTGAAAACAGAAAGAGCCAAGGTGCTACAAAAATAAATGGTAACAGCAGGCATTGAAAATGTAAAGTATGAAATGAGATGGTGGGGATAACTTGGGCTCTATAATGCTAATATGACCCACCCTACTGAAATTGTACCCGAGGAATTCAAGATAAATATGGCACATTCACAACACAATCACTCAGTTGATTGGATTCTAAGATGCAATGCCGTGATCTGCAGTTGCCTAAAAGAAGCGAAAACAAATTCTAATTCACTCCTACCTTAGTGAAAATAAATGCAGATGGCAATCTCTAACAAACTAACACCCCACCCCTGTCAAAACATGAAATAGCCATTGGTCATGGGAGAAAGCAATTTATCTAGTCAACCTGAGCCCTTCCAGGACCTCGATGACGGGAGTTTCGAAGAAAGCTTGGGCTTTTCATTAGGGGTTGAGCTGCCCATCTCCTTTCGTTTTGGGCTTCCAGATTCTGTTAAAGTATTTTGGTTTTCAATTTTTTTTTTAAAAAAAGGATTTAAAAATCTTTTAAAATTGAAAGGACAAAGCAATATTTAGTGCTTTGGAGAGCAGATTTGATTCAAGCACTACTTCCAGCTTCCTTGCTTTGCTTCAGATTGGTTCAGAAACAGACAAATATTCCCACATCACTTCAGTTTCTGAACCTAAAGGGCATCCCTAATTTTAAACATCAGGGCTGGGCAACCTTTTGGACCATCTCTCTCTTAATCCTGCACCATTGCCCGGACTGCCTGGAGCTTCTGGATGTCCCCAAATCAGGAGGGCTAAAGTTTCCTCATACCGAGTTAGATATATCAGTGTCCTTCATTCACTCACGTTGGTTATATGTTAGGCGATGACATATCTTTGATGCTGAGCACACAGCAAAAATAAATAAACCAATACACTGAAATTTAAGCCAGTCAGGTCATTTGCAGTTGGTCTGACAAGATGGCTGGTAAACCATGTAGACCTTCCATTCTGTGCCCAGTAACAGTCCCTCTATGATTCACCATTGCATTATACAGTAGATTATCAGTTGGTATGTTGCTTTTGATGTATCTGGCAGGAGGCTGTAGAGGGATTTTCTTCCTTCTTCAGGGTTAATCCTGCCTCCCCTATCACAGTTCTTTGATTACTGAGCCCTGCCACTCTGGCAGATAAAACATTTTATTCATGAGGCGCTGGCAGGCATGAAGTGGAGAATGGTGGACAGGAGGATGGTGTTGTGGGGGTTGGAGAGGGAGAGATAAATGTGAATTTTCCATGGGAAATCAAATAGACAGATCAGGAAAGAGATGGACTGTCTGAACACACATATGTAAGAATGGATATCCCAGGTACCTTCCTCCAAACACTGCCGTGTTCTTGCAGAAATCAGGGATTTGGGAAAACAATTGTTAGAGCCCCAACGTTCGCACACCATGTTGGTGCTAAGTGCAGTTAAGCTGTTTCAGATTTATGAACGTATGAATGAATAGCCTCCCAAAGGTTCCATCATTAATCACCCTGCTCAGGTTTTGCATGCTAAAGGCCATGGTTTCCTTTATTGAGCGCATCCATTTCATGTTCAGTCATCTTCTTTTTCTACTGCCTCTCTGTTTCCTATGATTATTGTCTTTTCCTGGGAGTCCTGGGTGTCTTCTTCCTCTGTATATTTTTGGGTTATCAAATTGCAGATCTCCTTGAATCATGATGTTCCAGTTCATCCAGGATGTACAGATACTAATATATTTATTTTAATTTGCTTTCTTTTTCCTTCCCAAGACAAACTACCCATTACAGGCAGACCAATCTTCCTTCCTTCCTTCTTCCTTCCTTTTGCACAACGTTCCATTTCTTTTCTTTATCATATTGCTCTCAGGAGCTGAAAAGGGAGAGAGTTGTAGCTTGATGCAAGGAATTAAAGTAATAGCTGGATCTACACAATGGCATCTCAAAGGAGTTCAAGAAACTTGCAAAATGACTCCATGGAGGACACACCTTTACCTTCACTCTGGAGCAAATATATGGTAATCTATAGCAGTGGTTCTTAACCTTTGTTACTCAGATGCTTTTGAACTGCAACTCTCAGAAACCCCAGTCAGCACAGCTGGTGGTGAAGGCTTCTGGGAGTTGCAGCCCAAAACTCCTGAGTAACCCAAGGTTAAGAACCAGTGATCTATAGTAAGAACAGGGCTCAATTTCATATTGGTCCTCTTTCATATCTATATATATGAAAGAGGACCAATATGAAATTGAGCCCTGTTCTTACTATAGAAATATACTCTCTCTCTCTCTCTCTCTCTCTCTCTCTCTCTCTCTCTCTCTCTCTCTCTCTCTCTCTCACACACACACACACACACACACACACACACACACACACACACACACACACACACACACACACACACACACACACACTAGATTACCATATGTTTGCTCGAGAGGGAAGCAATATATTTATGAAAGAGTGACCATTTTAACCCAGAGTAGGATTAACTCATACATTTATTTATTTATTTATTTATTTATTTATTTATTTATTTATTTATTTATTTATTTATTTATTTGAGCTTATATGCCACCCATTTAGATATAGTCTACTCTGGGAGGCTCACAAAACACAGAATAAAATCAATAAATATGAAATTACAATTTACAACATTTACACAAAACAAAGTAGATAAAGATAGAGAAAAAGAGAAAGTTACGTAGTGCCCTGAGGGAAGGCCTGTCTATATAACCAGGTCTTGAGTTGGTTTTTGAAAGTGCCCAGCGAGGGGGCCAGACAAATCTCGGCGGGGGGGAGCGTGTTCCAGAGCCTGAAGCAACATGAGTGAGCATAGACTGAGGAATGGCTATAGAGGGTATGTAGATCCAGGATATGTAGACCCAGCTTATATGTTTGCCCACAGTGGCCAGTATCCTGTTCATGCCGCTATAACATAAAGTTACGCTGGCAATTTGTTGCATATCCCTGGCATGACCAATTGTGCAATGTTCTGATCGAAGCACTCTGGCACTAACACTTCTGTCTTGTGCTAGGCTCACCACCATGGCACAACCTCAAGTTGTGTGTGCATAACTGCACAACAGGATTTTGGCCAACAACTGAGATCCAGTTGCTTAGTGTAGTATGTCACACTAGAGTAGGTCCATTTGAATCAATGGAACTTATGGAGGAGTTTACTCAAGAAATTTCACTCTGATTCATTGGTTTACTCTAGTGTGACCTACTGCACCATGCAACAGGATTTCAGCTAGTATGATTGATCTTTTAAAGATTACGTTGCACTGAATATCAAGCAAAACAATTCTTTAACCTCCTGTCTGTGCAGATTTACATGAAGAAAAAAAGCACAGAGGTTGCTGGATAAGCTTCTGAGGAAAAATTCTAGATTTCTGCAGCCTGCTGAATGTCAGGGGCCTGAAATGAACCATTCCATCTGGATTAGCAAAATTCCTAAACTATTGTTAACTAGAATTTTGCCAGTATGTCCTCCACCAGTGTCAATCTATCTGGCTCAGTATTGAAGGGTTTGTTTTGGTAGGTATGTTGACAGGATAATCACATGTGTGTTTAGTCAGAAGGAAGCCCTAGTGTGTTGAGGGCTTACTCCAACGTAAGCATGTACAGACTGCAGATTAAATAAGGTCTAGATCCAATTGTTAGTCCCAACTAGAGTGGATTCACTGACTGAAATCCTGTTGCACAGTGTAGTAAATCATAACTAAAGTAAACCCACAATGGAAATTACTGAGGTTACCGACTCATCAAATTCTCACTGATTCAACAGGCCTGCTCTAGTTGGAGCTTACCATGCTAAGCAAGAGAATTCCAGCCACCGAATCAATGGGTGTTTAGTAACATTTATGTAAATTTCATTGATTCATTGGGTATGCTTTGCTTGGGACTAGTAACAATATTTAGCCCTAAATCTGTGCCTAATAAATGTACTGATTTTGAGGAAACCTGAGATTTCTAGCCCAAGCTTTTCAGGATTATTTCAGGAGCTTTTGGAGAAGAACTTCCTTGGGATGGTGGTAGTGGGCATTCACATGGGAGATGGCATTCCTTATTTATAAATGAGATGGATTTGTCTGTGACTTGTCTTTGAATCACAATTGCATGCATGGTATTTCCAATGTTTGTTGTACAGAATCCCTTTGAAATGTGGGATCAGTTTGCTCCTTAAAGCGACGACAGAAGTATCCAGATGATCACTGATGGTGCCACTAGACTACTGATTATCCAAATCAAAAGTAAGAGATTATCTGGAAGACTGGCATTTTAATTTCCTCAGACATTTCTCTCATTTTAGTAGTACACAGGGCTCATCATAAAGTTAGATGTAGCTGTTTCAGGCAGCAGATTTTGGGTATTGTGCTAGGCCAGTGAATTATTAGTAGTTTACCCTTGTATCATTATGTTTTACTGCTCATGGGAGGCACATGTAAGATTTTCTGCTTTATATGTCAAAATAAATTGGCTGTCTTTCAACTTAGATGCTATTTGCTGGTGCACCTCATCAAAATGAATGCTGCCAGGACTATCTAAGACAATGCCAATAGCAAGCAAACGCCTGTTGTCTCATTTCTATTCTTTATTAAGCTGGACCACATTTCCCCCCTAAATGTCTAGGCACCTCTCTTCCTCCTCTCAGTTAGAGGCTAGCAGTTCATCAAATGAGTAGTATTTTCTTTACTCATCAATATTGTGTCTCTGTGTGGAAAGTGATCTGGTTTGTGACAATGACTAACTAGGAAAGAGAAACAGCGGGATTATCCATGACCTCAGTGAGGTCATATTCCAAATCAGCATCTCAACTGCATTATGAACTAGGAAAGAAAATACAGTCATACATATGATTAATGTTATATTTGGCACTTAAAACAAATTGGTTTTAGGTTTCACAAGGGATTCATGCTCAGCATTTGTAGCTGACTGTGCAGAGACCTCTAAGTCAGAGAGATGTTAGGTTGTCTGTAAGATCATCTGCAAACTACCAGGTCCCCACACTAGAATGGGACCAAAGAAAACCCGGGGAGCAGATTGACAATAGCACTTCCAGCCTGGTGCAGGGCAGCCTCTAGCTGCACGTGCATAGTTGCACAATACGATTTTGGCAATTAGCTGAGATCCTGTTGCTTAGTGTAGTGTAGTGAAACATTCGATTAAGCTAGAAATAGAAAGGAACAAGTATGCAACTTGATAACCTCGTGGGGTGTGTGTGTGTGTGTGTGTGTGTGTGTGTGTGTGCGTGCGTGTGCGTGTGCGTGTGTGCATGCGTGCATGTGTGCATGCGTGCGTGCGTGCGTGCGTGTGTGTGTGTGTGTGTGTGTGTGAGAGAGAGAGAGAGAGAGAATTCCCATAATGCCTGACCATAAGGCCTGGTGGGAGTGTAGCTCCAAATATTTGGGGAGCATAAAAATACCTGGAAGGTATGACCCTTCTCATACCCAGTTCAACTCTCACTATGGCCTTGGATGTACTTGGTGATCTTAGGGAAGCTGTCATTTTCTTCATTCCCCTATCTTATTTGTCTGCCTGCCTGCCTGTCTGTTTGTCCTGCCCAACTAGTAGCAAAGCTACTACTCTGGGCAGTAATCATGGAGATAATAATACCAGTTTGCTTTAGCGAGGACGCTAGCTTTTGTAAGTCTTACTGAGCATGACACAATTCTGAACATTATGTGGTGTTACAAGGCTTCTCCACAATGTTCTTTTCCACCAGTTCATTGGGGCATAGAAATGAAACGGTGCCACCAAAGCACAAGTTGTGGCAGGTTCTACCAAGCTGGTAAAACTTGAGACAGCATATCTGCTCTTTGAGGAGCAGGCTAGCTAAGTATGAGGCTCAACACCAGAAGGCCACCAGGGGTATGTCTGCATGACACAATTATCGGAGTTTGATTTTCCCTCAGCAAGGCTTGCTTTTCTATGTGTTTTAAGATTTTATCTTGGATGAGCCTTTCCACCATCTACCCTGGAACAGATGCTAGGCTAACCGGCCTGTAGTTTCCCAGGTCCTCCCTAATTTCCTTTTAAAAGATTGGCGTGACATGTGCTATCCTCCAGTCCTCTGGCACTGTGGCCATTTTAAGGGACAAGTTGTATATTTTAGTTAAGACGTCAGCAACTTCCTTTCTCGGTTCCTTAATAACTCTTGGGTGGATGCCATCTGGGCCCGGTGACTTATTGATCTTCAATTTATCAATTAGGTCTAAAACATCCTCTCTTTTAATCTGTATCTGATTTAATTCATTAGTCAGTAGGGGCTGTTCGGGCAGTGGAATCTGCCCAAGGAATTTTGTTGTGAAGACAGATGAAAAAATTATTTAATTTCTCTGCAATCTCCAAGTCCACTTTTACCTCCCCCTTTCCCTCCCTCACCATCCAGAGGGCCAACCACTTCTCTGACAGGTTTCCTGCTTCTAAAATATTTAAAGAAGCTTTTATCATTCCCCTTTATATTGCTGGCCATACATTCCTCAAAGTCCTTCTTTGCCTTCCGCATCATCTTCTTACATTTCTTTTGCCATCTTTGTTCAAATGCCTTGGCTATTTGAATAAAAGCACCTGCGTATGGGGGTCCCTCAAGAAGGGCTGCTTGTTTGTTTCTCCCCCCCCCAACTTCTCATTTCAGTGGACCAACTATCACGTCCCATCATGCTCCCAGTCCTAATTCCTACACTGGCCATCACTTTGTGGTTCTCTACCCTTTTGACCCTCATTCTACAGGGATGAGGAGTCCCAAATCAGATGCCGCTCAGATCGTGTCGGCTTTCCCCCAGGATTCAGTTTAAAAGCTGCTCTGCCACCTTTTAATGTTGCGCGCCAGCAGTCTGGTTCCGTGTTTGTTCAAGTGAAGCCCATCCCTCTTGTACAGGCCCAGCCTGTCCCAAAATATTCCTCAGTGCCTAATGAATCTAAACCCCTCCCTCTCACACCACTGTCTCGTCCACACATCGAGACCCCTGAGTTCCTCCTGCCTAGCTGGTCCTGAACATGGAACAGGCAGCATTTCTGAGAATGCTACCTTTGAGGTCCTGGCTTTGAGCTTCCTCCCTAACAACCTAAATTTGGCCTTCAGAACCTCACAGCTACCTTTCCCCAAGTTGTTAGTGCCAACATGCACCACCATTGCTATCTTGTCCCCCAGCCTATCCAGACAAGACACAACCTTTGCACCAGGCAGGTAAGTCACTGTGCGGTCCCCACAACTGTCACAGGTTCCTGACAACCAAATTGCCCACTACCAGAAGCCCTTCCCCCCCCCTCTCCATGAGGAGTATCCTCAGTGCAACTGGATACGAGCCCATCACCTATAGAAGGCGGCCCCTCTAGGAGATGGTTTCCCTTTTGTTTAGATTGGTGTCCTCTTGTCTGGCGTCCTCCAGCCCGGAGACTTCCAATCCCAGCAGCTGAGGAGCTGCTTGTCTGTAGGTGGGATGATGCCTGAAGGTCCCTGGAAGTCCCTCTCTCCCTGTCTCTGCTTCTTCAGGTCTGCAACCAAGACTTCAAGGGAGTGAACCCATTCCCTGAGTTCTTGGAGCTCCTTGCAACAAGGACACACCCATGACTTTTGTCCAAGAGGTATATAGTCATACATATGACACTTGGTGCAAAACACGGGCTAGCCCCCAACCCACTTCAGATAAGGATAGATCTGTCCAACCATTGATGCCACTAGAACTGGATGTCAAGAGAGGTGCCGAGGGCTCTGCAGGCCAGTCTCATAAATGACCACTCAGAAGTTGTCAGGAGGGAGGACTTTGTGGACATTGTAGAGCCCAAAGGTCTAAAATATTAAGAAGGTGGCCACTGGCCAGGCATGTACACAGTCATTTCAGATAAGCATTTTATTACTTTAAAAACATAGTCTTTAAAAGAAAAGAGAGATCAAAATGATGTTTATTCCCATGTAAATGTGTTTAAAATCAGGGCAACGGAAGCAAACACACTTTTTATTCCGGTGATCAGAATGGTGGCATGACTGAAGTGAGTTTAAAATGTTTGAACTAGGTATGTCCCAGATGTTTCATTTTTTCAAAATATGGGTGCAAATTGTTTTATTGATTTTGTTCTAAAACATTGAGAATGCAGAGGTCATTGTAAAACATGGAAAGTCATTTTGGATGTTGGAGAGATGGAAAAATGCATATTAGCTATGTGCTTCACAACTGAAATAACACGCATGGCTATATAAAACACCTTCTCCCATGCCTCCTAAGATCAGTAAGCACATGGTCTAAAATTACCTAGCCGCAACATCAAGAGCAGCCTAATAAAGCTGTGTTCATTTTGTCTTTTGACAGCTAGATGTCTCAAGTGGAAGCCTCTTCATCAAGAAGGTTTAATGTGGTATGGGAGCTCCTTTCACTGATTTGTGCTCTGCTGATAACGTGGAGCTTGTTGTTTGACTTAAGCCCTGTTCAACCCAGAATCATCAACATGGGGAGGGCATAGCCTACCCCCTCCCTCATATCTTTACTCTTTTCAGCAGTGACCTATCTGAAAAAGAAAATGATCCCGTTCAACACGTGAGCAAGAATCCAGAGATTCCACTTTTCAGAATGAATGAATAACCAGTCTGCCTTGCAAATTGATAAGACCACCATGGGCTAAAAACCCCTAAATGCATAGACCGTGAGCATCTGATATTGTGCAGATTCATAACTATGCTTTTTCTGCCTTCTGAGCAACACTCTCAGTACACCAAAGGGCCGGTTCATTCAGGCATGGCACTAGACAGCTCATTGACTAACGTACCAACATTGATCCCTCCTGAGGCATCTATCCTGAACCATTCAGATAATCTGGTTCAAGATAATGGGTATTCTTCACTGGTATTCTTCTTCTGGAAGTAGGAAAAGAGGAAGACCCAATGCGAGATGGATTGGCTGCCTAAAGAAACCCACAGGCTTGAGTTTGCAAGAGCTGAGCAGGGCTGTTGAGGACAAGATATTTTGGAGATCACTCATTTCTGGGTTTGCTATAAATCAAGGGCGACTTGACAGCACAAAACAGCAAAGAGTCAAACTGCATCAGGTTCTCCAGCTGTGGCTTTAAAACTTCATTGAATGTTCAAAACAAGTTAATCTTTTCCTTGGTTTCAAAATTCTTATTTTCAAACATTAAAAGCACTAGGACTTCATTAACGAGCTTGTGAACATGCGGTTTGGATATGGTGATAGTCACAGTATTGGAGTCCTGGCCTTTAGTGAAGTTTTATCACACATGAACAACACAGTCATAAAACCAAGGGCTGGAAGAAGAAACTGTGCTTTTGTAGCAGCCTTTGACTTCCAGGTTTTAATCAGCTTCAGCTTCCCTGCCTTTTCTCTCTCTTTGAAATGCCAAAAGGCACCAGAACACAATGGGATTTAGAAAGCTCTTATAAAATTGCTTGTAAGTCTTCAAAATGCAGCTGAGATTCACATTGCTGGAATTAGAGGACAGGCTGCCAAGGGGACTTGGCAGAGAACGCGAAGGCACCTTGGGCCAGACCAGTCTCCTCAGCCTCTGAAATGGAGTCTGTGGCTTAGGTGGCCCTTGGAAAGACTATCAAGGAGTGTCCCAGCCTGCAGTCTTTCTGCTCAACAGGAAGGGGGTTGTATCCAGGGTGGGCAGGAAGCGGATCGAGCTCTCCTGAGAGAGATCTGGGCGATTCGCTCTAGCTTGGCAAGAACGTCCAACACCCCATTATTTAACAATAAACAGTGGGATGGGACGGGGGGGGGAGTGGGTGAATGGGGAGAAGACAGAGCGGTCATCCAAAAAGATTGAGGGGAAACCTGGAATTGATTTTTGTGTGAAAAGCATTGTGAGGGGGAGCCAAAACGAGGGCAATGCAAGTGGGACTTTGCCCTAAGGTGCCAAAATCAACAAGGCACACTTAAGAGTTGCATTTACTGGTGAGGTTTTAGAAAACAAACAGCAAAACCTTCAGCCCAATTATTTCTTTCTTTTTTTCTTTCTTTCTTTCTTTCTTTCTTTCTTTCTTTCTTTCTTTCTTTCTTTCTTTCTTTCTTTCTTTCTTTCTTTCTTTCTTTCTTTCTTTCTTTCTTTCTTTCTTTCTTTCTTTCTTTCTTTCTTTCTTTCTTTCTTTCTTTCCACCCACTTATAGCTTTTCTCTTTCTTTGGTGGTGGTGGGGGTACCACAATCTCCTCCTCCTCCTCTTCCTTTTTCCTTAGTGGTGGCCTGCAATTTAGAGCAGAGCGGCTGAGACGCAATGTCACTGGTTCCAGGTGCCAACATTGCTAGCCACGACTCTGCTTATGAACCTGGGCCCAGTGGGGATCACAAATTTCTTGGCTCAGCATCTGGTCAAAGACACCCTGTTCATGATCCTTTGGTATACATGTTCTGCCTCTGCCCTGTTGTGATTTTGGACCTGCTTGGCTTACCTCAGGATACCAGTGAGAAACAAAGCAGATCATGTAAGCCTTGGATTGGCCCATCCTTGCTTTAAATCTCAGCACAAAGCCAATGCAATTGATCGTTCCTTTACATGCTCGATGCAGGTTCTTCAGGCTTCCTATCTGTCTCCTCTGTTTCTGTGGTAACAGTGTGATGGCACAATGTGCAAATATTTAAATTTAACATCTAATCACAGGAATTTCATGTCACCAAATGCTCTTCCCTCTTGTTTCCTGTTTAAATGAAATGGTTTGTGCAGGTGAAGGAAGAAACTCATAATTCATTCATAATATTTTTTACTTGTGGAAAAATACACATAATTCAATAAGGGAAAGCAGCACATTCATTAAGTAACATCTGGAAACTGAAGAGTTCTTTTTAAAAATATAGGCATTGGTATGGAATGAGGTTTCTTATGGAAAGTGTCAGGAAATGGTTGTTGTAGGTTTTTCGGGCTCTTTGGCCGTGTTCTGAAGATTGTTCTTCCTGACGTTTCAACAGTCTCTGTGGCTGGCATCTTCAGAGGACTGAGCATGGACAGAGTTCCTATTCCAGTCCTCTGAAGATGCCAGCCACAGAGACTGGCAAAATGTTAGGAAGAACAACCTTCAGAACACGGCCAAAGAGCCCAAAAAACCCACAACAACCATCAGATCCCGGCCATGAAAGCCTTTGAGAATACAGTGTCAGGAAACTTCAGAGGGTCCAAAATGCAGCAGCCAAATTGCTAACTGGGGCTGGACACAGATCTCTCTCTCTCTCTCTCTCTCTCTCTCTCTCTCTCTCTCTCTCTCTCTCTCTCTCTCTCTCTCTCTCTCACACACACACACACACACACACACACACACACACACACACACACACACACACACACACACCATCCCCTGTTACAGCAGGGCCAAAAACAAAACAAAAAATAAAGAAGACACCTTAAAGACTAACTGATATATTTTAATGTGAGCTTTAGTGGTCTGAGGAAGTAGACCTGTCACACAACATTTTTGTTTTCTTTGTTTTTTCTTTTTCTTTTGTTTTTTGCCAAGGAATGTTGCTTTCACCCGAACAGTCCTTGTTTGCTTAAAGCCTTTTTATAGACCACCAAAGAACAATGTTCTCTGGATCATTTAATTTCTGTAAGGAACACTAAGGCTGATTGAAACTTTCATTAGAACTCTTTCAGCCCAATTACAGGGTTGGCATTGTTATTACTTGTTTGCTTGTTTGTTTGAAATACCCAGTTCTTTCACAAGATAACCCTTTAAGAAAGCCCTATCTATAATATCAAAGTACATCGATGGCAGATGTTTTCCTTACAGAATGTCTTAGAATACAGAGGGAAGCATGAGAACAGCATATTCATCTCAATGGTGATATCTCTAAATACGACCCTGCTTATTAGCAAAAGTAGGATGAGCACATTAGCACCTTAATGTGTTGGTCCACTGTACAGAGGGGTACAGACAGCATTCAAAATATATGCAGGTGAGATGAGGGATAAATAATGTACCTCCTTCCCTCCCCTAGTGGTACCCATTGGCCATTTCCATACTGCCTCTGCACCTTGTGTTTGTGGGAAGAGGCATTACATCTGTGTTGGTGCATGCATGTGGAACATATCCAGTGAAGGGAGGCTCCTAAGTCAAAAGTGTTGAGAAAGTTTCTTTTCATGCATTCTGAATATTCAAGTGACATGGCAAGCCATTTTTTCAACAATGAGGGAAAATTGTTAGATTAATGTATTACACTATAATCTTTACTGTCATGCAGTAAAGAAAACTTCATTCCTTCTGTTGCAGAATGGTAATTGTTGGTCGTTACTTTTATACTTACAGTGTATGTGGATCTTTATTAGTTACAAGTGCTTTCCACCTCAGAACAGTACTCCAGAGCAGTAGTTGTATTATTCCAATGTTTTTGTTAAATGTAATGAAGGGGGATATGCTGCGGAAACTTCAGGTGGTGCAGAATGCTGCGGCCAGACTTCTCAGTGGTGTGAAAAAATACCAACACATTTCACCCACTCTGGCCGCATTGCATTGGCTGCCCATCCAATTCTGCATCAACTTCAAAGTGTTGATGCTTAGGTATAAAGCCCTAAAAAGCTTAGGGCCTCAATACTTGGCGGAACGCCTACTTCCACCAAGATCTGCCCGTGTCACTCGCGCAAGTCAGGGTGTGAGGCTGAGGAGCCTAACGCCGAGGGATGCCTGGAAAGAAAATACAAGAAATCGGGCCTTCTCGGCGGTGGCTCCTCGCCTCTGGAATAACCTACCACCTGATATCCGCGCGGCTCCCTCGCTGGGTATTTTAAAAAACCAACTAAAAGCACTGATGTTTTGGCAGGCCTTCCCCTCAGCCAATTCCTGACTTTCCCTTTCTCACCTTTTCTAGTGTCTGTCCCATTTGTCCAAAGTTTTCCCCTTATTTAAAACTGTTTTCATTCACATTGTTATATTATTGTTGTAAGCCGCCTAGAGTGGTCTTAATCGACTAGATAGGCGGGATATAAAATAAATAAATAAATAAATAAATAAATAAATAAATAAATAAATAAATAAATAAATAAATAAATAAATAAATAAATAAATAAATAAATAAATAAATACTACTTTCTGAAAAAGAGCAAGTAAAGAGTTACTTTTTTAAAACTACAACTACAGTGGTAACTAAATAAACTTTGGGGACTGAATACTGAAACTGGATTAATTTTTTGAAAGCAATTTTCCAAACCCGGAAGTGGTATACGGTTAAGTAGATAAAAGTGCTATTCAGAAAAAGACATTGATCTGGACTAGTTCCATTAAAAGTTTTCCATATGAAAAGGAAGCAGTCTGTTTTACAAGGATCAGGGTATAGAGCTGAAGTCAAAGAATGCAACCCATTTCTATTCAATTCAGTACCAAAGTTGAGGGTAGTGGATTGCATTAAAAACATGTATATTGAACATTTGGATATGGAATGGACACTGATAATTCCTTTAGCATCTCCTGCTGTTATCCCTATGCGTGCTTCTCTCTGTAATGGTACAGAGTGCTTGTCCTTGCCATTGTGCTTCCATTCTAGCATAGTCTGTGGACTGTGCAGCTAAGTACCTTTATTCTCCATATGGCAGTCTTGCCACAAACCTGCTTTCTTGTTCTTTTTAGCTCGCTCAGCTATTCCCTTGGTCTTGCCCGCCCCCACTTCCAATAACACAGCTCATAACTATTTTAAAAGGTCTTCATTCTCCATCATTCCTGCAAGAGAAGAATGAGAAGGTAGCAGCTACGAGGTGCACCGACAGAAGTGCTCCTTGCCAGCTGCTAGACTCCTTGTCACCAATCTGATTGGTAGACTAAACATCCAGGACCCAGTCTGATCTTGCTCTCATTCTCTCTTCTGTGTGAGGAGGCAAGGGCTGTGCACGGAGACAACTCAGGCTATCAAGGAGAAATCACGATGACAGCATTCCTGCTAATGAGGCAGGCGGGGTGCACTTTTCCTTTCCCCCCCTTCCCTTTGTTTTTTCTCTTTAGAATGCAATGGTTTGCATCAAAACTGGCAGCAACTCATTAGCATGAAGGGTTGGGGTGGGGAGGGGAGAGGAGAGAAGAGGGCAAGAACGCCTTAAGACCCTGTGCCTGGTGATGCAAGAGACACACGACGCGAAAGAAGTCACATCTCCGCTCGGGAGGATATAAGGCACGTGCTTAAGACACCTTTGCTTTAGCTAAATGCCACCACATCAAGACAGAGGCCACTGCCTTGTATTCACAATGTATACTGGTGACAGAGCATTTACTGAAATTTATTTGTCAGGTTGCTTGTCAGCTCCCGTCTTGCCTAAATGATCCACAGGGCGAGATCTACTCTTGTGTAATCCTGAAGCCCCATTGCCCATCAAAGTTGCAGCATAGCATTTGCAGAATTATTATTATGGTATAAGGAAATTCTGGAGCCAGAAATATCTTTACTGGGTCTGAGGAACAACTGACTTATCAGTTCAGCATCTTATATCTAGCCGCAGCAAGTCGCATGTGTGCTGTTCCACTAACCTGAGTGTTCTGTTTTCTCTTCAAAGTCTGACGGCATTTATTCTTAATCCTTATCCCCAACCCAACCCAAACAGAACCTCCACACATGGAACTGCCCACCTTGAATCTGCCTAGCAAAAGTTATAGTTATACCAATCTAGTTATTATCAGGTTAGACTCTTATTGTGTGATCCTCATGAAGCTGCCTTTAAAGAGAGTTCAGAAGCTCAATTCGTTGAGTCATATAAATTTATACTAACTTCCCTGTTTGTATTTTTTTTTTTTAATTCTTGTCAACCTTTAAAGGTGCACAGGGCCTTGGCATTCAGGACAAATATTTTTATCCCACCTTTCTTCAAGCAGTTTTCCAGGGTGATTCTTGACTCTTTCCCATTCTTTAGTTCTTCCCTTCCTTCCTGCAATGACATATTTATTTATTTATTTATTTATTTATTTATTGGATTTATATACCGCCCCATAGCGCTACAAGCACTCTCCGGGCGGTTTACAATTTTAATTATAAAGGCTACACATATATTCCCCAACTACCAGATTATTAGTTGCTTTGATCATCATGGCCATGCCTTTTTGGCTTTTGTGATTCTAGAGACCTCATGCTCCTTGAGAGCAATATTAATCAACAACAACAATTCAGGTTCTTCACCGCTTAGGTAGCTGCTAACACCATTTGCATTTCTCTTCATAAATGCTCAAAGTGCATAAAATGATCTTAGTAATCCAACATTTCTTTATAGCAAGACCATATATCATCAAGGGAGGGCTGATGCAGAGCGAGCTGCTTCTCCAAACCTACATAATACATAGCTAATACAAGATTAATTTGAACTAAAAACATCCTGACTCACAGATATTAAAATTACTTTTTTAAAGCTATCAGTTCTATCAGACTATCATTTGCAAAAGAATACAGGTAGTTTATACGGCTTTTAATTAGCAAATTAGTTTATTGATAAAACTAAGAGCAGAAGCTGATTGGAAAGTTACATTTAAGAAGAGCACATTGATTGGTATAGTGAAACTATCCATATCTAGATCTCAGTGGCATCCTCCCACCACTGATTGATACAGCATACTGTATTATTATATTTATTCTTCTTAAAAGCAACTTTCCACCTTGTGCACAAAGAACATCAATATTCCCATATCCTATAAATTTAACTGATCATTTCCAAATTATTATAGCTAAGGCCTAGAGACCTTACAGAGATGAAATCTGGAGCCCAGATTCATTTTTGTGGCATTTAGGAAGCTAATGGACTAATATATTGATAAGATCATTAGGATCTTGTTCAATTCCAAATATTTGTGCAAAAAGATATTTTCTATATGTTGTATCTTTTATCACTTACTTTTCTTTTAAATAATCACCAATATTCCAATTGTGTGTGTGTGTTTAGTCGTTTAGTCGTGTCCGACTCTTCGTGACCCCATGGACCAGAGCACGCCAGGCCCTCCTGTCTTCTACTGCCTCCCGGAGTTGTGTCAGGTTCATGTTGGTTGCTTCGCAGACACTGTCCAGCCATCTCATCCTCGGTCGTCCCCTTCTCCTCTTGCCATCACACTTTCCCAACATCAGGGTCTTTTCCAGGGAGTCTTTTCTTCTCATTAGATGGCCAAAGTACTGGAGCCTCAGCTTCAGGATCTGTCCTTCCAGTGAGCACTCAGGCTTGATTTCCTTTAGAACTGATAGGTTTGTTCTCCTTGCAGTCCAGGGGATTCTCAAGAGCCTCCTCCAGCACCACAATTCAAAGGCATCAATTCTTCGGCGGTCTGCTTTCTTTATGGTCCAGCTCTCACTTCCATACATCACGACAGGAAAAACCATAGCTTTGACTATTCGGACTTTTGTTGGCAAGGTGATGTCTCTGCTTTTCAAGATGCTGTCCAGATTTGTCATCGCTTTCCTCCCAAGAAGAAGGCGCCTTTTAATTTCAGGGCTGCTGTCTCCATCTGCAGTGATCATGGAGCCCAGGAAGATAAAATTTGACACTGCCTCCATATCTTCCCCTTCTATTTCCCAGGAGGTGATGGGACCAGTGGCCATGATCTTAGTTTTTTTGATGTTGAGTTTCAGACCGTTTTTTGCACTCTCCTCTTTCACTCTCATTACAAGGTTCTTTAATTCCTCCTCACTTTCTGCCATCAGAGTGGTATCATCTGCATATCGGAGGTTGTTGATATTTCTTCCGGCAATCTTAATTCCGGCTTGGGTTTCTTCCAGTCCAGCCTTCCGCATGATGTATTCTGCATATAAGTTAAATAAGCTGGGGGACAATATACAGCCTTGCCGTACTCCTTTCCCAATTTTGAACCACTCAGTTGTTCCATGACCAGTTCTAACTGTTGCTTCCTGTCCCACATATAGGTTTCTCAGGAGACAGATAAAGTGGTCAGGCACTCCCATTTCTTTAAGAACTTGCCATAGTTTGCTGTGGTCCACACAGTCAAAGGCTTTCGCATATTCCAATTGCTTTCTGGATAAGCTACCTCTCTCTCTCTCTCTCTCTCTCTCTCTCTCTCTCTCTCTCTCTCTCTCTCTCTCTCTCTCTCTCTATCTATCTATCTATCTATCTATCTATCTATCTATCTATCTATCTATCTATCTATCTATCTATCTAAGAGCAATCCACAATAATTCTTATATTTCTTTCTTGGGAAGAGCCAATCCGACTCTTGTATCACATCTAACTTTGGGCTTCTGATTCTCAGTGTGTCACTTAATCAAGTCTTCTCATCAAATCTATCTGTATCAGTTTTTTAAGCTTACTGCTAGGAGGCTCCCTGCTAAGCTAAAGAAGGCAGCAAGGAACAGATGGTTGGTGTTGTCTAGAAGCGGATGTCTTATCAGTTTCATTTCATGAGGAAGACAGATATCATGTGAGAAAGGTTTGTTTGCTCTCTGAGCCTTCAAAGGAAAATCATCAGGGGGTCTTATCTGTCTGGGCACCTTCTTGTCTAGAAAGAACATGTAACAATCTAGACTTTGATTTCCCACAAATAAAGGATGTGGCATATTGATGGTTTCAGACTGACTGTCCCCACAACACTTGGGCATGATGCAGCCAAAGTTACAGATTTTAAGACTGGATGAGATCTGATCTTGATTTCGTATTCTGGCTTGTAAACACGCATCAGTTTCACAGTTTGGTTCTAACAAGGCACAGTGGTTTAAAGCAAACTTTGGTGGTATCAAAACTGAAATCAGGTATGTAAGGAAAGGGTATGTATGAAGACATGTAGGGCCCAATGGTTGATTGACTCACAGTTATTTGTCAACATTTGAAGTAGAGCGTCATTTCCTCACTGGTGTCTTAGTAATGAGGCAGCCGGATGAATGGTTATTAAGAACCTGCATTACAGTTAAGATTCTGCAAAATGTGTAAGTTGGAGATGCAGAGCAAAACCAACAGGAAGGAAGATATGTTACAATATTTGCTTACAGTTGCTTTGGGTTTGTTTACACTCCATTGTACCATTGGAAAAGCTCTCAACATGGCTTACTGTTCAATTTTGTTTTTGTTTTTTTTTAAAAAAGACAGGATAGTCCTTGATTTCATGATACAACTGAAAAAGACACAGAACAATTGAGAAGGGGGCTTTGGAGGGGGAATGTCAGCAGCAGTAGTAGAGATGCTAGTAAATAATAAATGAAATAAGGTAATACAGCACCAAACCCATCAACTTCTTAGGCACCCACCTCCTGGATAATGGCCAAAATTGAAGAAATGTTTTCTGCACACATATCAAGCTCTAGATATTAAACCAAAAGAGGCTAAACTAAACCTATGGAGAACAAAAACAACACACCTTGCAAAATGAATGAATGCTGAAGGATGTCTTCTATCAGGACAAGCCTCTAGCTGGACCCTCTGAAAGCCACTTAATAGACTTGGAAGTGAAGCAGGAAGCTGAAAGAGTAACAAAGTAGAATGGGGCTGCTTAGATACAGGACAAATTGTCTGTGACTGTGGAGAAATGTAATCAATGCAGTGCTTCTGTGCATGTAGTTTATGCCCTATCATGGATACAAAAGATCTAGCAAAGGGCCAAGATAACACTATTGAAGTAGCCCACTTCTGGTTAAAAAAAAATCTAATTATCTTAACATTTTAATTTGTTTTTAATGTTACCTATATTTCATATGCATCCATAATTTGAAATTGTACAATTCTCTGATACAAATAAAGATTTTGTCCTAAGGCCATAACTATGAGAGGGATGAAGTACAGATTAAGAGCCCAGTACAGCTGTTATGTTCAAGATTGCTCTAATTTATCAGTACTGATAAGTGTGCTAATGCCTTTACTGGGCAACTAAAGCAGTAAAAATAGCCAAGCTTTCAAGTCAAGCAAGACCCATCTCAGGCTACCCATTGCAGAGGTTGAGGCAGGAGGTGGAGAAACAGAAAAGTCCAAAAATAACCCTGACCAGATGTTACAGAGTCAGAGCATTAAAAGATGTTCAAGACAAACTTGCTGAATCAGCTTGGGTTTCAGCTTTACCTCAGGAAATGTAGCAAGAATTGGCCAGAATCCGACTGTTTAATGATGCCAGTGCAGGTGAAGTGGTTTAAACTGCAGCCATGAATTGGCCATTAATAAACAAGTCGCCACTTGTGTTCCTCTTTGTGCACCAGTTACATGAGTTGGTTTGTGATGAGGGGTATAAGGAGCAACTAGTTAACTCGCAGCAATTTACTATCGCTGTCTATACCATTGCACTTACACTGTCTAAGTAATTAATAGGATTCCAGTCATCATCTTTCCCCATCTCTGTAGGCAAAATGTTTTCGGTGGCCTAGTTCACTCTTCACCCCACCTTGGAATCTCAGGAAGGGGTCCCTGGCGGTGTTGAATTGGGTGGAAGGATGAAGCACACCCTTCCCCCAGCTGCTGATTCTTCCTCATAGTATCTTTCCACCCCTTCTCTCCCTCTTTGTGTGGGCTATCTTTGCCCTTTCAAGTTTAGGAACAAGTTTGTGCCAAGGGAACATGTGGACCCAAGTCCAGCCATAGGAACATAGGTTTTCCTCTTGGATTTTGGATCATGTATTCATCCTTGAGTTGATATATGGGCAATCTGGCCAGCCTGCATTAAAGGCTTGCAAGCTAAAACTCCCTCACATTTGTGAGTTGTCTGCAGCATTTGACAAATAATCACATTGGGGTTCCTCTGCTCTGACAGGGGCTAAGCGACTAAGAGGCAGAAATATGACAAGAGAGATACGCAGTACCCATTGCTCTTATCTCCTCTCCCCCAGAAAGAAAATGGTTTCTGTAAAAGCTTTATGTATGGGTACATTGTGCACACTCTCTAGGGTGATATGTTTGCCCATAAATCATGGCAGGCTGTGATTTATACGCTGGCTTACACAGGTTAGGTAATTGCCATAAACAACATAAACAGAGCTCACTCAGGCTGGATTTATGGGCAGAAAAGAGGACTCTTTAACCACCAAGGAAGAAAGCCACTTTGTAGTGCATTTAGTGTTCTACCCAACTTTGCACAAAAGCGGCTTATATATTTGTTCCCAAACTGTAGGGGAAAGAAACTAGGCCACATCTAAGTATTGCCCTCATAATTACCTCATTTGAAGAAAAAAAAGAAAGACAGTTAAGAAAGCAGCATGGAATTGTTATCTAGTAAGTGACTCACCTTGACTGCCATGGTGCATTCTGAAGGGTACAATTTATTCCCATTGGGACACCCTATTGCTTTGTTGCATCTGTTCTTTAAATGTGAGAGCAATATCAGTCTTTATTCAGCCACACCCCAGCCTTTCCACCCCTCCACGTTAGGGTGAATAGTGATGTGGTAGTAAATGTGAAATTGCATGATGCCAGGAAAGTACGAAAGCATCAGACCATAGCAATAAATGAAGAGAAATTGTTTGGAAGACTAATGGATCTTAATTGCCTAGTTAAGATCAAAATACTTTCCAATAGAAAATTAAAGTTCTATTGAAAAAATCAATGATTTTTAAAAATCAAAATGATTTAAATAAAAATGATTTTTATTTAAATTGTAAAAAAATCTGATTTTTTAAAATTTACATTGTGATAGTAAGTTCATTGTGTGAACCTTACATTTGGGAGTTTGTCCCCAATTCTTGTCCAGGTATCATCAGGACAGCAACAAATAAACACAGCATAATCATATCTGCTAAATTTGCATAACTAGCAATCATCATTCCGTTTCTCTCAAAGTGTAACTCTCTGTTTTGGGAATGAGGTGACTGTGGATTCTGTGATTCTCAACCTTCTTGATCTGATGCAAATGTGCCCCAGTTTTCTGAGCCCACCAGTGACTCTCTTTAGGGCACTGTAGGCCCAACAGCTATCTAAGTACAGGCTACTGCTAGTGCTATCACCACCAGCAGGAGACCGCTGGATCTTTCTCGTCACTTGCAGAGATGTGCCATGGTGTCCATTGGCCACTCCATGGCTCTCTCTGGGAACTTATGGTTGCTCCCTGTGTTGTTCTGTTTGAATCAGGCATCCCACTGCACATTTGTAAGGCGAGGACATTCTGGATTTTCCTCCCTCTGATGCTTTGGTATTCCACACACATACCTTGTATCAGGCAAATGGCCTACAAGTCTAGTAGATCAAGCAAATGGCATACAAGTTTAGCATCCCGTTTCCCATAGTGGGCAACCAGATGTTCTGATGGGTATACACAAAAAACAGTATTGTCTTCGTTGTAGCATTTTTTTTTTTTACTTTCAAAGAGCCAGAAAACTTGCATGACCAATGCATTCATTGGATATACTCGGTTACATGCACTCAGTGCTACGTTTTGTTGATACGGCTGAAATCCTCATGGGACCTCTTTCTATACAAGGACCAGTATTGCTAGACTGGGATATTAGTGTACAAGCCTCTGGTGGTATATCACTGAAAGACAGAAGAGGAGAAATAATGGTCCAGTCCCATGGTAAATAGTGGCAGCTTCATGATTCAAAAGCCAACATACATTATTTGTACTTTAAAATTGTATCCTAAGATTTAACAATGCCAATATATTCCCACATTAGGTAGCTAATGGAAATCTGGGTCCTCCATCAATATGCTGTGCACATCTTGGTTTGATTAAATCTGAAGCAAAGTTATATATTAGAACAGAACCATTTAAATTCACAAATTATTATAATTTCAGGAGACCTTCCAAAACCTGCCATTTAATACATTTTAAAATTCGTCTTTCATCCCATTCCTGGGAGCCAAGATTATTATTTTATTACAAGCCTAACTTCCACATTAAAAAAAGCAACAACGAAGGAAACATTTATAGTCCGTGGGATCTCATCCAAGTTTCTCATAATCTGAATGAGGCACTCCAATTAATATTTGTGATATGTTTGCGTTTGCCAAAAAAAGAAAGAAAGGCTGAGGTTTTGAGGGAAATGGGCAAATGTTATGAAGCAGAGATACCATAAATTCTGGTCTTGATGCATTCACAGTAGCATATTTGTCTAAATTAAAAGGCTAGAGGCGGGCCTTGGGTCATTTGGAAACAAAACCTTGAACAGAAGAAATTCAGTTCCTGGCTGAATTTGTTGTTGGCAGGAAAAGAATACCAGAACAATAACAAGGAAAAACTAGAGTGAGATGAAAGCCGCTGTAGATGTCCTAAGTGAGAGGGGCTGCTGATTGATGTAATCTGGGTGGTTTCAGAAAGCAGAAGTTGCTAAACCATATTCTGAAGAAATAAAACTATTTTCTGTTTAATAGAAATAAAACTATTTTGCAGAAATAAAACTGCAACCACCCAGCTGCAGTTCTACTGTTCTCTAATGGTACTTTTTAGGTACTCATTTCTGGACAACTTAAACAATGCTTACTCTTGAACAATGTAATCTAGCAAGAGCATTTTTGTTTCTGTTTTGTTTTTTGCCTATAAGCCATTTTCCTGCCTAATCTGGTTTTGAATTATGCTGGAAAACTCTGTCTGCTTAAGATTCTTAAAGGACATCAGAACAAGATTGCATGGACAGCCAACAATGATTTTCAGCATCTTCAGTAATTAGGAACAAGCTATATGGTTGTTGTGGGTTTTTCAGGCTCTTTGGCTGTGTTCTGAAGGTTGTTCTTCCTGACGTTTTGCCAGTCTCTGTGGCCGGCATCTTCAGAGGACAGCACTCTGGCCGGCCGCAGAGACTGGCGAAACGTTAGGAAGAACAGCCTTCAGAACATGGCCAAAGAGCCCCAAAAACCCACAACAACCATTAGATCCCGGCCATGAAAGCCTTCGCGAAAACATACTATATGTTTGGTTACTGCTTCAAAAATTCACTTCTGCTGAGTATGATGTCAGCTCATGATGCTTACTGCAAATTGCATCTTGATAATTTGCTCCCTATCTAAGTTCTTGTATTGAAAGCATATTTTATATTGATCCTTGAGCAGATGTTGATGGGCTTCTTTGGGACAAGAAGTAAAATGAAGATCAGGCAGGTGTCACAATAAAGTTCCATTTAGAATTTCCACTCCCATGTATTTGGAAGCATGGCTGCCATTTCTCCAGACCTCTGTAGTAACACAGCACATCACCTTGATTGGCAAGGAAAGGAATATAGCTCTGTGACAGAGTGCATAACTCGTTTAAGGAAGACCTCTGGATCAATCCCAGGCTTTTTCAGTGAAACAGATCAGTTGGCAGGTGACGTGAAATATCTGTCATCTGGATCAGAGCTTAGAAAAAGGGCACACTGGCTGGTTGATTCTAGCAGTTGCCATTCAAAACAGTAACTTTTCTAAGATTCGAGATGGATAAATGATCTGATCTGGTTTATATAGTACATAATACAACATCCTGATGCAGTTGATAGATCAGCTGTTGGTTTCTAGATGCCCTCATGAGCATTGATTTGAAGCTTAGTGCTCCATTTCTCCCTTCTCTTCCTTACTTCTGAGTCCTTTTGCCACCTTCTCTTATGCCATTTGAAATTCCCACGGTGCCAAAGCATTAGCCGGGCCGTTCTGCTGGGACACAGATTAAGTTTTTAAGGTGCCTGGGACTACTGTGGGCCCACGAAATATAATGTATTCTGTATCTGGGCACATTCCAGAGGGCCCCACAACATACAAATGACTTATTGAACTAAAAATAGCAAGTGATTGATGACTCAAGCTGCAGCAAATGCAGGAATGCTGCTTTTGCATTCTAAACCTGTTTGCACATGTAAAGTGGGCTATACGATGGCCATGTCTGTTGATGATTCCAGGCTGGAAGCCCACAGAATAAAACTGCAAAAACCTCCTCAGAGGAAAATAGGGAATGAGGCAAGTGGGGGAAATAAGCAATAAAACTGAAAACACAGTTCAGAGTAAATAAATGTACAGTGACACACACTGGACTAAAATAGAAATCTTGGGGTCACATATACACTGATGGGGTCTGAGCTGGCAGTGATCGACCAGGTAAAGGGTTTTAGAGTTGTGATGAACAGCTAAGTGGAAACATGGAACAAATAGGCAGGAGCTGTGGTCAAAATAAATAATGCTGTCTTGTGGCTGAACGTCACAACAGGCTCGTAAAGAAGAAGAAAAAGGTGCACAGCTTCAGTGAGGAAAGTTTACAGTATGCATTGCCTTTTATTTAAAGGACTTGTAACGGACAAAGAAATGTGACCAGAAATGAGTGAAAATATATTGGTTGAAGATTCTTGAGGACTGAATTGGATGCAGCACAACATTACAGCCACATCCACAGTCAGAATATCCATGACATCCAGCCTTCAGGAAAAGAGGAATGCAGGGGAAGAAAGTGGAGGCAGGGATATGATTGCATGGTAGAGAATTATATATGAGACAGAAAATGCGGCTAGAAACAGTTTTTCTTCCTCCCATAACCCTGGAATCCACATTTATCCAATGAAACAAAATACAGAAGGAGACTTGGAAGAAACAAGTTTTTTTTTCCAAGAAATGTCAAGCTATTGCTGAAATATAGAATTCACTATTCCAAAACGGGTTGATGGCTGCCATTTTAAACAGCTTTAAAAAGGGAATAGACAAAATCACAGAAAATAAGGTGTCATCGAGAATTCACTACCTCAAACTAGCTGATGGCTTCTATTTTAAGCAGCTTTATTAGACAAAATCATAGAATATAAGGTGCCATCAAGAGTTAACAATCATAATGGCCGGATGCTACCTCTGAGATCAAAGTTATTCGGAAACAACAGTTGGAATAAGTTATTGGCCCCACGGCCTCCTAGAAGGCGTCTCTGAGGCATACAATGTGATACCTGGAGAAAACAAGAAGCTTCCTAGCAGCCCTTATCTCTTATCTATCAGGGCTCCTCTTATGTTCAATCCATTCCAATAAAGTATACTGTAACTAAAAAAAAATCCTCTCCAGGTAGAAAGCATATTGATTTTTTTCAGAATGTGTGTGTGTGTGTGTGTGTGTGTGTGTGTGTGTGTGTGTGTGTGTGTGTGTGTGACTACCAAGATCTGTAGAGATAGGAACAAACAAAAACTTGATGAGGGGGATGGTGAAAGTAAGAACCTCCAGTGGGAGAATAAAATAAAATAAAAAATAAACACACACACACACACACACACACACACACACACACACACACACACACACACACACACACACACACACACACACACACACACACACACACACACACACACACACACACACACACACACACACACACACACACACACCAAACAGCTCAGGGAGGACTGAGCATGGGCAATGGGCAGAGAATGGTGACCGCTAGGGTGGAAATGTAAAACTGAGACAGGAGGGGAATGGAATGACATGAAGGCAACTCTGAATAAAAGCACCCAACATTGCAACCTTTTCTTGCAGGGAGGTCCAAAGCGTGGAGGCATTACCTTTTTTGGACTCTCACTCCCAGAATTCCTCAGCCAATATGCTGGTTATTGTGTTTGGGAAACTGTAATAATGTTTCCCAGCTATGGGAAGGCTTCACATGTTCCATCTATTTTCCATGCTTAGGCTGAGAATGCCCCCAAAATGGCACCATCCTTGTGTAAGAAGATATCAGACATTTGTGTGGGTGTACTGAGTACAGTTCAAAACCATGTAAAAATGCAAGTAGATAAATAGGTACCACCACAGTGGGAAAGTAACGGCGTTCCGTGTCTAGTTGCGCTGGCCACGTGACCATGGAAACTGTTTTCAGACAAACGCTGACTCTATGACTTGATAACGAGGATGAACACCGCACCCTACAGTTGGACACGACTGGACTAAATGTCAAAGGGAAGCTTTATCTTTACCTTACTAAGTAGAGTAGGAACTGGGAGGCCTAGATTCAAATCCCCACTCAGTCATGAAATTCACTGGGTGACCTTGGGCCACATGCACTCTGCTTGCCCACCCTACCTCATAAGGTTGTTGTGAAGAGAAAATGAGAAGGGGAAGATCCACACACATGCCCCTGGACTCATTGGAAGAAAGATATATATATATATATATATATAGATAGATAGATAGATAGATAGATAGATAGATAGATAGATAGATAGATAGATAGATAGATAGATGTGTGTGCGTGTGCGCGCGTGCGCGCGTGCGCGCATGCACGCACGCGCGCGCGCACACACACACACACACACCAATTATATAAATACATATTTATTTAGAAGTACCAAAGATATTTTGGGGGGAAATGGTGCATACTGGACTGAAAAAAGATGGATTAAAAAAAAAATAGTCCAGTGAGGACTAATCATAACATTAGAGTCCTGACTAGAGGAGTCGTATAGTGTGGATGGAGAAATGGTCTCTGTGGATGTGTGTTTGTGTGGAACTGGGGTGGCTCACACTCTTAGCAACAAAATGCTTTCTGTCAAAATTTCAGAGGTGCTGCTCTGTGGTGACCCCTCAGTTTTCAGACCTTGGACTGGCTGTGACTTGACTGGAGTCCTAACAGGGGAGCCCGTCACACAGCTGATGGTCACACTTGCATTGAAACATGGTTTTCTGTGGAAATTTATCTTCCTGGTGACATATGTAGGTGGTTTGTTATTGGTACATGGGGGCACCTCCCTCAGATTTTGGAGTGAGCCTCTTCTCCCTTGGTCCATGGGCTGGAACTGACAAAATGTGTGTTTTATCTAACAAGAAACTTACTGACTTGGGAGGGTGGTGGGGAGGAAGATTCTGAACAGGAAAAGAGACTGGAAGAGAGGAGTAAAACGTCCTCCCCAGTGCTGCAGAGTGAATCCTTGTCCCCCACCCGCCGCCACCGTACCTATATTTTTCATTTTAAATAACTGCAGGAGATCCAGTCATGGGATCTCCTCAGCTTCGTTTAGCTACGCTCTCAATTTAAGTGGGAGACAACAAATGTTCTGGGAGAAAAAGAAAAACCCACCCTCTGTGTGGAAATCATCACAAAAACCTAGCTTTCTACTGCACTGAGCCTGGTTCTCTTTTTTTGGCACGCCAAGACTGCAAGCAGCCATGTGGGTGCAATTTTAGGAAAGTGAGCCCATGTGTGGCTAAATCTATTCAGCTCAAAATACCAGACTTAGAGGGTAAGCTACTTGCTAGCCAATTAAGCTCCCCTGAATCCAGAACATGACAGGTTAAGGGTCTTCCTGCGCCAGCAAGTCTCTCCACACATAGCCTTGCACTCTCTTCAGCTATCAGACTGAGTGAGAGCCACTGCAGGGGCAACACGTCATCACATCAAGCAACACGCCTCTTACCTGTCAGGAGCTCCAGCTTTCGCAGCATGTCATAGGCTACAGCTGACGGGCGTCAGAGCCCCCTCCTCATTCCATGCCATGAGCACGACTGGATGCTTTGCAGGATTTCAGACAAAAGAAGGGTAATGCCATCCTTCTTTGTCCCACCATCAGCCCACCAAGTACGGCAGGAAAATACAACAGGCAGTGAACTTTGGGCACTTTTAAAAGTCAATTAAAAACATGGCTATACATTCAGGCCTTCCCTCCAGTTAATATCTGACTTTTCTGTTTATTTTCTCCTTATGTATTTTCTATTCTATTGTTGTATTCTGTTTATTACAATATGATTTATGTAATTTTTTGTTTTTTGTATTATTTCACTGTTTTTACTATATTGGAAGCCACCTAGAGTGGTCTTTTAGACCAGATTGGCGGGGTATCAATCAATCAATCAATCAATCAATCAATCAATCAATCAATCAATCAATCAATCAATCAATCAATCAATCAATCAAATAAATAGATAAATAGATAAATAGATAAATAGATAAACAAACAAACAAACAAACTATCCTGCTCTGAACAGCAGCATTATTGTTCTTGGTGGGTTTTGTTTTGTGTTTTAGTAACAAGCCAGTTACTTCCATTTGTAGGTTGGTTTTCTAAAAAATTCATTTGGATTGTTTTGTAATTATTTGCTCGAGAGCTTATTTTTCTGATTAGCCTGTGGTTAAAGAAATACAAAATGATAATAACAGCAAACTCTGATAAAAAGATCACCTCAGGAGAGGTTGGCCACATAGCCTCTATTAGGGGGTGATAGTTCTCCATTCGGAGAGCCACAGAAGGCAATCTTCCCTTTTCAGGTGTCCTCCATTTAAAGGACTATCCAATCCAATTAAGGTCTGATTTAAAGAGAGAGCCCTACGAAAGAAGAGACGGGACCTTAAAGTTGTCCATCAGCAGTTAGCAACTTGTGGACAGCAGACTCGCCCGGCACCAGTGTCTGTGGAAGATCTCCTGACTTCCAAGGCAGGAAGTGGAAGCAAAAAAGGGAAGAAGAAGAAGAGGGCAGCTGTGGCTATGGCACTTTCCTTAAAGCAGGCCATTTGTTTGTTTATCTTTTCCTCCAACAATGTATTGTCCCGAAATACCCTCATAGCCAGACATTATTCATTACCTATACAAATGCAGTACATTAAATCAAGTCTGAACTATCTTTTGAGGCAAAAAAAAAGAGGGTTGAAACCGAGGCTGTCCTACTTTGGGCACATCATGAGAAGGCAGGATTCTCTGAAAAAGTCACTCATGCTGGGGAAAGGTGAAGTGGGCAAGAAAAGAGGAAGATAAAATATAGATGGATTGCCTCCCTAAAGAATCCCGCAGGCCTGAGTTTACAAGCGCTGGGCAGGGTAGTTGAGGAGGGGACATTTTGGAGATTGGTCATTCACGGGGTCACCATAGGTCAAAGGGGACTTGATGCCATATTTCAGCAACAACAACAACAACAAATATAAATGGAGCCCTCACATCTTCCTATTCCACCACCTGCAAAAACACCTTTGTGGTGGTTAAAACGTATGACAGTAAAATACAGTAATCAAAATACATTTTGTAGCGGCTGTGCTAGTCCCAAACATACTGTTTCTAACAAACTGTTCTAAAAACATAAAATAGACTATTATTAGAGTACAAATAAAAACAAATGGCCCTGATCTGGTTAGCTGACTAGAAACAACATAGATAAATATGCTCCTTTCATTGATCCATGCTTTTTACCTTATTGTTCCCCATACATAAAGGTGGCTTATGCAAGCACTCTTGTCCTTCTTCCCACAAACATGTTATTTACTGTGCAGTCCCACCCATGTCAGAGAAGTGTGTGCATTTGGGATTGAAGTCCAAATCTCTCTCCTTGACATCAGTGGGGATTCAAAATGCTTCACTTTGGTGAGAACGTATCTTTTTTAATTTTCTGCTTTTCTACAATTATAAGGCTTGATTACTTATATCCCAAGGTCTACATGTTCTGTATATTCAAAATGTGTGATCCTTCTTTATACTCTACCTCATTCTCTCTCTGTCTCTCTCTCTCTCTCTCTCTCTCTCTCTCTCACACACACACACACACACACACACACACACACACACACACACACACACACACACACACACACACACACACACACACACACACACACACACACAGAGTGTATGTACAAGGTCATATTATTCCAGGTCAGAGGTTTGTTTAGAAGAAACGAAGTGACAAAACAGCATTAAAATGCAGCATACACTATAATGTTACAACAACAACAACAACAACAGCAACAACACCACACATTCATGTGTAGGCAAATGGACAAGACACTGTTGGACAAAAGAAGTGGCCTGCCCAAAGGGTGGCTCACCATGCTGAAAGGGCACCTTGTCAACATCTGAGCAAATCATTGCCCAAGAAGGGTGCTGAAATCTGCAATCGAAGTGAGGATGAGGATCCATCTGGGTTTCATCTGTAGGGAGAGAAAGAGATGCATCATGCTTTCCCCCTCCCCCCCCCTCCTTTTGCTGTTCTCCAGCTTCTAAACAAGCATTCCAGCGGGCTTTGGAACAGAGAGACTCTCAAGCTGCCCAGGAAGCCATTGGGCCTTAGTGGAGCCAGCCTCCCCCTCATCCATCATCCCTTATCAGTGCTCTCTGGCAGGACTGCAGACCCTGGCAGCACGGCCCAGGCCTGCTAGGACAGAACAACCAGGTTAGGTTGAGAAGGCGGCCCTTCTCACCGAGACAAGGAGGGTGCTCCAGAGTGATAAGCCACACCACAAACAAAAACAACTGCCCCGTGCTGGAAACTTCAAAGCCTACAGGCTTTACATGTATATGGCTTGGGAACGCTAGTAGTTCTTAGTAGGATAGTGAGAGAGGTACGTATCTCTAGGAAGGAAGGACAGAAATATTTCAACAGTTTCAAGGTTTTAGGCTTTGTCAAGCGAGGCTCATCAATACTGCAAATTATGCACTGCACAATTTGTCACTTATTCTGCCCTGTGCTCCCCACCACCACCACCACCAAGCAGCTACTCCACTCTGGACTTGCTGGATGATGGTAGCAGCAGTATCGCGGCACCTTGTTGCCAAAGGCCAAGGAGGACATGGAGGTAGTGATGCCAGGAGGAGGGTCCCTTCTGCGCCACTTGGTCTGACTGCTTCTGTAAGCTGGCTATCAATATACGTCATGGCTTCTAGAAGTGACCAGAAGCTGCAGAGCAGGCTGTTCATGGGATAAACGGAACACGCCAAAAGCCAAGATTCATAAAGGAGAAGGAGGAGCAAAATGAATCCAGGATGGCAGAGGTTGTGACCTGGTGGCAGGCAGAATATCACACATCCTGAACACCTTAGAGGTTGATTCTTTTCTCCCTCCCCATTTCCAGAGATACGCAAAGTGCCTGATCCAGCAAAAGCTGGCCACCAACAAAGCCCTATTCAGACATTATAGAGGTAAGACTTGTAAACAAAGAGTGCACCAGTCTGCCCCCCCCCACCCTGATGAGTTTTTAGTACTGTTCTCACATACAAAACAAAAGAGAAAAGAGAACCTCCTCTATACAGTATTCGGAGTCTCTTCATGAGATATAAACTTCCAATGTCTCAGCTATGGGGATTGTGTGGAGATCTTCTGAACATAGAGAAACCTCCAAGCTTCAGAAAGTTGCTCTCCACAGTTAATGCATTTTCCCTCCTCTTGTATTTCTTTCAAAACCCCTTGAAAAGAGCTTAGGGATCACAAAAAATAACAGACCACATGGAACATAAGCCAGACTTCTGTTCATGCAACAGAATTTCCTGTCCTTCTCCTTCCTCTTGCACTTATATGATCCTCCAAATCGTTTCCAGAAGATCTTCCTTCCCTCCATAGCAAACCAGAGGGTGTAGGACATGACAGCAAGGAGGAGAGTTTATCTTGCTAAAGAGGTTCATATTGCTGTTGGAGAGGGGCTGTTGGATTCTAGCTGAAAGCATAGATGTTGATGATGTTGAGCTTAAATGCCATTTTGGTCAAAAGCATCACAGCTAACTTTTCTTAAACTGTGCCCATGGAAAACCAAACCAAACACTAATAAGAGACCAAACTAGGCTAAGTAACCAAATTACAGTCTTCATATACAGTATTTTGTCCTAGAACCTTTATCAGTCTTCATATATTTTGTCCTAGAACCTTTATCACAAAATGCTTGTTTATCAGAGGTTGGAGTTTTGCTGGTTTATCACTTAGCACGGGAGGGCCCAACCTGGGCTCTATAAACTACAGAAAGAAATACAACACACACAATTCTTTGGAGGAAAATCCATAACTTTATTGGATACAGGAGCAGCACCTGGCCAGCACTGCAGGATTGGATCTGATGCATTGAGAGGCACAAGTCTCACCCGATGCCCACCCACCACCATTCCCTTCAACAGCTGCTGTAGGTTCCACCAGAAGTTGCTGTCTTGTGGAAACTACACAGGCATACACCACTCCATGATTCTTGCACACATCTCCCCCCCCCCCGAGCTGGGCCAGACCATGACCCTACTCCCACCTCCCTGTACAGGAAGGTTTGTTCCCCATTCTGGGTGAGCAGGGTCCTGTCTTTGCCCTTAAGTCATCCGGCTCCAACCCCAATGCCCCCAAACCACCAACAAACTTGTGACAAAATTAATTGCCTGCACTTGCACACTGCGGCAATAATACCCAACCATCCACACACCATTCCACCACTGTGAAAGATGGAGGGAGGGAGGGGAAAGAAGAAAAGGGAGTGGGTGCCAGCAAACTGGATTGGAGGTGGCTCTTCCCTCTGGTTTTTAAGCTGGGCAGGCAGACCAGCATGAAACTTTCTTTTTCCAGTCTGCCCACACCACTGTTTTTCATCTGGATTCCACACACACACACCCAAGGCCAATACCAGGTTGGAAGGAGAATCCCACTCCCAGCCAGCCAATCAGGTCTGGTAGGGGAGTCTCTGGTAGCCATCCCTTCTTGACCCACCGGACTCTGTGGCTGCTGCCATGCCTGCCCCAGTGCCCTGAGTCCAGGTGAGCCCTTCTCAATAGCAATTTAGGAGCACCCTGGTAAGTCTTGGCTCCCATGTACATGGAAGGTCCTAATTTTTGACCAACTGGATCTTACAATCTAGGAAAGATTGTTGTGTAAAAGCAGAAGCCGAAACCCCCAAAGCATTGTAGTACCTTTAAAGCAAACATGTTTAATACCCTGTGAGCTTTATGGATTACAGCCCCCATGCATGAAATCTCACAATGGGCATATGCATGCTCAAGACAGCAGCCTCCTTAAAAATTGCTACATGTTGCAAAACTAAAACAAGTCCAGTTTAGGTGAAAACAGCTTAGAACTAGGAGATCTATATGAAAGGGAATAGAATTGGTGGGGGGCAAGCTTGGTGTGTGAAGAAGGAATTAAACATTTTGTCCTTTTCTTGTCCACTTGCTTTGGCCTGCCTATTCCCCCACTGCAGCTACGTACATGTGTGGAACATGTGTCCACCAGTATAGCGTGTGGTTTGGTTCAGAACTTACAAGGGATGCTGTCAGAGTGCACACATTTCTTTTATTTTAAATAGCTGAAAAAATCAGAATGGTCAAGTTAAATAGGCCCTCTTTTTGTGAGACATAGAGAAGAAATAAATGGTGACTGGAAAAATAAATATAACCTTAACTTACTATTTGTTCTGTTTATTTTATTTTAAGGGTTTATTTTACAGAAACACTTAAGCCTCCAGATTCCACTCCTTTCTCTACACATATCTCTTTATTCTGCAGAAAAACATTTCTACTACATTCTGATTTGTTGGCTGAAATTCTAGTTGAGGAAGGATCTTTTCATCTCCACATCCTGGTCTTCTTAAGAGTTAGTGATATTCCATCTTCTCAGAAAATGTGCATTGGAGATAATTAAAACCTTTATGTCTGACACATAAATTTCTTAACAGCTCTTCCACTCCCTCTTTTTTCTTTGTAGTGAGGATCTGGGTGCAAATCCACACCCACATTTATATACCCGTATAAATATAAAACATTTATTACAGTTACATTCATGCAAATAATCTTTTTTTCTTTCATGGTTTATATCAACTCTTTAGGATTCATAATTTATTTTGGCACAATCCAGACAGGAATCACTTTGAATGTGCTTCAGAACAGATGAGAACAAACTATTTTTCTAAAGTGTCTGGATGAGGAAAAACCTGCCCAGTCATTTATTTGCCTTTCTGGAAATGGCTGAGCTTAGTGTAAATATATGTTCAAACAACCAAACAGATAACTGTTCAACTGGATGCCATCAGATGGCCAAAATAGAAACCAAACAGACTATATGATTAGCAGCTGAAGGAGGCCCAATATTCGGCCTGATCGTTACTGGCAACAGCAACCGTAGTAGAAGGTGACACACTAACAGACCATAGCAATGATACTGAAGCAATACAGTACTCCATAGAGGAAGGCAGTGGTAAGCCACTTCTGAATATGTTACATGTAAGAAATCCTATTATGAGATAACCCAAATGAAACAAGAGATAGCGCTGGAAAACTCAATCCCAACTCAAGCTCAGAAGGCACTCAGGCAGCTACTGGGAAATAGTAATGGATCAGCATGAATAATACTTTTGCTGATGTGCACAAAGACTAAAGGAAGATCCAGTGCTGCACCATGCATATGACTTGAACAAGAAATGTGAGAAGTACGAATCAAGGCAAGTCCAAAATCATAAAATAAGAAATGGAACATTTAAACACTACAATATTTGGTATAATCAAGCTAAAGAGGACTATTAAAGAGTTGTCTTCCAAGCAGATAACTGCAGTGTTTTAGTCCAAAATTGATATAGAAGAAATACTGTAGTAGTGAGGTACAGCATGATAGTTAGAAGCTATAATGCAAAGTCTGATCAAATCATATGAATTAAGATTTCACAAAAAGCCTATCAACACAACCAGTATCCAGTTCTATGGTCCCATTACAGATGCTGAAAAAGAAATAGAGGGCTTTTATGCAAGTGTCCAGGAAGAAGCTAGTCACGAACAAAAACAGATATGCTGATAATAATAATAGATGACTGGAGTACAAAAGTGTGAAATAAAATAGAACAAGCATTATTGGGAAATGTGGCCTAGGAATCAAAAATGAAGTAGGAGACCAACTCAGAGAATTCTGTGAAGCCAACAATTTGTATATTGCAAATAAACTCCAGGCAATCAAATTGATGCTGTTCCTGTGGACATCACTAGCAGGCCAGTACAGAAATCCAGTAGATTACATAATCAGAAATAGAAGAAGCTTTTTGTCCCTGCCAGAACAAGATTAAAAGCAGACTGTGGTACCAACCACAAATGGTTAATACCAAAAATTAGAGTGAAGCTCCAAAAGAAGACTAAAAATATCATTGGCCAAAATATAATTTAAATAACATTTCTAATCATCCAAAGTCCATAGAAAAATGGATTTGCATTATGGTACTAAATTCAACTGGCCACAAAATAGAGGAACTCAGAATCAAAACCAGATGAAATGAATCTAGGAAAATGAAAAAAGACCGTTCATGAAGTCAAAAGAAAAGAAAAGTCTTGATAGATAGCTGAGGAAACTCTTAATCTTGTACATGATGCCTTGAACCGCCAGAAAGACAAAGAAAAATCAAATCCAGGTTGACTAACAGCTAAAACAAATAAACTGAAGCTTATCATTATGAGTGTTCCTCAAGTATAGCAAATGGAAGGTCATAATAAAAATAATAATCATGTGCCACCAAGTCTGACTTATGGCTATAGCTTCCTTTATTGAGTCAATTCATCCCACATTAGCCTTTGTCCTAGTGCCTTCAAGGTTTCCTAGCATTACTGGGATAAAGAAGGAGAAAGGGAGGGATCCAAAGGAGAACCCCCCCCCGAGCCATGCCCATTAGGCAGAGGAAGGGGCCAGGGGTAACCCCCCCCATGGACTAATGGAAGGCCACAGTGCCACCTTGGCATCTGTGCTATCCAATAGGAGCAGCAGCAGCCACTCTGTGTACATCCACACTGGTAGAATAGCTTGCCACGTTTCGTGCCGTTCCGTTTATGACATCCACATGTGTTTTGAGTTGAGGGTGATCCACCTCACCCCTTTTTAGAGCTGTCCCACAGTGTTACGGCTACAGATATATTTCTTGGGATGATTCAGAGTCCTCCCAATTAACCCATTCTGCAGCCTGTGTGGATAGGTAATGTGCACCAAAATAGAGCTGTAGGTGCTGTTTTCTAAGGTTACAACCGTGTGACATATTTGGTGCATTCTGGCATTGAAAAGGATGAGGGACAACCCCCTCCTCTCTTTTCATATACTCTATTGTTTTAAATGTTTAATATATATTTTTCTACTGGTCCCAGCACGATTCTAGGTATAAGGGATGCATTGCTGGTATTATGTGTACCAAGCCAGGTTGATGCACTGCTGTTTTGCTATTTTATTTAACAAAAAAAGGGGGGAAAGGGGGGGGGGAGGAAAGTCAGCATGTCCTGCTGAATGACAGCCATGTGAAAAGGGGGGAGGGGCTTTGTCATCCCCCACCCCTCAAATTCATTGACAGATGGCAGCATCTCCTGTCTCCCCACCACCACCACCACCACTATCATTAATTTTGGCTTAGTGATTGCTTGTGGAAGGAGATATGTGGAAAGCAAATAAAAGCAACTGCTGGGAAAACCAGCTGGTTTTCCTTAATACCCCTCCCCCCACAAAACCTCCTGAACAATAAAGCACATATCCTGGATTGCCTGTTCAGGCTTTTGGAGCCTGCCAGTGGTGGAGTTGTCACCATTTCCTCACTGTTGCCTCACAGAAGGCAAGAGGGGGGGGGGAGGAACTGACCAGTGGATGCCGTGGAGTCTGCCCCCATAAGGCGATCCAGCCCCCTCAGAGTGCTCAGGCTGAGGAGAAAGGCGCTTGCCCCAACATTTTCCCCTCATGCCAGTACTACTGCTGCCGCCTCCTTACTTGCAAGTAAACCTGGTAAACCTTACTCATCAGCAAACCAACAATCTAAAGACCTGCTTGGATGGCAGCAGCTTCAGCTGGAGGCAGTTTCTTGACCAACCCTTTAAGAGAATGCAAAGAAATATATATATATTACAACTAATGCCTTGTATCAATGATAGTCTATATAAATCAAAACAATTCATCCCCACATTTCTCCAGGGGAAGTGATTAATTTGCCAATGTTGTGAAGTGGTTCACTTATTAAGCCAATTCATGATATCTGTAGGAGCCATTTCCATGTGAATGGTCATCAAGCTGGGCCATTTCAAAGCGGTCCACCCTCCCTCGCTCCCTACTGCTCTTTACCCTGTATCTTTTTACTTAGGCCACAAGAAGATGTTATTGTGTAGAGGCTGTCAATTTCAATGTCTTTTATAACAATAGCCTGAAGAGAATTTTGCCATTCTGTGAGCCAATAAACATCTCCATCTCCATTTCTGTAAACCAAATGCTATGAGGGCCATCTGGGAAAACATGTGTTTTTTATATTTTCCACACAAATGCTGCATTTTAAATATTATAGCAGCACCATTTGCTCAGCTGCAGCCGCCAGAGTTTACAATCATTCGTTTCCTTTTAAGAGTTTGCTGTAACCTGTAAGCAAGCTTTAAAAACATGAATACATAAAAACCCACAGAAGGATTTGGTGTTGTTTCTCCCCCCCCACCCAATGCTTTCTTTGGCTCCAATTAGTTCTCCCACATACTAGCTGATAAAGGAAAAGGAAAGTATTCATCTCCAAAAAGTTATCTTTATTTCTAGCTATGTCGTAGAATGTAAAGAATCTGGACAATCATCAGATCCCAGCCATGAAAGCCTTTGAGAATAAATCTGGACATTATTCGTATTTGCAAAAAAGGAAAAGAGAATCAGGTGTCCTCCAAAAAACTGAAATTTTCCAATGTTTGTTGAGGGAGGCATGGGTGTGAAGTTGATAGAGACCAAAGATAATTGGCTGTCCATTCCTCTTTGACAACAACAAAATCCATTGGTCATTGACAATTAAAAACAAAGAGAATTTTAATTTGAAAATTTAAATTTAAATTTAAAATCAACATAAATTGCTTTTTCTCCTGACAAATTTTAAAATTTAGTAATGAGATCTGTCACACAAAATTGTCAAAACTGGTTTTAAAAATCTTTATGAACATCTCACAAGTTAAATGCCATACCTTGCACTTTCTTCATTCCCTCCATTTGGGAATTAGTGATCTCTAACCTTTTCAAGGTTTTCTAGGTATAGAGAGCTCAGAAGAGGTTTACCATTACCTTCTTCTGGGTGCAGCCTGGGATTGTGAAGCTTGCCCAAGGCTACACAGCTTGGCTCTTCTCCTGGGACACACAGTGGGGCACTGAACTCCCAGCCTCCGACTCTGTAGCCAGAGGCCTTCCAGGCGGCTCATAAGCAGCCCTTATCCATCAAAATACTGTACAAGACTGTGATCAGCAGACTGCCTTTATAGCTCTGGGCTGCCCCCTTTGGTGAGTCTCTGCTTATGCTAGTGGTGCTGTTTTTGTCATGCCCAGCAGCATGAGCAATCGTTTGAGGTGGGAAGGGCTGGCATTACCCTTATAAGCTGCTAGACAACAATCCCCTTTATGTAACTCCAGCATTTGGGGCAAGGCTAGGTAGTAGCTCTTTGCACCGAGGGAGCTGTTCATGCCTCCATGTCCCTGTTCAGGCCGTCAGTAACCCTCTTCTCGGCTCATTTGTTCACCTCTGGGCAGCTTGCTGACAGCATTTTCCTTTACTGCCAGCTGGAGAAACCTGGCAACTGATTTAGGAGACCTGCTGAGCCCCAAAATGTAAACCTTTTTTTTCCACCAAGAATGTATAAGCAAGCCATAAACCAAAAGATTTGGGTCTGGTCACATGGGCCAGGCCCCCCATAAAATTGAAGCATTGATCTCCATTTTGGTTAATAGCCTCTAAGCTGCCTGAATGATTGAAGACTTGAGCCTTAACAAACTTTGTAATCTCCTGCCATACATCTGACATGACATGTTTGAAGTCTGAAGACCGAGTTATTTATATTATTTATATAATAAGCGGTGAGAGGACATTAGCGAAGAGTACAACTGCAATAGTTTCCATGCAAAGTAACAAAACACACCCACACTGACACACATATGTACTGGATGGTCATATTCCTTCGAGTACACCTTTCTGAAAGCACATTTGTATGTATTGTGCTTGTGAATTTTCAGATGTACAGGGGTTTTGCTAGAGGGTTGTGGTAGAGAAAACTTAATGTTATATATCAGTTTTAAGTTGGTATATCAGAAGAGAAAAGATGACCATGTAAACAACATGGGTACAGACATGCCTTTTCTCACTTATTTTATGTATATGTATGATGATTTGCTCTTCCTTTCCTCCTTACTGGATGTATGTAAGCTGGCAGTGATGGACACCAGTGATGGAGAAGCATCATCCATCAAATAGGAAGCAATAGCCTTTGTCAAGAGTCAGAGAAAATGGAGGATCACAGTTTTGTTGCCCTTATGGAAAACAGGCCCTGTAGTTCATGGCTGGGATAAGCTGACCAGGAGAAGGGAGAGAAAATGCCTGTTGTTAGCTGGAGGACAGCATCCACCTTTCTCTGTGAGAAAGTAAGCTTCAAGGCCTGATTGAGCACCCTTCTTGATACAGAATTAATTTGTGGGATGGTTTCAGGTGGTTGAAAAGAGGAGGGAAGAAGTTACTCTCTTCTATGGTAAGCTCGGGGAAACTCAATGCCTGACTGCAAATCTTCTGGAATGGTCTGGAAACTGGCATCTTGAGTATAAAAATGGGGACAGAATTTACTTAGTTTAGCCTAGTTATCTCCTAGGAGAATGCTATGCTCATCTGCTGCCCTGCTATATGACGTGCATTCTGAATATGCTCTGGAATTATGCTGAATGTCTGTAAGGATGTGAGTATTAGCTTAGGTTAGGTAGCTTCTTATTTTCTTGTGAGTTTGTTCTGGAATTGTCTTGCCTCCTCTTTCTGATTGTTATATTATCCCACAATCTTTTGATTGTTTCTGTAACTTTTTTAAATGTTTGAAATTTTGCTCTTTTGTCTTTTTCACCACCTTTAATAAAATGTACATTTTTACAACTGTCTGGTCATTTTGGAGTAAGGGGGTAGATGGCACTTAAAACCAGGCCTTGCCTCAATTATGTAGCAGGAGCCTGTGTATTTTGTGGGTATTTTTGGCATTCCTACTGCAGAGTTTGTATAAAAGTTAAAGTACTTAACCTTATGGGTTTTTCGTACTCCCTGGAAGCATTGTTTAGCTACCTGAGGAAATCACCTCATTTTGCCTAATGACAGATGCACTCTTACAGAGGGAAAGCAATCTCAGCAAAGGTGCATGGAGGAATGTACATGGCAAAATAATTATTTTAATTTTCAAACTAGACTGAAGTAGTCATATAGACATATATGAACACTCTTGTCTTCAGCAGCTAGATCCTGAATGGAAGCTGGGGGGGGGGGTCCCTATAGCAATATCACCAGATATAAAAGCATCTGCTTACAATGCTTAAATATTGCCCATGCCTACAAAGTTTTCCACAAAGTCCTATTTTCAAGGTTAAAAATCTTAGCAACAAAATAACTGTACAAACCACAATAATTTTCCTTGCAGTGTGGGTTGACTATAGCTGAGTCACAGACACAAATCTTAGACTGTAAATCTGCCATTATAGTTGTATGATAGTGCAGCTATGTTATTGGGCAGTATAGCTATTCAATATTCTACAAGGCAATTCTAAAAATGGGGCCAGCACAAACAAAAATTATAACTTTGAAACAAGGCTTTATATCAGCACTACATTTGGCACAGGTCTAGCAGACTGCCTCTTTTGCTCTGTGCCAGATTTGGGATGTTTGAATAAAGGGCTGCTGAGTTATGATTTTTTTAAAAAGCAAAACTGTCTTACTCTGATTCAGAAATAGATGACCCCAAATGACCCCAGATTTAAAACAGATCACATAAATTGAAAAGACAAGTCTTGCTTATCTTGAAAGAGAATGGTTGGCCCCACCTGCTTTTTTTTCTTTGGAAAGAATCTAGACTTCAGGGACTGAAATACTGATCCTGAAAAAGGCTTTCAAAGGGGGGAAACAGACGCTTTGTTATGAGACTGAGCATGTGTGCTGTAGGCTAGACAGCAAGAACTTCAAAAAATGAAGCATTGTATACATTTGTAGGCAGGGGGGAGAGATATTTGGGGAGAAAAGTGACATGTAAAGACAGGTTTAAAGAGTAAAGGAACAGAAACAGGTTTGCTTTAAAGAGTGACAGTGCTCCTGAAAGGGGAGACAATTTGTCATGCACTCTTGGGAAATTAGTGTACAATTTTATAAGGCATATTCAAAGTCCCTCCCCTTTTTGTTGTTTTACATGCTGTCATGTTGCCTCTGACTCATGGCAACCTTATGAACAAGAGATATCTAACATGTCAGTCCTCAACGGCACTGCTCGGCTCTTGTAGACTCAAGCTTTAAGGAGTGCACTCACGTCTTATTTGGTCTTCCTCTTTTCCTGCTGCCTTCCACCTCTCCTAACATTATTGTCTTTTCCAGAGAATCCTGTCTTCTCATGATGTGCCCAAAGTAGGATAGCCTTAGCTTTAGCTTTTTTGGCTGCTTTCAGGCTTGATTTGATCTAGGCCTTACTTGTTTTGTTTTTCTGGCAGTCCAGAGTATCTGTAAAGCTCTCTTCCAGCATCATATTTCAGATTAATCATCCCTCCCATCAACTTTCTTTACTGTTCAACTTTCGTACTCATATGATTAGAAACATGATGATTAGAAACACAATGGTCTTGGCCTTGGTCTCCAGTGCTTCTGGAGAGCTGTGCACCAGAATGTCATCTTTCTAGGAGGGGAGGAGTCCTGCTGTCAGAGAAGGGGCGAGGGAGACAGCAGATTTGCCACTGTCACTACCCTGAGGTCACCTAACCTCCCTGGATATTGCTGATGACAACACTGTACTAGAGGCAAATAAGCCCAACTGAAGAGTTACTTACCTAAAAATTGCCTTGTGAATTTCATGCCTGAGAAAGTGAGGTCTGATTTCCTGGCTTTCAGCTAGCTATTATCTGGCACCTAACACCAGCTGCTGTTGACTTAGGTTGCAGCATCAAACAGCTAAGAGCTGCATGAATTGTTACAGCACTCAGAAAAAGGATGAAAAACTCCTCTTCCACAGCTGCAGTCTACACCAGTGGTTCTTAACCAGCTATGCTGGTTGGGGCTTCTGGGATTTGCAGTCCAAGAACACATGGGTTACCCAAGGTTAAGAACCACTGGTCTACATGGCAGGTGCACAGCATTCCCCCAACCCATGTTCCACATCCTTTGGGTGAGCACTGCCAGTGCTGTTCTCAGACACTGTGTTCGCTGGGACCCTGTCTAGATACTGCAAATGGTGTCCAGTTTAATACATGCAGAGCTATCACTAGGAATCACTTCCTGGGGGCTTTCCATGCAGAACCTGTAATGATGAAAGGGAGACTCAGCAATTTCCCATGGACAACATCTGGAGAGATTACACTCACACCTCAGGCTAAGACCTCTGGGAATCCATCTGCCATTGCTGAACAGTGTATGTGTGTGCATACATACATTTTACCAAGTCAAAATGAAACAAATTTATTTATTTATTTATTGCATTTATACCCTGCCCATCTAGTCAACTGACTACTCTGGCCAGCTTCTAACATATATAATAAAACAATATAAAATATAACAACATTATAAGCATCAATACTCAAATTATTCAAGATGGAAAGATATAAGAGAAAGTAAATCAATTGCAAAGTGTAATTGAAGCATAAATAAAGTGAAATAAACTACACTGAAAACTTATTCGCTTATGAAATCTCCTTAGCACTCCTTGAAAATTCACCCTCTCCTTTTTTTAGCTTCTGTACCCAGGGTTGCCCAGTAGCCAGCATTCAACTTCTTAAGATTCAGGCCAAAAAAACAGGCCAGAGGGTGGGTCTTTGTGATGTTACAGAGGCAAAACTTATTTTTATTTATTTAACTTATATGCCGCCCTCACTACCCAAAGGTTCGAAGGCTTTGGAGGTGAGCTGGAATTGGAACTGGGTCAGCTGAATTTAGAAAGAGGTGTGAGGGGAATCTGGGTAAACAGGCCCAGAAGCTGGGTAAAACCCAGTTAATCATAAAACATAGCAACTGAAAGCTGGAAGGAACCCCAGTTGATTGGATGTCTGGCAGACAGCAATATGCATGGAGCAAATGTAAAAGTTGTGGCCATTCCTGCTATGGCGCACACCCTGTATGACATACTTGCAGCACACATGACATCTGGGTAGGCCCCCATGCTACTATTCAGAAAAGGGGAAGACTCACCAACAGATCATGGGGATTTATGGGGAAGTGTTATCTTCTCCCAGCACAGCTTGCCCTGTGATTTGTATTCCTTGCTTGGAGACTTGGAGAGGCACCACGATCCCCTAAAATATTAGTACCTTGAAACTTGGCACCCCTATTTGTGATGGATGAAAAGATTACAGTGGACCCTCGACTTACAGACAGTTCGACTTACAGACTTTTTGAGTTACAGGCATCTCTGGCCGCAAAATTTAGGTTCGACTTGCAGCCAGAGAATCGACCTACAGACCAGAAAAAAAACAAAAATGGAACAAAAATGGCCGGTTAGGGGGCTAATCTGTTTTCAATGCATTGTAGGTCAATGGAGACTCGACCTACAGACTTTTTGACCCGCAGCCACCATTCCAATACAGATTAATTCCGTAGGTAGAGAGGGTCCACTGTATTCAGACGAAGGGAAAGACTGGTGGTGAATATCTAACAAACACACCACATGCACATACACACACACACACTAGAGACAATTTGTAGGGAAGGAAAATATTTTGGAAGAAAATTTCATTGCCCTGATCCTAATTGGATCCACTTGTTTACCTGAGAGTAAGCAAGTTAGTACCTCTGTGCTACAGCATTTAATGTAATGTGTCAAAGAAGCAAAGCTTTTCTGCTGGTAAAACACTCAACCGTATTTCAAAACTTTGGTGATAATTTCTGATAGCCACACGAGATATGACATTCAGGAGTGTTTTAGTAAAGTCAGTAAAGCCACCTCTGCCTTTATGGTAACCTGAGATTTCACTGTTTCACTTCTTTGTTTGTTTGTTTGCTGTATTTTTACCATGCCTTTCTCCTTAAAAAGGCCCCAAGGTGGCTCACTACTTAAAGAGCTATTCAGGTGGAAGTAACTTCCCAAGCAACTTGTTAAGTCTGAGAAACTTAAAAAATAGCTAAGTAATTATCTCCTGCAGTTCTCTGCCTCTTTCTTCCACTCCAGTTCCCAATTTCCACCACTGCTTTCACACCTTCCCCTCCCCCATCCATCCATAAATTTCTCATTTCTTCTGTGCAATAACCAGAATTGCTTGGGTAGTTGATTATTACAGAACCATGCAGAGTTGAAGCTCTGTGGTCAGCTGGTTAGAGCAAACTAAATTTGTGGTGACTACTCACTGCTTGGAAATGGGCAAAGTCCAGAAAAAGATACTGTTTGGACAACAAGTTCCAGAATCCTCTAGCCAACATAGCCATGCTGGTGGGAGGTTCTGGGAACTATAATCAAAACAGTAACACTACTCCGAGCTCTGGAAATGTGGGTTCCTGTGATGCTGCATTGGCTTCATTTTCAACATACTGCACACTTCTTCTCCTGCCTGCCTCATTTTCCTCCCAGCCAACTCTACAGCACGGAGGTCGCTGTGTGTGTTTGTCACTTTGACAGCTCCTCACTTTGCTGTGTAGAGCTGGGGGTGGAGTGGGAATATCTGCTTTTTCTCAGTGTTGGAGCTCTGAAGTGGAAGAGACAGGGAAAGGCTGTGGAATGGGGGAAGGCCGACCAAAACAGTCCAACTGTTGGCTCCTGCCAGATCCCTTGGCAGGCGAGCGAAAGTAGGCCCTGGCACCAGGCTGGTGATTAAGCAAAGAGGGGGGAGACAGAAGGAGAAGGGTTTGATAATGATCGCCATGCTAACAACTGCTTTCCAAACTTACTTTAAACATTAGAACTGGAAAGTTTGAGTAATTAAATAGGTGCCTCTTAAGAGAACAATTAAGCATACAAGACAGATAAGGGTTTGGCGGGGGGGGTATCCCCTCTACGCAGCACTCACCTTCTTGTCCGATCATAGGGTATCTTGGCATCACAGATCCTATGGGATGATTCGGGGGGGGGGAGGGAAAAGGAGAAATATTTTAAGTCCAAATACCAACTTTTTAAAAACATCACTTCATCAGAGAATAAACGCTCTTTTAAAAAATGCTGAACTTCAAAAGTTTTAGAGCTTTCAAACCAAACGTTGAAAAAGGAAAAAAGATAATCTGTACATTCAGAAAATCCTGGATGTATGTGCATGGTACAGCTGAAACAGCCTTGAGATTATATGCATTCATATATGTGATCTTTGCATATAAATCAGTGAGTGGTATCAAGGATTTACTACTTGTTCTTTAAGCTTCTTAAAATGTCAAACTTTATTGAGCACACGCACGCACAAGCATGTGGTTATCGTTTCCACTGAAATAATAGGTCTTGAAGCGAATAGTTGGGCCATGCCCATTGTTTCATTTAGTATTAAGCTTCTAATGCATCAGAGTACTTTGAAGGAAATGTGGTTTAAGGTATATCTAGACAAGTGGGGCTGTCCCAGGTTGATTTTGGCCAATTCATAGCTTCCTATGGTGGTCAAATCAGTTTTGCCATCCACACACAATGGTTTATGATCCCCAGCGATTTATGTGGTAAGTGTCCACAATGCACCTCAGAATTGCTACAAATCTTACAGGAATCACATGTGCCCACCCTCCTCAGTCAATAACGCCATATTCTTCCTCACATCTTGAAAAAATTAGGAAGTGACATAGTGCTGAATTGATATAATTACTGTAAGATGTCACACTAGGATATACCCAGCACTACTGCTCTGGGCCAATATAGCTAGCTGATCACACATGACAGAAACTGGGGAAAAAACAATATGAGTAGAGTAGTTAGGAAAAAACCCTGGCCTCTGCCAGTTGACCAAAAGACAACAAATTCCCATGAAAATAGACTGCTAACTCATGTTTACCTGTATGTACATTGTGTAGTCAATGGAAAACACATTGAATTTAACCTTGACAGTTGTGGTACAAACCACAGAGTAAATTTAGGTGCAGATGCACCTGTTCAGTATAAAATCCAGTCCTGTGAGCTGCTACTTGGTCTGACAGTTCAGCTAGGGGGCTGCAATACTATACACTCTTACATACTATACTATAATGTACTATACTACACACTATACACACCATGAAAATCCAGTGAAATCACTGGAACATACAGCAGAGTAAGCATATAGGAGATTTTGTTGGAAATTCCTCCAAAGCCAGAAGGATATGACATCAATCCGGTTAACTTTGTTCCATTATCTTCATTGGGATTTAGTCATGATTAACTTTTGCTATATTTCAGGATCCTTGTTTCGGAAAAGAAGTTGATCCTTTCCAGTAGCATGACAGAACTGGTAAAACAAAGATTTAATGCTACAGCTACACAACACAAAGATCTCACTGAAGAATATTTGTGCTACATTTGCCTATGAGGGAACTATACATAGAAGGGAGTTTCCCCATAAATTTTCCTTGAGGACTGAATCTATGTGCTCCAGAGTCATAGTATGGTACATTGTACAGAGCTCCTCACAACTTCTTGTTTGAAATGGCAAATTTCAAAACAGCTTACACGACATTTGGTAATCCTAGCATGTGTTTTAATTTTCATATTCATCCCACTCTCCCTCCCAAATACTTCAGGATAGCAATTTATGGGTTTGTCTCCTTAGCTACCTCATGGGGTTCCATAGTCTGGAAGGGTGTAACAGGACAAAGACCATTTTGATAATCTTCCAGATGTGCAATGTTTATTTATTTATTTATTTATTGTGCCTGCTTACAGTGTGCCTGCTTACAGAGGGAACCAGAGACCACCTGCCGGCCACAGCCCACTGGGTGAGAGGCAGTGGAACTGTGGTTGGGCCCCTGTTGGATGCCAGCTCTTTCCCAAGGGAGCTGGCTCAGCCTTCCCCTGTGCCTGCAGGATCAGGCCCTGCTGCTCCCGGCTGCCTCATCCCGTACCAACACCGGCCACCTGGCCCAGGGGGAGAGAAAGCTTTTAACCGGAGCTGCCCTTTGGACCTGACCGGACAGTGTGCCTGCTTACAGAGGGAACCTGAGACCACCTGCCGGCCACAGCCCACTGGGTGAGAGGCAGTGGAACTGTGGTTGGGCCCCTGTTGGATGCCAGCTCTTTCCCAAGGGAGCTGGCTGAGCCTTCCCCTGTGCCTGCAGGATCAAGCCCTGCTGCTCCCGGCTGCCTCATCCCCCTCTCAACATGAGATACATGGCTGGGAGGGAGAGAAGGGGCTTTAGAAATGTTTTTTATATATATATATGTTTTAAATGTTTTTAAATTGTTATTAATTGCCATCAATTAAGAAGAGACCCACAGTGGATCTAATGGAACAGGAAGGGGGGAGGGCATTGGAGGGGGCAGCCATTGAGGTGGTGCTGGGTAGGGGAAGGAATGGCGATGGGGGTAGGACATGCCCGCGTAGGAGAAGAGAGGTTAGATATCTTACATCTATCCCCTCTTCTAGTCCTGCCCCCAACCAGATGGTATCAGGCGACCATATCAGCAAACCCTCGGGCCACACGGTGCTGTTGATGAACGCCAGGTCAGTACAAAATAAAACTGCCCTCATCCATGATGTAATTCTGGATGAGGGGGCTGACCTGGCGTGCATTACTGAGACCTGGGTGGGAGAGGAGGGTGGTGTTCCCCTCTCCCAGTTGTGTCAGCCTGGGTACTCGGTCCAGCACCAAGGTCGCTCGGAGGGTCGGGGAGGGGGAGTTACTATAGTCTATAGGAGTTCTATCTCCTTGACCAGGCTTCCTGTCCCTTTGAGAGGAGGTCTTGAGGGCCTGTATTGTGTTTTGGGCTCGTGAGACAGACTAGGGATTCTGTTGGTGTACCGCCCACCCTGCTGCGTACCAACAGTCTCCCTGCCTGAGCTGACGGAGGTAGTCTCGGACCTGGTGTTGAGGACTCCCAGGCTGTTGGTGCTGGGGGACCTCAACATCCATGCCGAGGCTGCCTTGACTGGGGCGGCTCAGGACTTCATGGCCACCATGACAACCATGGGGCTGTCTCAATGTGTCATCGGCCCGACGCATGAGAAGGGCCACACCTTGGACCTGGTTTTCTCAACGGGACTGGAAGATGGTGGTTTGGATGTGGAGGGGCTGGTCGTGACCCCATTGTCATGGTCAGACCACTTCCTGGTCAAGTTCAGTCTATTAGCTGCTTCTTCCCTCTGCAAGGGTGGGGGATCTATTAAGATGATCCGCCCTCGGAGACTAATGGATCCAGATGGATTCCTGAATGCTCTGGGGGATTATCCGTCTGATATGGTCGGCGCTCCTGTCGAAGCTCAGGTCACCCTATGGAATAGGGAGATGACCCGGGCGGTTGACACGATTGCGCCTAAGCGCCCTCTCCCTGCTCGCCGAGCCCAGACAGCTCCTTGGTATACTTCTGAACTGCGGGCGATGAAGCAAGAGGGGAGACGGCTGGAGCGCAGGTGGAGGAAATCCCGCTGGGAGTCCGATCGAACACGACTTAGAGCCCATTATCGGGCCTATTTCGTGGCAATACAGCTGACGAAACGGCAATATTTCTCCAGCCGTATTGCTTCCTCAGAATGTCGTCCAGCAGAGCTGTTTCGGGTGGTCCGGGATCTTCTTCAACCGGGAAATCCGGTGGAGGTCCCGGACTGCTCATTAGCTCGCTGTGATGAGTTTGCCATACATTTTGAGGGAAAAATCGCTCAGATTCGCAGTGGGTTGGACTCCACAGTTACTGCAGAATCAGAGGATGTGTCCAGTGCGCCGTGCTTAGGTCCAGTATTAATGGATGAGTTTCAATTGTTGAGACCTGATGATGTGGACAGGGTGCTTGGATCTGTCTGTTCTACCACCACTCCGCTCGACCCATGCCCATCCTGGCTAATTGGAAGATCAGCCAGGGGGGTTCGCACCTGGGTCCAGGAGGCCGTGAACGCCTCTCTGAGAGAGGGAGTGGTCCCTACCACCTTGAAAGAGGTGGTAATTCGACCACTCCTTAAAAAGCCTAACCTGGACCCAAGGCTGGTGGTTAACTACTGACCAGTGGCGAACCTCCCTTATTTGGGCAAGGTGTTGGAGTGGGTTGTGGCCGGGCAACTCCAGGCGCTGCTGGATGAAACGGATTTTCTGGATCCATTTCAATCGGGTTTCAGGCTGGGTTTTGGTACAGAGACTGCCTTGGTCGCCCTGTACGATGACCTTTGCCAGGAGAGAGACAGGGGGAGTGTGACCCTGTTGATACTCCTGGACCTCTCAGCGGCTTTCGACACCATCGACCATGGTGTCCTTCTGGATAGGCTGGCTGGGTTGGGAGTTGGGGGCACCGTTTTACAGTGGTTCCGCTCCTTCCTGGCTGACCGTGTCCAGAGGGTGGTGCTGGGGGACAGTTGCTCTGCCCCATGGCAGTTATGTCATGGGGTTCCTCAGGGCTCAATACTGTCCCCCATGCTGTTCAACATCTACATGAAACTGCTGGGAGAGGTCATCAGGAGGTTTGGGCTGAGGAGTCAGCAATATGCTGACGATACTCAGCTCTACCTCTTGTTTTCCACCAATCCAGGTGAGGCAGTTTCTGTGCTGAACTCGTGTCTGGACCTGATAATGGACTGGATGAGGGTTAATAAATTGAAACTCAATCCAGACAAGACGGAAGTGCTGTTAGTGGGTGCTTCACCGGACAGGCTGGAGGGCCATTTCCCCGCCCTGAATGGGGTTACACTCCCCCTAAGGGACAGGGTCCGCAGCTTGGGGGTGCTCCTGGACCCCAGTCTAACACTGGAAGCCCAGGTGGACTCGGTGGCCAGGGGCTCCTTCCTTCAGCTGCGGAAATTATACCTGCTACGGCCCTACCTGGACGAGCGGAGTCTCATGACAGTCACACATGCACTGGTAACATCCCGCATAGATTACTGCAATGTGCTTTATGTGGGGCTGCCTTTGAAGATGGTCCGGCGACTGCAACTGGTCCAGAATCGAGCTGCGCGGCTGGTGAGTGGTGCAGCCGCCAGGGAACATATCAAGCCGATTCTGTATAAGTTACATTGGCTACCAGTTGCTGCCCGGGCCCAATTCAACGTGCTTGTTTTGACATATAAAGCCCTAAACGGCTTCGGCCCTGGATACCTGAAGGACCGCCTCCTTCCATATGAACCTACCCAGCAGTTAAGATCTAGCCAGGGGGCCCTTTTGGAAGAGCCGTCCCTTAAGGAGGTAAGAGGGGCGGCTTGTAGACAAAGGGCCTTTTCAGCAACTGCCCCCAGACTATGGAAAGCCCTCCCGACTGAGATTCGTCTGGCGCCGACGCTGATGATATTTCGGTGCCAGGTCAAAACCTTCCTGTTCCAGAAGGCTTTTAATTGAAATAATATTAGCTGTGGGTCTGATGGCAATTTTAATTGTATCTTAATTGTATTTTAATTATTTTATCTTTTACTGTATTGAATTTTAATTATTGTAAGCCGCCCAGAGACCTCTGGGTAGTGTGGGAGGCATATAAATAAATAAATAAATAAATAAATAAATAAATAAATAAATAAATAAATAAATAAATAAATAAATAAATAAATATTTATTTATTTATTTATTTATTTATTTATTTATTTATTTATTTATTTATTTATTTATTTATTTATTGTATTTATACCCCGCCTATCTTGTCATTTCGACCACTCTAGACGTTCCTAAATCCTGACCTCTGTGCCACACTAGGACTATATCTGCACTACATAGTTGGAACAGATGGGTTCTCTGGATCCATCCTATGGAATCCTGGGATCTGTCATTTGATGAGGTTCTTAGAATTTTCTCCTGTAATTCATGCAAGTCCACTAGAAAAGCACACCTGAAGGAGGCCAAAGATTGGCCTATATTTCTTTCATATTAGGTTTATGACTGTGGTCTAAAAATGTTGAGAACGGCTGCATTAGAGCTGTCTGGCAGACCATTCTAAAGTACCTGACCAAACTTCAAGTTCCAGAATTCCACAGGATGGAACTATGGTAGCTAACCTGGACTGCACCTGCTGTAACTGTGTAGCATAGATAGGTTGTAAATCAACTTTTGATAGATAGTGGCTTACTATATTCGTCCAGCAGCACCTGTACTTACCATTGTTGCCAAGAAAGACAGCATAGTACATAAACCCCCTTTGAAAATGTGACTGTGCAGGCATGTAGAAGAAATGTACCAGAGTTCCCCATTTAGCATCTTTTCTTATCTTACACATGTAAGTTTTATAGTTCAGTTGCACATTGAATCTTGGCACCCCGAATCACTGCAGTGTGGAATCTGCTAGTTGGTTTATCTGCACAGAGACTGCACAAAACTGAAGAAAAGCAAGCTCTTAGGAAACATTACAGACTCTCAAAATACCACATCCCCCATTTGACAGTGACATGCTCATCTGAGAAGTATGTTTAGCAAAGGCAAGCAACCCATCCACCCTATTCCCTGTGCAACACAGGAAATGCCCTATACCCATGGTAGAAACACAGGTAGATGGGTTGCAGTTTGGACAGAGCCCTATGTGGAGCAGGAAAGGTTACTACTATGAGGTAAAGTGTACTACAGACCTGAACTGAGTTTGTTTGTTTGTTTATTAGATTTATATACCTAGAACAGGTCTACTCTGGGTGGTTTACATATAATGTAAAAAATAAACTAAGATAAAATTCAGATTAATCCAAGACGGGAAAGGAAAAAGAAAAAGGGGGAAAAAAGAAGAGGAGGAAGAAGAAGAAGAGAAAAGAAAAGAAAAGAAAAGAAAAGAAAAGAAAAGAAAAGAAAAGAAAAGAAAAGAAAAGAAAAGAAAAGAAAAGGCTATGTAATTCTGGGAGTTCTCTCCACATAGGTAACCTCAGGCTTTGCAAGCAACAAAGAGTTGTGGCGTGATTGATTATTTTGTTACAGCACAGAGGGGGAAATAGATAGAAGATAAATGTTTTAAATACAGATAAATACAGAACCCAAAGGTTAGAGGCAAAGAGCAAGATTTTTGTCCTTTTCTTTGAATGGAATTGCGCAAGAAGCCTGAATACTTTGCAAGAGTCATGAGGCAGCTACTCCTTATCTATTTGAGGTGATTATAGGACTCATATAAATCACCCTTTTACTATTGAAACCATGTCCCATAATCTAGACATCTTTAGGATACTTTTTAAAGCAATGCAAGAACTTGTAAGGAGGAAAATATCCTTTGTTCTACTGATTTCTAGAGTAGATAATTAGGATGTGGACATTCTGGGCAACAAACCAAGTATAAGGAAGAGGATGGGATTTGATCCTTGCAGAATGGAAGGGGAAATGAATCTGAGTGGTACATAGGAAAACGTGTGTGCATGCACGCGCACTTCTTTCTTTCTTTCTTTCTTTCTTTCTTTCTTTCTTTCTTTCTTTCTTTCTTTCTTTCTTTCTTTCTTTCTTTCTTTCTTTCTTTCTTTCTTTCTTTCTTTCTTTCTTTCTTTCTTTCTTTCTCTGGATTTCCACAAACATCCCCAAATCAAGAAGGGGCCAAAGGGACTAAGGTGTATTGAGGCTGAAATCCGATGAGCACTTTCCACAAGGGAAATTACTTGCAAATAAACATGAGTAGGCTTTGATTGGGAGTCCATACCATTGGGACTTGGAAGAGTTGGTGTTAGACTACATCTCCTTGAATCCTCCAGCCAGCACGGCTCAGTGTGATACTGCGAGCTGTGGTTTAAAATGGAATTTTTCCTGACTCTGAGAGGGGAGGGGAGAAGAGTTGAGTATTTAATGGGTTGTGTAGTTGCCGGCACCCTTTACAAAATCATTAACATCCGAGGCAAACATTCTATTGACCCCTTGTCTTCTCAGGCTGTGGGCTGTGGAAAGGGGACCTTGGTTGGAAACATTGTCATTTTACCACTCTGATTTCTTTAATGTCAACAGCTGTGATCCTGAAAAACTGTGTAGACCTTCCCCCACCCTATCATCCTCATTTCCCACAGATGAAAGATCTGAAGCCTATTGCCGCAGTGAGACATTTTCATTTGTTTATGTCTCTTTCGATTTCAGCTCAACAGGGAGATCCTATTAGCGGGTGAAGGTAATGCACACTCAGTTCACTGGCCTTTTCTGCAAGTCTGGCCACAGCAGAGAGTGGCTTAGGTCAGCAGCCTTATCAGCAGCAGATCCCTAATTACAGTACTGAAGTAGAATACTCCAGACTTGGGTGGTACCTTTGGGGAATCATTCCACTGCTCTTCGACAGAGCCTGTTATTGTCCAGATCAGAGGAGTCTAAAATCTTACAAACACATTCTTCTTCTCAAAGGGAATGTCGTTTTCTTACACAAAGCAACTATGTTGTGCATGTGTCCAGGGAAGATGAAGGCCACGTAGAAAGGAAAACTACTTTCAGCTGTTTTTCAATACCAAATGAGTCAGGATAGAATACTATAAATAAATACGATCCTATCTGTGTGGGAACTAAGAAGATGGCATGCACACATTCCCCCCCCCTCCAGTCAGTAATGCTTTCCTTTCAGCTTTGGATACAGTGGAAATGCTCCATAAAGTATGGTGAAAGGTGTTACTTACTATTGTAAATAATACTGGGCCAAAGGTAGTAGGTGAACTGATGCATAATACGCTAGACATGTTGTTTGTTCAAATGAAGACAAATAAGAATTACAAGGCACATTCATATCCAAATGCACATTCGTGAGGATTGTACAGTATCTGAAGCATCAGTTCAAGATGACTCAAGAGGCTGAATCCAGCTGTTCTATTTGGAAATCAGCTAAAAGATGGAGCCAGAAGAACTAGAGAGACAGAGAGAGATTTAAGATGAAAGGACACCACAGTGGACCTAAGCAGTGTATCCAATCTCAGGAAGGTTGCTGCTCGGGGGAAGCTTAGCTGGAACAAGAAGTCCTTCCTCTCATAGTGAAACCAATGCCTAGTCCAAGGGAAAGAAGAACGTTGAGTAGATTGCTAGAGTTTCCACAGGAATTCTTCCAGAAGGGGACAAACCTACATAATGGTATAATAGCATTATTTGTGGGCATAACATGCACCACTGGAACACAATGTTCCTGTCTGGGTGCATTAAAATAAATAATAAATATAGTCAAGATTTTAGGGTAGGTTCCTTCCCTATTATCCCACCCTGCAGACACCCCATAGTGGGTGGAGAGAGTACACTACTTGAAGATTCTTCACTTTTTCAGCAGATCATGAGTAGCAACCTACAATTTAATTGCTAACCATGTTTTTTACATGTGTGCACGCAAGCACGCACACACTCACGTGGACACACACACCAAAACTACCAATTCAAGTCCTGGCAGCTTCTGACAGGATTCCCAGAATCTGCATGAAACTGAATTAAAATATGCCAAGCCCACACCCCCATACTATGTCAGTTTTGAGAGATTCTGTAGCATTATTTTAAAAACCTGGCCAAAATCCTCTTGCATAAAGGTATGCCTGCACAACCTGATGATGTTGTCAGCCATAGGCGTTTATCACTCATTAAACATTTCCAATCCTCCCCTCTCAGGTTCTGAGCCCTCCTTGGGATCTCTTTTGACATGGGGAAGGCTTTGGGAACATAAGGGCATGGGTGGGGAGCCTTTAATTGCTACCAACAGAGAGAGCATATTATGGCTTGGTTTGGGACATAATCCGTATTTGTTTGTTGCATTTTTATACTGCCCATCTGGCCCAAGGCCACTTGGAGTGGTTTACAATGAGAAACGCACAATATTCAAGTCCGTTCTGACAGGATAGTCTACACACCACCTCATCTGTGTTTTCAGGAGAGTGTGCACCTCATTGAAGTAGACAGGAAAGCTCCCATTCATCGCTGTGACAGCAAGTTCAGACCCTAACATCTTACCTTGAGAGCTGTTATTTCAATAAGTAATGTGATCATATGTAGCTGGTTATTATAATGGAATCAGTGACTTTAACAAGCTCCTGCAAATACTGGATTATTTTGCCCACTCAACCATAGTTCATTAGGGCTTTAGAAGTGGGGTCCAGGAGAGGCCATGAAATATGATCTCCTAATCTCTCCTAAATAGGGAAAGCCTGGGTATAAGGCAAGTGCCTCTTAAAAGTACCTGTGAAGGGAATAAATCTTGGCCATGTTAAAGGGTAATGAAAAGTCACCTGTTAAGGACATAATGTTGCCAAATGGATACAGAGAGTGTGCGCATATGCTGATTGTAGGTCTCACAAGGAAAAAAGACTCTTGAATGAACAGAGTTAAAGAAACACAGATGTCTTTCCTTCACATACACTATTAACTAAGAATGGAGTTTGAAATAATATCACCCCCCCCCCTTTTATTCTCAGATTTTTGAGACAGAAATTCTATAACAGAAGGAGTTGATAAAGTCCACTCTTATGGGAGAGATACTATAGTTCCAGCTCAAACAAAGTTAAGAGAGAATCCTAGACAGAGATATTTCCCCCCACAAACATACCCATACATACACACTATCGCACTTATAGCCCAAATTGATTGCACATTGCCAGTTTCTGCAGCAGCAGCAACAACAAATCTAGGTTCTGCAAGCCACATCAATTAGATAGTAAGCAAACTTTCTTTACAATTAACAATTCGTTTGACTTCTGCATTTAGTTATAGTTTACTTAAAATATTTATGAGTTTCCCTTCAGTTTAAAATCTCTCAGCATTTTAAAAAGCATCTCCCCAAAAAGCATTTCATACAGCAAAAACTAGTAATGTTTAAAATAATTGTCCATTAAAAGTAGCTTAATGGTATTCTGAAAACTTCGGGGATTTTTAAAAGGTCCCCAAATTCTGCACAAATCCAGAAAAATATCCAATTTAACTAGGGCCAGCCCTCTCATGAGGTAGGGAGCCAGCTCATTCAAATTCAGATGGCAGATTCTGGAGTTTACAGAGTTATGGCATGCCTTGTTGTAGACTGAAGTACGTGTGCCATACACCCTGTCCTGCCTTACCAAAAGCAGTCTGCTATCTTTAGGTGCAGGGAAGGTTTCCATCCTGTCAACACTGCTGAAGTCAACATGTGACTACACTCAAAATTTGATTCTCAGCCTGCATTATGCTTGAAATCAAAATCAATGCTCACATAGGAGCTGCAGATTGATTTGGGAGTTCACCATTCATACTGGATGCAATGCGTTGCATTCCAGCCCACAGCCTCTCCTTCATTCGTTCCTTCCCTTTGTCCCACCTCTGCTGATCCTTTTATGGTTCTCTGTGAAGCCACTTTCTCATTTAAAGATCAGATTACTAAATTTCTCAAAAATCTTTCTATAGAAAAAATAACAAGGAAAGGTACTTCATGGTTAAGAGTAGAAAAAAAATCAAAAGTTTGAACAGTAATTTTGCAAAATACTTCTTAATTCACACACCAGAATTATTCCATAAAAGTAATTATCGCCTTACTCTTCTCTTACTTTCAAGTAATGCATGCAGGAGTTAGCTCATCTCTGGTCACAGATGGATTTAAACTATTGGCATGATAAACTTTTAAGTCCCCTTTCAGACCTGCCAATTAACAGCACTAAGCTTTTGTGTCATAACAAAATGACCTTCCCACATAATCTGAAGTTTGCTATGTATGGCAGTATTTAGGGCTAGCATCTGATGCACAACATTAAAATCACGGTGCTTTGCTTTGGCATACCCCCCCCACCGGGGCCTTAACATCATGCCCCAACTGTCTACATGAATCAAAGCACCACTTACAGATATGCCCCCATCTTTAGAAGTCTTCATCACAATTAACAACATGGGGAAAAGCCCGTTTGAATCATTCCAACTTGAAAAAGTAGAAGACCCCCACCTCATGGCAGAGGGGAAAAATCCACTTTAGGAGCAAAAAGGGTTGGGCCAATTCAAATCAGCCTTTGTATTCCATAGTTGGTAAAAAAATACTTTGAATTCACTCATGTTGTAAGCAGAGAAAATCACTTGGTTTTCAATCATGTCGTTGCACACTAAGATTTAGGTAACAGATAGCTCCAAGGATTCTCTCAAACCCATGTATTTTTGAAAAAGATGGCCAAAAAAGAAGGGCAACCTTTTGGCCAGTGAGGGCGCTCTCTTCCACCACTTTGTCATTTAACAACTTGAATTCAGTTCTATCTTTCCTATGTGCTCCGGTTGCTACATTATTTCTGGCTCATGCCTTGAATAATCCTAAATTTTCTAAATCCTAGTGAAGTGTTTTTCACACTTCTTGTATCTGAGGAAACATCCAAGGAAGGTAATCAAATTCCAGATTCAGAACTGGCCCAATTTTTTTCTGTCCAGACAAAGGATTTGATGCCTTTTCTCCATTCTGCATAATCAATATCACATTAGATTACTTTCTTGTACTGTGGTGGAATCACAGCTCCCGGGCTTTCAATAAACTCTCTCTCTCTCTCTCTCTCTCTCTCTCTCTCACACACACACACACACACACACACACACACACACACACACACACACACACACACACACACACACACACACACACACACACACACACACACACACACACACACACACACACACACACACACACACACACACACAAAAGATGGAAAGTTCACATCTTTCTTGCTCCACAGACTTCAAAATCTTGCTTGCTACACTAAGACAGCAGCATTACCTGATTGCTAGTCATGGGAAAACCTACCACCTCAGAAATTATAATTCATCCATCAGATAATGAATCTAACAGTGCAAGCTTGGACATAAGTTCTCTCTTAGGTCAAGATTCCTTTGGAAATTCTTGCACATGTGCCTCACCGGAATGGATCCTGGAAACATGCCATTCATTATATAGCATTCTTTCCCAATGATGTTGTGCATTGCAACATGTTTCTTTTCTCATTGGCTCTTTTCATGTATATTTGTCTACTCTAGACCAGAAACATAGACTTCCAGGAGGTGGTGGCAGCTGCTGCAGAAAGTAAAGCAGCACCAGTACTATACGGGTTCTTTTTCATACCGAGGCCTGAACAGAGTTAGGCATAAATCAAAATGATGGTTCCTTCAGAAATGTGGTTGTTTCTTGCACAGACTTTTAAACAGATTGGATTGGGCAAGGGGAAAGTAAGGTTTTAAAAAATCCTTCCATATATGTGGATGCTACAAATAGTAGCAGATTTTCTTCAGGTTTAGTGCAACCAATATCTGCATATGCATTAAATGCTATAATTTATTTTATTTTATTTTTTGCTTAGTTGTGCAGAGGACAAAGGTGTGGGAAAAAACATAATGATTTGTAATACATTTTTGTTTGCGTTGCAACAATATTGTGAAACTGTTAAAGTCCGTTGGACCATGCTCTGGGATTATTAGTCATTTGAGAAGTATGAACCTCACAGCTTTGAACCTGTGAAATAAGCAGGTACGTATTTCACTGACAACCTAACTGATTGCTTCATTGCACACACAACAGGTTTCTTGTTCCCCTCTCTAAGTACAGAGAATATAGTATCAAATACTATGCTATTTCTGAAAGGCTGCCTTAGTCTTGAGTGCTTTGAAGAGAAATAGGCTTTTGTGCTTTATATGGAATTGGGGCCAAGATGGTAAGTTAGGGTACAGCACATGCAGCAATGTCCCATGTGCAGCCTTCAGCATCTGCAGTTAAAACAGGGGTGTGTAACTCTGGCTTTCTAAATGGTTCATGGCCTGCAAAGGCCAGCAGTCCTATCCAACACGAGTCATTATGGAAATTGGAATCGAACATCTGGAGGGTCACATTTGCCCACTCTGAGATAAAAGCAAATCATCTCAAATTTGGTTTGTAAGCTGATTCAGTTTTTCAGAAAGTATCCCAACTCAGTCTGCAATTATGTATGCCTCCACTCAACTAGATTTGTGCCCCAGATTCCAGATGATCCACAAATGTGTAAAATCATTACACTGGAAAGGCAACACTGCAGTAATTTTCTAAATTTTTATTTTATTTTGCATTGATATACATGAAGTTTGGAAACATGATAGGCCTTAGAGAGGGGGTAAACCTGACAAGAGTCAGCCAGACATCATTAAGTGTGCTGTTAAAAAAGCCCCAACAACAATTAGGCAGAAGTGATTTGTACCTCACTCAGTTCAATTTATGCTCCAGATCTGAATCAATTCGTAAAAATGCTCTGCTTCATTCTAGAACTGAATCTTTGATCTTGACCTCATGTAAGGCTGATATGGTTTGGAATTTGTGATTTGTCCAAATTTGATGTGCAGCTATAATTAAAAGCATGAAGGAATAGGTGATGTAAAAGATATTTTTCTACCTGAAACACAGGAAAGACGCTGTAGGTCAAAACTGACAGTCATGGGGTAGAAGGACAATAGTCTATTTTGGTAGGAGGGTGTTTCTGACAGAATGGCTACTCACATATCACCCCAAAATAGGAAAAAAAACACACCAAAAATGACATTAATGTGCACAATGTACATTTCTTTGTATGTGCAGATGCAGAATCAGATACTGTATCATTTTTGTAATAAGAAAAGGATTACAATGTGTCATTCACTAGTGGGGAAGACAATGACCTGGTAACTTGTGTACCTAATTCGGCTGATGCCCTGTTGCTCATTGTGGAGACAACATCAAGATTCCTGATCACCCTAGTTAGGATTCTTTATCTTTAAATCAGACTTGGGCTGGACAAACTCTCAAATGGAGGTTAAGACACTTCCAGAGGGAGAATTGATCTGGCAGCCCTTTAAATGGAAGCACATACAGTACCTCATTTCCTGTATCTCGTTGACTGAAGACAACAGCTTGGCAAAGAAACTACATAGATCACCCCTCTCACTTGCTCACTTTTCATAGAGAGTTAGGAAGACAGGCCCTCAGGCTCTTGCATGTATAATTCTAACAGAAAACCCGTTATCTCCAGGTTTCTTGTGTGCATGTGCATTTTTATTAAGATGCCCTCCAGCTAAGTGTAGATAATCCTCACCCCTTTTCCTCAACAGGAAACTGATAAGGGAGGAACATTTAAAACTGAGATGATCTTGGTAACTAAGAACTATAACAATAATGAGCCTTTACATAGGACTGAGCTTAGTTTTGGTCATAGTAAGAGCATATATACCGAAATCAATAGAACTTAATCCAGCAATCATGAAACTAAACTTTTCTAATTCAGTGGGTCCATGGTAATTTTTACTAAGTCTGGATCTCAAACCTGTAATAGTTTTCCAGTGTACAACACTTAACACAGATTGGCCAGAAGCCTATTGGTGCTAACATGAGATATGCATAACTTCTTGTAGCTATCTGTGGTTAATTGATGAGGTGCTAGTGCACATTTTGGTCATGTGCTTCGTTGTATGCCTGATTGCACAATCAAGATGCACCCAGGCATCTCATAAATTTGCTGCAATTAGCAGCAATGGGTTATGCAAATACTAATAGGATTCTGGCTATTACTTCAACAACTCTTACAACAGCTTTGTGGAGTAAGTTAATATTATTTTCTTCAGTATGCAAATATGTGGAAAGGGCTCAACGGACAGGGGCTTGCCAATGGCCACCTAACATATTCTAATATAACACTTGAAGGAGGTCATTTCCAGTTGACTCTCAACCACTACACTAAAATACACATACTTAGTATTGTTTTGGTAAATAATCTTGAATTTCTATCATCTCTGGTGGATGATGGGTATAGTATGTGATGTTCTTTTTGCTCATAGGAATAGAAATCATATTGTTTGTCAGCAGGAAAAATTTGCCCTGGCTCAATGTTTCCTCCTGGAATTTTTTGAGTGAGTTGACCTAGAACTTGTTCTCCATCTTTTGCTTCCATTTTACTATGGGCATATAGGCACACAAATAAAGCACATATTCTGTAACCACAGATACAGTACTTGTTCCTAGCTGCTACTGGGCATTTTCCCATCTACAGTATACAATTCAAGAGGAAAGAATGAACCTCCTGCATCCTGAAATGCCAACACATCATGTGTATACATGGTTTGTTCTGGACAGGCCATGCTTTGCTAGGATCTAAATTTCAGATCCCATCTTTCTATTATTAATTACAAGTATGTTCCAAATCTTTTTGAATTAGGAGTGTATCTTGAGTCTCACAGATTTCAAATGTCAGCTTTCTAACTATGCTAATGACACATTTTCATGTCTCCTTTTTGGCAAAGATATAGAAATATGTCCCACTATTCATACTGTAAATTCAGCTTTTGCGTTACATCCAAATGTTGTTATGTGGCTTTTACAGTACCATTCTGTCCCAATCATGAAACAGATAATCCGTTCCTGATTTTAAAAAACCATTTTAGATACATCATATATCCAAAGTGTAATGTTGTATGCATGATATATTATACAAATGCTATATATGATTATGGAAATTGTCACTAAATATATTATCTTTAGTGTATAGATTCAAAAAGTGCCTGTATTTGTCTTAATTACATATTTCCTTGTGGTGACCATATATGGATGGACACTACTATTGTGGTTTCCTTGCATTTCCTATAGATCAGGGTGGGAGCAACAGGCTGCATGTGGGGGGTTCTGACCATTTTGCCAATTCCATAAAGTGAGGGTTCTATTTTTTTGGGGGGGAGGAAGGCAGCCAGCCAGTCAGCCACCAGTGCAAAATACGTGATGAATATGGCAAAAGGTGAGTAAGGGTTTTGTTTCTCAACAGAACTGTGCTCCCACCAGTCTGATTCTACTAGAAAACAACACACAATTTCCCCTTTCTCAGGCTTGCCAGCAGAATGGCACTATTCTTCCACAGCAATGATGAGGTAAACATTTTGTCAATGGCAGGCAGATGTGGCTTCCAGTAGATAGAAGACTAAACTTCCCTGCTCCCAGAAATTAATTGTCTATCCTGATGTAGTGAAAGTGGAGATGACATTTCACAAGAAAAGAACAGCTGGATCTCACCCCATCCACACTGGTATGGCTTGACTCTCGCTTGTAGCATCCCTACAAGACCAGCAAACATTTTCTGACATTCCCCAAATGAGGTGGAATGGTATATGTAATGCCAAACTTTTACTTCTTAAGGTCAATTAATTTAAACAATTAAAGGGCAACATGAAAAATTTTAAGGGCAGTAGGGACTTTAACTTTTGACACACTGTATCTCTCAATATAATCTTCTTTGGGTCTTCAGATCCTCCAGGAAGGCCATCTTCTTTTACCAATATGTTTGACGAGTAAAGAGGTTGTGCTCCCAGGTTGTGAAATGCCTTCCCTTGTGAGGCCAGACTGGCCCCTTCTGCCCTTTGGGAAACAAGTGAAAGCCTTTCTTTTGAAAGGCAGGATAATCAGTACAGTTGTTGTTTTTTAAAAAAAAACATTATCTTTCAAGTGCTACATTTCTGCAGGTATGAAACCTGGGCACCACAGGGGCAGTGTTGGCCTGGATGGGGATCTCTGTTATACCAAAGACAAAACAAGTGTCCTCACAAATGAAGAATTATGGGGACATGGTGAAAAAGAGGGCTTGTATATTTTTCCTGGTAATTTTTTTTTAAATTTTCTGCATCTCCATTTTAGTAAATCCTTAATCCTGTTCAGGAAGTTGTCATCCAGAGGTGCCTTTTAGGATAAAAAGATATTCCCCAGTGACATCACCAAGGCTAAAGCATAACCTTGCAATTGCTGGTTCTTTCTTTCAGATACATTCGTTCATGGTGGTTTCCCCCCCCCCAAGGCTAACCTTAGTGAGTTCCTTTCCCAAGTGTTCCAGAATTATTCTCTATTTTCTGCTCACAAGTATGCTGATTTATCATTTGGAAGTCATCGGGCTCAGAACTACTGCTCAGGGTTGTCCAACCAATTTTTCTGTGTCCCAAACAGAATTGGATTAATTCAGATAACTTTGGATTGGATTGGTCCGAATCAAGTCTCAGCTGGATTGATCTGCATGGCTCTAATAATTTGGTGGTTCAGTCATAAAAACAAAAAATGAACCAAAAATGAATCAAAATAGTAACACGTAAAGAACACATGAAGATGGTGTGATGAGGAGAGGCAGGATGGAAGCTGGACATTGCTCCACCCTCACCAGCACTATCCAGTCAGAGTGCTTGCAGAGATGAGTTGTGTGAAGCTACTGAAGTTGTGGGTTGATCTTTTCTTGTGCAGATCTTCATTCTTTTTTGTTTAGCTGTTACTAGTATATCATGAAAAAGCTGGACTGGCTGTTTTGGTGGTTGCTGATCATCTTGACGAGTCCAAGCTGCTGTCTTTTCACTTACAAATCTTTTAACTTATTAATTTGAATAACAAAACTCAATGGACTTCTTTTTCCTTTCCCATTACTTTGTTTATCTGAGTAACCTATTTATTGTGTGTGAATTTCAGTGTGTCAGGTATTGACATTTATCCTTGACTCACTCACCTTTCAAGCTTGCAATCTGGACAATACAAGAATGTCATTATCACTCTCCCATCATAAGTTCTGAAGGAACTTCGTCCAGTTTGGTGGTAGCTTTTATATTCACTCTTTGTAAATACGAATTTATGTTTCTTCTTTGATCATTGTATCAGTATACTACCTTCAATTTCTCTTTCCCAATTTCCCCCCGCCCAATCATTCTCATCCTTCCTTCATCTCGTTCTCTCTCACACACTCTCTTTTTGAGTAAGTCTGTATGTTGGTCTCAGTGTTACCATTGCCTTTGTCTCTGCAGAGAAGGCTTGTCTGTCTCTATCTTGTCCCTTCGTTAATGAGCTTTACCAGAGTACAGGTGATACTGTACCCATCAGGCCACACTTTCCTGCAGGGACTTAGTTGGTCGTTCTATATGATTAGAAAAACCTGGCATGGGTTTGGATTTCCATGACTCCCTCCTCAATCTATTATCATCTAGTCTAATAAGAGCCCCATAGAGCTCAGATGTTTGCATAGTTAGTGCATTTACAGATGATCCTTAAAAAGGTATTGCTACCCAGTTGATTTTGAAGTTTCACTGGTATGGAGCAACATGGCCTTATCAATTTTTAGCCCAACCCTTTGCATCTTTATTTAGAAGCATGTTTTAATGACTGGAATGGAATTTACTTCTATGTAAGTATGCATAGGATTGCAGCCTTAAAAAGACATGTTCAAAAATGGACACCGATGTCTTGGTGAAATCAGAGTGTTACTATTGATTGCAAAGTCTTAAGTATGATGTTGTACCCTGGAACAATGTGTCATCCTTGTATACACAAGTGTCTAAGGAAGTAACTGCCTTGCACATCGTGTACATACTTACTCATGTACACAGAGCACACTTCCCTACAAGCTATCTTAGCTTCCCTGAAGACAGCCATAGAGGACAGATGATGATCCGATAGAATAATAACTTTTGATCCAGACTCCACTTCACCATACAGTCCTTCATACCTCTGGAGAAGCAGGCTAGCGGCAGACTCCAGACGAAGAGAAATGTTTGACAGAGAAGCATACGTATTCCAAACATTGTTTGATTCATGTTTTAAAATCTCACTTGCAAACATACTTCCACAGTTCCAACATCAATCACCGGAAATATGTTCTTATAAACAAAGTTAGGCAGGCTGTCTCTTCCACCAATACCAGGCACAGGTCACTGTGCAGCATCCCAGGGAAAGGATGTTCTATATATGAATATAAAGGCCTTAGAGAAACAACAGTGCTACAAATCCTACAGAACAAAAAGGTCTTAAAATAGTGCTCCTAGAATTTTTTTAAAAAGTTTACTGTTGTGAAGAAACACTATGTGACACATGCCAGAGTCTTATTACATATGTATATGATTACTGGCAGAAGCCAAATGGCATAAATTGCAGCAACGAATCGCCACTAGTTGATGAATTCATGCTGATGCTTCTCATCATGTGCTGAGTCACATGACTGGTGACTCAGAAGAAAACATGACTGGTAATTCATGAAGAAAACAAGCATTGACTTTTCAATTCACAGCAATTTGTTGCTGCAGTTTACACAACAGGAGCTCAACAGGTGGATGTGACAGAATTCTGGTCACACTTGTGAAGTTATCCAAATTCCACTTGTACAACGGGGTGCTAATGATCTTATATGGAACACCTTTTATGCCCTACTTGTAAGCTCCCAGCTTTGGCCTGACTAATTTTGAAAGGGATAAATACTTAGTTTGGAAGATCTTTTGTTTGATCCATAGGAGATTTTTTTTTTGTCTTTATGAGGTCTTAGTATTTCTGTGTTTCTAAAACTAAAGGGGAAGGAGAGGAAACCAAGAGAAGGGAGGCATGGGGAACAAAGGACAAAATGTTTTGGCACCTTAAAGATGAAAGACATCCTGTGCCTGATGAAGATGATTTTGATCCAGAAAGCTCCCTGTTCCAGCTTTTACCTAGTCACTTTCTTAAATACATAGGCTTGAATCCAACCATTCTCTGAACTAGACCCGGCGCTCACCATGGAGTGTCAGGTGGCATCTGTGGTCCACACAGCCTTCTTCCACCTCTGGCAGATGGCCCGGCTGCGCCCCATCTCGATGTGGGGGCGGCCACCACCTTGGTCCATGCGCTCGTAATCTCGAAACTAGACCACTGTAAAGCGCTCTACGTGGGGCTACCTTTGAAGTTGACGCGGAAACTCCAAGTGGTGCAGAATGCAGCGGCCAGACTCCTTAGCGGAGTGAGAAAATTCAGTCATATTTCTCCCATTTTGGCTGCACTGCATTGGCTGCCCATTTGGTTCCGCGTTGACTTTAAAGTTCTGATGCTTACGTATAAAGCCCTAAACGGTTTAGGACCTCGATACTTGGCGGAACGCTTACTCCCAACTAGCTCTACCCGTGTCACCCGTGCGAGCCAGGAGGTGGGGCTGAGGAGCCTGATGCCAAGGGAGGCCCGGAAGGAAAGAACTAGAAACCAGGCCTTCTCGGCGGTGGCTCCTCGCCTCTGGAATAACCTGCCTCCGGAGATTCGCGCTGCACCCTCGCTGGGTACTTCTAAGAACCAACTAAAAATGTGGATGTATAGGCAGGCCTTCCCTGGCAGTTAATTCCTGACCTCTTTCCTTTTTTTCTCTCTTTGATTTATTTTGTATTTTTCCCATCTTGCAGAATCATTTAATTAATTAATTGTTATAAATTTTCTTAAACTTGTTATTTTTTATGTTGTAAGCCACCTAGAGGGGTCGAAATGACTAGATAGGCGGGGTATAAATAAATAAATAAATAAATAAATAAATAAATAAATAAATAAACAAACAAATAAATAAACAAATAAACAAATAAACAAATAAACAAACAAATAAATAAATAAATAAATAAATAGAGCAGAGCCCTTGAATCTATGAGTTTTACAAAAGTATTTAAAATTAGTCTATTCTACTTGGGCGAGCAACTGGATTTGGGCCTTACAATGCAATACTACTACCCAGACTACTCAAGCAGTCCCACTGCCTTCTGTTAGACTTGCTGCATGGTTCTGCCTGGGGTCAGAACCATGGAGCCACATTGGTTCCAGCAAAACTTTTTCAGTCAGTACAAATCAAATAGGCACATCCACCCAAGTCTGGTCAATTGTAAACATAGCTTCTTAGCTGGAAATCCTGAATAGGCTTGTCATCCTTTGGTGCAATGGAACATCATGCATAACTTTTTTAAAAAAAGCAAACCCCCAAATCAATTGCCTGCTTGGTGTGTCTCCTAAATATTCTGGGTTTTTTTTATGTTTCTAGATTTGTATTTTTTTTCTTCGACAGTTCCTTAAAATTATGTTTATTAGTTTTTTTACAATGCTTAACCCTTTCCTAGGCTTTAGCATATGCAATTAAGGAACTGCATGTTTGTCATTTGACCTCCATTGCCATAAGTACAGATTTTAATGTGCAAATGAGGAATGACTGAAGCTTCCCTGCTGCTTTTGGCGACATACCCAAGGGGCACCCAGCCATCGCTAGCACAGAGGAAGAAGAGAGCAAGAGCAAGAGCCCAAACTTGCCATTAGGAGGATTGTCTTGCCTTATCTAACAGTAGCACGAGATTCAGCAGACCAAATACAGTGAGCAAAAGTTGCTGATGTACTGCGTATTGCATCAACCGCAATGCTTTTCAACAGGAGCTGAGTCACACATTCAGCTGTGCGTCATCAGAACCAAGGGGAAAATTAGATGTGATATGGGAGAGCCACTGAGCAGGTCACCCACAAGTTTTTAAAGTTAAAAGCAACTGTGAGTGATTCTGATTTCTATAGAACCACAGTGCTGGACAGGATGCATATTAAAAATGAAAAGCCTTTGGCTCTGTACCATTTCCCCGATTTTAAAGGCCCTTTCCTATAATCCCACTGCTATTTGACCTCTCTGTGTGTGTGTGCATTCGTTGTGTGTTTTGTGTGTGTGTATGTGTGTGTATTTGAAATACAGTAATACAAGAAGGACTGTGACCTTACCAACCCTGACCAATCTGCTTGTCAACAGGGAAGCAAGGTGATTGGCTGGGTGGTGCATGTGGCCAGCCTATCCTGGAGCCTGAAGGAGGAGAGGGCCGGAGGGCTCGAATATGATAAGGAGAGTTAAACTGAAGAAAGGGGGTTGTTATAACTGAAGAAGAACTGACGCGAGATCTGTTCCCAAGTTGATGTTACTATGTAATAAAAATATATCATTTTAATTCTTAAGCCTCTGGGTCTGGTGTGGTTAATGGCTGGTGTCAAACACGTTAATGGAAAGTTATTTCAAAAAGTGACAAGCTTGGGTTGGGCAGGTCAAAAGGATATTTGTATATTTTCTCTTGCAGTATAGCTCTGGAGAAATTTTAATTTGAGAAAACAGCATGGGGGGGGGAAGGAAAAGGAACTCTCTGAGCATAGTAGTCCTATTATGCACAGTATACCACCACCCTGGCAAAGCATCCTCTCTTTGCTTGTGTGTTTCTGTTCACATATCCTCCCTCATCACATCTAGGTTGGTCCAAAGTAATGATGAGCAGTAAACTTTACATAAATGTTTACATGAACAAAGAGAAGGGTACTAGAATGATCCTTGAGCATTACAACAAATGTTAAAGAACCATAGTGGTTTTTAGTATCTGGCTGCGTAGCCTAGGGGCAAGCTGCACAGTCTCAAGGCAGCCCCAGAAGAAGGGAATGGCAAACCAGTTCTGAGTAATCTCTGCCTGGAAAACCCATGGCATGAAGGGACAGGGATGATAGTTAAGAAGCAAGATTTTAGTCTGGTTCTGAATGGGGTTTTAAATGGATAGTTATATCTTATTGCTTTGAATGCATTTTGCTGTTGCTAATGTTTATTCGTATGGTATTTATTTGATTTTTTTTGTATTTGTAGATTCATCTTTGTTAGCATTAAATACTGTACTTTAATGATGTATGCTGCTTGGGTCCTTTTCAAGGAGAAAGGAGGGGTAAAAATATCTTTGACAAAAATATCTTTGACAAAAGTCAAAGGCAGCAGACAATTGTCTCACTGAAAGCCATTGAGTTATTTAGGATGTGGAATTTTACAAAATCCCTCTAAAACAGAGACATTGATATATCTGTCTGAAATTTCACATGTCTGGTGCCCTGGAGGAGGTTGGGGAGAGTCATAGGATCTATGCAAATTTCATTCTCATAGGCAAGACCTTTGGGTCTCCACTGAAATCAAGAGAAAATCAAGAATGGAAAATGAAATGATTTGGATTGAGGTTATGGGAAGCAAGTAATATTGATTTCAGAAAGTGGAAATGAATGGGAGAATTTTTTATTTTTATTTTTATTTTTTTGCTCACTTGCACATTCCTGTGATTAATCTCATTGAAATAAGACATCATTCACATGTCCTTCTGAGGCTGGTCTTCACTTTTGCCTTGCAAAGGACCTTACAATAGGCCTGAATGTCTTGACCAGATATCACCATCAGAAGTCTAGTAAAGATGTGATGGGAGCAGGGCTGGCCTTATCATTAGGAAGATTGAGACCGCCATCTCATGTGTCAAATGCTGGGCCAACAGAGTTACGTTTCCAGCCTTTCCAATGGCATGTCTTGGCGATTTACCTATGTTGGCAGGTAGAGCTGTGGTATCTCTCCAATGCAGCATGAGAAGAAAAGACTCTCAGTGGAAAAGACAATATTGATAGGAAAAATGGAAGGCTGTAGGAAAGGGAGGGATCTGAATATGACTGCATTAAAGGAAACCACAATCTTGAGTTTGCAAGACCTGAGTTGCTAATGATGAGACCTTTTGCAGGTCATTAAATCACATGACTGGCATAGGTTGAAAATGGCTTAACACCACATAACAAGAGCTGTGTGAGCCACATGGGCTGTCTTGGCCTGGCCTAAACTAGGTCAGCTGCTCTCAGAGATTCTGTTGAATTGCCAGCATTGAAGTAAGATTCAACAGCAGGTCAGTCAGTTTCCATTCATGGAATGGGGAGGAGCCACCTTGCCTATCTGTTGTCTCAGGTGGGAAAGTATCTTGAGTTAAGTGTGGCTGAGAGATGTTGGGAAAGTCCTCATCAGTCTCCTAACAACCCTTTGTGAACAATTCTGCCTCACACCTTGAGAAAAGTCCCTTTAAAATGTTAGCTAAATAAAACAACATTTAACATGTTTGTCTCCTTGGGAAAAGCCTAATGGAAGACATGCCATTCGGGAAGGATATTCCTTGCTTCTCTAGTCGGATCAGCTTTCAAGACTATAGAAAAATTGTTTGATGTGATTGAACCCAGGAGGTTGTCCTGAAACGCTCTGACTCATATAAGTAAATAACTCCTTTCAAGCACGATGACACTCTCCAGTCCTGGATTCATGACATTGGCCAACATAATCACACATTAACATTTAATGGAGACGTGGCATTGAAGTGGGGAGAGGACTGAGTACAGGATGGATGGATTCACATTTGTATTTCATTAAAGAGATTTGGGTCTCTGCCAGTTTGGGGGCAGTGGGGAGAGCCAAGTCTTTGAAAACCTCAGGTAAGCCTATTAAGTTAACACTTTAATGAGTCTGAGCCCGTTGCTCAGGTCGTGAAATGCCTAAAGTGAGACATGAGTACATTCTCAACATTAAACTTGTGCTACATATGTGCCATGGCATTGAATTTGAAACCCATCAATGGCGCAGCAGCAGCTACCGGTGCAACTGTGGTGGCTGTTTGTCATTGTACCTGTTGCGTTCAGTTGCAAGAGATAATTAGTTCTACCAGTAGCATCCTCTCTAGAGCGATGGCTCCCAACCTTGGGTTGTCATATGTTCTTGGATTACAAATCCCAGAAATCCTGGCCAGCACAGCTAGGGGTGAAGGTTTCTGAGAGTTTGGGTGCAAGAACATATGGGGACCCAAGGTTGGGAAGCACTGCTCTAAAGGATTGAACCATTTGGGCTACAGGTGTATGTGTGCCAGAAGCTATCATGGTATAGCGAGAGGCTTTCTTGGCAATAATTTCCTCAATATATGATTTTTCTATTAGTTCTTCTTGATCCTCTACAAACAAAGGGTGGTTGTGCTAACTTTGGACATGGCAACTCTAAACAAAGATGTGTTGCATCCAAATCAGTTTTTCAGCCAGTACGTTCTTTCTCCACCCCACCCCCAGCTTCCATGTCCATTTATTTACCTTGAAGGATCAGCAGTAGCAGTCTGTATTTTTGTTTTTGTTTCTCATCACCAGAGTATTCTAATGTTCTGCATTTTATGTGTTTCATGATTGTTTTCTCTTCATCTCTTCTTGTTAGTACACATTTTAATTGGTCATCTGCTTAATCCAAAAAATCCTTAGCATACCATGATAAATCCACATTTCAAATATATCTTTTTTTGAAATGATTGCCTGCATTAAAGTCTATGAATCGGGAAGAGATTGTCTTGTACATTAGAGGAATATTCAAAGAATTAATCTGCAGACTGCCACCTGATTGGGTAAAGTCCAGAAAAATTAATTGAAAAGTGTGTGTGTGAGAGAGAGAGGGGGGGGGGTTAGTACAACTTGAGTAATGGCTGGGGAAACCTGGAAGTTGTCACCTAAATAAGTAACTTGGCCAAGCTCTAAAAATTATTGTCCTTCTGCTATATGCAAATAGATTGGTATTTACTGTTGCTTTGTGAAAGGCTGTGTCTGCCATTCCACTGTTTAAATCCCACTGAGAGGGACGCCTGCAGGATGGTAACCACGGGAACATAGGGGAGGCTCACCCAATGAGAAAGCATTTTCAACCCCTTTGACTCAACTGGATATGACCTTTCCTGGGGCCATTTGGCTCCACACTGATAAGCGTTAATAATATATTACCTGGGTTGCCTCAATGGCCCCTGAAGACATTTGCCTTGTTTTGGTTACCAGAAAGGCATCTTACAACTTTGGACTATAATAAGCTGTGTTTACTAACACTATTCAGTTTGTTGCTGCCTAGAGGAGACAAGGTACTGGGACCAGACTCTGTAATGCCTGCAACGTACATAACTTACTTGCTGGTGACATGATGTAAATTGTAGTCAACTTCTAGGTATTGGACAGTGGCAGTCACTCATAACAGCCAGCAAACTGCAGTTGTTTCCATCACACAACTTGGGAGTGAGATTGGTCCTTGGAGCTCTTTTGAAAGTGTGGTGCCCAATGGCCTCTCACCTCTGGGTGCCTTGGCCTCCAGTTGGCTAAATTGTCTGCCATTTAGCTCTGCAGGTACATCTGAGCTCATCATTCGCTCATTGCCCAGCTACTCCTACCTAATATTTTGCCCTAGGATGCTGTTAGGCTACAGTCCCCCTTAGTCTCTGTCAGAAAGACTAGTGGTCAGGAATGAGCTCTGTGTGCCCCTCTGAGGTTCTTGGAGGAAGGGTACAGATGTCATAACTGGAGCCCTTTATGTCATTGTGTCACAAATAAGTTCAGAGCTCTGTTGAAAGAGCTATTTGAAACCTATGTCCAGAAAAAGACAAAAGAGTTTGCAGAAGGCTGAAGGTGCTTATGGTGTGTACATTCCGCCCGCTTTTGCCTTGGCTAAACAGGGTTTGCAGATTTTTTTTTTTCAAAAACCTGACAAATCTATTTGACTGAAGAAAACTACATGGCAGAAAAAAAATGTGTATGTACACCATGGCACGTGAAACATTTCTCAAATTCCCTTCAACCTTTGTTTTCAAATGTTATTCATTAGTGAATTGGTAATATCATGAAATGCATTTAGCCTTTCAGCTCTATATAGTGTTTTGAATAGCAGTGTCTGTCTATCCATAATCATGATATTGTACAGACAAACTTCTCTTATGCCAACCACTAACAGCAGCACTTAACCTGGAAATACCGGAGTAGCTTGAGCTCAATTTAATTTAAAAGCCACAGTAAACCTAAAATGAACTCTAGTTGCCTTTTGTCCAAGTCTCCAAACTGAAGATGTGGATAAGAGTAGTGGAGTTAATTTCTCTCCCCACCCAGCAATCTCTACAGTATCTTTTCCCATTCCTTCCCTTTCTTATCACTAAGCTTTTCAGATGGTGGTGGTGGTGGGAGTCATTAGTAGCCATTTCAGAATCCTTCCAAAACTGGAAAGTTTTAGGCTGGTTTCATTTCATGAATTAGCTAGAAGGCAGAAGGGAGCTGCCTAGACAGGAGACTGATCATATCTACCTGCAGATACCAATAAGACCTGGAAAGCTTGTTCGTGGGAAACAAAAAAAATGTGTTAGTGGCGGGGGGGGGGGAGCAAAACCACAAGGACTCTGAGTAACCTGATGGTGATTGTGATGCTCAGGTTCAGAGAAAAGATGGACAAAAGAAAAGAAAAGAAAAGGCAGGTTATGGAGCAAAGTTTACATGATTGCTTCAAGATTTTATATATTTGCCTTAAAAATGAGCTTATGACATGATGAGGCTGTGTATGGTGATATGGCTGCAAAGGTGAGCTTGTGAATTGAGACTTACAGCTAGACCTGCAAATAGGTATGAAAGGAATGTGCAGATTTGATGTCAGCTTCCAGTGTTATACAGGTACCCATGTCCTCATTAAAACAGGGAAAATACTGTGATCTTCTTACACAACTTCTCAGAGGGAAGAAGATTTAGGGGCTTTCTTCCATTTTAGATGATGCCATTTCTGTTAAAGTCCCTCTTATGTCCTGCTCTTGTTTCACTTCCAGATAGCACCATCTGCATTGGCCAAGCAATTAAGGAGGACAAGGTACACAAACATCCTCACAGAAATCTAGGACTATAAACCTTGGATTGTGGAGTCTTCAAGGGCCGGGGAAGGGATATGTTATTTAGTGCTTTTACTTATTCTTCTTCCACTGGTGGTTTGATATTAACATGGCTATTTTGACATTGAATATAGAAGCTTTAAGCAATGATGCTGAGTAGACCCTTAGTCTAGATGGGCAGGATAGAAATCTAATAAATAAATAAATATAAAATAAATCTGGACTGGTCTCCAAAGTTCTTCAGACAATATTTTCTTCTTCTTTCATTTCTTTTTCTATATATTTACTGTGAACGATCAGCTGTAATAATCTGTATTTTTCATTATGTTGCTGAGGTTTATAATTCTTTGATCTTAATAATTTACTTTAGTAATCTCTCTCTCTCTCTCTCTCTCTCGTATTATAGTCTCAAATACTGTTTCTGTGAATTGTTGGAGCAACAGAAAATGGAAAACAGTTTAGCTTTTCCCCAGGACTGCCACTGAGCACAAGCAGGTCCCTTTCTCTGTTCACACATTGGGTCAAATACAGATCAGTAAAATTCACTGATGGTTCCTCATCATCCCAGAGAGAAGTGCAATGTCACAGGGATCTTTCATTGTCCCAGTGTAGTTCAACATATTTATAAATGAGCAAAATGAAGGAGTAGATGACATGCTCATAAAATGTATCCATGACAGTGGTTGCTAATACATAAGGAGTCAAATCAGGATTCAATATCTTTAAAAACTTCCCTGATTATCCTAATGCCTGCATCTATGAGCCTGCTGGGCATTAAGATCATCGGAGGAGGCCATTCTCTCAGTCCTGCCACCCTCACAAGTGTGCTTGGTGGGGAAATGGAAGAGAGCCTTCTCTGTTGCTGCTCCCAGACTCTGGAACTCTGTCTCACAGGAGGCCAGGCTGGCCCCATCTTTGCTGTCCTTCCACAAGCAGGCAAAGACCTTTCTCTTCAGGCAGGCTTTTCCTTAATAAACTGTTAGTCCATGAGGGTTTTTTTAAATGAATTGTTGCTGTCTGTTGTTCTAAATGTGTTTTAGCATTGATTTTATTTACCATTTTTAATACTGGTTTAATTAGTTTTTAATATTTGTATATTTGCTTTTTTTAACTTTTAAATACTGTTTTTTAATTATGTAAGCCACCTTTGGTCCTTTTAAAGAAAAAGGTGGGACAAAATATTTTAAATAAACATCCAATTTTATCCCACTTCTCAGTAGATTGGAGAAAGGAGCTAAAGCAGATAAGTTTCAATAAGGAAATATGTGAAGTCCCATATTTAGGCAGGAAAAGTCAATGACACAAAAGGGAAAAATCAGGATGAGTAACGCCAGGCTTGGCAGAAATATGTACAAAAAGCACCTAGGGACCTGAGTAGACCACAAGCTACACAAGTCCACAGGGTAATGTGGCAGCAAAAGAACTAAAGCAAGAGTAGGCTGCATCAAGAGAAATATAGCCAGTAGTAAATTACACTGCTGTAATTCAGTTGAAGTAAATCTCAGTGAAGAATTGCCACAAGTAAAGAAGTCAGTGTTGTTAAAAAGTCATTTGATGTTGTCCTCTGAGTAGAGCAACTCCGTGAACATCAGCAAAGGCCAATGCTGGCTTCTTAGTCTGCAGCAGTTCACTGCTGAGATGTCTGCCCACTGAGTTATGCCAGTGGGTGTAATTAACAGTATTCTGGCCCCGTGAAGGCAGGGTTTCTAAAGATGCGTGGCGGCTGCAAAAGTGTGTTCAGATGAACTCATATAGAACCCTCCTTCAAACTTATTAGTAAGGATAAAGCACTTTTTTTTAAGGAATATACTAAATGTTTTGTGGAGCCACTGTTTGAATATATCTGCCAAGTAGTTGTAGAAGAGCAATGCCTCAGCAAAACTGAAAAAAGTCCTAATGTGGAAAATACTCTTATTTTACAAGTTAGCATGGTTTGGTCAATTGAGGAAAATCTTATTATTAAAATGGAAAATGAGAGGTTGTTTAGTGTGCCGTTTCAGTTTCATAACTTATATATTTTACTATAATATAAAAAGCCACATACATCTGGTTGAATTATTTGTCTGCATTTTGTACAGAGAATGAATGATATCTAAGCCTGTGATGGCAAATTCTGGTGTTCGTATAAAGAAAATGAAGGCCTGCTCAGAGAGACAGATCCATAATGGCCTTTATCTGCCATCATCAGAGAAACATCGGCTGCAAAGCATGAGGGTAATGCGGTTTACACAGGAGACCCCGCCTGTGTAGGGTTTCAGTTCTGGTTAATGACACTGTAAATCAAGCCTGTCATCTTTTCAAATGATTTTTCCTTCAGCTTGGACTTAAGAAAACAACCACCACCACCTTCCTTAGCATGAGATTCTACAGGAACCAATCTTGCCTTCCACTCTTCACCCCCATTCTAAACTACGGAGGGAGAAACACTGGGACAGAGCTGGAAGCCTGAAGAATAAGCTGGCTGTTCCAATTCCCTCTTCAGAATTCCACCATTTCCAAAACTGAGAAGGAGAATCAAGAGCAAGGCACATTACAACAAACCCTCCTTTTTCACACATTTCATTAGTGGAGTCCGTCAGAGATAAGATAGCTTCTTTCTACATTTTATCAGAGAATGATCCGAATAAATAACAGATTTGTATGAGAAAGACAGTGTGTTCTCTGCTGGTTTATGTGCTCAAAGGCACACTGGGTCTCAGTAGATCTTTACTCTGTGTCGATATCGGCACAAACCACTGGGACCGGGAACTATCAAACACCTGTTCGGCCAAATAATGAACTGCTAAACCAGTCGTTCATGCCCATCTCTAATTCTGTGATGTACCTTCTCTTGTTTAGATCTTCAGTGTACCCCTGGGTTATATAAAAATGTAATGTAAAGTAACAACAAAAGTTTTAAATAAATAGCGACAAAAATAAGAAAATAACACTATCACACCACATTTTTTTTCTGTTGTCGCTTCCCTTCCTCCCCCATTTTTGTTTCCTTGCACAGTAATCAGTTGGAAAGGAAAATCTGGAATGATATGTCAAAATGTGAGCTTAGCTGAATTCTGCCTGAGCCATCCATATGTCCACAATAGTCTCAGTACAGGACAAGACAGCGAGAATGTTGCATCTGCTGACTGAAGGAGAAAAAATTTATGCATTGTCTAAAGTAGTCGTGTAAATATACTCTTTCAGTCTAAATTATCCTATAATGATGTGGTTATTTATACATTTATTTATAATCTGTAGCTGGCTGGATAGCTCAGGTAGTTAGGCATCTGGCCTCAGTGCCACAGATTGGGAGTTCAGTCCCCCGCTGTGCCTCCCAGAAGAGCCAACCTGAGCAGCCTTCTGGAAGTCCCAAGGTGCCCCCAGAAGAAGGGAATGGCAAACCACATCTGGATACTGTCTACCTAGAAAATCCTGTAAAGGGTCATTGTAAATCAGAATTGACTCGAAGGCACACAATTGTTATTTATTTATAATCTATAAAGCTCACTGTGAGTACAGCCTGTGAGCAAGCCCATGTTAGAAACAGATGTGAAAACTCCACACAGGTTAACACAGGCTGAATATATTGGCAATGCTATGGGCGGAGTAGGATGAAGACATTTTGCTGCCCAAGGCGAAGAAAAATTGCCCCCTCCCTGGCCCCAGTCCCGTTGAACATAAACAGCTGTGCTGAGTGCTGAACCTTCCTTCAGGAGTGGGGACAGGCCAACAACCTTCCCTGTACCTGAGAACAACAGGCTGCTGCACACAAAACTTTGTTCTTGTTCTGTACCCCACCAGGCTTGATTCCCATTGCATCCTGCATCTGCCTCAGACTGCCTATAAGTAAGGCTGGTCCCAACGGTAAGCATTAAGTGTCTCAACAACAGAAGTCCTGCCTGAATTCAGTTAGCCTTGCTCTGAGTGCCAGTAATGGCTGCATCTTTCTGTACTGAAAGCAATTAGCATGACCATTTTGCACAATCCATACCTGGACCCTTGTATTCTTCTGCCTGAAATATGTGAAGCACGTAGCAAAGACATCATCTGGACCATTCGTCCTTACTCTTTCATTGTGTTGTGTCTTTTCCTTTCTTTTCCTTTCTTCTTTTTTCATGTATATGTATGCATCTGTGTCTGTCAGTGAGCATGTGTGATGATAGCCAGAACACAAATAAGGGAGCTATATAGGAAGGAAGGAAGAAGGAAGGAAGGAAGAAGGAAGGAACAATGATTAAAAAAGAAAGTGAAAAGAAAATGTATTTTGGAGAGGGAGGGGGTTTACACCGAGGGAAGAAACAATGAAATTTTGGAGTGAAAATGGATGGAACGAAGTGTAATACTAGTCCTGAAGGTGATGGGAGCACATGGGTAATTGTATTTTGTTGTATTGTATTGTTTTGTATTTTATATAGGTTTTTTTGTGTAGTAGTAGGTTTATTTTGTATTAATTTAAAAAAGTGGGCCTTCTAATGAAATCTGAAATTACAAATTGTATTAAGTGTAGCACAATTCAGATTTGAGGGGGGAGAGATCTAGCCAGGGCCACAGTACTGCCCTGAGAAATGTGTAAGTGGAAAGCTAGTGAAAGTGTAAAAAAGTTGTATGATTTGTGGGTGGTATTTGGACACTCAAGTCTGATAGAACACATGTTTTTGGTCTGAAATCAGCACCATGTTATAGAAAGTTACTCATTAATCCAGTATGGAAAAAGAAGCTCTGGGTGGGATCACATGAGGAAGCAGATCACAATTTGGATTGTTTATGGATCAGTCAGGTGTGATCTATTTCCCAGCAATCACAGGACATACAGGAAAATACAGTATTTTCCTGTATGCCCTGTGATTGCTGGGAAACACCTTAACTCTAATCCCCGCCCTTTTGGGGCCAGCTGTAGGAGTTCTACTTTTGGGGAGGGGTTGGTCTGGAGTAATTCCCTGGCGGACAGAAGGGTCGTTTTTAAGGGAGATTGCTTCTGTTCCAACAACCCTTTCCAGTGTGCTCAGGTGTGGCACCTTTGCAGCTGTCTGTTCCCTTCCTCAGTTTCTGAAACAACACCTTCAACAATAAAATGGTCAATACACTCTTATATCTGTCAGACATGTTTGTAAAGAAGTAAAATACACACACACACACACACACACACACACAAACACACACACACACACACAGAGAGAGAGAGAGAGAGAGAGAGAGAGAGACTGACTATATATACAGTAATGAATAGATTGTTGCATCCAGATTACACCGTGTATAAAATCTGGGAGCACAGAGAAAGATATTTAGGGTCCCAAATCCCTACCATTAGCCTATTCATCTGATATACTCATTTTATATAATAATATTAGAAGATGGTGTCATGCTTTAGTTTAGGAGTTGATAATGGCTGCCTCACTCTCCCGCTGGTAGAAGGATGCAAATGAACTCCAAAGGCACATTACAGTCACAAAACAGGAAATTTTTAATCTTCATTTCAATTAAACACACTTGCATTTAAACAGAGGCACATCAAGAGTTATTTTTTATTTTTACTTGCTTGCTTGCTCCTCATGTCCAGCTAAAGAAACCCATCAAGAAATTCATAAACTGGAAGAGGAGGAGGAAGAGGATCAAAATCTGCATCTTGTTTTCACCGCAATTCTCTGTACATAAGTTGGTCCAAGGAGACTTAAAACGGCATTCTGAAGGCACTGGTAGGAAATTCATGAGGTCTGGTATATAGTTTCCCTACTATGTCTGTGTATGTTAAAAGAAGCCCTGCCAGGTACCTCTGTCTCCTTTGGATCAACCAAAAAGAAAGGAACTTGGAAACAGGAACGGGTGGGCAAAAAGAAATTAGGTGAATCCACTCTCCGTTGTGTGATGTTTCCTACCACAGCCAGTGATTGACATCGTGGGGCCATCCTCAGTCTGTTAGATGGTGAATAGCATGTTCTGGTCCCTGTTCCTCATATTCAATCAGATTAGACTTCAATCATATGTAAGAAAAGAACCCCGGTTATGCCTACTCTTTTCATCCATCTCTTATTTATACCAATACAATTTTACCAGTGCTCACGTGGTATATATATCAGGGGGAGTGCTTACACTGTTTACAACTGTGTCAATTCATTTCCCTCTATTTGAACTATTATAGCAGGCTACACTGCTCTTTAATTTTGTATTGATTCATTTTCTCTATCATTTCTTGGGGCAATTACCCACCCTTGTCGCTTTATTTTTGTTGTTGTTATTGTTAAATTGCCAAAGGTAATCAATGAAGTGGTACAATCCTTCTCTCCTCCTCCCCCTTTCCCTTCCCTCCTTTACTCAGTCATCCCCTTTTCCTTAATTCCCTGCATATCTCTCCCTCTCAGTTCTTGGCTTTCATTTTTCTTTTCCCTTATGCACAGCATTGGGAGGAGGAAGTGGATTTTAAAAGATTTGCAAAGTACAGTATTGTGAAGAGCAGGGTTTTTAAAAGAAAAAGAAAAAGAAGATGTTCATACAACGCCCCTTTCTTTACAACTAGAAGCAGGAAATATCCCTTTCTTGGCTCAAGCCCACTTTCACCCACTAGGGAAGAGGGAAGGCTGTCTCCTTCTGAGCAATGTTTGTGGTGGTGGTGGGGAGTGGCTGCTGCTACTAGCGATTTACTGATATCCCTCTTTTTCTAAATCCCCCCAGAAAGGATACAAGAGCAGTGGCCATGAAGTGGTCACAGTACATAAAAGCATGACCGCTTTGCAAAGGAAATAAATCAACAGCAATGTTCAAACACAGTGAAACTATAAGGAATGAAGCAATGCATCATTGGTACAATTTAAAACTATCTTCCCAGCAAGGTGAAATAAAGCAATTGAATTTACAGTTTATTACAGTAATCATGCTTCTTGTGAATGGAAAATGTTTGAAATTATCCCAATAACAGTCAAAACAGTATAACTGGGATTATTTTGACGGGTGTGATCAAGCCCTTAAGAGGCAGCGTACTCTGATCCTGTGACCTAGCCAAAGATCGAACTAAGTGTGATGTTAAAGGTATGAATGCAGTTAGCATGCAGAATTTTTATTCTAGAAATTGTAGTTTCTCCCATTCCCCATCCTGCAAGCACATGTGGTTTTACCTTTTAATATTGTCTTTTAATGATGTAAGCCACCTTGGGTCCTTTTAAAGGAGAAAGCCAGGGAAAGGAAGGAAGGAAGGAAGGAAGGAAGGAAGGAAGGAAGGAAGGAAGGAAGGAAGGAAGGAAGGAATGAATAAATAAATAAATAAATAAATAAATAAATAAATAAATAAATAAATAAATAAATAAATAAATAAATAAATAAATAAATAAGCATTATGCCAGCTGAAAATGACTGCTCTTAATATTTCCAAGCTATAGCACTGTAAATGCTGGTGCCAACATTTGCTGCCAGCATAATTAAAAATCAAGTGTAGCATCTTGATCTAAACAAACAGGAAGCTTTTTTTTTTCAATAGATGCAAAGGCCATTTTTGCCTAAATAAACAGTTATAGGTTTTCAAATAAAGCAAGCACTTCCTTGAGTCTGAATGTTTCTTTAAACACATCCATCTCTGCAGGGGACACATTTGAGAGGAAACCGAATTGTGATTTTATCCTGATAACATTAAAATCTTTGTAAACACACTGTCATTTATAGGACTCCTAAGGTAGAAGACTTTTTTCCCTTTAAAATAAAACCTGAACAGCTAGACCAGTTTCTTCTCAGAGCACATGGAAAATGCAACAACCTTTTCTTATAAAGCTCTGTATGAGCTGTGATTTATTTATTCAAACAATCAGGGTCCGTGGTTAGTTTACCATAAATAGGTTGCTTTTCTTGACAGATATCTGAGCAATGTAAACAGCAAGGATGCCATAATTATTTAGTTAGAGCAGGATCTACCCAGAAGACATTTTTCTAAAAATGTGAAGGATTACACCCAAAGCGCTAAGTAATACTCCCAATCTGACTTTGATTTATTTTAGGCTCTTTTTTCACCCTAGTACAATATAATCTTGCAGCTCTGCTTACGTAAGGACTTCCGTGTTTCTCTGCACTTGTACTATAAGCTGCCTCTATTTCTCTCGAGGTGAGTGGCAGATCTGAGATGCTGCTAGTCCTGCATTTTCAGAGGAGCACCACTGCCTCTGGATCCCAGTCTGCATTGTTAGATACCAAGTGATATCTGCACAACAAATAGTCTGTCATTCAGTCTGCCATCTCTGTCTTGTGACTTGAGTTTAACTGCAGACCTTCTGATCACATTTCTGGACCTAAATGTTTCTTTCTCCATCCCTTAACTTTAGTCCCTCTAGCCTGCTGAAGAGGAGCTGGCTGGATACCTCAGTGGTTTAGGTATCTGACTGCAGAATCAGAGGCTGGGAGTTTGATAACCCAATGTGAGTACAGCCAGCCTGTGTGGCCTTGGGCAAGCTACATAAAAGAGGATGGCACTTCTAAGTGTTATCTACCCAGAAAACCCTGAAAAAGATTGCCATTAAGTCAAAATTGACTTCATGGAACATCATGATGATGATGATGATGATGATGATGATGATGATGATGATGATGATGATGATGATGATGATGATGAGTCTTTTGAAGAGTTTTAGAAATCTCTACATCCTACACATTTCTGTGGCATTTTGGTTGGTCCAGCTACAGATCGTGGTTTGGGTAACTATGACTGAATTATACTGGCGGAGGGGTCAGCACTGCTGAAGTTTTATTTACAACCTTGCATGCTGTCTGTGGTTTGTGTGACTGAAAGAGACTTTTCCGGGTTGTGGTGATTGTCTATCTATCCAGCACTAACCAATCATTCCTTCTAGCCTTTGTTTGAAGAGAGCCCTTCCTCTCTGCTAAGTGTTCTTTCCCTCTCTTTATTCCGTTGATGGCTGTTGTGGTTTTTGTTTTTGTTTTTGCTGTTGATCTATTTGGTTGGTTGCTAGTATGTGTGCAGTAAAGAAACAGTATACACAAGTCTGTAATTTTAAGGATGTTCATTATTATTTTTCTACAAATGTCTTAGAAAGTTATTGAGACTTTTTAAGTGTCAGTTAATGAGAAAGGGGTGGACTCTGGGAATGTTTTGTGGGTGCATGGTATGTATTTCACTCTGCATGCTTCTCATACTTCAGTTACAACCTGGGGTAGATGTCAGCAAAGTACTGTAACTCCTTCCATGGGGCTTTTTCAGATCAAGGATATGTGAGTAAACTGCACAGGAATAATGAGATGTGAAATAGAAAAAAAGGCAAATTTCAGCTTGAAGCTTAACACTGAAAAATATAACCACAAGAAATTCTAAAAAGCCTTCATGGAAGCAATCATGAGGAAATAAAACTTTGTGGAATTTGGAAGATCAGCTTTGGCACAAGACTAACTTCACTGCCTTTCCTCATATCAGCTACAGAATGTAAACAGGAGGACATCTATTATAGGTAATTTTTAGAGTAGAGATAAAATGTATTTAAAAAGACCCTCCAAAATGTAGCATTGGGAAGGGTGTGTGCGTGCGTGCGCACGCATGCATGCATACACGCACGTGTGTAACCTGAAGAATGACAGGATGTGCTGGGCCAACATTTCTCACAATACATTTTCTTAGTCTCCTAGACAGAGTGGGCCACAATGCAGAAATATTGTCAGAAATTTTTAAACATGTGTGCTTGCCTCCTCATCAGCATCACAATGCTCCTAGAATGATACTAGGTAAAAGGAATTGTGAAGAAAGCACAAAGGTGAGTAGGCAGACCATACAACTGCTGTTGTTGGAGATGGAGTTTTTAAAAAGTCAAAAACCCTCTTGGGGAAAAAGGCAAAAGTCCTAGCTCTCAGAAACTGTTGTAGAATCTCTCCTTCCTCTGGAAAAACTTGGTGAAACTGTCCCCCTAATTTCTCTTCTTATAAATAGAAGGTCTATTCAGCTTAGAAAGTTTGCAAACCAATTGTACTCTGCACATTCTCAGAAGCGCACTCTCTCTCCACGCTGCAAGGCTACAAATGTATCAGTGGCTTGATGGTCTCCTAGCTTTACATGTCGAGCATATACAGTATGACTGAGGCGTCGGGGATGGAGCCCCAGGAGAAAGCTTCCAGCACCCTTTTTTCATTTTCGACCGACAGCCGGGGGGGGGGGGGGACGGTTGTTTCTTCCGTCCTGCTTGTGCTGTGCTTCGAGGTATGATCTTCTGCTACCTCAGGGCCGCCTCTTCTCCATGCTGGGCTCGCAACCGCATAATGGAAACGAATTGACATTATTTATGCCTCCAAAAATATGTAAAGGGTTTAGCCATTCCTCAAGCTCTGAAGGGCTGTGATTTACGGGATGTTGCAGTGAGACGCTAATACAAAAGACAGGGCGAATATTTTACGGGGCCGCTATGTAAACAGCGCGGCCACAGACACCCCCCCTTTTTTTTTATGGAGCCCCTGTATAATGGCACGCCAGCCGACACGGGCTTGATTTACAGCCCTATTTAGATAACTGTGTCCGGAGAGGGGATTGCCAATGGCGTCAAGGTCACAGGACGTGCCAGGGTTGACGTTTCGCGGGACTGCAGCCTCTGCGGAGCGACGCCGCAAGCGCCGCCCAAGAAGGCAGCCTCCGGGCCGGCTGAAGCGCCGCCGCGACGAGCCGCCTCACCGGCGAGAGGCCAGTGGCCTCCCCCTCTTGCACCGCTACTTGCCGCCAGAGGCGCTGCTGAGCCGAACCGAGCGGAATATTTTGAAAGGGGGAGGGGGAAACCAAGCCGAACGGCAGCAAAAGGGGGGATGGGGGGGGGAAATGGAGTAATCTGCGCTGCAACGAGGGATTGGTGGAAGCGGGAAGGCGGCCGCTCTCTCTGCGCCAATCAAGAGCCGTATCGCCCGAAAGGCTATATAAACTTATTTCTCTTTTCCCTCCGCGGCAAAAAGCAGGTGGCGCTGTTGTTCTGGAGGGCGGGTTTAGGCAAGGGCGGGTGGCGAGTTACCAGGCAAGCGTCGCGTTTTTCATCCACAAACCAATTTGTGAACCCTGGATCTCGCTCTCTCCCCCTCTCTCCTTTTTTTTTTAAAAAAACAAAACAAAAAAACCCTGACGGAGCAGCCTTGTGTGCAGCAGTAACACGCTCTCGCTCTCTGTAGATTAAAACACTAAGTATGTTTGGGAATAGATGGAAAGGAACCCCTTACAGACATCCAAGAATTCACACACGGAGGCAAATATTTGCATGCACACGCACGCAGGCACGCACACACACACACCTCATTCATTGTCTCTACAATTTAGCTGAAGGCCAGGAAAACACGTCTTGCCCCTCAATTTAGAAACGTTCGTACCTGTTCCTCTTGCCCTCAACATCTGGTTTCAGAGTTGAGCACTTGACTCACATACCCTCTGGTTTTCTTTCTCCCTTCTTCCTTCCCGCTCACATACAGGATCATGAGGCGGAGAGTTCTGTAGGAGGGCAACACCCAAAGGGGCACAATCGTCTTCCTTTGCCTAGAATGCAGGAAGGATCCGAGCGGCTGGGAGTAAGGTGAGCCTGAGGTGGAGGGAGCCGTAAGTCAGCCTCCACTACTCATAACTGCTGGAAGGAACAGTTAATGTCTCCCTGATTAATGGTGCAATCCCATACATACATACATACATACATACATACATACATACATACATACATACATACATACATACATACATACATACATACATACATACATACATACATACATACATACTTGCTTGGAAGCTATGCCCCGTGGGTTTAAGTACTGAATAAATACCCACAAGATTGCAGCATAGGATTGCAAGCCTACACATAAATGGCCATATAAATCCCATTGAATTTAGTGGGACTTCTTTCTAAGTAACTTGTATGTGTTTGTGCTGTACATAATGGAAGATTGAAAGGTATGTGTTCCAGTGCTATGCGAAAAAGTCCAGAAAGAAATAAAATCTAGTTACTGCTAGTTGCAGAAGATCCAGCCAGTTTTTGTATCTACAGATTTTTATCTAAACACTGGAGGCAAAGTCCAGCAAAAGCTAAGCCCTTAGAGAGCATTTCAGTGAATTAAGCTTGTTTTTAGCGTCCATAATTCTGTCAATGTGTTTAGCATTGGTCAAGTCTCTGTCTTGTAAGTTTAAGCATGGTTAGTAAGGCTCTGCAATTTCATAGTACTGTACATACTCCACAAGTAAACGTGCATATTTTTACAATCTTAGTTAAAAATAAGAAATGACACGTCACATGTGAGGATGATGCTTGTTCTGTTTTGGGTCACTGTACTTCTGTTCTTGCTTTTCAAAATAGTCCTAATTGCTTTAGTAAGGAAAGAAGGTTGTTCACACACCTTTCCATCTTCCAGTGTGATCTATGTTATCATCAATAAGTATGTGGTGAAAATTCCTCTGTAAGTTCCATTGATTCAATAAGCCTACTCTGTTTGGGACTTAGTCCTGAATTTCAGCCACCAAACACTAAAGCGTTCATACAAGACCCGAACTGGAATTACATATTTTTATACCCTGTCATATTAATGCCAGGGTGTTTGTGTTGTCATTAGCAGTGTCTTGTTAACAGTCACTGTAACTACTTCTACACAAATATCATACTCTGCTCTTCTTGCATTTTGTCACCCTCTGACCTCACTGTGTATACATACCTGCCAGTCAGGCATCCAATGCATTTTGTGCATCTGATGAATTGGACTCTGCTCCATTGAGTTTGTGCCATCATGAATTAGTAGGTCTTTAAGGTGCCACAAGCATTTCTGGAACTTTATGGCTGTTATTGCACAGGACAGGTCCCTTTTAAAAAAAATCAATCTCTGCTGTCAAGTGCATTGGCAATGGGAAAAGGCTGGGGAAAACACGTATAAATCCTTTAGGAAACTATTCTTTGCAAGAAGCAAGTTCATGCTGGGAACAGCAGTATCGTCTTTCCTTTTTAAACCAAAACTTTTTGTCTCTCAACTAACTGCATAGGTACATAGGCTGAAATCTTGTTTCTTAGTTTAGTGGGACATAACTGGAGTTGGCCCTTTGAATCAGTGAAGATTTGGTGAGTCCACTCCTCTGTAAGTTCCACTGATTCAGTAGGCCTACTCTAGTTGTGACTTACTACACTAAACAACAAGATTTCAGCCATTAGTTCTGAGTACAGTACTTGTCTTAAGCTGTGCATAGCTTTCCCGAAGTGAATTTGTTCTTTTTGAACAAATGAACTGGTATCTTTGTTTAATGTATTATTGCTCTCATCTTTTTGTTTTCCAGTGCAAAAAGAAATCAATAGCGGAAAGTCATCAAAGAATATTCGCTATGCAAAAAAAGAAAGAAAGAAAGAAAGAAAGAAAGAAAGAAAGAAAGAAAGAAAGAAAGAAAGAAAGAAAGAAAGAAAGAAAGAAAGAAAGGGCTACAATAGAAAGCATCCCAGACACAACCATGTTCCAGTTAATCTGTTGTCAGTCCTTTCTATCAACATCAAATGATGATGAGCACATATGAATGGCAATCAAGCACAGAGTAATCAATATGACCTCTGTGTATGATTGACCCTAGCCAAAGATACCCTGATTAGGTGCATGAAAATATCTGGATAGAAAACAGGTGTCCTAAGGGAGAGCCCACTCTCCTTTCTCTACCCCATCAATTTGCAAGAGAGGACCTTGCCAAAGGTGCTCGAAAGGTGCTGACGAGAGCAAAGCTGCTGCCTGAATTTAAAAGGTGTTGAACCAAAAATGGTCTCTCTGTGTGCGTGTGTGTGTGTTAGAAAGTGAGAGTCAGGAAGTGTGTCTTTTTCCAGTATTTGTTCAGGTGATGGCTTCTAAGGTCAGAGAATGGGGGCATGATTAAGTCATAGTTTTATGAATTCTACAACCAGCAGAGACCATGTGGTATACAGAGATATAGTTTTATACATCAGCAAAATGAAGGGGGCCCTTTATTAGTTACAGTGGTGTCCAGTCAGTTCTACTGTGTTCAGCATAACAACATAGCCCATCTGAATTAGACCAGAAGCCTATCCAGTCCAAAAACCAGTTTCTACAGACAAAGAAAGAAATAAAGAAAGGAGAAGACAAGGGCAAGGGGAAGCTATGTGGTCCTTGTACACAATCCAAAGGCAAAGATGGGAGTAACACGGAGTGGATTATCTCTGTTCCTACAGGTGATCAACCAGATGGAGCAAAGGGAAGAACAGAAGCAGGACCTCTGTTTCCCACCAATTGGTATTGTGTTCCCAGGCATGCTGTCTCAGATTCTGGAGGTAGCATGAGGCAGCATCCAGAGCCTTATTCTCCGTTAAATGTGTCTAGTCCCTATTATGGCCATTTAAGTTGGTAACAGTCACTGCATCTCTGGCAGAAAATTCCACATTTAAATATGTATTGTGCACAGAAATACTTGCTTTAGTCTGTCCCAAATCTTCCTCTGCTCATCTGTTGCACAATCCTAGATTCTAGTATGAAAGCCAGGATGGAATGGGGAAGTTCTCCATTCATTTCTCCACACCATATCTAACCTTACATGTTTCATCTCTCTCTCTCCCTCTCTCTCCCTCTTATTACCTTTTTTTTTTCATCAAATAGCTTCAAACAGTACGTTGCTTCCAGACTTGCCCCAGCCTTTGATCTCCTTTTTCCCCCTTTTATACCTTTTCCAGTTCCATAATGATATTTTATGATAGTCGGTGATCTGTACTCCAACGATGGTAGTGCCCTATTGTTAAAAGCATTCAGATATTGACAGTTGCATTTTTAGTTCTCTTGCAAATTATCCTCAACATGAAATTTGTCTTTTTCTGAGCAGCCACATACTAAGTCAATGTTCCAATCAAGCTATCCACCACAATTCCAAGATCTCTTTCTGGTTACCCACACCTGTCTCAAGACCCCATCAGTGTATATGGAAAACTGGGGATATTCTTAAAATTATTATTAACCTCAATAACTTTACAATTATTTACAGTATAGGGAGTTGCTTCTTTTTATTTGCTTACCCATTTGCCCGATAAGTAGAAATGCTTCCAGAATTCTTTCTAGTGCTTACCACTTTATGTGAGTTGGTGTTACCTGTTAACCTGTGTACATGACTGCTCACCCTGAATTCCAGTTTGTCTAAGTTAAACCATGGGTCTCACTATAGACCTTACTTCTCTCAGTGGTGTGGGTACTATCTTTTCATTCTTTGTTTTCTTTTCTTTTTAACCAATTCAATTCATTTTTTATTTTCAATTCTTTTTAACCAATAATTCCCACCCTCACATCCCATGATTCCTATGCTTTCTCACATGTCTTTAGTGAGGGACTTTGTCAAAAACATTTTGAAAACCCAAGTACATGGTATATATGATTTCTTCCCACATGCTTGTTGACACTCTTGAAGGAAGTTAATATGATAGGATTTTGCAGAAACCAAGCTGGGTGTTTTTTTCAACAAGACTTGTTATTTGGTATAGTTAATAACTTTATTTTTTCCCTATGTGTTCCTCAAATGTACCAGTCATGCAGCAACAAACTTCTGTACAGTGTATTAGTGTAATGTGTAGTTTGGGCAAGTGCTCTGTATGTTGGTGCAGCTGGTATAAGATTAGCACTTGTGTGTTGTTCAAAGGTATATACAATTGTGCTGCGCAGTTTTGCTTCCTTATAGGTACAAGATTAGGAAATGCCCTCAGGAAGACTCCAATGCTCTAGAACTGTGCATACTTACAGAAGGGTGCGCCGCACTAAATTCTGTGAGATTCGTCCCCAAGTCAACCTAGAATAGGTGTCACCTCTTGCCAGGACATATCAAGCTCCTGCACCAAACCAATCTTTCCTTCACCACCAAGTGCCCATAGTGACACCACATGAAAATGAAATTACAAGTTAAAGGACACATTTTAAACAGGTAGAAATGAGACTGATCATTTCTCATCAGAAAAATCTTGGTTGAGGAATACCTTTACGGAATCACTAAAATGGCATGAGGCAGTGTGGCTGCCAAGCAAGAGTGAGCTCCTTCAGCTCTTTCAGAAAGCAAACATTAGCATTTGCACGGAGCGTTCCAGCATTCACATTACCACAGTCCATTCCCCCACCGTCCCCAGCTTCAATATATGCCTCTTCTCAGAGTGTAGCCTGACTATATGAACAAAAAAGGGACACATGACAGCAAGAGGTGAATACAAGGAATGAAACTGGTAATCACAACATCTTAACATGTTTTCCCATTGAACTGTCTGGAAGACAACAGCAATATCTGAACCACCAGAGATCCTGTCTCCCCTTGGAACCTGGAGTGGTGCCTTGATATGGTTTCAAGTGTTGCTGCATTTCAATCACACACACACACTTCCAAATTCAGGCGACCCTTTAAGAGACCTCCCTCTGTTCCAAAGGAGACAAAGCCCTCTTTTATCAACAAGATTCCTCCTTTGGCACAGATGCACTAGGTCTGGGACCAAGGGCTCCGATTAGATCAATGAACCTGATTAGCTTCCTACAGAGCCAGCAGCTGACCATTTGGGGGAACAAATGAAGAAAGCGATGTGGAAGAATCCAATGAAGGAAAAGAAAGAGGCATGTGTGTTCGTGCTTGTGTGTGTAGCGTGTACACACACACACACACACACACACATTTGGAGGTGACTATGGTGTGACAAGGATAGGAGAGGGCCCCAGAGAAAGAACTGAGCAAGCCCCAGCCTGGAAAATGGGGATAACTAGAGAGTGTCCATTGGGACTGGATAAAAGGTGGACCGATGAAATTTTAAAAAAGGGATCTTCATGGTTTTATATGATTTTTACTTGAGATCCTTGCCAAACCGCAATTGAATCATGCATCTTATCTGTATTTCCAGACTAAACCCTAAAAATCAGGGATCCTTCAGCACATGCCTCTGCAGTGTTGCAAAAGCATGGCTCCAAGGTGCACAGCCTTATGGATCCACATGATTTATGCTTGAGATTCTCCCCAAACCACTGTGAGATCATAGATTCCATCTCTACCCACAGACTACACTACAGAAATCATGAATCTTTCAGTGCACGACTATCAAGAGATGCAAAAACATGGATCTGAAGCACACCTCTTCATGGATCCACACAATTTTACGTGGAATCCTCCCTCCCAATCACCATCAGATGATAGGCCCCATCTGTGACTACAAACCAAATCACAGAAACCATGGATTCTTTGATATAAGGCTTTGTAGTGGTGTGAAAACATGGATATAAGGTGTGGATTCTTGTGGGTCCTCATAATTTATACTTGAGATTCTCCCCAAACCACCACCAATTTGTAGATCTCATTTGTGCCCACAAACTAAACTGTGAAATTACCGATCTTTCAGCATATGGCTTTACACTGCCACGAAATTCAAGGCATGGATCCTCGTGGTTCCACATGGTTTTCACATGGGGTCTCTCTTAACCACTGTCAATTTGTATATTCCATTGTTGCCTAAAGACTGATACATAGAAATCACAGATCCCTCAGCAAATGTGATACAAAAACATGGATCAGAACTGCACATCCTAATAGTGACTTTTTTCTTGTGATCCTCCTGAAACCACTGCCAGATCACAGCTCCCATCTGTGCCCACAGACTAGACTGCATTAGTGTGTGGCTTTCCAGTGGTGCAAAAGAATAGGTCTGAGGTGGATCCTCATGGATCCATATGTTTCTTTGTTTTTTACTTAGGATCCTCCCCAAACCACATTCAGATTATAGATCTCACTGGTGCCCACAATCAACATCACAGAAATCACTGCTCTTTCAGTGCGTTGCTTTGCAGACCCTTTGGGGAAAGCCCTTTGCTGAGACTCTGAAATGGGGTGGGCAGGAGGATTTGAGGTGTCCCCAAATACTCAGGGAAGACTGGGTCCAAACTCATATGTAGCAGAACCCCATTGAGAAGTATCTAACAGAACTGAATTGAAAAGGATAAAGCTTTATCACTGGCCTCTATGAACTGAAAAAATAACAGAACGCTTGGTTCCTTTACCTCATCTTCCTGCTAAAATGCAATAAAAACAGATCTATGGCAAATATCCACATAAATAAAAGAGATGTTTCCCGACATAAGCATCTTCAAATCAAAGAACAAATCCATGGAAACAGATTCTGGCCCACCAAACCACAGATCCACACACTGCAGTGCTGGGAGAAGAAAAAAAATATGAATTAACGATGCTGCTTTGTTGTGGCTGCAACATGAAAATCATGAGAATTTGTGTCACAAATTCCTATTCTTTCATCATGGTGAAGCTGTGCACTGAGCGAGCTGGGATTTTATGGTTCTGGCTATACTGTCAGAGAGTACTGCCTGTCTGTGACAGTATGACAGCAAGCCACTGGCAATGGTGCGGCTAAAAAATATTGTAAATAAATAAATAAATAAATAAATAAAATTTTAATGAAAATAAAAGCAAAAAACAGCCTCATTAGAATCTGTCATTTGGATGTTTGTTCCTGTGTCATTGTGGCTCTATGCAGAAATGATCTGTGAATTTTATGGTTTAGTCAGTCAGAGATTAGAACTGCATTTGACAGAGGTTTAGTGTTAGTACCATGTAAGAATCTTTATGGATCTGTCAGGATCTGAGCCTTGGATGTATGTTTTGGCACAATGACATGGCTCTGCAGGGGACGCCCTGTACGCCGTACCATTTATTCAGAATATAAAGGTAGGATATATGATTTCAGGGTGGTTTGGGGGCAATTCTTGTTGAAAACGACATGGATCCATGAGGTGCCATACTTCATGTTTTTTCACCAAGTGGTACCTTGCAGTGAGAGATTTGAGACTTTTATGCTCACTCCATTGGCAGTAATTAAATCTTTTATGCTGGCTTGGGGTGAAAATCACGTATGAATCGTAAGTGCCCAAAAAGATCCATGCCTCAGACACATATTTTTTTCCTTGATTTCGCCGTGCAAGCAAGAAATCCACAATCCACAGGACATTATGTTTCACTCTCTGAGCATAAAAGTGCTTTTTTATTTGACATGGGTCTAGTGTGGACACCATGCAAAAATCCATTGGATCCCTGATGAGCCATATGTCAAACACATGTATCTATACGCTGTGAGGATGCTGTAGTCTAATGCTGGTTTTTGGCTGAATTTGTATAACAACTCCACAGATCACTTAGGGATCTGTTTGAAGGACTCAGCTGTGATCCATGGCTAAAACATAAATTCAAAAAGATCTGTGCCTAGGATCCCCAAAGTATCCCAACCCCTCCCAGTAATTTTTGGTTTGTAGGTATGGATATAATCTATGATTTGAACAATGGTTTTAGCTGATACAACATCAAAATTGTGTGGATCCATGATGATCTACATCTTGGATTCATTTTGATGGTGCTTTCAAGCCTTAAATTATCATGTGGAAAAACATCTATGGATCCAAAGGATCCACACTTCACATCCATATTTTTACTGCATCACATGGCAACCTGAAGAAGCAAAGGATCTGTGATATATATGGTCCATCCTGTTAGCACAATGGGATCTAAGATCTGATACTGTTTTCAGGAGGATTACACGAAAAATAATCATGGTGATCCATGAGGACCTGTAATTCAGACTGTGCTTTTGTGACATGACAAAGTTGTGCAGCAAGGCTACATGGTTTTTTATGGTTCAGTCTATGGGCACAAATAATAAGTAGGATTTGTAGCAGGTTTTCTAGGAAATCCCACATCAAATCATGAGGATCTTTTCCTCAGATCCATCTCTTTGTAGCATTTGTGATTTTTATGGTTTAGCATTTGGGCACAGAAGGGATCTGCAATGGGGATCTACAAGTGAACTCTAGGCTTGGAGAGGATTCCATTTAAAATCATGTGGATCCATGATGATTGGCACATCAGGTCTGTATTTTCATATTACAGCAGTGTGCAGTGAGAGATCTATGTTCTCTATAATTCTGTGCATTTGAGCTATTTATTTGTGCAATGGTAATGTGATGTAGTGAGAGATCCATAATTTTTATTATTCAGTCCTTGGGCACTGATAGGATGCAAAAAATGATTATTTATTTGTTTGTTTATTTGTTTTTTTATTAGATTTATACCCCATCCATCTAGACCAAAGGTCTACTCTGGGTGGAATATTATGATTTCCAGAGAGTTCTATATGAAATCATGTGGATCCATGCTGGGTTTGTACTGTACCATGCCAACGTTCTGCAGTAAGGTTCAGTCTTTCGATGTGGTTTGGTTCAGTCTCTGGACACTGATAGGATGTATGATTTGAAAGTGGTTTTGAGATGATCTTGCATGAAAATCATGTGGATTCTTCAGGTCCATGCATCGATCTATGTTTTTGAGCTCGGTGCAGTGAAGAAATTGTGGTTTGTGGGCTTTGGGCTTTGGACACATGGAATTTGTGACTTGAAAATGGTCTTTGGAGAATTCTGTGTAGAAATTATATAGTATCTTGAGGATCCATTTTTTATTTCATGGATCCCTCTTTTACTTTCTTCACTGTCCGTTAGTTTAGATGATTTTTCTCATCTGATTCTATGTTCCTTGAGGCTGAGCTTCTTTGTGTCAGACCATATAGAGTCACACTATTGACAATGGTTCCCCATGCCCCACAAGCACAGTTACCTAAAAGTTGTTGTTTAGTCATTAAGTCGTCTCCAACTCTTTGTGACCCCATGGACCAGAGCACGCCTGTCTTCCACTGCCTCCCGGAGTTGGGTCAAATTCATGTTGGGAGCTTCGATGACACTGACCAACCATCTCGTCCTCTGTCGTCCCCTTCTCAGGGTCTTTTTCAGGGATTCTTCCTTCTCATGAGATGGCCAAAGTATTGTAGCCTCAACTTCAGGATCTGTCCTTCCAGTGAGCACTCAGGGTTGATTTCCTTCAAAATGGATAGGTTTGTTCTCCTTGCAGTCCAGGGGACTCTCAAGAGCCTCCTCCAGCACCACAATGCAAAAGCATCAGTTCTTCGGCGATCAGTCTTCTTTATGGTGCAGCTCTCACTTCCATACAAAACTACTGGGAAAAAAACAGGTTTGACTATGCAGACCTTTGTCGGCAAGGTGAGGTCTCTGCTTTTTAAGATGCTGTCTAGGCTTGTCATTGCTTTCCTCCCAATAAGCAGGCGTCTTTTAATTTCGTGGCTGCTGTCACCATCTGCAGTGATCATGGAACCTGAGAAAGTAAAATCTGTCACTGCCTCCATATATTCCCCTTCTATTTGCCAGGAGGTGATGGCCATGATCTTAATTTTTTGATGTTGAGTTTCACACCATTTTTGTGCTCTCCTCTTTCACCCTTATTAAGAGGTTCTTTACTTCCTCCTCACTTTCTGCCATCAGAGTGATATCATCTTCATATCAGAGGTTGTTGATGTTTCTTCCAGCAATTTTAATTCCATTTTGAGATTTCTCCAGTCCAGCCTTTCACATGATGTATTCTGAATATAAGTTAAATAAGCAGGGGGACAATATACAGCCTTGTCGTACTCCTTTCCCAATTTTGAACCAATCAGTTGTTCCATCTCCAGTTCTAACTGTTTTTTCCTATCCCACATATACTGTAGATTTCTCAGGGGACAGATAAGGAGGTCAGACACTCCCATTTCTTTAATTGCCATAGTTTGCTGTGGTCCACACAGTCAAAGGCTTTTGTGTAGTCAATGAAGCAGAAGTAGATATTTTTCAGGAACTATCTGGCTTTCTCCATAATCCAGAGCATGTTAGCAATTTAGTCTCTAGTTCCTTTTCCCCTTCGAAATCCAGCTTGTACTTCTGGGAGTTCTCGGTCCACATACTGCTGAAGTCTACCTTGAAGGATTTTGAGCATAACCTTGCTAGTGTGTGAAATGAGTGCAATTGTACGGTAGTTGGAGCATTCTTTGGCATTGCCCTTCTTTGGTATTGGGATGTAGACTGACATTTCCAATCCTTTGGCCACTGCTGAGTTTTCCAAACTTGCTGGCCTATTGAGTGTAGCACCTTAACAGCGTCATCTTTTAAGATTTTAAATAGTTCAACTGGAATGCCATCACCTCCACTGGCCTTGTTGTTTGCCATGCTTTCTAAGGCCCACTTGACTTCGCGCTCCAGGATGTCTGGCTCAAGGTCAGCAACCACATTATCTGGGTTGTCCGGGACATCCAGATCTTTCTGGTATAATTCCTCTCTGTATTCTTGCCACCTCTTCTTGATGTCTTCTGCTGCTGTAAGGTCCCTCCCATTTTTGTCCTTTATCATGTTGATCTCTGCATAAAATGTTCCTTTAATAGCTCCAATTTTCCTTGAACAGTTATCTGATTTTTCCTTTTCTATTATTTTCCTCTATTATTTACCCTTTTGTAAATAAGAGTTTTCTTGGCAAAAATACTGGATTGGCTTGCCGGTTCCTGCTCCAGGTGTGTCGCGTTTAGTCAGAACTCTCCACTATGACCTGTCCGTCTTGGGTGTCCCTGCACGGCATAGCCCATAGCTTCTCTGAATTACTCCAGCCCCTTCGCCAGGACAAGGCAGCAATTCGTGAAGGGGTACCTAGAAGCAGATCATCCCAAAACTGATTTGCAAGGAGATCGTGCTTCACGCTTTAGTACTTCCTTTTCTGTGTAATCCGGTGGCATCCTTCCAAACTATGCTTAGTTGAAAGTAATCTCCATTGAAATCAACGGGACTTACTTCCGAGTAATCCTGTTTAGGCTGTAATATATGCGCAGGAGCCGTTTGTTTACCTGCTGCGTAGTGCAAGCCTGTAGATGTGGACTCCTAACTAAATTCTACAGAGTTGGGTCGATCTTAATCTAAATTAAATAAGTAGAAGGTTAATCCCATGTGGAAAAGGAGGCATCCTGGGGCCGAGCAAGTTAATATGTATAACCTATTTTAGCCGGAATCCGGAAAAGAGAGGCACCTCCTTTTTAAGCATCATAAGGAGAAGTAGGGCGTCTTCCTTTGCGGGCTAGGAATAAATAATGTTGAGCTCATTTGGTGGGTCGCGGCATTTCTTTTCCCTCCCCGCTAGTTGATCGGAGGTCGTGGGGGGGGGGGCGCGGGGATTTGCCTTTCGTACCTACGTGAACGCCAGATCAGAGAGGAGCCGCGGGCGGAGCCCAGGACGCCGAGCCTCTGCCTTAAACCAATTAGGAAATGATTTGATTGAAGGCCATTATCTCTTGATTTCCTTGGGAAACTTAATGAATAGCGTTCCCCCACTTAGGAGAAGAAGTACAGTTTTGGACTGTATTTTGGGAAGGATAACATGAATGAATGCCTAACAAATGTTTGCTTTAAAGCAGAATGAATGCATCGCGTATTTATTTATTAGCAATACATCTCCTGAATACGATAACAAAAAAAGTTGTGTGATGAAGTGAGCTCGTCCACAGAAGCTCGCATTAAAAAAATATAAAAGTTGGTCTTTAACGTGTCACAACATTTCTTTCTTTCTTTCTTTCTTTCTTTCTTTCTTTCTTTCTTTCTTTCTTTCTTTCTTTCTTTCTTTCTTTATTTATTTATTTATTTATTTATTTATTTATTTAACCTATAAAAAAAGAGGTGGGGACGGGGAAACCCAACCTTCTCACAGTTCAAGAAATGTGCTTTTTGCCATATCTAGTACTCTGAAAAATCAGAAGTGTAATCCTCGCGCTATCTAGTCTGTGTGAAGCCTGTGGCAGGATAAGCAGAGACGTGTGTGGAAATCAACCGGGCCTCAAACGGAGTCACCAGCGCCGTGATATTCAGGGACTTCAGGGGGACTTACACGCAAGTAATTTGCAGCGCAATGTGGGCTGGGGCTTGGATCGTGGCTTCTCCTTTCAAAATTAGTAAATCCGATTAACTTCGGAGAAAACTACGGAACTGCCCCGTTCCCCCGGTTTGTTCTCTCTCATTCCCCCCCCCGCCACACGTGTTACTAAATAGAAAGGGTCAAGTAATGAATAACAAATGTTTCCACCTCGTTCGTTTAAGGGGGCCGTAATGGGGTGCGGTGGGGTGAGGAGGGGATTTAGCACAGGGAAAGAACAAAGGCGGATGGAGGCTATTTAGGGGAGTGGGGGGGCTGATGAAGGAAAGTCCTGTAATATAAACCCGATTCGTCTTTCGGCCTCGCGAGAAGGCAAAGGCGACTCGCGGAATTACTCGGCCTTCCCGACAGAGACAACCCCGGATGGTTCCCCGCATCAGCTGGCAGGGAAGCTTTCGGCCGGGGGGCTTAGTGGCTTTTAAACGCCTCTCGTAACAAATAAGGAGGCAGAAGTGTCGACCTCTAAGTGGCTACCGAATCCGCTAGAGACTGCTCGGGGAGCTGTGATTGAAATAAGTCACATAAAATTTGTCATCTTCAAAATGTAAATAGACATTAATGGTCTGTTAGGTCGGATGATTGATATAAGCGCCTGAAAACAACATTAAAACATTTCCACCCCGAACTAGAGGATTAATCCTTTGAAACCGATTTAATCGTTAACATACCTCGCTGCTGAGCTGCTTTAATAAAGGGTGTGTGTGTGTACTTAAGTGCTACAAGCACCCTCTAAGTTTTCCCTCTGGCCTCTTTTTGACTCCAAAATCAAAAACCATAAACGCTGTTTTTAAAAAACACCCAAAAAAGCAGGCTTAGAGTGGCCTGGTTTGGAAGATCAACCCAACCTCACCCCTCTAGAGAACCTACAAAAGTCACAGTTTCTATCCACGCCTAAGGTAACAAAAGGAGACACACAACTCTTCTTGAGCGTTCGCGCGCGCGCACACACACACACACACACACACACACACACACGGACGGACCGTCGGAGGTCATCCTGCAACCTATACATAAAGAGTTCCGAGGGAGCAGCCGTGCTTAGCGGCCACCGCCGGGGGGCCTTGCCTCTTATTATTATTTACAATGACATTTCTACAGAACCGGGAGGACGGGTGTCTAATTTACCTCGCCCTCAGAAGTGTTTGTTGGAATTCTTCTTACGTTTAATTAGCTCCACTGACATTTTAAAATAGACGTCTCGATAAGCGAAAGCATCTGGGACACACGAAGGCACACAAATTGCGCGGGAAAACTGCCACCCGCTTAGAAAAGCTTGCGGAGGCGGATAAATTTTGTTGTCTGTTTTTATTGTTTTTAAATGAGGTTAAAAGGTGCCGCAGCAATTGGCCCCAGAAATGTGCCTATGCAAAAGCAGAGCAATGTGCGCGTTTTAAGCTGTTTGTAAACAATACGCGCCTTATATGTTTAATTTCTCTCATTGGTAAACATTCTGTGGAACGGAACTTGGTGATTTCGGCTCAGCGGTCCGGACGTGTAAATATGTCCCATTGATTGGAATAGGGTCTGCCGCCCAGCCAGCCAGCACAATCATCCGCTAGTAGCCCGGTACAAAAGACATCAGTCAAGTTTAAGCCACCAAGGTTTATAGTAAACCTTATACCCACAATGAAAACATTTGTGAAACGCTTGAAACATTTCCGAAAACGTTCATGAAAACATTTACGAAATGATGAGAGCATTCGTTTCCAAAGGAGATGACTTTCTTGGCACACTCTGCCTGGAAACGCACAGAGACTTCTGAGCAGAGGAACCTAGAATTGTTAAAATAGAAATAAGTATCGTTCAGTTGAAATCTGTGAGAGCTACCTTGGAATAAATATATTTCGGATCTAGGTGAGACCCGGGTTTCAAAGGGTAATGGATCGGGCTGGTTTAGTTATGTAGTTATATTTTTTTAAAAAACGTACCCAATTAAGCAGAAAATATATTCTCATTACTTCGATTTTTCGCGATGCTTTGGGAAAAACCCGCGTGCCACCTTTTCGGGCTGTCAACAGCCTTGCTATAAAGCTGGAAGAGGCCCCCGCTGCAAATTCTACCAGTAGTCTAGTCACCCAGAAGCTTCCTTGGGTTCCTCGGGGTTCATTGGTAGGTAAAGCACGCACAGGCCGGTAGCCCAAAGCGATCATTTTATCCTCGGGAAGTCCGCGCGCAACTTTGGGAAGCAGAATAATTCTGGCAGGAAAGAAGAATTTTATTCAGATCTATCTCTAGCCGCTTTGATCCGGAGTGACTTTGGGGTTCCCCTCTGGCGATTGAGCGGGGTTGCTTGCTTGTTCTTTATCCGAAGAGCAGAGACCGAATCTGTCCCGGAAAGGCAACGGAACCGCAGAGACAGAAAGGCTAAGCACCCTTCGGACTTGTTCAGAAGTCTGGGAACGAGACCGACGCTGGAAGGAAGGAACCGACGAAGGTCTCGCCTAAGGCGGCCTTTCCCCGTCCCCCCCACCCCCCCACCCCAGATCTGCGGGAGAGCGGCCTCCACCCCAGCCCTCCCTTCGCAGCTCCCGCGATCACTCCCGGTTGCCCGGAGAAGAAAAAGTTGTCGCCCCAAACCTCCCCAGGCCGCCGGGTTGGGGGCAAAAAACGGACCTAAAGCCGAGCAGCTGGACGTTTTCCCCGCGAGGCAATGGAGGTGAGGGAAAGGACGGAGGGTTGTTGACATTCCCGGTGCGCGATCACCCAACACGGATCGAGGAAGTTGCCCCGTTGCCTTCTCTCCCTTCGCGGACCTCGAGCGGTGCTCAGGCCCGATGGGATTGGGACCAGCCATTTCCCGCCGGAAACCGCAGAACAGATAAATCGGTTTATCCGGTTCTTTAGCAGGGGCCGCAGGGGCCCTTCGGAGCTGCAGCTGACCGCTCGAAAGACGAAGGCTCCTTCTTATTCAGAAGTCTGATGGCGTTACTTGCGCACCTATGACTGGGGCGTGGGTTCTAAATTCAATACAGTATATTGTATCTGGCAGATGGTCTGCAGGCAGGATGTTCCCCAAGCCATCCAATTAAACTTGTGAACGTTGAGATCTCATTCCTTATTTCCCCGGGAGAGTTTTCAACCATGTGCTTCGAATCTCTTTTAGTGATCTTTAAATCCCTCAACTTTGGTGGGGTGACCCCCCCTTTATCATTAAAATTATTTTAATTTTAAAAAGCAACTTACAGCTTCAATTCCAGGTACAGTAAGTCATACCAGACACCGCCAATTGAAACGTACATTTGAAACCTCAGATTAATCAATGTGCTTAATATGCCAGGGTTACTACTTCTCCAGGAGAGCACAAGTATTTCTACTTATAACACTTGCTTTGGAGTTAACATGTTCTAACAGTGCAAGTCTAGAATTAATCCAAGAGCATTTTAGACCGAAATGTGTTGATTCTACGCTAAAATCTGTGGAGTTCAACAAAACTTTTCCAGTTAGCTGTAAAGTTGCAGCCTTACTTAGTTACCGTATTCTGTTCAGCCGCTTTCTTTGAAAAAATAAATAAATCAAATAACATGTCGTCCTATGATGCCAAGTCCATTTTAAAATTGACGGGACTTATATATCCTTAATAAGTGCCTGGGAGTGAAGGGCGTGCATGCATTTCACGATCCACTATTAGGCTGTGATCCAGAGCAGGCATATGCTCAGAAAAAACTAGGTTCCAGTAAATGGATTTAATCTTTCCCACATTGAGGATCTGGGAGTAACTGGAGTTGGAAGATTTGTTTCAGGGCAGGGACAGCTGTTTTGATAGTAGGAGCAATTGACGGTATGAATGTTGGATCGTCGGGGTTTAAATCCTCATTGAGCCATGAAATCACTAGGGGTGATTTTGGATTAGTGGCACACTATCACCGTACCTCACAGGGCTAAAGCAGGGATAAAGGCTACCTTCAGCTCACTGGAGAAAAGGAGAAATACCAATGTAACAAATCAATGAAACAATGCATGCTTTGCATTTCTCTTGTGATGTAACATAGACTTGGGCAAAATAAAAGGCATGAACTGGCAATTTCTGGGGTGATCTGCAACCTATCAGGAAAGGTTTTTGACTCCCAGTTGCTTAATGATGATTCTGCCTTGTCCTAAATAATACTGCCAACATGAGATGTGTGTGTTGGGAGGGGTGGAATAATAAGACGTCTTTTGGGTTTGTTTTTGTTTTTAGGAAGGACTGTGAATTCTGTTCATTTCTGATAGTCCAAACAAATTCCTGGGTTCAGAATTCTTCCATTCAGTCAACTGTGAAGGTCTGCCTAGAAGCAGGCTCCGTTGAATCCCGAGTCAGAGCAGACAAAAGTTCATCCCTAGCATTGGTCTGTTGCACCAGCCTCCTGCCCCACCCCCTAGATTTTGCGGTTCCAGTCAGCCGATGCTGCAAGCCTGAGATCAGCTCGCGATTCACTCCACAGAATGCTTCGCATTCAACATCTCAAGTTATATCAGTATCTCAATACCTCGTTCCAGCAACTCAGTCAGTAAAACCAGCGCTGATTAGAAGTGACTAGCATAAGACAACCTAACAGGTTGCCACAGAGACTAGATTCACTGGAGATTTCCTCCAGTCTAACATGTCTGACGAAGTGAATCAATCCACAAAAGCCTACACTTAAGTATAAAAGGTTTTAAGGTGCTACCATACTCTTGCTCTCTCTCTCTCTCTCTCTCTGTGTGTGTGTGTGTGTGTGTGTGTGTGCGCGCGCGCCCTGCCCTCTTGCTCCCTCCTCTCCAGTTTCCCTTATCTTCTCAGCTGCCTGCATCCCCTCAATTTGCATTGGTTAATTGTATGCAGATCTCACTCTGTCATCTTCTCATTCCACTTATTCTTGAGGCTGGCCTTCACTGTGACTATACGGCTGGGCTCCAGCTCCATAGGAGGCTCTCATTTCCATGCCACTTCTTAGTGGTTTGGGACCTGCAATGCCCATCGGCCCCACACAGCACACACAAGGGATTGTGGGTGCTGTTGTCTGAAATGTCTGGAACCTGAAGAAATAAGCCTGCTCTTAGTGTCTTGGATTGGAAGCCAAGCTGGGACTAATTCTCTCTGCTCCAGTTGTCCCCGAGGGATGTGTGGACTCTCCCAGCAGAGCTAGGCACTTCCCAACCCCCTGTTCTTCGTGCACCAGCCCATGTGCAGCTGGCTGCTGCCTTCTTTCTTAACAAGAGGCCTAGTGCTTCCCTTCAAGGTTGGCAAAGGCCCTCAAGAAGCCCAGAAGGTCTGAAACAGTGGTGGGAGGGGGGAAGGGGGAGGGAAATGTCAGTGGCTGGCAATGACAGGCAGCGTGGTGATAGTGCTGGAGGACTCAGTAGGGAACTGACTTTTCTGGTCTGGCAAAAAGTGTGAGATTCCTTGTTGTCTGAAATCTAAGATGCTCCTGGAGGAGGAGGACCAAGAATGCCTGGAGGATCTCTAGATAACTGGCCAGGAGATGCAACAGCTGCCTGTAGCTCAATCCTAGCCATGTTGGTGGGATCAGTGTGGTCTAGTGGTTAGAGAGTTGGGCTCTGTTCACCTCCACCCCCACCTGCCACTCAGCCAACTGGATAATTCGAGCTAAATCAGACTGAGAGACAGTGACTGGAAACAGTCCAGGGTTTTTAAAAGCACATTTTTCAGCTCCACAAATGCCATGTGAGACACTCACCCCCTGACACAGGCACACACACACACACACACACCCCACACAGACACACAAATCTGAGTAGCTGTTTTTAGGTGTCTAGTTAAGAATAGCTGAAGTTTTGGCACTTACTTGCCTTCTCTAGTTTTCACTGCCATTGCCTAGGCAGCACACTGTTCCAGCAATGGCAGTGTTTACACTACAGTCAACGGGGCCTGCAAATTTGTAGTACTAATGAAGGTGAAGAAAAGAAGATTCTGGCCAAAAAGAAGAAAATGCTTGAGTTTGGTCAGTTTGCCTTAAGAGTGGAAAGTTATAGAGCACTTTCTACACTATGTGCTGTCAAGTCACACCAGAGTTGTAGTGACCATCACACACACACACACACACACACACACACACACACACACACACACACACACACACACCTCTACTACTCTCTCTCTCACACACACCATGAGTTTCTATGGCCAAGCAAGGGATTCAAACGAAAGTCTCCTTGTGTGTGTGTTCTGTGCTGTGAAGTCAGAAGCCAATTATTGACCCTAATCGGGCTTTCAAGGTAAGTGTTTAAGGGGAGGTTTTACCATTTCCACACACTCTGTGTGTTCCCATTCCCGAACAGGAGTCCTGGGCTGTCACACTATCCACTTCATCACACTGGGAATCAGGGGTCTACTTAGTCATAGTCATGTTGACTATACCCGTTGGGAATCACTTCCTAACGTTGATTCGAATTGTGCTACACGACGCGGCCTGTAAATTAATAAGCAGATATGCCTAACTTAGTTTTTCTCCATTTTTTCAAATGCACATTTGTCAGTTTCTAGCTGCATTTTTCTCTCTACTGCATATTTTGTGTCCAAGTGCATGCTAAGAAACCCCCAAAACAAACCGAACCCGTGCCAGTCGCTTATCTCTTAGTCTGACCCATCTCGCAGGGTTGGGGTGGGACCAAGTGGAGACCACCCGGTAGTCAGCCCAGTGGACCAAAGGGAGGCTAGAAGTGTATTAAGTGAAAGAAATGTACAGAGGCACTGTTGTTGTTCCAGGACAGCATTTGCTAGTAAGTCTTCTGTTCTCACGATGTGCCCCATGCAGGAGAGCTTCGGTCTCCTCCCCTCAGCTTCCAAGGGGAGTTCAGGCTCGATTGGGTTTAGAACCCACGCGTTCGTCTTGCTGCAAAATAAATTGCTGCAAAATAAATTCACTGACTACTGAGACCTACGCCACCGGTTTAGGTGGCTTTAAAGAGTCTCTGGCGTCTATGATTAGTTGTTGGGCAGTGACCCCCTGCCCAGGCACCGCAAAAGTCAGGGACAGACCGTGGATCTGCTGCTTGGGACAGACGGGACCCACCTAGACCAAGTGGCATTAGGCAGGGCTGGCCATGATGAACAAGCAAAGCTGACGCGCAGTTCCTTTCACGGCGTCCCGAGCGATCTCTTTGGATCTCGAGAAAGCCCCCTGAACTGTGCTGACAACGAAGGGGCTTTTGGGTAAGGGTCCTCCGAAAGGCTCCCTCGGATAAAAGGGCCATCCCGAATCCGCTGGGATGCACCCCCCTCTTCAAGGGGAGAAAGCCTATTCATACCTAGGCGTTTATCTCTCCACGGTAGGGAGCTGGCCTCCTTAAAGGAGGAGGAGGAGGAGCGGGCGGGTCCGTGAAATGGGTGAGGTGGCCGAAGTCACCCGGCGGCCTTGGGGTCCGCTCGCTGCTCCCTGAGCGTCCTGCCTTCTGTCTCTTGCAGGCGAGGAATGGAAAGGGGAGAGAAGTTGGATGAAGATGAATGAACTTTAAAAAAAAAAAAAAGAAGAAGAAGAAGACGCTTCCTGCTTTGTTTCGGCAGCATTGGCAGATCTGCTAAGATGGGAGGGGAAGGGACGCATCCCTAGTTTCTTTCAGGAAATCGCCTTGGTATTCATTTATGACACCCCCTTCCCCATTAACCTCGCCTCGTGTTCTTCTTAGAAGGGTGACCTGGGATAGCGAAATAATTTTGGCCCCTGTGAGGGAGGTGGCAGATTCTCCAGTTGAACAGAGACCCCACGTCATAAGGAGCCAGCGATCTCTTTAAAACCACTGGAGACAGAGGAGAGAGCAAAGGCAAGCCCCATGCGTGAACATCGGCTCCTGGGGGCGGGGGGCGCGCACGGAAATCTAGCTTATCGGATTTGCATGTTGAGATTTTTCCCCTGGAGCTCCAAAGCACACCAGCCACAGCCAAGTGCAAAACGAACACTAGACTTGAAGAAAAGAGTACTTCGGCGTCTAAGAAGGCACCTTAGTTCTCAGAACCTAATTTAACTCTGCGCCCTTTCACGCGACAGAAAAAGCTAATTAGTAATTACACCAAACTTTTCCCAGTTGCCCCAAACTTTCCGGTTCCAAAGGACTCACGTAGTTGGCCATCGCATGTTATGGTTGCAGTTGGACACCGGGAACTCTTCTTGATGCGTTATTATAAACCAGGGCAGGATCTCTGGCTGCCCGCCGCTGAAAAGAGGATACAGTGCCTTGGCCATCTAGAGATGGTGGCTTATCCCCGAACAGTCGGGCAAGTCAGAAACCGTTCAATGGTCTGATGGAAAAGCTGCTATTTACTGTTTTCTTTTAGGAGCAGAGTCCAGAAGGAAGGAAGGAAGGAAGGAAGGAAGGAAGGAAGGAAGGAAGGAAGGAAGGAAGGAAGGAAGGAAGGCTTCTCTTTTCGCTGTGTCTCTCATACAAATATCTTGGCATCCATGATCGAACTAATTCGATTCTATCTGATTGCTTCATTCATTACTCTGTGTTTATTTTTTTCGCCTCCCCTCTTTAACTCTCTGTTTGGTTTTAAATGGAAAAGAGTAGAGATAAGCAAACCACTCACTTGCTGTAGAAACATTAAAGTATAATAGGCCAAGGGTATCCGCAGGGGACTTCGCGGTGTATTTATTGTTTTAATGTACACCGACAGCAGTGCTGCCTTGGAATGGACCACCCTATGCGCGGGAATGATGCTCACAGGCCGGGCTGCCTCTTCCCCGCTCCTCCCCGCAACATTCCTGCGGACAAGGCTTTGCACAAGCACGTGAGAAGAAGGCACATTAGCACCCACGAATGCAATTTAACTCCTCTCCGAACGCATTCGGAAGAAATTTCCCTGTATGGTTCCCTTCCAGATTGCTCAGAATAAAGGAGACCGAGGTGGCATCTCACAAGACACAGGCCACACAGAAGTTAAAAGATGACCAGAGCACAGAGTGCTGTCCTCTGAAGATGCCGGCCACAGAGACTGGCGAAACGTCAGGAAGAACAACCTTCAGAACACGGCTAAAGAGCCCGAAAAACCCACAACAACCATTAAAAGATGTTGACCACCCTTAATAAATAAGGGGAGGCTGAAGGGGCCATGTTCTTTTCCCTTCTCTGTTAGGGCTACCTTCACCAGAACATCACACATTCGTGTTGTACATCTGTGTATAAAGTTCTGCATACAGTCAGGGCTGCCTGAAGTGGAACGTTATATACACGTGTGCAGCATCTCTCTCTGTGTGTATGCGTACATAGTACAGTATAGGATTTATTCCGTTAAGTCCAGTTGATTTGATACCCAAGAGAAAATCGAGTAGGTTTGACGCAGCATCTGCCTCTGATATCGAGGGGGGCTGATAAGTGTTTGGCCCTCCGGTTTCTTTCCATTTTTCCTCTTACCCCGCCAACCTTTCAGGATGGAGCGGAGAGACGTGTGACCCGTCGAACAAACACTGCACCTAACGTCTCCCTACAAGCACCTGGTTCCGGCAGGGTGAAGATTTACAAAATCCCAGAAGTTAAAGGTGGTTTTGTTTTGAGCAAAGAGGTGTGGGCGGGAGACTCGGAAGGGGGGCACCCCAGAATGCAGGGAGCCCTCTGGAACCCACGTCCAGCTGCCACCCCCATATTCTCAACGCCATCCCTTCTCTTCTTCATCAGAGCAGAGCCTGGGGGTGGGGTGGGGGGGTCATTGAGTCTGTAGCTTTGTGTCGACCGGAGTACAGATTGAGCTGGAAGTTCAGCCCCTTCCTGAGAAGGAAAAGCCGCGCAAACAGAATCGGTAGCCAGGACGCCTCGTAAGGCCTCTCCATCCGGTCTTTTCCATCAAGGCGAAAGGCTGGTCGGACGGGAATAAGAACGCTTGCATTACGGGGCACGGAGAGGCTAGCCCTGTGCCCGCTCCAAGCTCTTTTGGGGGAAGGCGCAATTCTACTTTATCCTTCAAACGCGGTCGGGTCACTGAACAGGACAATATAGTTATTCGCTCCGCACAGATTTCTTCCTGGAAAACGGATTCTAAGCATGTTGACAACGGTATCAAAGAACGAGCACAAAATTAATATAGGAAGATATTTTTTAAAAATCCAGCGGTATAGCCTGACCTTGTTGGGGCGTGTGAGTGTAAGGAAGAGAAGCTGACCTTTGAGGCTGCGGCCCTAGACCCAGCTACCTTACGGGGTCCCGACTTTAACGCGACTCCTTTTTGAGTAGACACGGATAAAGTTGCTTTGTTCAGAAGTTTCCGTACAAGGATGGAGGTCATCTTGATCTCCGCGAAAGACAAGAGTTAGCGATGCTCTGGATGGGAGAACGGCGTTTCCCAGGTCGTTGCAAACGGCGCGTTTTTTTCGGGCCACTTCCAAGCCTCCTTTTTCAGCCAGTCATTCTTAAAGTCAAGCCAAGCAAAGAGCAGCACTCGAGCGGATCTGGGGGTTTGCTGGGGGTTCCGTCTCTATGGGGTCGGGGAGCTACAGCTTCCCTGGATCGGGCTTTGCATCCTCAAAGTAACTAGGGTCTTCGTTGTCAATTGCTTGTAACTCCCTCCTCCCCCCCAAGCCCCCCTATTTTAGGTCGCGATGGTTCAACAAACCCTCTTCCTTCGAATCAACTTTCCTCAGGGAAAGGAAGCTGGAACAACTTGGCGGCTCGATCCTGTATTTCGTGATCTTGGGTCTTTCCCACGGTCACGAAATACAGGTTTAGACTCAACCGGGCAAGAAGGGAGCCTGTCAGCCCGATCCCTCGCATATTCCTCTCCTCTGTGCGCCTTCCGGGGTTTGCGGTCCCCTTGCCCCGCATCTTTCCTAGGCACAAAGGCCCACAGAGCCCCACGATATTTGATCCCAGGAAGGCCCGCCGATGGCAGCGGCTTCCCAGGCACCCTTTCCTTAGGTGGAGGGAAGATCGATCTTGCTGGCGATGCGAAGAACGAGGACGATTAGGGATATACCAATTAAAACGCAGCACTTCAGCGGTGAGTCCGCTCGTTGAGCCCCGAAGCCCAGAGGGAACCCCTCCTCGCCCAGGGCCTGCAGGCCAAAGGGAAACGGCTATGGCGGCGGCGATGGTCGTGGTCGGATCTGGGTGTGTGTGTGTTGGGGGACGCTCTTAGAGTGGGTCCCAGCGATCGGCTCACGGGCACAGCTCTTCCTGCCGCCCGCCCGCCCCACGGCACACACACACACACACACACACACGGCACCGCCAGTCCGCCGCCTCCGTGCTGGCCTGCCTGCTCGCCCGCCCCGGCGGGTCCTTCTCTTCCCCCTCCTCGACCGCCGCCCCCCCCGCAGCGTGACATCAAAGGCCCCGCCGCTGTATAAAGGCCAACGGCGGGGCTGAGGCCAGAGAAGGAGGGTTGAAGCCAGCCAGGCAGGCAGCGAGGTGGAGAGGCGGGAAGGCACGTCTGGACGCGCGTCGGGGCCGAGTCCAGCCCAGCCCAGCGCCGCCGATGGCTTCCTAGCGCCGGGGCCTCGGGGGGCGCCGCCGCTGCCGCCAGGGCCGCCATGAACGTGGTCGGGGGCTACCAGGCCCACCCGCACCCGCACCATCACCCCCACGGCGCGCTGCTCCACGAGCCCTTCCTCTTCGGGCCGCCCCCGCCGCCCCCGCCGCCGCCCCCGACGCGATGCTTCCCTGCAGCGGCAGCAGCGGCAGCGGCGGGGGCCGAGCGACCCTTCGCGCCGGGCTGGCTGCTGAGCGCCGCGGCGGCCGCCCAGCTCTCGCCCCCGCCGCCGCCCCCGCCGCCGCCCCCTCCGGAGCTGGTGTGCGCGGCGGCGGCGGCGGCGGCGGCGGCAGCCGGGATGGGCTCGTCGGCCTCTCCGGCCTCGTCCTACGGGAGCAGCCCGCCGGAGCTGGGCGGGCGCCTGGCGCCGGGGAGACGCCGGGGGGCCGCTTCGACCGGGCCGGGCGGGCCCCGCAAGGAGCGCCGCCGCACCGAGAGCCTGAACAGCGCCTTCGCCGAGCTGCGCGAGTGCATCCCCAACGTGCCGGCCGACACGAAGCTCTCCAAGATCAAGACGCTGCGCCTGGCCACCAGCTACATCGCCTACCTCATGGAGGTGCTGGCCAAGGACGGGCCCGCCGCCGAGGGCTTCAAGGCCGAGCTCAAGAAAGCCGAGCCCCGCGACGGCAAGAGGAAGCGCGAGCAGCCGGTAAGCGCCCTCTGTATGGGCTCAGAGGCCGGGGGCGAGGAGGGCAGGATGGGGGTGCCGGGCGAGCCGCGGGCCAATCCCCATGTGTGGGGATCGCTAGCAGGGATCGCCGGGAAGCCCCTCTGGAAGAAAGCTTGCGGACGCTGATCCTCCCTTTAAGAGGCCTGGCACTCAGGTGGGGATGTTTGGTGGAGGAACTCTGTGCTAGTTCAGAGGCACTTTTCCCGTCAGGAGAATTCAGCAACCCGAGCGCTTCTTCCTCCTAAACACTGAGCGGGGAGGGGATCCCCCTCTAACGATCAGAAAAGGGGACCCTTACACCACTGGAGAGAGACACATTGTGCTCCAGACGGAACCCGACAATTTCAGGCCATATCACGCAGGGTTGGATCCTTCGCCTTCCATCTTTGCTTAGTTTCAGAGCAGAGGCAGCCCAGAGCTTTCGGGGTGTGTGCGTGTATGATGATGCTTGTCCTAGGAGCTCTTGCGCAAAAGTGGGTGGACTCTGCCACACAAAATAGCCTCACACACTCCATGAGCAACGAAAACTAAACGAAGAGGCAAAGGTATCAGGCAGCCGCTTAATCAAGGAGGCATTTCGTTGTTCTCCTTGTATTTGGACGAGTGGGCCCCCATCATCAGCCTGTATTGGAACAGCCCAGACGCAGCTTTACCCCAGAGTCAAAACCAAATAGCGTGTGTTGCGGTGATGGTGGTACATCTCTTTATTGCATGAGGCATCTGAACATGGGCTCTAAGAAGAGGTATGGCTTCGCACTGGAAGCCAGTTGCCCCTTCCTTCTTCTTTCAAACTGTCTTATTTATGTGTGCCTCCTATTTACTTGCAGAGGCACGTGAGGGCCCAGCCAACCACATCAATAGCATAGAGTGGAAGGGGGCCTCCCCCAAATTCAGGGAGAGAGTAAAATTTCCCCGGCTTGGGTGATATTTAGACATGCCTTTTAATCAATGGAACTTCACTTTGGTTTGACTCAAGAAGCAAAGTCCCTTTGATTCCAGTGGGTCCCCCCTCCCCCCAAGCAACGTTGGTGCAGCAGGAGCTGGACCTCTGGGGCCAAGTCCTGAACCCTCAGTTTAGGACCTGCCCCCTAAAATGAGCATCCAGAGAGCTTCAGATGGTGGTGGTTCCAAAATACTGTACCATCTCACTATTAGCACAGGCACCAGTTTGGAGCTGCTGGGGCATCCTTGGTTTCTCCCCGTCTGTATGTAACAAAAATAATAAATACAGTTATTATCAAGGCGGCCAGTTGGATGTGAACGCTGTTCCAGATCTTCGTTATAGCCATATATCTATCATATGCAACAAAGCACTGTGTTTATTTTCAAGACAGCAGAAACAAGCACCCATTTGATTCCTGGTAATGCTGTTTGTGCTCAGAGTGTTGCTTTAAAAAAAATCCTGGTTGGTAAATTGTCTTTTCTTTATTTTGTTGTTACATACCAGGAATGTAAAAACGATTGCAAAGCCTGGAATGGCAGTGTAGCCAGGTCTGGAGGAGAAAAGAAATACTATGTGCTGCATAACTGTAGGAATTCAGGAATATAAGTGGAGGCCCAGAGTGCCAGAGTTCCGCAAAACTATGAAGTGCAGAGTCTAAAATTAGGGAGTTATGCCTCCACTAAATATTATTAACTCTGGATCCCATCCCACGTGTAGACCTAAGGTTGCAGTCTACAGCCCACTGGCATCCGCTGCTGATCCAGTCCCACCACCCTAACTTATGAAAATTTTGGGCTGGAATTGGGCAACCAGGGTATTTATTTCTCAGAACAAAGACAGATTTAGACACATATTTAGATTTAGACACAGTTTAGGACCTCAGATTATGATGACTATATATATATTTTTTAAATCACTAATTTTCACAATATTGGAATTCTATGTTTTGCTCTGAGCCAAGGCTCTGCATGTCTTAATGCAGTCCTGGTTTAAGATAATGGTTTAATGCTTTGCTGTATGATTTCTCATATAAGATAGATGCCCTTCGCTCCCCATAAAGTAGGATTAGGATTGGGGCGAAGGGCCGTCCTTTCTATGTAGCTTCAGAAGCAGCATCTTTTCTATCTGGTTTGTGAACAGATGGAGATGGATGATTAGGAGGAGCACAGGGGAAAGTGGCATGACATGTCTGCTAGACATGTTGGTGGCAAGGAAGGGGAGGAGAAAGAGAGAGATGCCCAGCTGGTAACATCCTTGGATGGCTCTAAAATCTATTGCTGCAGATTCTGAGATTGGCACAGTTCCTTTTGGAGTAAAGGGTAACGGAGTGTCCTTGGGCGGAAGCAGAACCCCCAGAAACCCCCAGTTAAGGGGTCCCCTTGGCATTGCCCAGCAGGGACAGTGGAGAAGTGAGTTCGAAACATAAAAACATAAAGCTGCTGAGGGTGGGATATTCCGGAGATCCTTCATTCACACACGGTTGCCATAAAGTCAGAGGTGACTTGACCGCAACATAACAACAAAAACACGAAGAAACAAATCCCTGTAGCATTTGTATTTCCTCATCCCCCCTCATCCCCCGGCTTGCTGGGCATAAAGGAGCCCCACCCAAGCTAGTGTCTCCGATTGTGCCGGACTGCTGGACTGCTACGGCTGTCACCCGCCGGTCCTTGGTGACGCCCACCTTGGGTTGCTTCCCCTCGGCTTTTTAAGGGGGTGGATAGTCGTCGTCCCCCTCCCCACCCATGGGTTACAGGGCCCTTATGGGGCATCAGAAGAGCCTTCTCTATTGGTGTTTAGGGTCCATGGGCTAGCAGGGTATTTGGCCTCCTGGCCAGTGTGATCACAGGATTCCACGGGAATCCTGTGCAAGAGGCTGTGGTGCGGCCTGGGGGTCACAAAATGTATCTTAGGTGACTGGCCCTCTGCAGCCATCCAAAAAGAAAAAAAAAAGATTTTGTGGCTTCCCTACTAGGGCCAACTGCCTTGAGGCCTCCACCGTCCTCAGCAAAACGCGACAGATTCTTTCATTTTTGCCCTCCTTTCCCAAGCCAGTGCCCTTCCTGAAGGGTGGAACTACAGCTCCCATCATCCTCGCCAGCATAACTTTTGCAGCCTGCCACACCCAAAGGCCATCTGGCGGGGAAAGACTGCCGTCCATTCCCCCTCCGTCGACCGCAGCCCCAGCCCTAAACACGTTTCTGAGCAGAGCGCAGAAAGGGCAGCAAAGTATTTAATGGGTTGGTGCTGTGCTTTTAGTGCCAGGAAAAGGGGAGGCAGCGGGATGTAGGATTTCCTGCCTCGGGCACCAAAATAACTGGATTGGCTTTTAAAAATATGTTTTTTAAAGGGAGACAGGGTTTCCTCAGCCAGCAAAATGTTTCGAATTGGTTTGCTATTTGTGTGTGTATGTGTGTGTGTGTGGGAAATCCGTGTTTAAAATACCTCCCTTGAATTATTCCACCAGATCCCTTCAGTTGTAAATAGGAAGGACAACAACAAACACCACCACCACCTCCCGGTCGGCCTTTGAATCCGGGCCCAGGCCCTCCGGACCCCCTTGGGGGCCTCCATCTTCACCCAGCCCGGAAGCACGAACCTGGGGGAGAGGGGAGTGTGTGTCTGCGGGTGAGGCTCCGCGTGAGTAAACCTGCCCGGACACGCGCTGCCCTCGAGGCCTCTCTGTCGGACGGACGGGTCGGCGGCTCCGGAGCCCGTTTGGCCGGACGGGCGCCCTTCAGGCGGACCCAGGACCGCCTTGCTCTTGCCCGTCAGGCTGCATCGCGGCGGCGCCCCCGGGAGCGAGCCGTCCAAATGCACTGCGAGGCACCGTTACCCTGGCGTTACCGCTCACGGGGAACGAGCAGGCGGTCCGAGAAGACGATGTGGCTGTGCGGGATCCTGGCAGCAGCGCCTCGGCGGCGAGGGGGCCGGCCGCCCTCTTCCCCATTCCCCGACAGCCCTTCCTGGAGCTCGGATTAACCCCGTCCAGGAAGGGGGCGAGTTTGTTTATCAACATCCCTACATGCACGGAAGTGCGGGTTTAAAGAGAGGCATCCTGTCTCTCTGCTGTGGGGATCAGGCCACCCCCGGGGGATGATGCCCTTTCTTCGAGCCCACAGCCGCGAAGAGGAAACTCGTGGACGGCTTGTGAAACCGATCGCCCCTGTAACTCGCCGAGCGGGACCGCCCGGGGGGGGGGGAACGGGTCCGTAGGGCACGATCCACGAGGGAGAGGCCGCTCGCCTGGAGTGAAGGAGAAGCCGAGGTCTTGCCCTGTAGCCGATCTCTAGGAAGACAAGAAAACGGGGGAGGGGGGGGAGACGGACGGACCCCAGGACAGGTGGCTGAGAGTAGAGAGGAGGACAGAAAAGGGGCTGCGGGGGGGGGAGGGAAGGAAAGAATGGGATGGCTGGCTGGCTGGCTGCAACTTCGAACAGCAGCCCCCCCCCTTCTCTCCGCGGGTGCCTCGGCCTTCGCGGCCGTCCTCCTGCCGCCGACGCCTCCTGGGGGTGGGGGTGGGGGTGGGGGTAGGCGAGCGCCTTGATCGCTTCGGGCCGAGGCTGGGGCTCCGTGAAGGCCCGACGCCTTTTGTTTGGAGCGGGCGGCGCGTCTCCTGGCCGAGGAGGGCCTCAGCGGCCCTTTCTCTGGCTCCCGATTTCCAGCGGGAAATGGAGCCCCATACATTCGGGAAGCGGGGATTGCCTTGGGGCCGCGCCCCACTGGGAGAGGCAGGACCAGGGGGCCATCCCTCAAAGACCGCGCAAGTACAGGATGGAAAGGAGCGTGGGTGATGGGACAGGCGGGAGTCGGAATCCGTCCGAGAAAAAGCAACGTTTAGGAAGGGTCACAGGCTTTTAGATCCGGCCTGAATTTGAGGCGACGAAATTTTTCGGCAGGGCTCGTTGCGTTCTGTACAGAATTTTCTCCCACGCCCCTCTGAGACACTTTTCTGTCTCCCGGGGCCAAGAAATCTAGGGCCCGGAAAGCCAGTCATTCTGCAGAACTTGGTCGGGTGGAGGTTAGCAAAGGGTTTCACAAGCTTTTTTCCAGTCGCGAAAATTAATTTTAAATAATTCGGGGTGTGTGGAGGTGAGGAAGAAGGGGGGAGAGACTGGACAGACCTCTTTCCAACAGACCTTCGCTTTTTAGGTGGTGGAATCCTGCCCTCCACCCTCAAGCCCCGTTTGTTGGGTATTGGCAGAGTGGGTGCTTCCCTTAACATAGATTCCCCCTGAGGTCAGTCCCAGTGCGGACCCATAAAAACATATGCGATGCAGTTAAAATAAAAAATAACTACATTTATTGAGAAAGTGAAGTTTAAGACAGAAAAGACTAAATCATGTTTTTAACTACATGGAGATGGCTTGTATACCTGTTGCATATTGTGGAAGGATTGACAGGAGGCCAGGTCGTTGGAAAAGAAGGAAAGAAGTTAGAATGTAAAACTAAGAATATCAGTTTGAAATAGGTAAACAACATGTGTGCAATGCCAGTTGCCGATTTGTGGGGGGGCGGTTGTGTAGGTCCACCTCCCACCCCCACCCCAAAACCATGTTTCAATACAGCTCCATAAGGACTTCCATGGGGGCTTTTCAGGGAGGAAGAACATACTGTAGGTGTATGCCCAGAGGTCAAATCACTCAGTCAAGGCCTGCCTGCTGCCGCTTAGGTAGGGCTGGACAGGTCTGCTCAGAAGACAGGCCCATTTTATTCCGTGGGACCAAGTCCCATGTTACTGTCTCCAGGACTATGTACTTGGTCGCTGAAATCTAAGCGGAATGAAACCAAGGAGGCCTCTGGGTCCTTCCACTATATTTCTGTTCAGATGGCTGGTTAGAGGAGAGTGGATGGATAGATATCTAGAGTTATCGATGGGGAGACAGCCAGGTAGAGAATGGGGATGCCCACCCCCTTGAAGAAAAGCAATGCATCCACTCAGTTCTGTCCCGTTCTCCACCATTTATTTGGAGCAACGGGAATGCAGGGGGAAACCCCTTAGACAGGGCGGGGGAGCAAGATCCCAGTCCCCCTCCCCTTTGGGATACTGTGGGGGCCTTTCTGCCCTTCTGAAAGAGAGAATTTGGCTAGCCATTTCAGCTCATTTCTAGAGCCATCAACATGAATTAAGAAAACCCAAACCGAAGTATTCGTGAAGGCTTTCACGGCGGGGATCTAATGGTTGTTGTGGGTTTTTCGGGCTCTTTGGCCGTGTTCTGAAGGTTGTTCTTCCTAACGTTTTGCCAGTCTCTGTGGCCGGCATTTTCAGAGGACTGGAGTAGGAACTCTGTCCATGCTCAGTCCTCTGAAGATGCCGGCCACAGAGACCGACGAAACGTCGGGAGGAACAACCTTCAGAACACGGCCAAAGAGCCCGAAAAACCCACAACCACCACCAAACCGAAGTCTTTCTTTCTTTGTCTCAGGAGCACCACAGTGCAAGTAATAAAGATACCAGATAACTTCCACCAAGTAAGGGGCAACATCCAGAGCATTTGGGAGCTGCTAGCATCAGGTCTTCCATGGTACCAGTTTAGGGGCATAGAATACAGTGACACCGGCGTGAAGTCTCTTGTTCCCCCCAACACCGCTCTCACAAAGAGCTGTACTGGTGCAAAAAGAAAAACAAACAAACAAACAAAACCCCACAAAACTTCAAGCACCTAGTAGGTTCAGTTTGGTTCTGTCAACTCCAGCCTGTAGTTTATTAAGTCTCAAACCAAAGTACTGTGGTATCTAAGACTTAACAGTTTCGTTGTACTGCATTGCCTCTGAAGCAGCGGATGGTAATCCAGGCAAGCTCAAACTAAAGTAAAAGTGTTTCTTGTAAATGTGCCGCAACACTTCGAGTGTGGTTTTTTAATGTTGATTATTTTCGCTTGTTAATATACATACTGGAAACTAACACCGTTACAACTCAGAATATTGCGAGGGTCAATTCCCTTATATCGAGACAATATCAACCAAATTCGATCGACAGGGAATTCGGGTATTCAGTTGTACTTATTCTGGTTGCTGGGGGAAAAAAAACCCTATCCATTGCAAGATCAATTTTGACTGTTTCCTGAAAATTATGCCTCGATATGCATTCGTCCTTTAGAATTCCGTCTGCATCAGCAGCCGCATGAAGTGGGGGCGGTTGGGGGTGTCAGCGTGTGTGTTATTTAAGGGGGAGACTTGGACCCAATTTTATTTCTTCGCTTTGAGATCGCTAGTAAAAAAAAAAGCAAAACAAAAAACTGAGGGTTGAGTAGAAGGGGAAAAGCGACTGAAAAATAAATATAAGTGGTTTGCTTAGAAATAATGCATAAGGGTTTTTTTTTTTAAAAGCTTCCGCACAGTTATGAGTTTATGTTTTTCCAGCGCCTGTATAAACTTCGTATTATTTATTCAGTCCGGTTGCCGAAAACTTTTAACGGAAACGACTTCTGGCAATTAAAGGCTCATAAGGGACGTAATTTAGTAGCGGGCTCAGTTATATTTACCAAAACACGGCCTGGGCTATTTATAAAAGATCTGCAAATAAAGGCCAAAAATTTATTGCCTTCTGCCTGATAATCTAATGCTCATAAACAGATGAACAACTCCGGAGTTTTATTTACAACCTCCCGCGTGAAATTTACAAACAGTGGCGTCTTTCAGCCAACGGACACTCCGGGGGCCCTTCCTGGAGGCGTTTTCTCCCTGGGCACAGCGGATGTGTGTGTGTACAGAAAAGGGCGAGTTTCCTTCGCATCTTTTGCTTGTCTCCGGGTTGGGATCGAACCCCACTCATAAGAGTATTTATCACTTACACGTTTCTTTTGGTTTGGATTTCTCTTTGCCCCACTCTATTTTAATTTGGGGGCGGGGGTGGGGGCTGGTTTGCCGCGTTGCAGGAAAACCTAGAATCTTATGTGACACCTCAAGACTGCTCGTTTTTATTCGGCCTAAACTTTCCCTTTGCTGCGGCTCACTTCATCCGTGCAGGCGTCTGCGTGGTTCTTGTCGCCCTTCCCCACGGGTCTTCCTCCGTCCACGATAAACCCACAATCGAAAACAAACCCACAACCACAGACGGTCTGGCCTTGTAGGTGTGAGTGTATTGTGCGTTCATGTCCAAGATCTCGACCTCTTTAGGTGTAAGACCTAAAGCTGACGTAGGGCAAGCGAACTCCTTTTACTCGAGCATCGGCCTTATTCGATCTGCAGCTCTTAAGATTATGATTAAGGTTGTGATTATTATGTGATGGAACGGATTTTTGGCCGGGGAAAATATCCACCACGGTGGTGTAAGCGAAGGCGATCTTTTTGTTCAACGGTAATAATTTCTCTCCTTTTCTGTTTTCTTTCCTCCCCTCCCTCCCCGCCATGCCCGCTCCCCACACCCTTTGTCTCTGTGCTCATTCCTGCAGCAACCCGAGGCGTATTCTCACTCTTTAGGCCAAGGAGAAAAAAGGCTTAAAGGCAGGACTGGCTGGCCTCAGCAGGTCTGGGCGCTGGAACTCAATCAATGACACCCGGAGTTTCAAGGCGAGAGAGAAGGGACTCCTCGACCGCGGCGGGGCAGCCGGAGGAGGGGTCCAGGATCCCCGACCCCCCCCGATCCTCCCCCACTCCGACCCCCAGTTCTCCGAGGAAGAGATCTGCCGTCTGCCACCCCCCCACCCCCGTCTTCTCGTTGGCTGGCTGTCGGTTTCCGCCGGGCGATCTGCTCTCTCCGGAAAGGATCATGTGCAATGTGGAGGTTGCGGGAGATTGAGGAGGGCGGCGAGTCCAGAGACAGCCGGGTGGCAGGACATCGCGCCTTAAAACCCGGGCAGGGGGAACACACACACACACACACACACACACACACACACACACACACACACACACACACACACACACACACACACACACACACACACACACACACACACACACACACACACACACACACACACACACACACACACACACACACACACTTTCTCCCAACCCCCCCACGAGCCACTGGATCGCTTGATCCGAGGAGGTGGACGCCCTCGCCTGCCTGCCTGCCTGGGAAGCCCGCGGGGACGACAGACGCCGCCGCCGCTCCTCAGATTCGCGCTGGACGCGTGTGTCGGAATGTGTCCCTGTTGCCAGGGGGTCCTTCGCGTCGCAGAGATCGGCGCGGGGTTTAAAGCGCGCGTGTGGCTGTGTGAGTGTGCGTCTGGGTGCACCTGTACGGCCCGCCGAAACCGAACTCGTGTTGCACAAGGAAATGGGTGGGTGGGTTTCGAAAGGAACAAAAAGACCCCGATTCGGGAGCCGGGAGTTGGGAGTGAGCTTTCCAGCCCGGGGGAAGAGGCTGGTTAGGAGGCTGAGTGGGGATCCGCTCCCGCGGAAATCTTCCGAGTCCCACGCCGCCTCCTTAAAAAAACTTGGTTACAGACGAGCGTGGGGGGGTCACACGCACTTGGAGGGCAGACCCCAACTGACTTCAAGTGTAGCTGCGTACGGGGGGGGCTGTTTGAACATCTCCCCGCTCACCGGGTCTCGGTTCCTTTCCCTTTTCGCCCGTGGAGGGAGTTCGTGTAAATGCGGTGACCTCAGAGCCCGATCCTGACCAGGGCTGACTCCGAAAGTCAGTCCCTCTGAGAGACGGGATGCTTTGCTGGCGGCGAGGATGCGCGCTGGTGGGGAACGATAGGTTTCACGTGAGAGCTGGAGAAATAAACCCTCCCCGTTGTGCAGGATCCGGACCCTGTTAAGTACTCTTCCCCCCCCCCCCCGCCCCCACTTTCCCCATTCGTTTCACCGGATATGCTTAGCAGGCGCTCACTTCTGTTCCGATGAAGGCCGAGGGAGGTAACAAATTTCCAATTCCTTCGAAAACACTCCGCTTCAACCAGGTGCCCCCGCCTGCCCCCCCCCCCCAAGTCCGCCCCTCTGATTTCAGGGGCACTCGGAGCTTAGGCAGCCCTGGAGGCCTTCCCTCCCAAAGAGACCAACGCGACTCCTCCGGGAGAAGCCACCCGCCTCAGTCGCCCGCCCGGGTTAAATCGGATCCAGTCGGTTGGGCATTTAGGATTCGGTTCGAGTCTGGAGCTACTCGGGAAGGCTGGCCTTTGCTGTCCTGCCTCTCCGTCTTACCGCCGGGCTATAGGTTCACTTTCTTCCGTCCTCGCCTTATGCTCACCAGCCCTCTTAACAGAAGTTCCTTAGAAGGAAATCCGTTTGACTTGGGCTTTGGAACCTGGTCCTGGGAGTCGATTTTGATCCTGATGGCGGAGGAGGTGAGGGCTGGAGTCGGGAATGCGAAGTCTGCTGGAGGGAGAATGCTAACAGGACCCAGGAGTCGGCTGTTCTCCTTCGGGTCCTCTGTGACGCCGCGCGGCTGTGGAGATACTGGCCACGATCCAGCAGTAGTCGAGCACTTTTTAAAAATCCACGGATTTCAGGTGGAGGGTTTTTAAGCCCACGGAGAGTAAATCCTTCCCTGCTGAATCTGTAGGACGCCAGCCTGCTTCACTCGGGCCGGATTGTGCTCCCCCGTTATTGTTTCCTTTGATGTAAATTAACACAACACATCTGGGCCCTCTCCTCTCTCCCTCCTTGTCACTCCCACCACCTCTCCACTCCGAATGTCGATGATTTTATGTTTTATTTTTGGATGTATTTAAACTACCTAAATGGGTGCATTTGATACATTTCCTGTACCGGGTTTTCTACCTCAAATCTGTATGACCACTTGCTCAGAGAACAGGTTTGCCATGAGAAGTATTTATGTGGATTTTTAAAAATAATAATAAATAAAAGCTTTACGAACATGAAATGTACTTATTCCACCCCCAACCCCTTCCCTTCAGAAAGCGAGCTGCCTTCTCTACTGGAGGTGAAGCAGTGAACAAGCCTGGGTTTCGTTGTTGTGTTTATCAGGGATGTCAGTGAACAAGGGAGGCTGACATTAACAAGAATAGGATCTGGTTCTGGAAACTTGAGTTAAAGAAGTATGATTCAACCAGAGCTAAAGGCGCTAATCCACCCCAGTGATCTTGGGAACGGAGTCTTTAAACTCCTGCCCCATAGTGTTTGCTTCCTAGGTGATTGACACACATCTTCTCCACCGCTGTAAACCCTCTTGAGCGCGTGGAATATATCACAGGGTAGAAATTCAAACAAATAAACGTCAATTATATTTGCACATAGATGTAAATAACATGGGTTTCTTTAAACCATACATTATATTGAGAAATCTTCATATTTATTATGATCATGCTCGTTCCTAGTGTTGCATCCTTAACGTACGCGATTTGATACTGCACAGAAAAATGTTTATAGTTGTTCGAGGGTTTGCAGATTCAGCCATGATTTTCATTTCATACTACTAGACAATTTGGCAGGAAAAACACACACGCACACACACACACACACACACACACACACACACACACACACACACACACACACACACACACACACCTGATTCACAACCTTGTTAAATGTTAATGTGTGAATTAAAGATGGTTTCTCCCTGAGTGTAAGCACCTTTATTTGGAAGTTAATACTGTTGAAATCCACAGAACTGATGTTTAAGTAAGTACTTGAATACTGAGATAAAATACATTTGCATTGCATTGATTTCAGTGGGAGCCTTGGGCACATGTTAGGCTATATAGCTCATTGAAATCAATCAGACCTAAAAATGATTTCAGTGGGAAAAATTTAAATGTATGTAAGGGGGAAAATCTTTTTTAAAAAATAAAGACAACAAAAATGTTGTGGCACCTTAAAAGACTAACTGCTATATTTTAATGTGAGCTTTTGTGGACAAGTCTTCTTCTTCAGACTTAAAGGTCTGTTTAACATTTCCATTGGAATTAATGGGTTAAATGGAGTTACAGTTCACAGTACAGACTAATAAAACAATAATACCCTTAATCTTCATTGCTTTTAGTAGCCCTGATTTAAGCATGACTGTCTTGATGTTATTCAAATTTAACACACACACGAACACACACACACACACACCTTTGTTTTAATATTGGAGCAACATTAATGTAACTCTGCTCTTATTCTTACTGCCAACCCACTGCAATGAAAATGATGGTAAGAGTCGAATAGGACATTTTATAAAGTAATGAAAATGTTTGTAGAAAGTTGGTGCCAATCTCAAGTTTAAGTGGTGTGAGTTCTCCTTTATTTCAGCAGGACAATGACATGTATCTACTACTGAAATAAAAGTTAAAACAATAATTGTAAAAAGCATATTTCTGAGCTACAATTCCAAGAATCCTCCAGTCAGTGCGGCCACTGCAGTTAACCAAAATGTTTCCAAGCTGCTTCATTACAGGTATAACAAAGACAAAGCAAAAAACGAAAGCAAACATATTGTGGGACCCTGAAGACCAAGGGATTTATTTCCATGTGACTTTTGCAGATTACAATGTACTTCCTCGGACATAATGGCTGAAATCCTGTTGCACAGCATAGGGAACAAAAGGTACATAAGACAAACCTGATTCTGAAGGAGAAACTGCAGTCTCAAGATGTAAGAAAATAAATCTCCCCTTATTTCAATTTAAAATTGCTCAACAGTGTTTCGGTCAGAATTTATGGTCTTCTTCAGGGTGTGGATCTTTGGTCTATTAGTAGTTAATCTGTTGGAGCTGTGTACAGACCATATAAAGGAAAAATATCTAATGCAGACCAAAAACCGTGCCCCTGAAGAAGGCCATAAATTCAGGGTGAAAAGCATTGGGTAATTTTAAATTAAAATAAAGGGAGATATATTTTCTTACTTCCTGAGACGGTTGCTACATAGCATAGCAAGTTACAACTAGAGTATGTCCACTGAGTCAGTGGAACTTAATGGGAAATTGACTCATCACCTCCTCGCTGATTCCATGGGCCTTTTCTAATTCTGACTTACTCAACTAAGCAACAGGATTTCAGCCTATGTGTCTGGGGCACATGGGCTCTTTTAAGTCAGATGGAGCTGTTAGGTCTTCAGAGTGCCACAACAGTTTTTTAAAAAAATTATTAATACAGATCCTAAAACAGGATGGCTACCTCTATGAAAACTGCCTCATCCAAGATAATCCTGTTCAGTAAATCCTGATTCAATAAACAATCAGTAGCTTATGACTGGAAGAATTAGGCAGCCTGAAATTGGTGGCTGTTTCCATCCTCAGACCACAAGCTTCCCTAGCAGTAAACTCACTTCTGTACCAGCTTGTAGTGTTTATAATCAGCAAGCATATGCCTATTGCAATCCATGAAGCAGTTGCAGGGTGTGCACACAACACAACAACTTTACTGCATTTCTTTACAGGCAGGCACCTTCGGCCACATGCAAACATGTGTGCAGTTGTTCTGTAGAAGAAGGCATCAAAGACTTAATTTTCCCTCATTTAAAAAGAAAAGAGTGGAAACGCCATTAGAGATAATATGACAAGTAAATAAAATTGCTTCTGAAGAAATAGCAACACGTCTGCTTGATAGTGCTTGTCCCTCAAAGAGAGGAAAAGGATTAAACAAACACTTGTGCACACAGGGTGTGTGTGTGTGTGGGGGGGTGTGTGTGTGTGTGAGAGAGAGAGAAAGAGAGAGAGAGAGAGAGAGAGAGAGAGAGAGAGAGAGAGAGAGAGAGAGAAATCCTCCAAAGTAGCTTTGGAGGCTTCCCCTTTACTCCTTGCCCCTGGCAACTGCAGAGCATAAGCCTGTGTTCCTTGTGCTATGGGATGGCAGGTCTGGGGAGCATTTGGCCCTCCAGATATTATGGACAGCATTTCCCACAATCCTTTACTCTTGGACTTGCTGATGGGAGCTGTAGGCCAAAATGCCTGGAGAGCCAAGGTTTCTTCACCCTTTCAGCCTTATATCCATCCATCTTTCAGGAAAATTGATATTATGCAATCATAAAACTATCTCCAACCACATTCATGGATCACCTCGGTCCACTGCTCAGGTGCTAGATGTGTTTGTGCCACTCATCTTCCATTTGCCACAGCTTAGCAAGCAAGTGGTAACATTGCTTTGTGCCTTAAGATTTTTATTTATTTATTTATTTTATTTATATCCCGCCTATCTAGTCACTTAAGACCACTCTAGGCGGCTTACAAGATCTTACAAGTTCCAGACTGAAACAAAATATTTCAAGACCTGGTTCATCCCACAATACAACAACATTCTGGAGGCATGTAGTAGCTTCTCTGGTTTCTGGGGAGCCAAAACACCATAAAGATGACCAGAACCAAGCCTGGCTATTTGGCGAAGAAAGGTAGCCAATCTTAGACTGGTTTACGCAATATAGTCAGTGATGTGTGAGGTCGAAGGTTACCTGTCAGTTTGTCTTCCTTCCTTGGTATTGATCTCCTGGCATTAGGGTGTAGAACAGGAAACTAGGCAACTGTAGCTCTGAAGATGCCATTGGATCATAGCTTGCATCAGCTCTAGTCAGGTGTAGACAATAGTGAAGCATGATGGGAGTTGGAGTCCAACATCTGGAAGGCCGTCTATTCCTAATCCTTGTTTCCCAGAATGCTGATTGACAGCAGCTCTTATTAAACCAGACAAGCCTTTCGTCATTGAAAAAAAAAAGCACCAAGAGGAACCATTGGTGGACAGATACCGCACACACACAATCCAGGCTCTTAAGTGATAAGACATCCTTCCTGCATGCTGAATTCTTCCAATGTCAGCACTTGGAGTGCTATTTGGAGAGAACCTCTGGCACAGATTCTTTGTCCCTGTAGGATGGCCAGTGAAAGCAGCGGACATCTTTCTTAGAGGCAAAGGCATTTGTGAGCTGTGCTGAAAAATGCTCTGGGGGTTCATAGTTAAAATTCCTCTTGCCAACCCATACTAGTTTCTCTTGATGTGTCAGTCATATTGAGGATTCTGCTATTTAGTAAGTCCTTCTAGTGATGAGAGAGGAGTGAAATTTTCATCAGCAACAGAAAGAATATTTGAAGAAAAAAATATCTGTAGATCCTGGCTATAAGAACACAAATCACTGGGGCTTTCACTTCAGGGCAGAACAACAAGAAAGGGGGAGCCCCAGATATATTTCTTCATTAATGGGTGATGTCCTCCCCATAAGTGTGCAAAGTCCAACTGGCTGGTGGCAGTGGTGGCATGTTCAAGGTGCAAATCAATTCAGTTAAAGAAGGTTGGTGACAATGCAGTGGAAAACTGGCACAATCTAGGTCTCACCTGGCAAGTCTATATGCTCTTTGAAGATTACCTGCACTTGAATAAGATATTATTATCATCTGAAAATTTGAAACAGTCTGGGAAGGAAGGAAGGAAGGAAGGAAGGAAGGAAGGTTAAGTCTCCTTGCATAGCTGACTTCTGCACAGGTAGAAGAGAGGGCTACCATCCTGACCATTATCTTAGGTAGCAAAATATTTTGGGATGGCCCAAACGCCAGTGCTCTGCACTGTTCTAGTGATTCATCCAGCAAAGACTTAAAACAGGGATGACATAAACATATCTTGGTAGACTTGTATCAGTGTATCTCAGAAGCCAGCTGACCAACAATAATTACATCATTCTAAACAAAATCTACAGAGTTGAAAAGTTAGCTCAAGCAGAAAAAGCAGTTTATTTACACAATGGGGATATTTACTTGAGTTAGTGCTGATCCAAATGGCTCCAGGATAAAAGGTTGTGCTATGCCAAATATACTCTCTCAGAACCTGGAAACATTACCTTTTTGGACTTCAGCTGATATTTTGGTTCAAAAAAGTAACATCACCAAGCACTGTCTGTCTTCTCTGGCTTTTCCAGCTACTCAGTCTGTAAGAGAACTGTAAGAGCTGCTCTAATACAGTGGCTGAGTGGCTGTCCTTTAATTCTGGAGACTCCCGGATCAAAGACCACCTCAAGTGTGAATTTTCTCACTAAGTAACCTCAGGCAAGCCATTTTCTCCTTCATCTAATTACCCCCAAAATTGAAACACGGGCAATAAAAATATGGATTTGTTAAAGAGTATTGCAAGGATAAAAATGATGTAAGTGAAGTGCTTTGAACACCACAAAGTATTATTATTTTAAGACTATAATAATGGTGTTGATGCATTACCCCAAAGTGAAAATATGTCTCCAGTAAGGAGAGGAAAAAGACTGGAAAATAATAAACAGGAGTCAACATTACTGTACAAAATTGGCAGAGGTGTATCTGTGGCATAGATGGCTGTGATCAGGGCAGAGGGCATCCCCCCCCTCACAATTTGGGGATAAGATGCCTCTCCCCATCCTGATCCATCTACCACCCTTGATCTGTGTCATACAGCACAAAGGACTCATATAAATAATGTACTTGGGTATTATTTAAATTATTTTTCTGTTTCACTTACCCTTAAAAAATTACTCTTGTAATGTATAAGATGCATAAAATACAGTATAATGCCATCAGATGCATATTATTCAATAGAGCATAAATCACAATATACAAATATTGCTGGGTCCAGAATGTTCCTAAATTCTTTGCTTTAATACAATACAACAGTGGACATTGAATTTAAAATTTCAGATACTGTACACTGGTTAAAATCCTAGTGAAATGTTTTTGTTGGACAGGCAAGAAAAATGATCTCCTCTTCTCCAGTACTGAATGCAGGAAAAGGGTACAGGAGTATGAGGTGTGCCCCTTTGATCTCAGAGGCTAACCCTTGCCTTACATCATGTCAACACTTATCCCTGTACAGCCTTAACTCTTGTCAAGGCATTTTTCAAAATCTTAGAGACCCTTTCCATGTGGTTTTGCTTCATTCTCCACTGAGATACCGCAAGAAGGTTTCTCCCTCCCTCTTCTATTCCCTTCTCTCAGTTTACGAGCCTGTGGACTTGCTTGCTTTAAGTATTCCTTGTATAGTCAAACCTGGTACCTGCTGTGTTGAGGTCCCCCAGATTTTTTACTTCTGGAGGAGACACAGCTGACTGGAGCAGGTCTAGTTCATGGATGTCCTGGGTTTGTTCCAAAATGCCATAGGCCCACACATGTTGCAGGTCACACCCTCCATCTGGTGTTCCCACTGGGACAGGGAGATGACAATCTAGTGAACCTTGAGCCCTCCCCCTTGTTATGGTCAGATCATCTCCTGCTGGGATTTGGGCTCTGCACAACTGAACCCCTCTGTGAGGAGAACAGGCCTATTACCATGGTCCACCCCAAAAGACTGATGGATCTGACTGATTTCCAAAATGTCCTAGACGAGGTTTTTCTGACTGATATGGTTGATTCCCCTGTTGATGTTCTGGTCACCCATTGGTACTCAGAGGTGACCCAAACTGTAGATATTATTGCCCTTGAACACCCTCTTCAATGCAGAGCCCAGTGGTTTATGAAGCAGTTAAAGTGATGAATCAACAATAAAAAAAGCTGGAGAGCAGATAGAGGAAAGCTCCTATGGAACTCAACTTGGTTCCAGAAGACACTGGAATAAATGCAAGAGCATTAAAAGAAGCCACAATATCCAATTAACTGAGGTGGCTTCCAACCACCAGGTGGAACTGTTCTGTGCAGTTCATGGCCTCATTTCTTCCTGACAAAAACAATATCTCCATCTAAATGCTGAGAACTGCAACCGGCTGTCAGTTCACTTTAGATCTATGGCTGAAAGCAGCCAGTGGAACCTTGATTTCTTGTTGATGCCAGTAGATCAGATGGCAATGTCCAATGCACCATCTAGTCAGGTTAAATTGGATCAGTTTCAGCTAGCACAGCCTGGGGATGTGGACAAGGCACTTGCACACTGTAAAGCTGCCACCTCCTCTCTTCGCCCATCATGGCTCTTAAAATCTGAAAAGAAAATGACCACAGGATAGGCTACCAACATCATTAATGTGTCCCTACGGGAGGGTCATTCACCTTCCTGTCTAAAGGAACCCATTATAAGGCCCAGTCGAAATAAATCTAATTTAGCAATGCTTCATCTTAACAACTACCATCCCAGATGGTCTAGCTTGGGGAGGCATTACCTACCCATTGGGACCTTTGTTATGGGATTCCGCAGGGATCAGCCATTTCCTCAATATTTTAACATGTATATGAAGCTGTTGGGAGAAGTCATATCAGAGTTCGTTGTCATCAATATATGGCTGACACACAGCTCTATCTCTCCTTTTGATCTGCAGGTAAAATGCTGTGCGGGTCCTTGAGTCCTGCCTGGCATCGATAATGGACTGGAACCCAGGACCATAGACTGAAATTGTACCACATAAGCCGGAGATCCTACTGCTGGGAACAGCATCAAACTGATCAGATGGATATTCACCTGGCCTCAGTGGGGTTATACTCCCTCTGAAGTGTCAGATTTGAATCTTGGGGGTACTTTTGGACCCACCTCTCTCAACAGAGGCAAAAATATTTGCTGTGGCAAAGAGTGCTTTTAACAACTTTGGATGATTGCCCAGCTGAGCCTCTACCTGGATTAAAAATCCCTAACAATAGTGGTTCATGTGCTGGTAATCTCTAAAATAGACTACTGTAATGCTCTCTATATAGGGCTGCCCTCTCAATAAGGATGGAAACATCAGCAGGTCCAACATGGAGTGGCCAGAATGATTACGGGTACCAGTAGATATGAACACCTATCCCCAGTCTTGGCATGCCTTCATCTGTTCCCTGTTACCGTATTTTTCCGTGTATAAAATGACATGTTTTCCTAAAATAATTAGAGGAAAAATTGAGGGTTGTTGTATACATGGAAGGCAGCAGCAGGAGGTGGAGACGAAGGCAAACAAGCAGCTGTGCACAGCCGCCTCCTGCTGCTGCCCATTGACTGCTCCTCTGCCTCCAGCAAAGGTAAACATTAGAGGGTTGTCCTATATGTTGGGGGTCGTATAGATGGAAAAATATGGTACTTTCCATGCTCAGCTTAACGTGTTAGTCACCATCTTCATCATACCCTTAATAATTCAGGACCTTAATATTTGGTGGAACATCTTTCCCACAAAATACCGCATTTCCCCAAAAATAAGACAGGGTCTTATATTAATTTTTGCTCCAAAATACACATTAGAGCTTATTTTCAGGGGATTTTTAAAAATGTACAACCATCTACATTTATTCAGATACAGTCATGTCATCTTCTTCTGGTTGCTGCACAATAGTGGAGGGCAGGGTGTCAGTTAACTAGGGCTTATTCTTGGGGTTGTTGTTTAGTCATTTAGTCATGTCCGACTCTTTGTGACCCCATGGACCAGAGCACGCCAGGCCCTCCTGCCTTCCACTGCCTCCCGGAGTTTAGTCAAATTCATGTTGGTCGCTTCAGTGACACTGTCCAGCCATCTCGTCCTCTAACGTCCCCTTCTCCTTGCCTTCACACTTTCCTAACATCAAGGTCTTTTCCAAGGAGTCTTCTCTTCTCATGAGATGGCCAAAGTATTGAAGCCTCAGCTTCAGGGCTTATATTACAAGCATCCTGAAAAATCATACTAAGGCTTATTTTCAGGTTACGTCTTATTTTCAGGGAAACAGGGTAGCTACCATCCAACCAGCCCTCAAAGTCCTTGATATTAAGAACTGTCACACCCAAGAAGGTTTTTAAAAAAGCCAACACTAGGAATGGAGCTTTCTCAGTTGTGTTCCCTTCTCTCTTGAATAATCTTCTTATAGGGGGGTTCACCAGGTGTCCTCCTCACAGTTCTTAGGATTAGAATTAAGACCAAATTAATGTTGCCCTCTGCTAGTAGTGAATATTGACCTGAGATGCTTGAATGGGTCTAATTTGTGTATTTCTATTTAAAAGTAGGTTCTCTGTTTTAGCCAGTGATGGTGTTTATTGTACTTTATTGAATTTATTATGATTTTTGATTTCGATACCTTTATTGGCATATGAACAGACAGGAGCAAAACGTAGATACAAACCAAACAATAATCAAGAGAAAAGTAAAGTGAGAAATACACTCAAAACAGCAAGTAATATCATAGGTTATGGGTTAAAATAGAAATTTCCAATAGATATCCTGCAACGGCAGATGTAATCAAAGGACAAGAATCACTCAGGAAAAAGGCTAAGGAGTTGGGAAAAAAGGAAAGCCACGGTTCTAGGAAAAGCTTTCTCAGAGAAGAATGAGCCGGGCAGTGAAATAAAATATGGTCCAGGGAGTCTGGTAGAGTATGACAGAAAAAACAGAGCCTGTTTACACGGGGAATCTTGGAGAAACGGCCTACATGGACCGCCGAAGGGAAAATATTCAGGCGAGCTAGCATAAAAGCTCTTCTCTGACCAGGATTAGTCAGTGAAGAGAAGTAGTTGGAAGGACGTCCTAGGGAAGGAGGAAGACTGAAAAAAAGAGGAGAACAGGTGGGGTTCAAATCGGCTGAAAGTGACTTTATTGAATTTATTATATGGTGTTTTATTGTACGTTTTGAACTGCCTAGAGAGCGACAAGATTAATGGGCAGTGTAGAAGTGGAAATAATAAATAAACAATAAATACATTTGGACTAATGGAATCTCAGATAAATGGGATTGTTTCAAGGGATCTCAAGGTTGTAGGGCTGGGTAAACACTGGACCTCCAGAAATAGCTAGGCCACTTCATCACTGGCTGTGAGGAGGAAGGGAGTTGCGCGCGCGCGCGCGCGCGCGCGCGCACACACACACACACACACACACACACACACACACACACACACACACACACACACACACACACACACACACACACACACACACACACCAATTTCCTTGGCTTATAAGGCAGAAAAGAGTTTTGGTGCAGTACATTCTAGATTTTTCTATCTCCTTGATCCCTGCACCACATGCTTGCCTCCCCCAACTTCCTTTTCTTATTCTACTGGCCCCATACCAGATGTGCCTTCTGCTCCTGGCTGCTGAAGGGCTGTAGCTGATGTCAATGAACCAAATATATGTTTCTAGTGCATTTTGTTAATAAGTCTCTTTTTAGAACTCTTCTGCCTGAACAATGAACAATCACTGCAGGAAAATTAAGAAATTAACCAGTGAAACAATTTCCTGATTGGCAGGCCTTCTTCTTACTCAGAGTAGAGAATTACAGCTGCTGCTATCTTGCTCTGTTTTAGTGGAATCATTTCCACAATAACAATTTTGGAGCATTATGGTCTGGTTTGGACAGGGCTATATTTTACAGTACAGGTGTTCTTAAACTTGATTACGCTGAGGAGCACTATTTTCATTTCCTTGTTCTTTGTCACCTACCAAACATGGTGGATAGCTCAGTGGTTTAGATCAGTGGTCCCCAACCTTGGGCCTCCAGATGTTCTTGGACTACAACTCCCAGAAGCCTACACCAGCCACCTGGCCAGGATTTCTGGGAGTTGAAGTCCAAGAACATCTGGAGGCCCCAAGGTTGGGGACCCCTGGTTTAGATCTCTAGCTGTGGAGCCAGAGGCTGGGAATTGGAGTCCTTACTATGCTCCCTGACAGGAGGTGAACTCAATCCATGGAGCTCTGCAGTTCTGAGATTTTTTTCTTAATTTTTGTAAAAATGGCCTTTCATTTAAGGCCTTTCATTTATAGTGGCGGAGGTTGTTCCCCTATCCATTTTTATCTTCACAACAGCCTTGTGAAGCATGTTAGGGTTGAGGTCCCAGTCATGGTCCAGCACTCTAACCTTGGTGACAGAGGTCCTGTTCCGATCACAACAGGAGAAGGTGCGTTCATATCTGGCTGCCACATTTGTCCTCTGTGACCCTCCCTGAGTCAAAAGTATCACAGGTGTTTCTTTCTCACATGCTTTTTGAGTTTTTAGGCTGCATCACTGCAATTTCTTAACCATACTTTATATGCATTGCCAGTCAATCTTGCAAGATAGGCCAGAGTTATGATCTTCTATTTCCTAAACTTCATAAATAAAAGACAACACTTAGTAAAAGACAGGCAACTGAATTAACAATTTCCAGTTCATTGCCTGTACAATAAAACAACACATTCTTATCCACAACAAGCACTTCACTACAACAGCCAATTTTCAAGTTTTCTCTCCAACCCTGAGGGCTAGAAACTTAATTTTTTAAAAAAAGAAACAGAAGCTGGAAATCTGCATTCTCCTATGTCTGCTGCACGGCTAATCACTCATCCTTGCCGTCTTGACAATGTGTAAGCTTGTACAGCCATAGTGACAAGGTAAGTGGCTAGCCCTGTAGGGGATCCTCCACTCACTGACTCATGCGGGCACATCCGCATTTGGCCTTTTGGCAAGTTATCTTGTCTTTCTCTCTCCCCTCCCCCACCTTCGGAAAGCTATTGTGCTTACTTGTTGTTTTCCTTGGTATTTATGAGACTATTTATCTGATTTCAAAGGAGCCAAGTCTTATCTCCCAAGCAGCAAAGAAAGGGTTAAACAAGACAGCCTCCTAGACAGCACGGAGCCAAATAAAATACCAATCTGACAAAGGGGGCTGGGGGGGGGGTTGGAGAGACACAAAAATCAGAAGAAAAACAGCAGAGGAAAAGGCACATGGAAGTAAAACTGAAATTACGGGGTGGGGTGGGGATGTCTTGGGTCTCTGAGAAAACTTAGGTTTCTGGTCTGATCTCAAGATGGCTCTAGGAAGCTTCACTCCATTCCGCACCCTACATTTTTTTTTGTCCTGTCCCAACTGCTATGAAAGGACAGAGTTGTCATTGTCTCACCCAAATGAGAGGAAGAAAAATGGAAATGCTGTTAGGGGGCTCGGCCGCCGCAGGCCTGCACCAAGAACATTGTGCAGAGAGTGTTAACATAAGATTCACAAGACACGCAAGGCAACCATTAAACACTCATAGCAACTGCTTGCATCGCCATAGACGACAGCAAAGCCCCCATGCCTCAAGTTAATGGGAGGTGGGTGCAAACTTTCCCTTCACGCCAAGATGAGGTAGGGCTTGGGGAGAGCCCCTGGTACTGTTCCAAACTTAGGGTGTGTGTGCACAAACATTAGACCTGGGGGTGGGGGTTTACAAAAGAAGAGGACCAGTAAATTCACTAATCAAAATATAGTGCTGAAAACACACACTTAGACTTCATGGATTCAAAGTCCTGGAATTTCATTTGAGTAGCAGAACTAACCGGAAAACATACACTCCTTCAACACAAAATTCCCTTCCTGGTTAACCTCTCCCATCCCCGCTTTCTGCATTCCAGCCATGTAATTTAATTTGGTGGTGCTGTAATTTTGCTGCTGCCATTCTAAAAAAATTCAGAATCAGGTATCCTTTCCAATCTATTTCATGTCAACCAGACGTCTCTGTTTCCATTCTGTCCACCCCTGTCTCAGAGCAAGCAAAATATTATGGTCTCATACCCCCTTATAACTAGATTTGGTGGACAGAGTGCCTGAACAACTATGGATGGAGGCTCATAACATTGTACAGGAGGCAGCAACAAAAACCATCCCAAAGAAACGAAAATGCAAGAAAGCAAGGTGGCTGTCCAACAAGGCCTGAAAAATAGCAAAGAAGAGAAGGGAAACAAAATGCAAGGGAGACAGGGAAAGGTACAGAAAATGGAATGCAGACCTCCAAAGAATATCAAGGAGAGACGAGAGGGCCTTCTTAAATGAACAGCGCAAAGATATAGATGAAAATAATAGAAAGGGAAAAACCTGAGATCTGTTCAAGAAAATTGGATATATTAAAGGAACATTTTGTGCAAAGATGGACACGATAAAGGACAAAAATGGTAGCGATCTCACAGAAGCAGAAGACATCAAGAAGAGATGGCAAGAATACACAGAAGAATTATACCAGAAAGATCTGAATGTCCCGGACAACCCAGATAGTGTGACTGCTGACCTTGAGCCAGACATCCTAGAGAGCGAAGTCAAGTGGGCCTTAGAAAGCATGGCTAAGAACAAGGCCAGTGGAGGAGATGGCATTCCAGTTGAACTATTTAAAATCTTAAAAGATGATGCTGTTAAGGTGTTACATTCAATATGCCAGCAAGTTTGGAAAACTCAACAGTGGCCAGAGGACTGAAAAAGATCAGTCTACATCCCAATCCCAAAGAAGGGCAGTGCCAAAGAATGCTCCAACTACCGTACAATTGCACTCATTCCACATGCTATCAAGGTTATGCTCAAAATCCTCCAAGGCAGGCTTAAGCAGTATGTGGACTGAGAACTCCCAGAAGTATAAACTGGATTTTGAAGGCACAGAGGAACTAGAGACCAAATTGCTAACATGCGCTGGTTTATGGAGAAAGCCAGAGAGTTCCAAAAAAAAATTCTACTTCTGCTTCATTGACTATGCAAAAGCCTTTGACTGTGTGGACCACAGCAAGCTATGGCAAGTTCTTAAAGAAATGGGAGTGCCTGACCACCTTATCTATCCCCTGAGAAATCTATATGTGGGACAGGAAGCAACAGTTAGAACTGGATATGGAACAACTGATTGGTTCAAAATTGGGTTGTATATTGTACGCTGTTTTATTTAAATTATATGCAGAATACATCATGCAAAAGGCTGGACTAGATGAATCTCAAACTGGAATTAAGATTGCCAGAAGAAATATCTACAAGCTCAGATATGCAGATGATACCACTCTGTTGGCAGAAAGTGAGGAGGAATTAAGGAACCTCTTAATGAGGGTGAAAGAGGAGAGTGCAAAAAATGGTCTGAAGCTCAACATCATGGCCACTGGTCCCATCATCTTCTGGCAAATAGAAGGGGAAGATATGGAGGCAGTGACAGATTTTACTTTTTGGGGCTCCATGAACACTGCAGATGGTGACAGTAGCTATGAAATTAAAATATACCTGCTTCTTGGGAGGAAAGCAATGACAAATCTAGACAGCATCTTAAAAAGCAGAGACATCACCTTGCCGACAAAGGTCTGGTTTTTCCAGGAGTGATGTATGGAAGTGAGAGCTGGACCATAAAGAAGACTGACTGCCAAAGAATTGATGCCTTTGAATTGTGGTGCTGGAGGAGACTCTTGAGAATCCCCTGGACTGCAAGGAGAACAAACCAACCCTGAGTGCTCACTGGAAGGACAGATTCTGAAGCTGAGGCTCCAATACTTTGGCCATCTCATGAGAAGATAAATCTCCCTGCAAAAGACTCTGATGTTGGCAAAGTGTGAAGGCAAGAGGAGAAGGGGACGACAGAGGACGAGATGGTTGGACAGTGTCATTGAACATGAATTTGACCAAAGTCCAGGAGGCAGTGGAAGACAGGAGGGCCTGGCCTGCTCTGGTCCATGGGGTCACAAAGAGTCGGACACGACTTAACGTCTAAACAACAACAACAATCTGCCTGTGGCGGGATCCATAACCAGAGAAGATTTTGGGAGTAAACCCTTCTAAGTGCATTGGTAGTTGCCAACTTCCTTAAACCAGTGGGAATGGTTAATTTCAAGATGTTTGTGTGGTAGCTTTTTAAAGTAGATTTACATACTGGAAAAAAATTACTTGGAAAGATTCAACATAGTTAAATTTCTAAATTAAAAGAAAACAAAACAGAAATGAACCCCATGAGCTAATGGAAACTATGGCATATTGGAGGGCCTAAAAGTTAGAACTTCTTCTTTGTCATCTTCTTTTGAAGACTGGACATCACCATGGTCATTCTGACTGTGGATGTGGTAGTGTCTCAGGCACTTATCTACCAGAAACACTATAGGTTCATACAGAACGCAGTTACACTGGCAAATTCTCTACTTCAGTATCTGGCAGACAGCTTATTTTGTTCTCCACCTTCATACAGTGCAGTGATAGCAGGCAGTGGTGAGTAGGGCCAAGGACAAAAAAGGATTTGCTTATGCACAGGTCCATGTCTGTGCACATGTGCACACAAGAGTGCAGAGAGACATTCAGTTAGACACTCTCCCATGCCCACTGCAGGGTCGGTTTCAAGGGTATGACACCTGAACATCTGTCTCCCTAAGAGCTCTACAGAACTTGATAGACCTCTAGGGAAAAATCAGAAGCCTGTGTTAATCACAGCTGGCATTTATCTCCAAAAGGTGAATTCCAGAATGAAATCAGACAACCATTTCCAAACACATTAAGATTAATCTGGTTATCAAGGTCTAGGTCTTTGCATTGTTGCAATAATTCCAGGCAACATCAGCGTATCTAATTCTATAAGCGTTACTTATCTACATTATGTCTATGTTCCATATGCACAAAAATACAGTTGAAAACATCCAAAAGCCTTACAGCTATGGAAAACACAAATGCTGAAAAATATATGAAAAGTAAACTTAAGTTGTAGGCAAATGCTTAAGTCAGAATTCAATATAGTAGAAATATATTTTAAGAGTAAAAAAGAACAATTAGAAAGTTTCAATTACTTTCTAAAAATGCAAGAGCTCATAGGCCAAAAAGGCACAATCAGAAAGCAGAGATGTTTCTCTAAAACATCTCACTTTAATATATTCCTAAAATATCTAAGTTTTTTTAAAAGTAAGAATATCTTATTTAAAATGTTTTTCTTAGTGTTTAAACACACATGCACAAACTTTACATCAGTAGTTCCCAACCTTGGACAATCCAAGAGTTCTTGGACTACAATTCCTAGAAGTCTTCACCACCAGCTCTGCTGGCTGGGGCTTCTAGGAGTCGCAGACCAAGAACACCTGGGTTACCCAAGGTTGGGAACCACTACTCTAAGTGCTCACCCAGCCAAATCAGTTTGAACCTATGAACGAAAAAAGATGTCCTCATCTGTTGCCATTGTGGCTGCTACATGATTGCTGCTGGTGTCCTGTATGTATGGTGTGGTGGTGTTGTGTTGCATTGTGGATTCTGGTGCATGTGTCTCCTGTTTCCTTATATTTCTCTCAATTGTTTACTTTTTCTTCAAGCTGTAAACATTCTCTTTTGCAGTGCCTGCAAGTAATTGGGGTCTGGTTTACCAGCAGATTTTTTATAGTAGGAATTTCCATTGCTTTTACAATTCCTGTAAAATATGGTTCCTGTGACTTAGAGTCTGGCAAGCTGCCATTATGAAGATAAGCATTATTATTTTGTCTGACAGGCTCAGAGCCCAGTGGTTTGCACTAACTATAACTATAAAAGCAGTAATTTACAGAAGGACCAAAGTGCTAGGATTAATATATCAAGGTAAAACAAGTCACTCAGTCTGCTAACACCATCTACTGGTCATGTTTACATTTTATTTATTTATTTATTTATTTATTTATTTATTTATTTATTTATTTATTTATTTATTTATTTATTTATTTATTTATTTATTTAATATCCCGCCTATCTAGTCGATAGACCACTCTAGGCAGCTTACAACAAGGGATACAACAATAAAAACAACAGAATTACATAAAAGACAACTTTCGACAATTGGGTTAAACATTAGGAAAGAAAAGAAGAGGGGATATTACAAAACAATTAATTGAATACACTTTCAATTCTCCTTTTTTCTGGCTTTTATTTGCAAACATGTTCAACTGTCATGAATGTTATTGTATATAACCTTGCTTCCACACTCAGCTGGACAGCCAGCTGTTTCGTAGTAGCTTTTAGTAAACTGCTGCTCAAACTTCATTTTTAAGACATAGTGTGTGCTTTCAGGACTGCTTTTTCTATAACTCCTTTAATTATTTTAACATAATCTATATATTCAAAATTTCACATCTAGACAGCTGCTTCCTTAAACACAGCTTCACAAATGGTCAGCTGGCCTATCCATTCCCTATTTTTCTTCTGCCCACCACCCAAGCATGCACTGGGAGTTCATGAAAACAAATGGTGTTCTAAGCCAGGGGTCCCCAACCCATGGTCCACAGCCCAGTGCCAGTCTATGGCCTTGGCCGGATCGGGCTGCAGAAATAGATCTCCTGTCCCCCTGCACACACTCCCCCCGAGGCCCCCCTGCACAGCCCCTTCATGCTTGCACGTGAGTGTGCACATGTGCCCTGTGAGCGCCCCCACCTCTTCGCACATGTACACACGTGGATGTGCCTGTATGCACGCAAGTGTATGTGTGTGCTGCATGAGTGCTCCCACCCCTTCGCACATGTGCATGAGTGTATACGTGCACCACACAAGCATCCCTGCCCCTTCGCACATGCACACAAGTGTCTGTGCACCCGCACAAACAAGTGCTGCCCCTTTGCACATGTGCGCAAGCACGGGGGGGTGCCCTGCCCCCACCCATCCACAGACCAGTCCGCGGTGTCAAAAAGGTTGGGGACCACTGCTCTAAGCCTCCCCAGCTATTAAGGAGAGAGGCAGAAGTGGACCCAAACTTGGACAATTCCGTCTTTGCTCTAATGGACCCACTTCTGCTTGTGCAATGAACTGACTTTCCTTTTTAAAAAGAAATTGGTGTTTGAGGTTTCTCAGTAGTGTTAGATTTGAGACGTAAGTGATCTGCTAAACAGGTATCTCCACAGCCAGAATGTTGCTTGGTACTTCAGCAGTTTGGTACTTAGACCCATGGGGCAAAAAGTTTCATAGCATTTGCATATCCTAATATACATAAAAGCATAATTCTGGGGTCCTTGGGAAAGTGATTTGAGCCTAGAATCCCATAGGCCTAGGCTTAGCAATAGGCCTGCTATCCCAAAGCACGTGGCCAAAATGTCACCATGGACATATGGTATCATCTTCTGCTACCTCAACACTTTTCTTTTCCTTGCCCTACTGTCAGGGAAACTTTTCTGAACACAATTCCATCCCCATACTTGTTAGACTTACTTCAGTTTGCGCATGTGAGGAGGATATGAACAGTCTATCCAAGCCAGTATGACCAGTTTTCTTTTAATTTCCTTATTTAATTCCTTTGCACATTGCCCAAATGAAGATTAGGGAACCTGAATTCCAACCCCTATCATTCTTGCCCGTACACTGCATGGGCTGAAGCTAAAGGAAGCAGGAATGCAACAGTATTTAGGAGGCCACAGGTTCCCTGACCTGGACTTGAAATAGACATCTTTTCCCTGAAGATAACAGACCAAGAGCCATTTGAGTCTATTCTTCATGCCCTGGTTCAGTAACATTTGATAAGTGGCATTCAGAGAGTAAGCATAAATTACATATTGGAACTGCATATGATTAGAATGTCAAGCGAAAAACAAGAACACAGGGGTTCACATCTCCTCTCAGTCACAAATGCTTGCTTGAGCCAGTCACTCTTACCTTCATCTATATCACAAGGTTGCTATGAAGCTAACCACTTATAGATTAAAAAATAAAATAAAACACATCATGTAAATAACAAGTTAATGTACATTAACTACCAAAATTGAGACCACAGTACCCATTTGTAAGAATGTGTAGAAACCTCAGGCTTCCAGATTTCCCAAAACTCAGAACTCACAAATTTATTCTACAGTTTGGGCTTTAAAAATGATTTGATATCCATACCCTCACAGGGTGTGTGTGTGTCTCTGCACACGAGAGACTCACACACACACACAGAGAGAGAGAGAGAGAGAGAGAGAGAGAGAGGGAGGGAGGGAGGGAGGGAAGGAGGGAGGGAGAGGGAGAGGTAAAAACACTCCTTAAATATCTCTCCATAGGGGGCATGGAATAGGGACACTTAATACAGTATCTTTAAAAAAACAACACATTTCTGAGTTGGGCGATACCTTTACTATAAAGGTAGAGTTAAGGCAAGCTTTAGCCCTCTTTTCATCTTTTTAGTTATCCAGTAAAGATACTGCCTAACCCAGAACTTCCATTGCTATTGATGGATCAAACAACCACTTATTTTATGTGCAGTCTAGATAATAGATGATGCTGGTGAAGCATGCACAACCGTCACAAAATGCTCAAGGAATAAGTGTGTTAGGCTGAGACCTAACTTTTATATAGACAGGATATGTGATTTTTGCTGAAATAAAGCCTCAAACACCTTTTAGGGGCAGGACTGTTTTATGGGCCTGGCTGAGAATTGGGAAGCCTGAAGATGCGGGAATGTGCATTTGGATGAGAATGAATGAATGGGTATTTGAACCGAGTAGGATTCTTTTGGTTCAATTTCCATTTCCTCCACAACAAATGTTACAATTACATGAGGACCTCCAACAAGGTGGAGGGAAATGAAAAAACAGTGCTGAAAAAGGAGTGCAGTATCTGCAGTGGATTGAGAAACTGGACATGAAGAGAAGGGTAGGTGGATGGAATTCTAAGGAAAAGAACATTCTGTGCATTTTAGCCACTCCTTGTCATTTCAGCATTGGGATGTACTGTAGTAAATCTAACTAGAGTCCATGATTAAAAAGAACAAAACAAACGTATTGTGACACCTTAAAGACTAGCCAATATATTTTCATGTCAGCTTTCATAGGCTACAATCCACTTACTCAGATGCCTGCCCATCAGTTTTTGTGCTGTTCTTCTCCTTCCATTTTTTTCAGTTACTGTTTACCCATTTTTCTTGCATTTCATTTACAATTAAGCAAGGCTTCCTTCAATATTTTAAAGGAAGCCTTTTGAGAGTCAGTGTGGTGTTATGGACTGAGTGCCTAGGACTCTGAAGACATGTACAGTATTCATATCCACGCTCAGCCATGGAAAGACATGGGTGTGTGTGATAAAACCCTCCTTGAACATCTGGCATACGTCAAAAATCTAATGAGGGTTGCCATTGGTCAGAAGAGACTTGAGGGCACATAGCAGCAACAAGGATACTTTCTTCAGCATTTAGATTTTGCAAGTAAAACCAGCAACAAAACACAGTAGCACTTTACTAGCCTGGTAAATTTACACCCTAGGAACTGAGAGTCACTATAGAATATTTGCAAGCAGAGTCCCAACATGCAGATAGAATAAACAATGATGGAAGGTAAAACCAAATAACATACAGAGAGGTACAAATAACCCATCCTTGTCCTAACGGGAGTGTTCCTTTTCCAGATCTCAGCCAGTCTAGAATCTTGTAGTATTGTTTTGGGACTCTCAAGAAGGGGCAGGGGGGAGGTTATTTTCCAAAATCCATGAAGAGTCCAAGATTAAAATTGGTTGCCAGCTTCCAACCAAAGTATTTTCTATTTATATAACCTAGGGATATATAATATGGGTTAGTTTTTAGATGTCATGGTATGTACTTTTTTTAAATTTTTTTAAAAATTTATTAAGCAAACATCCAACCTAAACAACATAAACCTAACACCACAATAAAATACAATTACATAATACACTAGTGCCACCATCTCCCTCAGGGCAGGTATTAATAATATTTTAAAATTTCATTCAGTCAATTTTCTCTCCAAAACTTCATTGTTTCTTCTCTTGGTGCATACCCCTTCCCTCTCTGAAATACATATTCCAAGAATACACTCCATATTTTCTTAAAATCATTATTTTTTGATAGGCCTCTTCTTACTTTCATATCATATGTCAGTTTATCATTAATAGCCATATCCCATAGTTCTCTATACCATTCCTCTAAATTGAGTTGGTTATCATTTTTCCAGTTTCATGCAAAAATTAACCTTGTTGCTATAACCATTATTACTATTAAGTCCTTATTTTCTTTCAACAATTGATCCTTCTTAACCAGGTTCAATAAAGCCATTGATGGGGACATTAGAATATTTAATCCAGTTATTACCCTTATTTCTTTCAAAATTTGCTTCCATTCTTGCTTTCTTACTTCTCATAGCCACCACATATGTATATATATCCCCTTCTCTTTTTTACACCTCCAGCATGGTGATGATACGTTTTTATTTATTATATTCAGTTTTACCAGCATTAAATACCACCTCCATATTACCTTATAACAATTTTCTTTTATCCTTACAGACATGTTCTTCATAATTCTTTTGTCCCAAATTTTATCCCATTCTTCTCCTATTACTTCTTTATCCAAATCATATTGCCAAAGTATTTTTAATTCTTCTGTATCCTGTTCAGCCTGAATTAATAATTTATATATTTGACTTACAGTTCTCTTTCTTTCTGTCTTTTCCTCTAATTTCAATCTTTTTTCAATGATCTCTTCAAATTTTGCCATTTTTCTACTTTTCCCTTCCTTATTATTCCATTCCCTCGCTCACCTTTCTATTTGAATCATATTAAACCAAGAAATCCCCTCTCCACCCAAAATCTATTTTATATTTCCTTTATCTCTCATCTTCTCCATCCAGTCTTTTATCCTATTTATCACTTTATTTTTAAATATATTCTTAAGAGTTTTTAAAAAGATTTTCTGGAAAATTCTTTAAATCCACCACCTGGGATAAAAGAGAGATCTGTGGGCTCAATATATAATTTTTTCTAGTGTTCTAACATATTTTAAGGAAAGGGTAAGTAATCTTTTAAATATCTTCTCTAATTTTTCTTTAAACAATATACAGTGTTGCCTCGCATAGCGATCGCTCCGTTTTACGGCGAAATCGCTTAGCGATGCTGCTTTTGCGATTGCAAAAGCGATTGCTTTGCAATGGTCCCTATGGGTGAATTTCACTTTGCGATGATCACAGGGAAGCGATCATCGCAAAGCCCCCATTTTCGGCCAGCTGATTAGCAGTTTCAAAATGGCTACTGGGTAAACAAAATGGCTGCCCGCTGTTTTCAGGCACGGATTCCTTGCTTTAGAGGCACTGAAAATGGTGGCGCTATGGAGGATCTTAGCTTAAAGGTGAGTTTTAAGCCCATAGGAATGCATTAATTGTGTTTTAATGCATTTCTATGGGCTTTTTATTTTTGCTTAGCGATGGTATCGCTTAGCAGTGATTTTTTTGGAATGAATTAACATTGCTCAGCGAGGCACCACTGTACTTTATTCCTTAGTCTGCATTTCTATTTCTGTCCAAATTAAATTTTTATTACCTTTAATAATATCTGGAATATGTCTGAGCTGATTTGCTGTATATTTAAATTTATAATTTAATTATTAATTAGTATTTTTAAATTGGGTAATCCAAGACTTCCCTTTTTTGTGTTACATACCATAATTTCTCATTAATCCTCACTCAGTTATTTCCATTGCAATAACAATTTATCATTATCTGCCATTCTTTCAGTGATTTTTCTGTATAGGAAGCATCCAAAATATAAAATTTAATTTAGAAATATTTTTCATTTCGCATAATGCCACTCTACCAAACCAAGAAATCTTTAATTTCTGATAATCTTTTATTCTTCCAATTATCTCTTTTTTCAATCTATCCAGATTTATTTTAATTATATCCTGCAAATTCCAAGTAATATTAATCCCTAAATATTTAATAACATTTCCCATTTTACCTTCAAATATTGTTTTCATTCTTATTTTCTCCTCATCCGAGTGGTTTAAACATTTTGACTTTCCCCAATTTACTTTTAATCCCGTTATACCCTCGAATTCCTCCAAATGTGATTTAAGAATGGAAAAAGATGTAATAGAATCAAGAAGAAATTGGAAGCATTTCAAACATTTTATAAAACTGTATATGCTAGTAAAAATCCTTCTATAATGAAAATTGAAGATTATATAAAAACAATTTTAATAAAAAACTGTTGGATGATGATAAAAATAAAATGGAAGAGTTAATTACTGATAAAGAAATAGAGGATATTATCAGTAACAAAGACAGGAAAGACCCCTTCGGAACAGATGGATTAGGCCCAGAATATTATAAAGTATTTGAAAAGATTCTTATACCAAAGTTAAAAGTGTTATTTAATAAGATATTAATGGGAGAAGAAATCTCACAATCATGGAAAGAGTCATTGATTGTTTTAAAATTGAAACCAGATAAAAATCCAATAAATATGGAAGCATATAGATCCATATCACCGATAAATCAAGATCCTAAAATATTCATGGCAATAATGGCAAAAAGATTAAATAACTTTATGGGGAGGCAGATTTAATGAGAAGGGTACTTAATTCAATGCATTTAACTAAAGAAACTAACTCTGGAATACTATCGTTAGACATATTTAAAGCATTTGATTCAGTGGAATAGGATATGTTAAAGACATTAATGAAATATCTAGGGTTTGGACCTAATTTTAGGCAAATAATTCACCAATTATATTTACAGAATATAGCTAGAGTAATATTTAATGATGGAATAACTGAGACAATACACCTAGGTTGAGGTACAAGACAAGGTTGCCCCTTATCTCTAGTATTATTTACAATGATAATAGAATTATTGGCACAGATAATTAGAGATGATGAACAGATTGTAGGGATAGAACATAAAGAAAATGGTAAGATAAACTTGTTTGCTGATGACACATTAATAGTTAAAAATCCAAGGGTATGTATTCCTGCATAGGATACAGTGATTAAAATCTAATAGTAAGTCATAAATAGAGTACAGTAGGCCCATTGAATCAGTGGCAGGTTCGGTGAGCCAACCCCTCTGTAGGTTCTACTGATCCAATGGGCCTGCTCTAGTTGTGATGTAACACTGGATTTCAGCTAGGAAGATGCCCAGCTTTGCCTATCTTTACTATAATTCTTACTGTGTTTGTGTGTTACATGCACGTTGCAACCACACATTTCTCTCTTGTTTCCTTTAATAATTTTTACAGTTTACAGAACCAGGGTTTAAAAGAACTAAATACCAAACAGGTGTATTATTACTAGTTATGAAATGCAATCAAGCACCACTGTACCTTTATCTTAGAGTCCTGCACGAATGTTTTACCATATAGTCTCTGTATTTTAACTCTTAAATATGGCAAAGGACACATGTTTCATAAAAGCTTACATTAAAATATAGAAGTTTGTCTTCAAGGTTCTACAATGTCTTTTTTATTTTGCCTTTTGTGTGTGTTTGTTTCTTGTTAAAATGTGTAATGTTGTTGTAGTTAACTACTTGATTGCCCTTTTTTCTGTGATGAGTAGATGGGAAGAAGTGTCTGTCTGTCTGTCTGTCTGTCTGTCTGTCTGTCTGCCTGCCTGCCTGCCTGCCTGTCTGTCTGTCTGTGCCCTTCAAGCTGATCCTGATTTATGGTGACCCTTTCCAGGATGTTCTAGGTAGAGAATACACTTGAGTGGTCTCTCATCCCCTTCTTCTGAGGGCATCCTGGGATTGTGCAGCTTGCCCAAGGCTACACAGGTTGGCTCTTTTCCCTGGGGGTCCAGTGGGGAATCAAACTCCCAACCCCTGGCTCTGCAATCAGATACCTAAACTACTGAGTTATCCAGCCAGCTTATTACCAAAAGAAGAGGAGGATTGAATTGTTCTTTTAAAAGTCTGCTCTCTAATCCTCTTGCCTGCAGAAGCAGAGACTACCTTATGAACGTACAAACTACTATCTATTGTTTCATTCCAAACTGACAGTAAATCTGAGTGGCTGAGTAGCTATTATTAAACAGTACAAAACAGTAAACAGCAAAAATGCTGCAATATATCTGGACTGTCTAGCACAGGGGTCTCAAACGCAATTTACATGGGGGCCGCTGGAGGCAGAGGCTGGCTAAGGCTGGGCCGCATCAGATTTTCCGCCAGGTGGAGCAAGAGCCTGCGGAAGCCGCCCAGGAATTTCCTTAGCCCGGCTGGGGCTCCGAGGAGGAGGAAGAGGAGGAGGGGTGCGCGAACCCTCATCACCGGCCACAAACCCCTCCGGCTCCTTCTTCACTACCACCACCACCAGCAGCAGCAGCAGCAGCAGCAGGAGGGAGAAATGGAAAAGGGAGGGAGCGCTGGTGACTGCCTAGCCGAGGGAGGAGGAGGGCAAGACATAAAATTTGAAAAAAGAAACCCTCACAGAATCGCCTTGTGAAAGGAAAAAAGCCCCCATCAGTGCCTGCGAAATTAAACAGAACGGGGCGGGGCCCCCAAAGGTGTGTGCGGGTGCGCACGCATGCACATACACACACACGGAGGTCCGGCAACCTGCCTCTGAGGGCCCCCCTCAAAAAAAGGCATACTCAGCAGCAGCAGCTACCCCCACCACGGCAGAGGAACAAACTTTGCGAGGCGAACCCAGGCAGCCTCCAGAGCTGAGGTGGCTGAAGCAGGAGGAGGAGGAAGCACCGCTGGGCGCTGAGGTGGCCGCTGGCAGGGCTGGTGCTGGGGGTGCTGAAAAAGAGAGCCAGAGAGCCGCTTTCCTGGAAGAGGCAGCGGCTGTTGGAGGCGCTCTTCGAGGGTGGGCAAGGAGTGAGCTCCGCTCTCAGACATCGCTCAGTGGTGGCTCAGGCACTCGGGTAAAAAGGCCAGCAGTGCGCCTCACTCACTGGCTCTCCCCCAAGACATTGCCTATTGCACCCTCCATCCAGAACTGCAGCCTGCCAGCTGGAGGGTGCAAGAGACGCTGTCTTGGGGGAGAGCCAGCGAGTGAAACGAGGCTTTTTTGACTCTTTACAGCAGAGGACGTGTGGGCGCTTCGGGGGGGGGGGCAGGGAAGGCAGGGACCACAAACTATCATCCGGCTGGCTGCAAATGGCCCCCAGGCCACATGCTTGAGACCCCTGGTCTAGCAGAAATGTTGACTGCATTCTGTCCACTTGGAGGAAGCCCTTTAGTGCTACTTGGAGGTTCAAGTGGACAATAGAGTGCCTTCTTTTCTTCCTTTGAAATCTTCTCCTGCAGTGTTTTATACTAGCAAAGGACTCAGGACTAGTGATGGATAACAGCTTTGACTTGAAAATTGTAGTTGGATGAAGGATGTAACATGGATAGTTACTTTTAATCTCATGAATGCATTCCCTAATTTTTACTCTCTCTTCTAGAACAACATTGGGTCTCAAACTGCTTACAACATCTACACTGAGAGAGAGAGAGAGAGAGAGAGAGAGAGAGAGAGAGAGAGAGAGAGAGAGAGAGAGAGAGAGAGAGAGAGAGGAAGCAGGCCGAAAGATGCCAAAGTTAAGGTAGGATAATTAGTGAAGAACTAATTTTTTTAAAAAACAATGAAAAAATTGCGGGATGAGAAGAGAGGTGAGCACTGGTGTATGGAGATAAGAGATTGTTGATTGCAGGGACTAGAGGAAAACCCCTTTTGCCTCCTTGTTAACAGTAACTGAGTGGAGCAGAGAGAGTGCACTGTTTCCAGTGACAAAGACTTGTTGACTCTTTTTTGAAAAATGAAAAAAAAAGTACTTCAGTCATATAATGAGAAATTAAAAGTACACATTGCAACAGCTGATCATTTGAAGTGAGATAAATGGGAAAAGACATGAAGGAAGGAGAAGTTGTTGGCTGAAGAAACGTTTGCGTATGACTTTCAATGCAACAGTACTTGTTTAACTCGGTCACCTTCTACTCCTTTTAACTGACGGTGTCATGGGTTCCAGCTCCATGCTACATGGAAAACATGTGCTTTACCGCTGAGCTATCTTTCCAGCTCCATGAAATCAATTTAGAACAGACACAGAACAACACATTTTAGAGAGAACAATTTGGGAAGGCTGCTGGGTTCATTCTCCTTGTTTTGTGATGATACAACCAAACTGAGATCTGCAGTTCTGTTTCAAAAAGGAAAAAAATGTATTCAGCAAATCATAATTACTCAGTAATTATGGAATGGTGTTGTTCTTGTGGACTGCTCTTAAGGCAACAAAGCAGCTGATTTACCAAGAAGTGTGTGTGCATAGTAAAAGGTAAAGTAAAAGCATTTTCCTTGCCAGTACCTGGCATTTTCCCTCTCCCTTCTTTTGCTTACATGTTCTTAAGGAACCACCTGAAAGTTCTTACTGTTTAAGGTGTCCCCCTCAGCCCTTTGGATGGCTCCTTAAGAGAGAATAATTGGGCCATAATTTGTTTTTTTTGTCAAGATGGCGTCAAAGATAAGGAGGATGTTTCTGAATTTGAGGACTGAAAAGACAGGAGAAATCTTGACCTAAGCTTGACCTCAACGTAATGGCCATAAGCCCCACTAAGCAACAGTTGCAGGTGAAAGATTTACAGTCAGGAAGGCCTTTGATCCTATGGCAGCCTTCCAGTCTCTCAGGTCCTTGGCTGACTTTAAAATAAAATCACTGCAATGTGTTCCTAGCCTTTCCCAACATGAGAACCTTTAGCCTGTACATCATAGCCAGATGAACATCTCCATGCTATGGAGTTTCAGAACTTCTCCTTCAGCAACTGCAAATTGAATTGATGCACCGATGAGAGAACAGAACTCCAAGCCTGATCCTTGCATTTTCTTCCTACATAAGAAACGTCATGAAGGCATCATTGGACGGCGCACTTTCCTTCAGGCTCAGTAGAATCATGTAGAGCAGTGGATCATGTGCTGGTGATGGATAGAAAGGAGGAAGGTTATGGATACAAATACTGATACCAATACCATCACCTCATCCAAACCAACTCATGCAAACTAAGTGGTCTTGACTGGGCCCATGCTGGACAGTCCAGTAAAACCATTTTAGCTTTGCTAGGCTACGCTGCTCATTACTAACACAAATATCTATCACAATAGAAGTAGATTCCTCTGCACCATCTTGTCATTCGACTCCCAAAGTGGGTTGGTGAAGGCTGCGTGGTGGTCAAATGTGCTTTCTGTGACTGTGAGTCCTATTTTTTTGAGCAAATCCTCATGTGTGCCGCTATAATATCCACCGCCTAAAGAAACTAGAGAACAGCTTTTAAACCAGGTTTTTAAAAATCCACGCTTTTCTCCATCATGTTTTTACAAGAGTCTGAGAACGTATCCTTTCTCCATACATAATAGAGATGTGAATTCAGCTCTAGCTCTTGAAATGAGGGGCAAAAAAAGCTAAGAAGTCATTCCTTATTAGGTATACTGGGTAAAAGTAATATGTAAGTCTCAGCCACTACAATAGACTCCAGCCTATTCGATAACAGATTGCCTATAAAACTCCCAGTCATTAAATCCCCATTTACATTCTTCACTTTCCTCCAATCTGATCTTTATAACAAGGATGCAGAGAAAAATCAAAGCCTGGTTTTTATCACACACTATGGAAAGGGTAGAGAAAAGACTCCTTCAGGGATCCAATCCACTGTCAATGTTCTATTTCGTTCTCAACCAAGCCATTAAGGACAGCCAATCTTTTTTTTTTTTTTAAATGACATCCACTTCCTTTAATACCGCATAATCCTACTTCCAGTATCTGGCAAGTGCAACCACTTCGAAAGGAAAAAGCCCCATTTGTGACAGGAAAATTGCTGGGGTCCCTTCTAACAGCTGTGCAAAACCTTCCTTGCTTAGTCAGGAAATCACATAGCTGCAGCTGAGGGGAGGATGTTGACACAGGCAAAATGAACTGTGTTGCTTAGATGACACTGCCCTCTTATGGTCAAAAAAGAATACAACAAGGAGCTGCTGAAAATAATCACAGTCCAGGATTCCAACAATAATGATACCAAAGGTGGTAGTTACAAGTCAGTGAGATAACAGTACGTTTAGCCTTCAACTGGAAATTTAGAAAATAAAAATTAAAAAATTATATTTAAAGTATTTTTACCCCACCTTGAGCCCTTTTAAGGAGAAAGACGATGTAAAAATATTTTAAATAAAATAAATCTCCTGAGCTATGGGTTTTTTAAACCTGCACATTCTTTCATGCAGTTTTCAAGAAAGGAGTATAGATTTACTGATACAGTGATGGCAAAACACCAATAATATTCACAGAAACATGAGCACTGTACAGAATCTCAAGGCTTGTGGTAGATACATCAAGGAAGATAGTTCAGAAGCTACAATGTATACAGGTTCTAAAAATGTACATGTCCCCCCCCCCTTTTTTTTTTAAGAAAAAGTCTGCCTTGACTTGGATGATTGGGAAAAAAAAACCCAGCATTATTAGATACATGTATAATGTAATTAATTCTGTATTTGGGAATAGATGCATCACAGTAACCCCTTACTCTGCTATCATCACCATCTCTGTATGAATCAGTCTGCTCTTTGTTTTCCCTTCAAATGCCTTTGTTCATGGCTCCTGGCACTAAATAGAAGACTTCTAACATAGTTTGCAAGGGGACGGGTTATTATTATTTTGTGTAGAAATAGCACATTTGCAGTATAGATTTCTGAGGCATGAATAGAAATAACTATGCCTGCTTCCTGCTCTTTCCTCAAGATGGCCAGTGCTACTCACAACTGTTCAAAACAGGGTACAGTAGTACCTCAGTTTACGAATGCATTCTCCGGAATGTTACGTAACGCAAAAAATTCATAAACCGAAATGCAGATTGTCATAGGAATGGGGGCGGCGCTATAAACCTCCAGGCACAATGCATCCTGGGGAAACTTCCTTCATACTGCAGAAAAAAATTATAAACCGAGGCATTATTTTCAATGGATTTTTGTTTGTAAACCGAAAATTGCGTTAACCAAGGCATTTGTAAACTGAGGTACTACTGTAATTTGATATGTGTCCGGCTCAAAGTCACACTATGAGCTGCATAGCTAAATGGGATTTGAACCCAGACTTCCCCTCTTCTATCCTTGCCCAGCACTCTTTTCACTACAACATTCTGATTCCCCTTTAAGTAAGGATAGTTGATTATGGTGCTTCCACATTTTGAAAAACTGGAAGAATATTCCCTATTTTATGAAAGTGCACAAAGGAAAACAGGTCTGGAAAGCCTAGAAAAGCACTGCATGGCTGGAATCAAGGTTCACATTTTATTAGGCAGCAATTAATGGGGTTAGGTGGTCAGACAGCTCACTAGACTAAATAAGATGTAGTCACAGTGGATTTTCAACTTCACAGAGAAACAAAACTCACAACAGGTACTAACATCAGACAGGACAAAGACATTCCGTGAAGTGGAAATCCTCCCATTAATCTGGTCGAAGGATTGCAACAGCCAACACATGCCTTTTTTAACTCATGTACTTTGGTCATGATCAGAACTTCTACTCCATGTTGCCCCCATTTGGAAGATCAATGGGCATGAGAAACTAAGCCTGCATAGCAAGGCTCCACCCATTTCTACACAGCTGCTGATCTAGTGAAGAAATCTTATTAATGGAATTGAAATGCACAACCTTTTTGGTTCCATCCTCCCTCGCAGTTTCTTTTCCTGACATTTGTTCCAGAACGTGTGTGTGTGTGTGTGTGTGTGTGTGTGTGTGAGAGAGAGAGAGAGAGAGAGAGAGAGAGAGAGAGAGAGAGAGAGACTGATTGGAATTCCACTAAGGGAATGCTCCTGCTGTCAGAAGAAAAGCTGGATCCAACCCAAAGTGCCATGGGTCATTTTGTGCCAGACCATAGTAATATAGTGGGACAAGAATTACCCTATGTTGGTTTCCAGCGAGTGGTGCAATAAAACACATACTACATGTCTGGTTGTGTGCAGGTTGGCCTCATTTGAAAGTAGCAAAAATTTTCTTGGGAGGGGGCTACTGCAATTCATTGGACACAGGAAATATCCCACAACCGAAGTACTGTATATTTTGTTACTGGAATTTAAAAATTATGACCGGCAACATGTTGTAACAGATATAGTGTCGGACTAAGTCTCAGGAGGCCTGGGTTCAAATCCTCACTTGGCTGTAGAAACTCATTGGAATTGGACAATGATAAATCACTCCTTGAAAGTGATTCAAGGAGTGATTCAAGACCTCAAAAACCTTATTAGGGTTGCCCTAACTTGAAAGTGATTCAACAGCATGAAACAAAATCTAAAATCTACTTTGAAATATACGTAAAGGGAACTTGTATTGATAACAGAAAGTCTGAAACTGCTTAAAACAGGGTTTGAGGCTAGTTTTGCCCATTCTGCCACGTTGGCAAAATAGGTCTTCCCTCCTCAAACATATGACATATTACCTGTGCCGCTATCTTTCTTATGCTTATTAAATTTGGATTCCTTGTACAATTACAAGACATGACAAAGAAACAAGCATCTGGTTGTTCAACGGATCATTTATTAGAAATGAATCTCAGCCATTTACATCTTTATGCAACAGTACAGTTTTAAGTCTTACACACAGTGGAAGGAAGAATGCACTACACACCTCAGAGAAAAGAACTGTATGGTTTTACTATAAGTTAATAGATTGCTTTGCGAGTACACAATTATAATTCACAATTAAAAATACAAGTTTATCCAAAACATTTGGCATAAAGATCAATACAACACATAAAGATCCACCAGACTGAATGAAGGCAAAAGGAATCTTTCTTCCAGTAAGCCTCAAAGGGGGATAAAAACACATTAGCCAATACGTGTTTCTCTTTTTCTAGCGTGCAGCAGGACAAGACAGGAGGGATGAAGGCAACATAATTTTAAAAAAGGCAAGCTCCATAAGCCTATGGCTGAGAGAGGTAAAAATTAACTCCAGAAAAACCTATTGCTAAATAATTCATAAGTCTTGTTTCATTGAAAATCTGAGTTTAAGGCATAAGCCCATTTCCCTCCACAAACATATATATAATTTAATACCTAATTAAGGAACTGAAAATAATTGAGAATAGGTAAATTCCACAGAAGAGCAAGAATTACCCTGCACCATTAATGATCACATTTTAAAAATCTATACACACATGTAGAATCACAGTAGAGCATGTTGGGTATTAACTGCGTAAGAATTCTGCTTTCTTGTATTAGGGCCATTTAATCAATTCTCTTAGCATAAATACTTCTTTTCTGAAGATTTGCCAATCTCTTGCTTCAATGTGTAGAGTGAATTGACTAGTGCACTGAACATAAGATTGCTTTCTAAGGCAAACACCTTTACCAAGATGTTTTCTTCTCAATCATATCAAGAGTTTTTATTTAATTTACATTACAATTTATCAACACAAGGTAAAGTGCAAGGTTCCCAATCTCCCCTTCTTCCCCATGTATTTGCATTTGGCTAATCTATTATTAAATTAAGAACACTGTTTATTAAGTCTTCTTTCACACAAGTCACCAACAGCTACCTTTCTGAGCTATACCTTGCTCATTGCTGCTTTTATTCTGATTTCAAAATCTGAAAAATAATCTTGCCATGGGCAATAGGCTTTAAGATGATCTACAGGACTACTCACACTATTTTTACTGACAATTTTTTCAGGTGACAGGAAGCAAACTACAGTATTTGGTTTAGTACTCCAACTCCAAGACTCAAGTGTTCTGCAAAACTTCACAACTGTCCCCTTTTGAATCTTAACTGATGACACTGTCTTGTAAGACAAATGTTGAAATTTTAACATGTAAGTTTGATATGTAATATTTACATTGCAGAAACCCACTGTAAGCTGAAATGGGTGAGACCTCTTCTCATTTGGGTCTGACTGCTTTACATATTCATAGATGTGTCATCCCATTCCTGTGATCTTGATTGCACATTCCCCCTTCCCTTTGCTCTTTCCTTCATTCAATTTAAGGGATAAATGAAAATTAATGTGCTGGTGCTACCACTACAAGTATAACAACTAACACACTGAGGACCACCACCATCTTTGATGAAGTTAACCTCATTATAGAAGATGTGCCACAGTAAGGTCTTCGGCTCTGATGCAAAGCCATTAAAACAATTATGGCCCTTCTTCTAGAATTAAAGTGGGTTTTTAAATGAGTTTAGAGGCTTCAAACAGATCTTTTTGTTTGGAGAAAGTTCTGTTCAAAATAAATATGGTTAGCAATATGATATTTCACTACGAAGCCCTATGTGTGGAAACATTTACTCTCTGGACTGAGGATCACTGTTGAGTAGCTTTAACCCCACATATATTTGACAACAATGACAATAAAATACAGTCCACCAGTTTGTATTTACGAACATGTCAATGTGACCATGTTCTCATGTATTCTATTAATTTTAGCCATTGCTTAAGAATTTATACCATTTGAAGCTCAAAAATGCTGATGAAGGTTTTATTAAAACCACAAGGAACTGAAAAGTTTCCTTAAACGGCATACAGAATAATCTGCCATTTTACTAAACAACTGCAATATGGCATTCTCAGTGATTTAAAACAAGATGTTTGAGAACCACAGACTTCTCCCTGAATATAGATATTGCTGTTAACAGGATTTGTTTCTAGCACAATAAGTCATGAAAGTGGCTAATTCTGGCTGCCAAGCAGGGTGGATAAAAATAATTTTTAAAAAATCAAATTGATTTAAATCAAATCCACCCTGCTGCCAAGACATTAGATCAACACTTGTTCTAGCTGGGAATAAGGCATGTACAGATGTCTATAAAAGGCAACAGGACTCAAGGATCAGAACATCCACTGTTCCTCAGATCTGATGGTGAGATTTTGCAATCTCTTCATCTTGAAGATATTAATTTGCCGATATATGGTATACCAACTTTTTCACCAATTAATTTGAGAAATTTCTTTAGCTGATTTTTAAAGCAGCTTCTGTAGATAGAGCACCTGCCACTGCATTTGATTTTACAGTCATTCTGAAACTCTGCAGTTATTTGCTTTATAAAAATAAGCCCTAACTCTATAACACTAAATGGTTTAAATTTTTGGTCTAGAAGTGAGGCATATGGTGCTTGAATTAGAAGAATTTTGCCATGGTCACCAAGCTATACAATATGAACTTACAAATAATAAAATACTATTTTATTAAGCCCTCAATTTTAAAGGTTATTTAACTGATCTTATGGCTAGTTTAATTCATTATTTCAATGCACAGGGAAGTAGAACAACTCTTGTGAAATTCAAAATGCAAAGTAGAGATCTGAGGTATTTCAGCACTGTTTCTACTTACATATCTATACGTCTGCTGAAGTATGATGTACTAAATTTACATATTCTCTGATGAGTCTTCCAAAAAATGTCCACTCTTAATGTTTAATTAACTGGGAAACTATGCATTGGTGATACACACACTTGGTGTTTCTTACACATCTGTTCCCAACAGAAACAAATGTACATTGTTGTATGTGAAATCACTTCATACTCTTTGAAATAAAGTGCAGGTTTTCACATACCTTGTCAGAACTAAGATTTTAAAAATGAGTGGCTACTTCCTTATATCTTTTCACAGCAAATATATGAAGTACTAAATTAGGCAGGTTCCTTCCCTTTGGTCATTCACCAAAGGACTATTTAGTTGTGTAACAATACCTGTGACACTTGAATGCCTTCCTGTAATTTTCTCATTTGAGAAATCATCCTCAGAGCAAACTCTTGGCATCTTACCTTAAACTATTTCTTTATCTACCACCTCATCAGTATGCAAGGCCAAGTGCTTAGGACCACAATTTAAAAAAAACCAAAGTTGATAAATGAGATGGCACTGTTTCAAGATTTACCATGAATAAAATCTGAAATAACAGAAATAGTAACACAATTCTTCTGTCCTTTGGATCAAGTCTTCTTTTGTGGCTTACTTTGCAGAGAACAGCTCAAATGGCTTTCTCACAAATCTGCTTATGAAATTTGCCTGGGGCAAAAAAAATCTGGAATTAGAAGCAAGGAGTAAGCACTTGACAGATCAAAAAGGCTTATTGGCCACAGGTTGGAGGCTATGTCAGATGGTGCCTCTAACACAGAACAGTATGGGAAAATTGTATGCGTGTAAACTGCAGTGCACACTGAATTCTGAATTGGGATGGCATGAACAGTTGCAAGAAATTTAGACAAGAGAAACTTTACGTGATTTGTTATGACACAATTCAGTTAGGACAGGCAAATAGGCGGCATCAATTCTCACCGCTGAAATTAAATTCATACACATCATTGCTAAAACCAACTCACATTTAGGAAAAATGTTACCATCACTGCTATTCTATGTAGCATGCATTCAAGTCTCAGAGGATCACACAGGCCATTAAAGTGAAGGGTTACCTATTTTTTATGCTTTAATAAGATTGAGTTTATGATGAAATGGCTTCCTAACAATATCCAGTTATAAACTTAATCTGGTAGTTTGCATATGGATTAAAACCCACAGCAAAATAAATTAACCCATTTTGAGCATCATTGTGAAGACACTCAAAACATAAATCTCAAACTCCAGAAGAGCAGACAACATATTAAAATCATAGCGGCTCTCCATTCAACAAAACTGTTTCTGAAGAACTGAAATACTTAACAGTTCAACATTTTGTATTATGAATGACACAAATGTTCTAACAGATTAGCAACTCAGCATGGCTGGCTAATTTTAATATTTGCCAACCAAGACTTGTCTCTTCCCAGCTGGCCATGGAACATACAGAAAGGGTAGTTTTAGAAACCGCCAACATCCATGAAAACATGAGAAAAGTAATATCACATTTACTGATTAAGATGTTTTGTTTCCAAATTCCAGGGCTAAGCCTCCAGATAATATGATCCAGTTCAAGATAGCAAACTCATCCCATGTAAGGTTTATATCATACAAGACTTTGTTTAATACTCTGTTGTTGATATTTTGATTTTTCCTGGGATCTCTCTCCCCTCAGTTAATTATTAGGCTTTGAAAATGCAGAAGTCTTCCCATACGTTCTAGAATCATATATTCTGGACCAAGGTTTTCTATATTATTTTCTAATGTACACTTTAATTTACAAAAAAGCCTTTTAATGTTTAGAAAAATACTTATAATGCACCTTTAATATCATACTTGCTTGTGTCCAAAGCTTGCCTAATCTTCATTCCAGTTTACTGCTTTCTGACTTATGATCTAGTCTACTCTTATTACTCTTTACCATGTAGATGAAGTATGCAAGGGTCTCTTTCTCATTCACTGGGATATTTCTGAAATGGCGGCTGACAGTCTGAAATGACAAAAGAGATCAGGAAACCTTAAAATACAGGGCTAGTACATTGTCTATGATCCTTTCACAACTGGCTCCCCATGTTTTACTGCATAATGAGTATGCCTGTAGATTTTTTTCATATAAATATTTAATGGAACACTAATAACAAGCCACTAATAGTTCTCCAAAGATTCTAAATGAAGAGATCTGCTAACCCTTATGCTGGTTATATTTTAACAATATAAAGCAGGCATGGATAATTTCCAGATGTCTAAGGGTTATGTATGCACACATGCATCATGAGCCCCTGTATTTTAAAGGGATATACTACTTGCTTCCTGTCCACCTTCAAAATAGTTTTCTTTTAGAAGTTGCTTTGTAATGAAAGAAGCCCCTTCACATCCTCTAGGGGCCAATTTTTCATTTCTCTTCTGTGGCGGCAGGGGCAATGATCCCGCCAAACACAGCAAAATTGCTTCCCATGTTCCCCTGGAGATCACAAAGGTCCTTTCTCAGTATTTTTTTAATGGGGGTGCATGGCATGTATTTGGGTCCTTGTGGAGAGGCTATACTTTTTCTAAACAATTTCACAAGTATGCACTCAAGACATAACCAGTTAATTGTTTTAAAATAATCACTTTGTTTCATGTTATTCTGTTTTAATCTGTATCTGTAGCTGCATAATAAAGAGATGGACAAAGTAAAAAAGAAAAATATGCCTACTCTCAACTGGCTACATAGCAATACATGCTCGTTTGGAAAATCACAAACATAAGCTGCTAGTTTTCAACTCTCTATATGTCTTAATCATGCTGGGTATTACAGAGCTATGGGTGATGTAGAATATACATAAAAGTTGCAGAAATCCTGATCAGATCTGCATGCCAGACTCCTTTATTAAAAGTAAGTTTCAAAATGGGGGCTGCATATACAAATCAGATGTGTTTTAATACCTTTACCACCAGATCCCGTATTTTGTGAGCAAAGTTCTGCTTATAAGGAGCTAGGATGTAGTGTATGAAGAGGCACAGTAATCAAGTATCAATGCTTACACAAGTCTTCAGTTCATACCTTATATCTGCAATGAATAAGATCTAAGATGGCCTTAGATAAACCATCAGAAGTACAAAAAAAAAAAAAAACCCAAAGCAAAGCAAAGCAAAAAGCAAGCAAACCGTGAAAGACCCATTGGAAATACAAAAAAGCAAAGCAAAAAGCAAGCAAACCGTGCAAGACCCATTGGAAATGCAAAAAAGTAAAGCAAAAAGCAAGCAAACCATGCAAGACCCATCAGAAATGCAAAAAAGGAAAGCAAAATGCAAGCAAACTGTGCAAGACCCATCGAAAATGGGGGGGAGAACCCAAAAGCAAATGAACCCAACACCCATCAAAAATGGGAAAAACAAAACAAAAAGCGAACAAACCACCCAAGACCCATCGGAAAAGGGGGAAAAAAACACTAAAAACCCCGCAAGACCACAGCATAAAAACATAATCCCATCACCCAGCCAAAAACCATACTGCAATACCCACCCAGAACAGTTTTCAAAAAGCAGAAAGCAGCACCTCACCTTACCAAGCAGTCCAAAGCCTCCTCTGATCACACTCATTCTAACCATTGGGGCAAAAGAGTGCAGCCTCTAGAGGCTTCTCTACAAAGAAGCAGCCTCTTCGCCTGCCAATGGTTAGCAATTTGAATTTCCTGCCTTTTTTCTGGTTGTAACTTGACGCTCCAGACGTAAGTAGAAGCAAAATCTTGCAGCTGGACCTGCTCGTAACTCGAAATGGTTGTAAGTCGGGATGTTCGTAGGTCAAGGCACCACTGTATATCTACTGTGTTTTCTCCTTGGTCCATTAATTTAGTCACTTTATCAAAGGCAATAAGATTTGTTTGGCATGACTTATTGTATTATTGAATTTATTTTATTTTTAGCTGTTCATTAGTTTGTTTAAATCTTGTTAAGCTTTGAGTCCCTTTGTTGGGAGAGAAGTAGGGTATAAAATGAATAAAAAGTGATTTATAATGCGTATAGACATTTATTTGCTTATTGTCGTTTATAAACTAAATGACTGGGGAATGAAAGATTTTTTTCTGATGTGAAAAATAATTAAAAGTTGGAAGCAGTGATAACATGCTGAAAATATATTACCTTTTGTCTAAAAATTAGAAGAACTCCCTGACAGTAAGGACTATTTGACAGTGGAGCATACTTCCTTAGAAAGTGATAGACTTTCTGTTGTGGGAGGTTTTAAAGCAGGCTTGTCCAACCTGCGGCCCAAGGGCTGCATGTGGCCCAGGTCAGCTCGTAATGCAGCCCAGTGCAATTTTTTATTTTTAAAGAAATTCCAAAGTTTCAAGTTACACTGCCGACGCTTGCGACCGGAATGCAGCTGGGGCACGTCACAACGGTGGGGGGGGGGGGAGAGGGAAGGAAGGAGTGGGAGGGGAGGGGAGAAGGGGGCCTGCGTGACTGCATTGCGCCGTCCCTGTCAATAGGTGGACCCCCTCCCGGCCCCATAAAGCCGCCAGAGTTGAAGCTGGCAGCCTTTGCTGTCTGAGATCATAGCTGCCGGTAAGCACGCTTGGAGCAGGGCTATGGAGGATGGCTAGGGCTGCCCCACCATGTGGCCCAAACCAAATTTATGTGCAGCCCAAACCAAATTTTCATCTTCTAATGTGGCCCAGGGAAGGTGAAAGGTTGGACACCCCTGTTTTAAAGCAATGATTGGATGGCCATCTGTCATTGACACTTTTGCTGTGGATTTTCTATAATGGCAGGGGTCTGGCTAGATGAATCATGTGGTCCCTTCCAATTCTACTTATCTAATGCTTCCTTAAGTGTTACTAAATGAACCTAGTTAAGAATTGCAAATAAGCATTAAGTCAAGCAAACATGTTTGCTGGTAGATTTTGTAGGCATCCTTCAGTCTTGAGACACTATGGTAATGTACTCTGAGTAGAGGTCTTGGAACAACGTCTAGTGTGGCTGAGAAGGCCAATTCGAGAGTGACAATCCCTTCCACACCTCCCACACTGAAGACAAATACAATCTGTCCCCTATCCAGCTCCCTGATTTTGTTGGTTTCGGAACTTCCTCTTTGCGTTGGCCTGCTAACAAGTGTCTCTTCAAATTTGCTGGTACAGAAAGTACATTTCATATGATGAAAACACAGAAGTCCATTAATCAACTTACTTCTGCCAGCTGAGCTTTATTGAGGCCAGGTCTGGTTTGCAATTTGTAATGCCTTTTGTAACGGCGTAGCGTGTTTACCTGAAGTTGGAACAAGTCAACCTACAAAGGATGGCATAATTAATGAAAATAAGGAATACAGTAGTTTTTAAAACACCGTATATATCTGAAGAAGAATCTTACAAAAAGAAAAGCCAGTTTTAAAGCAAATTCTATCTAAAGAGTCTAGGTAAACAGGTAGCAGTCTAGCATAAAAAAAGCAGGCTGGAGAGAACTTTTAAAGATGCTATTATCAACAGAAAAAAATATACCAGTTTTATGTGGCTCTTTGGATTGTGGCCAACATATGGGTGAACCAACAGATCAGTTGTGTGTACTCTGTCAGAATTCTATCTTCAGTAACATTCTTCTACAATGTTTTTATGATGCTTACAGTCCATTATAAAAACAACACCCTGATTAATAGAAGCCACTGATAGGGAAGGGGTTCTAAAAGATATGACACAGCCTTCAGCCGTGTACTTACTATGCTGTATTTGGGTCTACAAACAAAGATGGATCAAGATGAATAGAAATGTAACTAGGACTGAATAGCAGCAACAACTTCCACCACATAATTTTAAGTACCTCTGGGACATCTGTATCATGCTCTGGAGAGTCTCCCCCATCATCACTGGTCTTCCTTTTCCTTTTGTTTCGAACACTTTGAATAAAGTTTTTGTGGAAGTCACATATATACAGGTGTCTCACCTAAGAATTAAAAAGGCACAAGAGTCACAATACAGCAGAGGGATACAGTGAAAGATAAAAAGTGGACACTTGCAAAATTTAATCAGTGCAGGCTTAGGATTTTTTTTCATAGGGAACATATTCAGGTGTAAATTTCCAGATGAAAATAAGCAGGGGTTTAGGGAATTGAAGCTGTTGCTTACAATGAAACTGCTTGTGGAGCAGCTGAAAGTATTTCTCTCAAATGAAAGGAAACATTCTCCCTTCTATAGTTACTCAGAAGCACTCTACAAGAAGCTAAAAGGCCATGGACCTATTGGAAAGAACTAATGCCAATATCATTCGGTACTCCCCACTCCCTTAATTTTTTTAATTGATGACCCTGACACCACAGTGACTAAGAGACTATATATTCCATGCATGTTTGTATTATGGATGAACAGGTGGCAAAATAAAACACAATAAGGCACTACAGTAACCATAATAATCCTATAAACATCTAAAGAATTGAGCTCTAGTCCAAAAAAAGTATATGACACATTAAGCAGCACTGGACTCTTCTATGTATTTAGAAGATTAATAATGCTCCTTTGGCTATAATTCAAGCTTCCACATTCAACTGACAGCTACAACTAGAGTAACCCCACTGAATCAGTTGGAACTAGGCAAGAATGCTGGATAGCTCAGTGGTTTAGGCATCTGGTTGGGAATTCAGTTCCCTACTGTGTCTTTCTGACAAGAGCTGGACTCAATGTCAAGGCCCCTTCCAGCTTTGCAGATCTAAGATGATTTATTTATTTATTGAATTTGTACCCTGCCCATTTAGTCAACCAACTGACGATGATTCAATAGTTGGTTGTTGTGGATTTTTTGGGCTTCTTGGCCGTGTTCTGAAGGTGGTTCTTCCTAACGTTTCGCCAGTCTCTGTGGCCGGCATCTTCAGAGGACAGCAAACTGTGCTCTGGGTAAGGCTTGAGAGTGGAGAGTGATTCAATACTTACAAAAGTATCATTCATTCAATGGATCTAACAAGTTGGGATTGAGAACTGGAAAATGTTTGCAGAATTTACTTTTTTGTGTACCCAAATATTTTTTCTACCTTCTGCCCACCACCAAGTTTAAGGTATAACAGTTCTGACTTACATGAAAAGCTTAGTTTCAGTCAGAAAAATCATAATTTAACCTCATACCAAATGTAACCAAATTTTAACGCCACAAATATTGATGCTCCAGTTTAGATGACAGATGTTGCTTAATGTTAGCCCTAATTGGCTGGCAACACTTAAATCCTCATAATATTAGCCAAGAAGAAAACACTCCTGCAACTATCAAACTTTGCAAGACTGCCTGACTGCAGTTCCGAGTTGGAGATATGAGTTGCTAAATGAATCACTTCAATATAATAATCTGAACTCTACTGATACACATTCATCATGCAATTACAAATACATACACACACAAGCGTTTTCTATTAATACTGGCACATACACATAATTGGATGAGCTTTGTTTAGGCACTGGATGTTCTCTCTGTCTATTAGGATGCAAGGGACAAACAATGCTTGTGTTTATATGTTTACATGGCTTTGTAGGCCTTCCACCCTTACCTTTATGAGCTGTGAGCTGGGTACAACTTCTCTTATTTCAAAGACCCTTCCAAAATTACTTATTCTCTTGATCTCCAACATATTATTCTCCTAACCCACTGCATACTATGTATATTGTGAAACATTCTGTCATTCTATCTGTCATTGTACAAAACAGCATTTCTATTCGTTTGTTTGCTTGGCTTTTATACCGCCCATCTAGACAAATCTACTCTGGGTGGTTTACAGTTCAAAAAAGGCAATAAAATTAAAATCATCAATAAAAAGACTAAAACAAGCCAAAAACCAGATGAAAAATTAAGCAGTGGCAGGAGGGAAGTCCCGCCTGAAGAGCCAGGTCTTCAGTTTACTCTTAAAAACTCCCAGCAAGGGAGCCAGGTGGATCTTAGAGGCGATGATGTTCCAAAGGCAAGGGGCCACCGCCGAAAGGGGCCACCGCCGAAAAGGCCTGGTTTCTAGTTTTCTTCCTTCTGGGTCCCTCTCGGAGTTAAGCCCCTCAGCCACCCAGTCTGGCGAGAACGAGTGACATGGGCAGAACTAGATGGAAGAAGGTGCTCTGACAGGTATTGATGTCCTAAACTGTTTAGGGCTGTATATGTAATCATTAGAACCTTGAAATCGATTGTGTTCTCTTTTCCCATCTATTGTCAGAATGTATTTAGGAATATCTTTATAAAGAGTGAAAACTGATATCGACATACAGTAACTCTCATATAAGGGAATCCAGACCCCCCAAAATATAGTTACTTCTCACACACCACACTTGCTGTTTAGAGTCACTCTCTTAACAAAAAGAACATCTCTACATACATTGGTTTCTGTGCTTAAAACATAAGCTATAACAAAATACTGCAGAAGTGATACACTTTTCAGCTTATAGCCCCTTTGAGGTTATTTCTAACAATTATGCAGACAACAACGGAGCTCAGCAACCATTAAGCAATGTTCATCCCCAGCTCCAGCCTCTTGATACAGCAACTGCCCTAAAACTTTTGATTCTGTGATTCACAAACCTCCAGCAGAAAGTTAACATGGGAGCCACAAATTATTTCCAGGAAAGGGTCCACAATGACAGGTAGAGGGAGCACAGCTCATGCAAGGCAAGATCCTTGCTGCAACAGTACTCACACTTTTGTCAATATCCAGCTTCAGCTTTTTCTGAGATATACTTTTCTGGATCCTCTTGCTAAAGGAGGCGTTGCCAGCCGGGCGGACGCACCGGTCCCCGTCGTCGATGAGACAGCAGCTCTGTCCGTAAAAAGGGGCGGAAGGGGCCCCATCCCGGCTGTCTTCCTCCGTGCTGAAACCATTCATCTCAGTCTCCCGCCAGTCCCGGGGAGACAGGAGGCCAAAGAGGCAGCACTAACGCCGCCGCCGCCGCCCTCCCAACAACTTCGCCGGGATCCGCTTCCCCGCTTCCCAAAGGCACGGTTGGACGAAGCCTCTCCTTTCCTCTCGGCCTCTCCGACTTCGTACAGCCCCACCAGCCTGAGGAAGGGCGCCTCCGGCAGCCGAGCAGCCCCGTCAAGCAGCCACTCTCCCGCGTCGTCTCCCCCCCCCTCCGGGCAGCCCTCCCGCCGCCGCCTCACGACCGCCACCCTTCTCGCGGCATGTCCAGGCCCCCTTCCTTAATTCTCACGTCGTCGGCGTGTCCTCACCCCCACCCCCCTCCCCCGGCTCAAGGCAACGGCTCCCTCGCCTCAGCTCTTCTTCTTCTTCTCTCTGTGTGTGTCTCCCCCCGCGCTCTTTTGAAAACTCACTTTCTCTTTCCTCACTCTCGGCGCCTGCCCCCCCCCCGCGTCACCCCCTGACCGGCCCCAGCGGGGCCCCACCACCCCGACAAAACTCCTGCCCGCCCGCCCGCCTGAGGAGTCAGAGAGGCGGCCAACCGGTCGGTTGGTGAAGGGAACGTATCCCTCTTCTTGCCCCCCCCCGGCCCCACGACCGGCTCGCGGCTCTCTCTCGCGCCCCCGCCCGCCGCGCCAACTGCTCCCCTGACGGCCTCTGAGCAACTCCTCCCTCGGGACCCCCCCCTCCCCCTCTTCCCCGCGACAAACGACCACCCGGCCGACGAGGGTCTCCCCTTTGCGTTTCTCCGCTCAACGAACGCCTCCGGAGCCGGCAGCCCGGTACGTGCCCCTGTGCCCGGCTGCCGGCCCCTTCCGCCCAGGTCGCCCGGAGGACGCTACCTGCCGCCCCTCTGCGGGACAGAGGACGCCAGGCCGGGGAGACCGTCCGTCCCCCCCTCCCCCTTCCTCGCCGGGCAAAGGCGCTCGCTTGCCTGCCTGCCTCTTTCACTGTCTTTCTCTCACTCACACACACAAACCCTGCTCGCGCCGCCCCCTCCAAGCGGAAGTCCCGGCTCCGAGCCGCCATTGGCTTCCGTTGGGCAGGAGGTGGAGATCTCGCTGCCGGTCATAGAATGGATTGGTCCCAGGAGTTGTCTCTCCGAGACCAGAGGATACTTCCTGCCAAGAGGAGGGGGAGGAAGTTAGCGAGCGTTTGAAGTCCGCGCATAACGACGGCGGCGGCGGCGGCGGCGGGGGGGGGGGTTGGGATGGGGATGACGGCGAGCGACCCTGATAGGGAGACTTGGAATTGAGGATACTGTATAGGAAGTTCAGACAGCAGGCGTCAAGGCAGGCATTAGGAAGTCCTTTTTTTCTAAGCATTTACTGTATTTAGCTTCCGAATAAAAGCGCGTAGGGTTGCCATGTACAGTAGTAGTGAAAAGATTGTCTTCTGGCGTCGTAACGGCGGATATTTTACTCTGGTCAACCTGCCACATTAGGGTGAAGTGGTCTCTAGCGGAAGAAAGCAAATGCCTGAAACTCCGCGTCTTCCCAGCTACACAGATCACGGCGATTCAGTCTCTGGTTTCCACTGAACTTTGGGGGGGGGGGGGCTGGTCACATGGTGTCAGCTGAATCTACCTCACAGGGTTGTTGTGGGATGGGGAGGACGACGGCCGTGATCCCACTGAAAGAAAGGCAGGATATAAATGTAACAAATACTACGTGCATATGTGTATGAGAACACAATCCTGTAGGTGCTACCTGTCGTAGGGTCAGAATGTTTGTGTTATAGCTGACGCTATCACTGCTACATTCCTTTAATTCCGTTTAACTCTCAGGATCAGCATCACACCCCCAAACTTTGTATGTGCACCATGTGTATACCTGAGCCTCAGTGGTTATATTCCAGGTGTTTGAAAAAGTGCTACATGGCCCCATGTTGCCACAATTCTATTTGTCTTCCAGGTACTGCTGGATTTTGTCATACTTCTTGCTGCAGTAGACTTCAGACCACTTTGTACCCTCGGATCTGGGGAAAGACAGAAAGAAAACAGGAAAAAAAGCTGAAGTGGATGACTCTTAGGAAACCTGTTACAGAAAGAAAGTGCATATGATTAATGACGGGGAGAGTAACAAGAATTGGTGCCCCTGTTGGGGATTATATGGGGGGTGGGGAGAAATTGTTTTGATTGATTTTATTCATGGTGATCCATTGTCATGATGCTACAGCATGCGTCTTTTGTACAGTACATGATTGAGAGATTAAATTTTGGTGGGACATGCAGAACTTGTTGACCATGTTTATTCCTGAGACACATGTAATTGTGAAGACTGTGTAGTTCCACCTCTGTGCTTTATAAGCAAGATATTTTAATTTTATTTTAATCATTTTATTTTTTATTGAATTTTAATTGTTGTAAGCCGCCCAGAGACCTTTGGGTAGAGTGGATGGCATATAAGTTAAATAAATAAATATTTCAGTAAATATCTTGCCTCAATTTCCCCTTGTACAACATGTTACCACTTCCCCTTCTATGGAATAGATAGCTGTTACAAACAGTTCCCTTCTATAGAATAGAGAGCTTGTTAGATGGAGCATCCGTTCCCCTGTATGCACTTGATTGTGCACTGATATCAGCATTTTTCTTCTGTCCAGATGATTGTTGTGGTTGTTTAGTCGTTTAGTCATGTCCAACCCCATGGACCACAGCACACCAAACCCTCCTGTCTTCCACTACCTCCCGGAGTTGGGTCAAATTCATGTTCATCGCTTCAATGACACTGTCCAACCGTCTCATCCTCTGTCGTCCCCTTCTCTTGGCCTCACGCTTTCCCAACATCAGGGTCTTTTCCAGGGAGTCTTCTCTTCTCATGAGATGGCCAAAGTACAGTACTGGAGCCTCAGCTTCAGGATCTGTCCTTCCAGTGAGCACTCAGGGTTGATTTCCTTCAGAATGGATAGGTTTGTTCTTTTTGCAGTCCAGGGGATCACAAGAGTCTCCTCCAGCACCACAACTCAAAAGCATCAATTCTTCAGCGGTCAGCTTTCTTTGTGCTCCAGCTCTTGCTTCCATACATCACTACAGGAAAAACCATAGCTTTGACTATGCGGACTTTTGTTGGCAAGGTGATGTCTGCTTTTTAAGATGCTATCTAGGTTTGTCCTCACTTTCCTCTCAAGAAGCAGCCATCTTTTAATTTCGTGGCTGCAGTCACCATCTGTAGTGATCATGGAGCCCAAGAAAGTAAAATCTGTCACTGCCTCCATATCATCCCCTTCTATTTGCCATGAGGTGATGGGACCGGTGGCCATGATCTTAGTTTTTTTGATGTTAAGGTTCAGATCGTTTTTTGTGCCCTACTCTTTCACCCTCCTTAAGAGGTTCTTTAATTCCTCCTCACTTTCTGCCATTAGTGGCATCGTCTGCATATCTGAGATTATTGATATTTCTTCCGGCAATCTTAATTCGGGTTTGGGATTCCTCCAGTCCAGCCTCTCACATGTATTCTGCATATAAATTAAATAAGCCAGGGGACAATATACACCCTTGTTCTCCTTTCCCAATTTTGAACCAATTAGCTGTTCCAGATCCAGTTCTAACTGTTGCTTCTTGTCCCACATACTGTATAGATTTCTCAGGAGATAGATAAGGTGGTTAGGCACTCCCATTTCTTTTAACAGCTTGCCGTAGTTTGCTGTGGGTCCACACAGTCAAAGGCTTTTGCATAGTCAATGAAGCAGAAGTAGATGTTTTTCTGGACCTCTCTGTCTTTCTCCATAATCCAGCGCATGTTAGCAATTTGGTCTCTAGTTCCTTTGCCCCTCCCAGCTTGTACTTCTTGGAGTTCTCGGTCCATATACTGCTGAAGCCTGCCTTGGAGGATTTTAATCGTAACCTTGCTAGCATGTGAAATGAGTGCAATTGTACAGTACAGTAGTTGGAGCATTCTTCGGCACTGCCCTTTTTTGGGATTGGGATGTAGACTGATCTTTTCCAATACTCTGGCCACTGTTGAGTTTTCCAGACTTGCTGGCATATTGCGTAGAACCTTAACAGTGTCCAGATAATATAAGAGTTAGATCGGCACGAAGATCAAAGTTTGAAATTTGTATGAATAAAGTGTTAAAATGGGTGTATGAGTTGTAATCCTGGAAATGTGTGATGTGATCATAAAATGGAGTTTTGAACAGCTGTGTACTGTATGCCTGTTGGAGGTTATTTCGAGGCAAACAGTTAATTTCACTTGGCTGGCAAAAAACAGGTGAAAAGCTATTGACTCCACAAGACTAGCAAAGCAGATTGTAGTCCAGTAGACTTTCAACCCTGACAGAACCCATTGAGATTGTTTCCCCAGTAGAGTATTGGTCCAAACACTGAAGTCTTGGCACTAGGGTTTGCAATAACTGAAACTCTTTGTCCTTTTATTTATTTGAAATTAAACTTTCTGCACTATTAAGGGGGAGTCTCAAAGGTATAATTTATAGCAAAGTGACTACCTTTATTCTGCAGTATATCATTTGTGTGTTCATGCAAACTACTTGGACTCCTGATTGAAGGATACCCCATCTGGAAATAAAGTCTTTGTCAAGATAAGGTTCTCATCAATATTTTGACCTAGGTGCAAGACCAGAGGCCCTCAAAGATATCTAATCCTAACCCTAACCTTCTAATTATAGGTGAACCAGGAGCAATTTGGTCCAAGGTTACATTTAGCGTGTACTTGTAACATGAGCAAAATTTCTCATTAGATTAGTTGAATCTTAGCCATGATTTCTAATTAAAACAAAACTTGGATGTATGATTAAAAAAAACTTTCATGCCTTGTTATCCTTTGATCTCTCATCTTTCTCCTGTCATTAACATTGCAGGAGCTATCCCGTTCATACAAATCAAACATGAATAAAAATACAACAGGAGACCTGCTGGATCAGAACACCAAGCTATCTTCATTCAGTATTCTCTTTTCCCATGCTTGCCAAGAAGATGATTCTGGGAAGCCCACAGAGCAAGATTTGCTTCCGCTCCAGAAGTAAAAAGCTAAGATGTTGTACCACTTGGAACAATGTGCGAACAGCAATTAGAGCCATGAAGACACAGCCAACACTGGGAAGACACTGCATTTCATACTTATTAGAACAAACTAGCCAAATATTTAGCTGCAGCCATTTTGTTTAATTGTGAGAGCAAACAATCTCCTTCAGCAGCAGATGTCAGTGCAATTCTCTACGTTTCAGCTAGGTTGAGCCTCTCCCCTTTCTGGAATGTCATTTTTATTCTAATAACAGAAGTGTGTATTTGCTGTGTGAGAATGGGCCTTTGCCTTCTTGCCAATTCTGACTTTAGTAGGTGGAAATAAAATGTAGAACTACACAAAACAATAAAATAATAAAATTGTTAGCGCATCTGGAAAGATGGATTTGATAAAAGCTGCAATGCTAAGAGATCCACCATGTGACTTTTAATGTCAAGCATAGTTTGGATACCTCATTTAAACAAATACTATAGTGTCAACTGGACTCAGAACAGTTATTTCCATAATGACAGAGGTTTCTCTTCAAAATCAAGGTTGTTCTGCTTCATGAAACTTATGTCATGGATTAGTGATCTAATCCAAGTAATAATTCAAAAAATAAGGTCAGTTTAGTCTAATTTACTTCAGGGGAAGGCAATGCAAACATTGAACAGTTTGTACTTTTACAAAACTTCAGTATCTTCCAATGAGGGACAGTGTATAAAATGAACACTGTTCTATATTGTGTAGCAAAGAAAAACAGGCATAGACCTACAGCAATGTACCTACAGCAAAAGGGAATTTTACCTGATGCCAAAATATACTTGCTTTTGTACATTTATAAAAGATGGGATTAGCTGAGGAGGAATTTCCTTAATCATGCATGCACTTTGGTTTCAACTTTGAATTTCATGGTTTGAAAAGCTTGACAAGGGGAAAGAAAACACCCTTTAATTTCATCTTGGTCTCTTCGACCTTAGCCTTTCAGAAAATACAGTTATGGCATAAAGTAAAAGGATCATTGTAGAGGAAACTAGTTGCTCATTTTCAACATACACTGCAGACTAAATAGACTTTATGGCGTCATTACAATAGTCTTGAGATGGAAAAATAGGGTTTATTCTTTAGAGGCCAAAGAAGAATGGCATTGTTCAACTTTATTGTTTGGGCAAACAGGTATTTTAGATCAGCGGTCCCCAACATTTTTGGGACCACGGACCGGCTGAGCCTCTGAGGAAGGTGGGGCACCCCCCAAAGCTTGCACCCTTGGGCGCATGCATGAAGCAGTTGGGGAGTATGTGTGTGCCCGCAGCGCCGGTATGAGTGCTCCCCCACCCCTTCACACATGTGCAGGTGCCCCTGCACGCCTGCCTCTTCACACTGGCACTCGGGTGCATGTGTGAAGGGGTGGGTGAGCGCTCACGCCAGCATGCTGTGGGGAGGGGAATGCATGCGGGGGGGAGGTCTGCCCCCGCAGCCTGGTCTGTCTCAGGCCACAGACTGGCACTGGGCCGCGGACTGGGGGTTGATGAACTCTGTTTTAGAGGATGTGCCCAGGTAGGAAATAAAGATTTAGCTTACTATGTTTTGCTTTTTCTGAATTACACCTCAGCACCCAGCGATAGCTAGAAAATCCTAAAGTAGCATCTGAAGGGAGCTTGCCACAGTTAATAATAACACATCCAGGTCTGGCTTTTATAACAAGTTATATATGAGTCTGTTTTTGGATACTTATATTGTTTCAGAGTCAATCAGGCAGACTTGGGCTTACTAGTGAGAGATTGTTAACAACTGTAATTTACTAGAGACTGTAACTTACTGTTTACAAGTACAATTCAGGTATAATTCCAAGTATAATTCAATACGCTGGGTCGACCTTTGAAATGATCATCATTCTGGGCACAGGAGAGAGAATGCGCTTAGGTGCTGAGGATGTCATTCGAAGTCAGGTTGTCAACACACACAGCTGACTAGGGAAGAGAGCCCTACTTGGCAGGACTCCGGGTTGTGCAGATTCATCACATGCAAGAGCTTCCCTATGCCTTTGTTATTCTGGTTACCAGACATTTGGTTTGTTACATTGATTACTGTATAGGTATTTTGGCAAAGAAAAACACAAAAATAGGATGGTGACCTTTTATGGTTGAAGGTTGTTTTCTGGAGGCTTGAATGATTTAACTACTCTTTTTTGGTTGTATTGCAGAAAAATAGTGATGTGCTTTTATTCTGCTACAGTGGGGTCTCGACTTACGAACAACCCTACTTGCGAACAATTCAACTTACGAACCCGCCCTATAGGGGCATACGAACTTCCCTCGAGTTAGGAACAGGAAAAAAATTGCCCCCTCCCTCCCCTTAGAGACTTCTGGAGGGGAAAAAAAGGTCAGAAACTTAAAAATAAATAAAAGAAAGTCACTTACCAGGCCTTGGTAGCCCCCAAACAGCAGGAAAAAGAGCAGGAAACAGCTAAAAGCCGACACCCAGAAGGGAGCCTGGCAGCCATTTTGTGATTTTCCCCTGTTCCTGCACCCTCCTCTCCCCGCCTATCAGCTGATCGGCTGGCTCTGAAGAGGCTTGGGGAGACTTGCTCAGCACCTAAAAAGCCTGCCTGTGTGTCTTTGTGCTGAAAAAATCAGCACAACATGCTTTAAAACATTTTAAACTGGCTTCGTTGAAAAAAAAGATTTCAAAAGTGCTTTCAAACTGTTCCCTGCCTAAGGAAAAAAAAAGAAAGAAAAAATATCCCCCCTCTAGTGGTAGAAGGCGGAATAGCAGGTTCCCATTAGTTTCTATGGACGGAAAAGATCAGATACAGATTAAATGGTTTTCAATGTATTCCTATGGGAAACGCAGATTCGACCTACGAACTTTTCGACTTACAAACTGCCTTCCAATATGGATTAAGTTCGTAAATTGAGACCCCACTGTATGACATTGTCTTTTAATGATATTTCTTGCTATGAATTTATTCCCTTTAAAATTTTATAAGACTTGGAATATTATCTGTCATAAATGTGTTTACATATCGTATGTGTTTTGTAAATTAATAGGTTATTTCCTCATTGACTGTTCAGACTTGGTATTCCGGCATGTAAATTGCTTGGATTGGATGTATTGACAGGCTGGCATTAAATTCTGAAACATGACATGACTGCAGGCAGCCATTTCTCATTGCTTCACAAGTTGTCTAAGTCAGTGTTATCCCTTACCAGTCTGTATAGCATGTAACAAAGAGTAGCCAAACCACATGTACCTTACCCTGCTCCTTCCATGCTACTTTTAACTTCTTAATTTATCAGTCTGTGAAATTCAGGCATCCCCTCCTCATTGTCTTTTCTTTGCTGGGATTCCATGTTTTAAGTCCTAAGAGGAAACCTGTATTACTGATTTCCACAGAATACTATACATAATTAAGTTTTAGTGTGTGTAGTGATATTTTGGCTGAAATCTTCTTCTGCAGCACCTGGCATGCAAATGGAATAATGTCATCAGCAGTGGCAAATCACCACTGACTGAAGACAAATTCGGGATGCACATGACTTTATACAGTGCAATGAATGCTGCTGCTGCTGCCATCCTTGTTGCATTGATAAAAATGTGCAATTTTAACCTATTCCCCTTGTTTTCAGTGTGTAAGACACAGCAGCCTTCTCGAAGTGCAGACCTGGCAGCTCTGTATATTCACCATACTCCTCTAACTCCAAATCCATGGTGAATTTTTCTCAACATTTTTCTGAGAAATGTAAAGCTGGTTTTAAATAAACAAACCAACTTTTAATAGGCTGAATACTTCATAAAACTCCCATTTATTAAGTGACTGACATTTATTATGTAATAACAAGCAATGGCATGACTGTATGATAGTTTCTTCATATTCAGGATTTTCAAGTATAATACCATTTTCACAGAAAGTACTTCTTACAAAAATGTATTTTAAAAAACAAGTCAATATCTGGAGTAAACTGAGGTTTAAGACTGCTCCAGATGGTACTTTGGAAGGTAATATGATCAAAGCCACTTCTGCTAGATCCAGAATATTTGATTAGTTTTTTCAGTGTAGTCAGTCCCTCTTTTCACATCCACAAAAACATGCCTTGGCTGTTACAGAAAAAAACACTTCCACTGGTCTTCAAAAAAGGACACAATAAAAATTTAATTTAAACATATTATTTAAAAAAGTCCAATTATTTCTTAAAAACACTAGATCTTACATCCAAATGATTTCCGGTTCATCCATGATTCTACATTAAAGTGCTAGACATCATTTACCTCCCCCAACACAATAGGACACTGTCCCAAAATGTACAAAATAATTACACCAGAACATCCAATTTCAAAGGAATTATTAAGCATGCATTTTACAAGGTGTGAAACAACTAGAGTCTGTGAAGAGTGTCTCTATAACTGTAACTTTTTTTCTCCTTCTCTTGCTCCTCAAAATATATTTGGTCACTTGATATTATGTTGGAAGAGCTAACACTTAGTTCTGTTATATGCAATGTCATGAAATTCATTCATTTAATTTTCTTTCTTTGGGATAAAAAACCTCTTCATATCAATCCCAACAGTGCTTTTGAATCACTCAATTCAACTTAAAACCTAGGAAGGCTCAGAAAAAAAAATTCAGAGAGATTACTGTTATTGGATTGAATTTAAACATTTATCTTTTTTCTTATTTCATCTTTAGGCGAAAAGCAATGATTAGTGAGACTTGTTATGTGCCATCAAGTCGAAACCAACTTATAGCAACCCTAAAGAGGATTTTCAAGGTAAGTGAGGTATTTAAGGAATGGTTTTACCAGTTCTAAACCCCACCCCCAGACGTGAGTTTCCATGGCCATGCCAGAATTCAACCCAGTCTCCTGAGTCCTAGTCCTTCACTCCTGCACATCTGAAGTGTTCTTAAAACTAGCCCCTTTACATGCATTTTTTACCATGACATTTAATTGGGAATTTGTTCACCCATGGAACAACTGCAAAGTCAGAAAGCTGAGAGGACACCCCTATGCATATGATATCTGACACAACTTTCAAAATTTAACTTTTCCAATCAAATCATAATCAGTAAAATTGCTTCAATATTTATAATGTGTCAAGAAACTTTATAGAACTCTTCATAGTGGATAGATGTCTAAGCCTTTGAACAACAAATGCTATAATTCTACACAAGTTACAATATTCATTTGCAATTAAATGATTTTGTGCATAAGAAGGCATGAGATCAGGCTGTACTAGAAGTGAATCAAGACAAAGATGCGTTCAGTTCTATCTTTGACACCATTTAGCTATCTTTGATAAAAAATACATTATAGTTGTTATTAAGAGGGCTTAATCCCAGACCCCTGATACTACTTTAGTGTAAGTGGTGTTTATGTCAGCATCAGTATTCAGCAAGTCCTTAAGTTATAAAGCAGTCTTCTATATATCATATACTCTTTTCTCTTGTGAGTATTGTTGCCTCAGAGCCCCATATGAAAAATGTAAGTCAAATGAACACATTAATCCAGTAAGGAAATACAGTGGTACCTCGCTTAGTGACGTTAATCCGTTCCGGAAAAAACATTGCTAAGGGATTTCATCGCTAATTGAAATTAAAAAGCCCACAGAAACGCATTGAAACGTGATTAATGCGTTCCTATGGGCTAAAAACTCATCTTTAAGCGAAGATCCTCCATAGGGGCGGCCATTTTCGGTACCTCTAAAGCGAGGAAAAACAGCGGGTGGCCATTTTGTTTTCCCAGCGGGCATTTTGAAACTGCCGATCAGCTGTTAAAAAAGGGTCGCTTTGCCATGATCTCTTCCCCGCGATCATCAAAGCGGAAAAAAACCCATAGGGACCATCACTTTTGTGATTGCAAAAACTCCGTTGCTAAGTGATTTCGTCGCTCAACGGAGTGATCGCTATGCGAGGCACCACTGTAAACTGTTTTGATGATGTACAGGAGCTTATGATGAAGACACGCCCCAACTATGGTCTACAGCAGCAATACAGCCACAAAATGTGGTGATTGTACCCTCAAGCAGGTACCCTTCAAACATCTTAGTGTATGTATCACACTTATTGGTACTTCAGCTTTCTTGTTCCGAACAGTCTAACTTTCTTTATTCAGTTGCATGAAACAAAAACCAATGTGTAAAGCTGAGAAGGCAGCCATGCTATTTTGTTGCAGCAGAAAGTTTACTGGTATTTTAAGACTAACACTTTTATTTGAGATACGTTTTCATGGGCTGGAATCTATGAAGGCATATACCAAATAAAACTTGTGAATCTTTAAGATGCTAGTAGACTCATTTGCTTTCACTGTGAAAAGGTATGAAAAGGTACTCATGTATGAAGTGGAAACAACTTCTAATTTATTTTCTGATGTCTTACATCACATACTGGCAAATATGACTAAAAAACTGTGCCCCTTATAGAAGCTACCCTGTTAACCTAATTTGAGTTACCTTAATGGACTCTCTGTGGTGAAACTTATATGTTTGTGTGCCGGCATCTGAGATCACTAGACATTTGGTACATTCTGACTGGATTAACCCCCTTGTATTTGCAGAGATGCATGTTTCCTCTCTCAAGTATTCCCTTTGACTAAAAGTGAAAGATAGGAATTAATGAATTTCCTTGCTTTCTAAATAAAGACCAGCATCTTTCTGTCCTATACTGGGAGCCTGAAATTGGGTAAACAAAAATATATCTCCTCCAAACAGGGCTAATTGTGCATGGCACAGAACTCTTGTACATTTCACACCTCACTTCACTCTTGTCCAGCAAGGCACTAGGAAATTGTTCAAGTTTCGGCATCTGCTGTACATTTGCATTTTAAAAGGCACTTCTTTATTTTAATGATGCTGATTATTTTGCATTATATCCCAGAGGAGTGTGCTTGAACATAAAAGTTTTCTGAAGCAGACAGGTACATTCCCTCTAACTAAGATGAAAAGAAAAATTCCTGTTCATACATCTCAGCCACATTATTTCAAATATTAAAAACTGAGTTGAGATACCATATCTGAGTCACAGCTTTCTGTGCTGGGAGCTCTGATATGTAAACTGTTTGCTATGAAGAATCACATTTCAAGTAGCAGTGATGTCCAAGAATCCAATATAACTGCTCCTGATTGCAAAAACCATAAGAGCTGTTGTACAAGTTAGCAATGCACATACCATTATTCTTTAAAAACCCAATACTAGCAGTCTGATACTGTCAGACAGAGTGATTAAGAATCTTAGTTACAAATACTAACAATACTGGAGGCAATATTTATTTCTACTTCTGTTAACTAGTGATTTTTCCAGAGGGTGCACCATCATGCATGCAAGTCTTGTTTTATTTACAAATTTATGGACGGGAAAATTTAAATATAAATCAGGGATGTGAAACAGTCCTCTAACCCACTCTATCCTCAAATAAAGGCAGAAAGAAAGGTGCTCAGTCCACCCTGTGCCTTTCTGGTGACACTACGTCTTAATTTCTGTTGAGGTCTGTGATGGTATTTGTGCATTTCCATATCTCTGTGGAAAAACTCAATTCCCCAAAATGGGGAAAAGAAACAAGATTATGACATAGGGTGAAGACTGCACAGTGTCAGTGGTCTGGAGGATGTGGAAGACAGGATTTTATTTTTGTCCACAGGTGATTGTACCAATTGTACAAAGGCCAGTTGTCAGTGGAACTGTACCACCATAGCTAAGAAAATAGGCAGAGGAAATGGAGAGACAAACCCTGGCATGCTAATTCTGACCTAACTGATCAAAGCCCCTACAAGAGGAGTGCAGGTATTCATCCATACACACACTCAATCTTAATGTTAAAGTGTCTGGTAAATTAACTAAACTAGATGAGAAGAAAGACAATTCCATAATCTGAATCTTAACTTGCTATGACAGTGCAAGTATCTCACTTTGTCATACACCTATGCAAAATGCCTGGCATTGTGGGTACAAGGAGAAGAATAGTCAGTGGTGACTAAATTTTCCCCAGGGCTTCAGCAGTTGAATGTCCATGTGAGATCCCAGGCTTTACTGGGGTCTTCAGCTGTCATTCACTTTCTCTGTTGCTAGCAGCTCAGATTCCTCCATTTATATTTTCCAGTTCTAACTGCTGAATGTCTTTGGTTAAAAACCATTTAAACTTGACCCATAGCAGATGGATCATGATGTTTCTTTATCATGACCCCTATGTATTTACACTGATGGGTCTACAGCTGCAAAGAGTGACTTATTTCAAAATTCTGAGACATGAAGTATCCAAATAGCTTTCAGCAAGTCACTATTTCATCTCATTCCTAGCACGGCACTAATATTGGCTCAGTCTGCAAGACAATTGTGTACCTAAAACATGTAACACTGAAGCATTATGTAAATGCTGAATCATCTGTTATCTTGGAAACAAAGTAATCAAGCCAAAATTGTGCTGCACAAGCATTAATACTATGAAATGGATTCTTGGCTTCAACTGTTTAAAATCTGCTGTAACATTCAAATGTTGACTTTTCTGCTACATTTGATACTTCCAGCTCTGTAACCACATTCTAAGAAAAATTGTTGGGGAACTGAAACCTGAATATGGTTTGGAATTATCTATTTAATAATTTAATAGATACAAGAAAGGAAAAGTTATTTAAAATGTTAGGCTATACAACAAATGTGGACATTACTCCAGTGCTTCCCAGGATATCACAGAGAATAACTGTGTACATCTTCAACAGTGTATTCTCCCCTTCTTCAAGTAATTTTTTAAACCCTATTTAATATTTCATGTACCCTCCACAGAAGTATTTGATGGCAAAAATAGTTAAGTTTATGATCTCTCATCTACTACAATAGTGCCTTGACTTATGAATGTCCTGACATAAAACCATTTTGAGTTGCTACCAGCTCTGGCTGCAAAATTTTGCTTCGACTTGCGACTGGAACTTCGAATTGCAAACAAAAGAGGCAGGGAAAAAAGGTGAAGAGTTCAAATTAAAGGACTAACCATTGGTCAGCAAACAGCTTCTTTGTAGCTCTTTTGCCCCAACAGTTAGTGTGTGCACGTTTGCAAAGAGACTTTGTACTGCCTGGTGCTGCTTTCTGCTTCTGGGTGAGTACATTTACAGGATTTTGCAGGGTGGGTTTGGGTTGGGGGAGATATGTTTCTGTGCTGTGATTATTATTAATTTTTTTGGTGTGTTTTTTCCCAGCCCCATTGCGTTCCAATGGGGCTGGCTGTATGTGTGTGTGTGGTTTTTTGATTTTTTCCCCCAGCCCCATTGCATTCTGATGGGGCTGGCTGTGTGTCTCTGTGTGTGTTTCCTCCATCGTGTTCCAATAGGGCTGGCTGTGTGGGGGTGGGGTTTGTGGGTTTTGGAGATTATTTTTCAGCCCCATCATGTTTCGATGGGGCTTGGAGTGGTTTTTTTGGGTGATTATTTTTTTTGTCTGGAATGGATTAATCGTGTTCCAATGCATTCCTATGGGAAATGGTGCTTTGACTTACAACCATTTTGAGTTACAGTTATAGCACTGTATATCAAGAGAAAAGAGCCCTGTGTGTAATGACAAATAAATAAGTGTGGTAATCATTACTACTAGACAGAAGATGAGACTAAATTGACAAAAGGAGGATGCGCAGCCCCATATTCATCCACATATTTTAGATCAGACTCTGAAAGGATTAAGAAATAAATTGTGATAGAAAACATTACTTATCGTATTTTACCGTGTATAAAACAACACTTTCCCCTAAAATAGAGGAAAAATTGAGTGTTGCTTTATACACAGAAGGAAACAGTTGCACGCTCTCTCAGGCGCCTCTTGCTGCTGCTGCTGCTACCCAATTGCCTCTTCCAGAGCTCACGACTTGTCCCCTCTGGTGGCCCTGAGGCAGCAGCAGCAGGAGGCAGAGGCGAAGGAGCATTCTCATGGGCTTGAGCGCCTCTTCTGTTGCCTTCCCCACCTACCGGATCACCACCTCTATTGAGACTGACAGGCTCAGCTCACATCACCGCCTTGTCCCCTCCGGTGGTGGAGGTAGAAGGAGGCAGAGGCAGAGGCAAACAAGCATTTGTGCACACTCGGGTGCGCCTTCCTGCTGCCGCCACCAGATCACCTCCCACGATCTCCTTAGGGCAGGGGACAAGGCAGTGATGTGAGCTGGAGATGAGCCCCGGCAGTCGCACTGGAGGAGCTAATCGGTTGGGCAACAGAGACAGCAGCAGCAGGAGGTGGAAGTGGAGGAGCAGTTGCCCATTAACTGCTCCTCCACCTCCATCAAAAGTCAAAATTAGAGGGCATTTTATACATTGGGGGTTCGTATATATGGTAAAATACAGTAAATCACAAAGAAGAATAACATCTATGTACCTACATTTTTCAGGACAGATTTATGAGGCAGAAAACTAGAATCTGCTTGTAGACATTTTTTGAAAAATCCATATAGATTCCATATTTCTGTTTGATCTTTTTAAATGGAAACTCCTCCATGGACAGTTTAATTGACAGCCAGTTCATCTGTGTCAGTAGACAGCAGCATCTCCTCTTGGCTTTTCACAGAGGCATGTATGGAAATAGGCTTTATAGATTATCCTTGAAAGGATATGTAAAAAGAAAGGCAATTGTGTTGGTCCATGAAAACAAAACAAAACCAAAATCCAGAGACACCCAATACCTTTATAAGCACCAATGGAAAATCTGCAACTATGTGCAAGTTTTGAAGTCTGAGGACTTCTGTCAGGCTAGATAATGTAAAGTTTCCTTCCACAGGAAAAAATATTGCTAGAAACTGCTGTTGGAAGTAATAAGATTGTGGTTAATCAAATAGGGTCTTTGATTTAATTTATCAATGGTAAATGTAGCCATTAAATATTTATACCTGATCTGGTTAGCAGTCCACTTTCCTGGATGCATAGTGAACTGAAAACATGGGATGTTAAATTTCTCAGTTCTTCTTTCATTTTTTTAAAACCTCAGGAGTTGGCATACTATGTTACCAATAAGTCTATGAAATAAGGAACTGAACCTTTCCAGTTTAAGAAAACGATTGCCCACAAATGTTCAAAGTGTTGAAAGAACTAGTAATGGAGAAAGAGCATAATCAGAAGCATTAATATGGGCAAAGAAATCTTTATATCCTGCATAGTCCCTGATTTCTCCCATACTGTGTGGTCAATGAAAAGTATCTGCATGTGGAGTATTTCCTGTAGAATAAGTAACCAAATCTGTGCATGTACCAAGGTTTTGCATGTCCAATGAAAAGTTATCGGATAACCAGTAAAAGACTAGTGAGGTAGAACTGGAAAAACAAAATAGCACCTGTTTGCTACCAGATTGGGTACCAAATTCAGTAAAGTGCTTAGGTTCATACTGATGGGGAAGGTTATGAGCATTACTCTACAATTTTAAACATGGTCATTCACACATTCACCAGGAATTAAATTTTATGAGATGCTTTCTAGATTTCAGCCTTAATTCTTTTTGTGCAAGCTCAACAACTTGGTACCAAGAAACTAAATAGATTATCTGTGAGACACCGGATTTGCTTAACTGGTATATTATTTCCTTCTCTCACACATATGAATATATACATATATGTATATATTACTGAAATGATGGTAAAACAACAGTATGCAACTGAGCATCATGGGCCAGGTTCATCAAGCATTTGAAGGTGTAGATCATCAACTGAAGTAAACCTACAAATATTTGCAATACGGGAGGTTCAGATTATGTTCTCCACCATGAAACAATGTGAAAAAGAATAATTGTATTGTAGAGTACTGTACAATGGAATAGCATAACATTGCCCTGGATTCTAATGTTGCAGTCTTTTGAAAATGGAACAATTATTGTAGCAGCAGGGTTTCAGAGCTGTATAAATTAGCCTCTCTAGTTTGTAACAGGCTGGCAGCAGGATACATGAATCTGAAACTGCAGTTGCTCATAACAGAAAATATTTTATGAAAGAGGGAAAAAACACAAGAAATTTGTGCTATTTGGCCTCTAGGCAAACTGAATTAAAATGACAAATAAGATGAGATTTAAAGTCAAGAGGTTGAAACTGATCTTATTTGTGTACAGGATTATATACAGTCATCCCCATCACATTTTTAAATGTTCTGTCTATGCAGAAGTCATTATTCATTAACCACTTATTAATGCTTGCATGAAACTAAATGGGCAGATTACACACACACACACACACACACACACACACACAGACACATACATATATACAGTGGTGCCTCGCTTAGCGAGGTTAATCCGTTCCGGATTAACCCTCGCTCAGCGAATCCATCGTTAAGTGAAATAAAAAAGCCCATAGGAACGTATTAAAACTGATTTAATACGTTCCTATGGACTTAAAACTCACCGTTCTGCGAGTTTCCTCCATTGCGGCAGCCATTTTGGATGCCTCGTTAGCGAGGCAAAACAGCGGTCGCCATTTTGTTTTAGCGGCGGCCATTTTGGAACCGCCGATCAGCTGTTCGCTATGCTTTGATCGCGTCCGTGCGATCATCGCATAGCGAAAAAAACCCATAGGGGCCATCGCTGAGCGAACGCTCCAGCGATGGCCCGGGACCCCTCGTTGTGCGGTTTCTTCGCATAGCGAAGCGTTCGCTATGCGAGGCACCACTGTATATATATATGTATATATATATGTATCATCTGCCCATTTAGTTTCATATATATATATAAAGTGATAGAAAAGTTACAAATCGTGTATGGCCCCTGCTGAGAATGGCAGCTCTATACCACTCACTGAATTACTTATGTGCATGTGTCACTTATTCAAATAGTTTAATGTTTAATAATAACTTTTTAATAGTAAAGTTAATAATAACTTTTTAGAATATTCATTAGAAAACCTTTTCTGGAGATGCACTGCTTGTTTTAATTGATACCTAACAGAACTCGAATGTATGAGTCTGGAATAGCAAAATCAAATTATATACATTTACATTCATTTAAAATTTTGGTTTTATTCAGCTATGCCCATCAGTACGATGGACACTTTGCAGCATAAATTTCCCCACCCCACTGGGATCATATGCCACTTGATATATATTATGTTATATTTAAATTGTAAAATAGTAATTTAAAACGAATTGTCAGATATGTTTAGGAATTGCTGGAAGAAAAGAGGAAATGTTAGTGAAAAAGGTTCCCTATGGAAAAAAAGCAAGGAGTTCTATGGAAAAGAGATACATCCCTTGGCCATTAGGTGAGGCAGACAATTGAAGGCAGCCTACCTGCACCTACTCCTGATGCTTACTGCATGAAAAGAGGGGTAAAGACACTGTAAAACCAGAATAAAAGGCAGTGTAATGAGCTAGTGTCAACTATGCCCTTAATCATTTAGACTGAGATATAATATACTTTTGATAGTAGTCTAGCTCCACATTTTGACATTCAGACAATGTATTGCAGCATTCATGACACCCTATGAAAAAAAGTGGTAGTTTAATATGTGACTTTAATAGCACAGTTCCATAATACTATGGAAGGACACCATTCTGCCTCTGAAAATCAGAATTCAAGATCTGTCAACAGCAATGCAAACTTCTAGTATACTTACTAATTGGTTTCAGTTATCCAAATCACAAAATGCAGCATCATTAAAATAGAGACCATCCTGATAGTCACACCCTCTCCTGAGATACTCCCTTTTACCTTATTTTTATAAAAAATTATTCTTTTACAAAATGTGTCATTTTCCTGTAAAAACTATAATTGTAATATATACATACATACATACGTACATACATACACAGACAGTCTTTAAAGATCGAGGTTTTTGTTAAAATTTTCCAGGACTGTTGAATTTGTGTGTTCAAATATCCACTGCTGTGTTGGAGATGAGGGATTGCACATGTTCATGAAGATTTTTCGGTCACTTTCATTACAGTCCATGCAGCTGCCACTTATAGGGTGGTAAAGGGTCTTGTCCTGGGAAATGAGCATTAGTAAACAGTTTGTGAAACTGGAGAATGTACAAGGGTATCTGTAACGTAATTCTAAGGAAACAAGTACCTACCATTTCATAATTTATTGACGAACAGCAGTTCTTATTTTATGTTATGTTCTGTTAAGTTGGATCTGATTTACAATGACTCTAACAGGGCTTACAAGGTAAGTGAGATATTTAAGAAGTTGTTTTACCAGTTCCACACCCCAATGACCTTCCATGGCTTAGCAGGGATCCAGACACAGGCCTTTGGAGTCCTGCTCTGTAACTCTATCCACTACACCACATTGGATATCCTAGTTTTTATATCCATCTCATGAGAAGAAAAGAGTCCTTGGAAAAAACCTTGATGTTAGGAAGGTGTGATGGCAAGAGGAGAAGGGGACGACCGAGGATGAGATGGCTGGACAGTGTCTGCGAAGCAACCAACATGAACCTGACACAACTCCGGGAGGCAGTAGAAGACAGGAGGGCCTGGCGTGCTCTGGTCCATGAGGTCACGAAGAGTCGGACACGACTAAACGACTAAACACAGTTTTTATATAGGAAGCAGCATTCTTGTGTGCTGCATGCTTTACCAATTCTGATCATGTATATTGTTTATTGATTTTGATTTACTGGTTTGAATAAGGTTTAAGTAAACAAGTCTCCACAACTGAGTTATAAAAGACCATTTTATGAGGCAAAGAAAGCCCCTTCCACACATCCAAACCTAGTGTATTACTCTCCTAGACCTCATCTGAAACCATATTTCATGGAAGAAAGATTGTTTTCTTGCTATTATCTTGTTAATCCTTCCATATTTCTGAAATATATACTGAAATGTCTCACATATTCCATTATGTTCATGGTATTATAGGGTGGAACTCAATGATCAGACGTGGGCCTAGAGATTTCCTTGGAAAGATGTCTTGTTCCAGCTGGTAAGATATTCCATCCCCTTCTATCTTGTTTGTTCTACTGCACATTGTTTATGTTTGGCTGCCATTTAATATTCTTGATTTTAAGTATTTTTGTCATCTGTATAAATAGCATCCCATACCTTTATTCCTGGGATGCTACATGGATGGCCACCCCCACCCCCCACCCAAAACACAACTAACCCTTAAAATGATAACTATTAAATGACAGTCAAGTATAAAATTGTGTGGTCGAATATAGAGTCCTGAGGCAGAAGGCTGGACTGTGTTACCTTTATTGCCATAACTAAGTGGTGCACCGTATAGAGTGATGGACTAGGACTCTGGAAACTTGAATTTGAATCCTTGCCTGGCCATGGAAATTCACTGGGAGTGGGTGATTGGAAGTGCTAAAATCACTCCTCAAATATCTCACTTTGCGATTTTTCCCCATAGGCACCATTTTCCCCCAGCTGAGTGGCGGGAGCTTTGAAGCCCCGCCACTCAGCTGGGGGAAAATGTCGGCAGTGGGCTGCGGCCTCGGAAGGACCCCGAAGCCACCGTCCCCTGCCGACAATTCCCTTCCGAGCTCTCAAAGGGCCCCCTCCGATATTGGAGAAAGCCCTTTGAGAGCTCGGAAGGCTCTCAGCGGCGGTGGGGGAAGGGTACCGGGGTGTCGAAGACTTCCAGGCCTTTGCCTGGAAGCCTTGCGGACACCCCCCCACCCTGTCCCTGCCGCCGGCAGCCTCCCCATGCCGCCTACCCCGGCCGTTCTCGGACGCCTGGAAGTCCGAGAACGGCTGGGGAAAGTGGCGCGGGGAGGCTTCAAGCATCGGGGACAGGGTGGGGGTGGATCGGGAAGCTTGAAGCCTACCCGCGCCGCTTACCCAGGCCGTTCTCGGACTTCCAGAAGACCGAGAACGGCCTGGGTAAGCGGCGCAGGTAGGCTTCAAGCCTTCCCGATCCACCCCCACCCTGTCCCCGATGCCGGTAGCCTCCCCGCGCCTCCTACCCCGGCCGTTCTCGGACGCCTGGAAGACCGAGAATGGCCTGGGTAAGCAGCGCGGGGAGGCTTCAAGCTTCCCGATTCACCCCCCAGCCTGTCCCCGCCGCTTAAAGCCTCCTTGCGCTGCCTAGCCCGGTCGTTCTCGGACACGGCCTGGGTAGGCGGAGCGGGGAGGCTACCGGCATCGGAGACAGGCTGGGGGGTGGACCGGGGAGCTTGAAGCCTCTCCGCGCCGCCTACCCCGGCCGTTCTCGGTCCGGGAACGGCCTGGGTAAGCAGCGCGGGGAGGCTTCAAGCTTCCCGATTCACCCCCCAGCCTGTCTCCGATGCCGGTAGCCTCCCCGCACCGCCTACCCAGGCCGTTCTCGGACACCTAGGTGTCCGAGAACGGCCAGGCTAGGCAGCGCAAGGAGGCTTTAAGCGGCAGGGACAGGCTGGCGGGTGAATCGGGAAGCTTGAAGCCTCCCCGCGCTGCTTACCCAGGCCATTCCCGGACTTCTGGAAGTCCGAGAACGGCCGGGGTAGGCGGCGTGGAGAGGCGTCAAGCTCCCCGGTCCACCCCCCAGCCTGTCTCTGATGCCGGTAGCCTCCCCGCGCCGCCTACCCAGGCCGTTCTCGGACACCTAGGTGTCCGAGAACGGCCGGGCTAGGCAGCGCAAGGAGGCTTTAAGCGGCGGGGACAGGCTGGGGGGTGGATCGGGAAGCTTGAAGCCTCCCCGCGCTGCTTACCCAGGCCATTCCCGGACTTCTGGAAGTCCGAGAACGGCTGGGGTAGGCGGCGCGGAGAGGCTTCAAGCTCCCCGGTCCACCCTTCAGCCTGTCTCCGATGCCGGTAGCCTCCCCGCGCCGCCTACCCAGGCCGTTCTCGGACACCTAGGTGTCCGAGAACGGCCAGGCTAGGCAGCGCAAGGAGGCTTTAAGCGGCGGGGACAGGCTGGGGGGTGAATCGGGAAGCTTGAAGCCTCCCCGCGCTGCTTACCCAGGCCGTTCTCGGTCTTCCAGGCGTCCGAGAACGGCCGGGGTAGGCGGCGCGGAGAGGCTTCAAGCTTCCCGGTCCACCCCCCAGCCTGTCTCCGATGCCAGTAGCCTCCCCGCGCCGCCTACCCAGGCCGTTCTCGGACACCTAGGTGTCCGAGAACGGCCAGGCTAGGCAGCGCAAGGAGGCTTTAAGCGGAGGGGACAGCCTGCGGGGTGGATCGGGAAGCTTGAAGCCTCCCCGCGCTGCTTACCCAGGCCGTTTTCGGACTTCTGGAAGTCCGAGAACGGCCAGGGTAGGCGGCGCGGAGAGGCTTCAAGCTTCCCGGTCCACCCCCCAGCCTGTCTCCGATGCCGGTAGCCTCCCCGCGCTGCCTACCCAGGCCGTTCTCGGACACCTAGGTGTCCGAGAACGGCCAGGCTAGGCAGCGCAAGGAGGCTTTAAGCGGCGGGGACAGGCTGGGCTGTGGATTGGGAAGCTTGAAGCCTCCCCGCGCCGCTTACCCAGGCCGTTTTCGGACTTCTGGAAGTCCGAGAACGGCCGGGGTAGGCGGCGCGGAGAGGCTTCAAGCTCCCCGGTCCACCCCCCAGCCTGTCTCCGCCGCTTAAAGGGTAACCGGCGGTTGGTGGGATCCAAGCCCGGGATGCCTGAAAGGCATCCCAATCCCACCACCCTCCCCCCGCAGCTTGGATCTGAGCCGCAGCGGCTACCCCAGCCATGGCCGGACTCTAGGGAGTCCAGCCATGGCTGAGGTAGCCGCCATGGGTCAGATCCAAGCCGCGGGGCGGAGGGAAGAAACCGGATAATCCGTTCCAATTGGAACGGATTAATCGGTTTTCAATGCATTCCTATGGGAAATGGTGCTTCACATAACGATGTTTTCACATAACGTTTTTTTTCTGGAACCAATTAACATCGTTATGCGAGGCACCACTGTAATAACACAGTTTCCTTCCACTGCATACAGAGGACCAAATAATAAAATAGTTCATCATGTCACAGATTATCATAATGACATGATGTCATACATGCACTTACTTTCCTGTACTTCCAGAGCTGATTTCCTTTCATTCCATGACAGTCAAAGAGGGTCACTGGGCTGCTGGGGGAAATGGCATCGAAGCAAAATTTCTTTGTATGCTGGGGGTCTCCTGGACGAATGTCTTCTCGCCAGCTGAATGTGAATACCTGCTGAGACAAACACCAGACTGAAAAAAGTGGTGAACATAAAAGATGTATATTTTTATATGTATTGGGATAATGTAACTGATGTAACAAACTGTACTGTCTCCTTAGAACAGACAAGAAATTGAGCTAGTATATTTTTTCACTGCTACTAGTTACAGATCATAGAAGTAGGCACATCAAGGTTTTTGCACACAAAATTACACTCTAGTGTGGTTATGACAGACAAGACAAATTTCCTTGTAATGGTAATTCTCTGAGTGGCCACCTGTGCTTTCCCACACAAGGGTTCAATGTAGGAAAATTTTTGAGCTGAGAAAGCTTTTGGCAAGAGCCCTGTCCCCCCACTCCAGCTGTGCATATTAAAGGGGCACAGACTCACTGTTCCCACTTAATTCCTGTGCATAGCAACTGCATGGAGAAACGAAGTGAAAAAACAGGTATGGACAGTGCATTGACAAGAGGGATAGAACATGAATTGCATGAATGCACAAAAGGCCAGTCACAGAACCATAACAGGGATCATGCTGCTGATAGAATGTTTCACAATTTGTAATCATTTTTCCATTCTAGCAACAGATCTGGCAATTACAGTGGGGATCTCTGGACAACCACCTCACAGTGCTCATAGATTTTCAACTGGCAAGTGTAAATAGATTATGGCAAAAATTGTTATGATTTAGTGAATAACTTGGCAAATGAAATAAAAAAACTAAGGCAAACAAAAAACAATTTGTACTTTAATAAGTCCAGTGCATCCAGCAAGTTTGGAAAACTCAACAGTGGCCAGAGGATTGGAAAAGATCAGTCTACATCCCAATCCCAAAGAACATCAAAAAAACTAAGATCATGGCCACTGGTCCCATCACCTCCTGGGAAATAGAAGGGGAAGATATGGAGGCAGTGTCAAATTTTATCTTCCTGGGCTCCATGATCACTGCAGATGGAGACAGCAGCCCTGAAATTAAAAGACGCCTTCTTCTTGGGAGGAAAGCGATGACAAATCTTGACAGCATCTTGAAAAGCAGAGACATCACCTTGCCAACAAAAGTCCGAATAGTCAAAGCTATGGTTTTCCTGTCGTGATATATGGAAGTGAGAGCTGGACCATAAAGAAAGCTGACCGCCGAAGAATTGATGCCTTTGAATTGTGGTGCTGGAGGAGGCTCTTGAGAATCCCCTGGACTGCAAGGAGAACAAACCTATCAGTTCTAAAGGAAATCAACCCTGAGTGCTCACTGGAAGGACAGATCCTGAAGCTGAGGCTCCAGTACTTTGGCCATCTCATGAGAAGAAAAGAGTCCTTGGAAAAAACCTTGATGTTAGGAAGGTGTGATGGCAAGAGGAGAAGGGGACGACCGAGGATGAGATGGCTGGACAGTGTCTGCGAAGCAACCAACATGAACCTGACACAACTCCGGGAGGCAGTAGAAGACAGGAGGGCCTGGCGTGCTCTGGTCCATGGGGTCACGAAGAGTCGGACACGACTAAACGACTAAACACACACACACAAGTCCAGTGCATAATGATAACTGAGCATTACCGTATTTTTTGCTCCATAAGACGCACTTCCCCCCTCAAAAAATGTGGTGGTGGGGAAGTCTGTATGTCTTATGGAGTGAAGGCAGCAATTTCGTTCCCGCTGGCCCCATGGGGGAGCGTCGCAAGGGTCCTGGAAGGCTCACTTGGACCCTTGCGATACTCCCCCACCCCCCATGGGGCCAGCACGGGTGAAATTGCCAGCTTCTGGGAGTCTTTTGAGGCTTGGGAAGCTTCAGAAGACTCCCAGAAGCTGGCGATTTCACCCCCCTTGGCCCCGTGGGGCAGGTGAGGGGAGTGTCGCAAGGGTCCGAGTGAGCCTTCCAGGACCCTTGCGACACTCCCCCACCCCCGCGCGGGGCCGGGGGGGGGTGAAATCGCCAGCTTCTGGTAGTATTTTGAGGCTTGGGAAGCTTCAGAAGACTCCCAGAAGCTGGCTATTTTGCCCCCTCTGACCCCCGGGGGGGCAGGGTGAGTCTCCAAAGGGTCCTGGAACACACCCTAGGACCCTTTGGGGGCTCACCCTGCCCCTCTGCCGGGCCAGAGGAGGGGAAATTGCCAGCTTCTGGGACTCCTCTGAAGCTTCCCAAGCCTCAAGAGTCCCAGAAGGTGGTGATTTCACCCCCTCTGACCCCCGGGGGGGGGGGGGCTGGGGTGAGTCTCTAAAGGGTCCTAAGGTGTGTTCCAGGAAATACTCAACAGACAGATTAGAGACAACGAGGCAATTAAAGGACTTAAAATCAGAGGAGAAGAATTAAAGTTACAAGCGTATGCGGATGACATAGCGATAATACTAGAAAATCCTTTGGAAAATCTTGAAGGGTTACTGAAAGTCATAGAAGAATTCGGACAGGTCGCCGGATTTAAAGTAAATTATCAAAAAACAAAATTTATGACAAAAAACCTAAAGAAAGAAGATGTTGAAAAATTAACACGGAACTCCAACTTTGAGGCAGTGAAAAAAATTAAATACTTAGGAGTGGTCATCACCAAAAACCCAAGCAATTTAATGAAAGAAAATTATTTAGCAATACAGAAAGATTTTCAGAAAAATCTTGAGGAATGGAGCAAACTACAACTCTCATTTATGGGATCTTACCAAAACTTTTCTTCCTGTTCCAAAATCTCCCAATACTAATGAATTTTAAATATTTTAAGGAATTTGACAACTTAACATCAAATTTTCTCTGGAAATCTAAGAAGCCAAGAATAAAACTTAAATTGCTACAAGATCTGAAAGAAAGTGGGGGAGTGGGTCTACCGAATTGGTTATTATATTATAAGGTATGCGCTATGACTTGGATTAAAGAATGGATAACCTTAGAAAATCAAAGACTTATGAAACTGGAGGGACATGATATAAAAATGGGATGGCACATATATGTATGGTACGGGAGACATAAGGAACACTCACATTTTGGAGAACATATCCTTAGGAAGGCCTAGGGATAGTATGGCAAAAATTTCAAGCACAAACCTATAAGAAAATCCCATTGTGGGTGGCACCTATAGAAGAGTTCACATTAAAAGTCCTGAACCAGTAAGGAATTTTGACCACATATGAAAATCTGTTAACTAAAGAACAGAAGATTAAGGACAAACAAGAGCTTGAAAAAATTGGGTGTAACTTGTGATTGGTGGTCAATGGTTAAATTAGAATCAAGATACAGTGGTGCCTCGCACAGCGAGGTTAATCCGTCCCGGATTAACCCTCGCTGTGTGAAACATCGCTGAGCGGGACGGGAAAGTCCATTGGAACGCATTAAATATCGTTTAATGTGTTCCAAATCGGCTGAAAACTCACCGTTCAGCGATGCTTCTGGGGTCCGGCAGCCATTTTCGCGCCCTCCCCTCGCTGAACGAGGGCACGAAAATGGCTGCGATCAGCTGTTCCACGGCGTCAAAATGGCCGCTGGAACAGCCAAAAGGGCCGGGTGCAGCGTTTTCGCGCCCTTGGTAAGCAAGGGGAGAGCACGAAAACGCTGCGCGCAGCCATTTCGGCTGTTCCGGCAGCGTTTTCGCGCCCTCCACTTGCTTACCAAGGGCGCGAAAACGCTGCACCCGGCCCTTTCGGCTGTTCCGGTGGCCATTTTGAAGCCGCGGAACAGCTGATCGGTGGGTCGCAAAGCGAAGGTCGGTACGCGAACCGCTTACCGACCTTCGCTCTGCGATTTTCGCCCATTGGGGCCATCGGTGTGCGATCGCAGTAGCGATCGCAAAAGCGTCCTCGTAGAGCGAATTCATCGCTCTACGAGGCACTCGTTGTGCGAGGCACCACTGTATAAAAAAGATAGGACTGTGGGTTTCTTTGAGGGCAAAGTACAGGTGGATAGACTGTGGATATATACTGAGAAAAAATTAAAATGTATACATACTTACTAGAATATGATTTAGAGCAGGGGTGTCCAACATTTAACCTTCCCTGGGCCACATTAGAAGATGAAAATTTGGTTTGAGCCACACATACATTTGGTTTGGGCCGCATGGGGGGCAGCCCTAGCCATCCTCCGCAGCCCCACTCCAAGTGCACTTACCGGCAGCTGCGATCTCAGACAGCAGAGGCTGCCAGCTTTGACTCTGGCAGCTTTATGGGGCCAGGAGGGGGTCCACCTATTGACGGGGACAGTGCAATGCAGTCACACAGCCCCCCTGTCCCCTCCCCTCCCACTCCTTCCCTCTTTCCCTCTCCCCCCCCCCCCACCGTTGTGACGTGCCCTGGCCACATTCCGGCCGCAAGCGCCGGAAGTGTAACTTGAAACTTTGGAATTTCTTTAAAAATAATATATATATATATATATATATATATATATATATATATATATATATATATATATATATATATATATATATATATATATATATATATATATATATATATATATGCATGCCACCCACACTACCCAAAGGTCTCTGGGCGGCTTACAGCATTTATGAGCTGACCTGGGCCGCATGTGGCCCTCGGGCCGCAGGTTGGACAAGCCTGATTTAGAGGATGAGAGGGTGAAAGAGACAATGGTAAAATGGGCAAATTTTTTTGGATATAACATAGGTCTTGACGATTGGACTAAGATGTGGAAAGAAAGTTATAAGATGATCAAACCAGCAAATCTTAGAGAAAATATTCTCAAAATGTTTTATAGATGGCATTATACACCTGTAAGACTAGCAAAAATGCCAGAGAGTAACAGCAATATATGCTGGAAGTATAAAAAAAATGCAGGAAGTTATCATATGTGGTGGACATGCGAAAAAGTCAAAAATTATTGGACGCAGGTGTGGGAAATAGTGAAAAAAATTATTCAGCAGAAATCAGATATAAAGCCTGAAATGGCATTACTGAATGTTATGCCAGGAATTAATGATAAAAAAATGAAGCATTGTCTAATGCATATACTCACAGCAGCTAGATTACTCTGGGCCCTAAAATGGAAAAGCAAAGAAACTCCAACGAGAGAAGAATTGTTAAAGAAGCTATGGGACATAGAACTGGACACACTATCAGAAGCACTACAGGAACAACCAAGAGACTACGTAAAACAAAGCTGGGAACTAATATACTCTTGGGCCCAGAGAAAGACAGGAGCATAGGGCAAATTTTATCATATATGTATATCTATTCAGTACACACTGGAAACCAAACCGGGGAAAGTGGAGGGTTAATGAGGCTGGAGTCTCTGACTCCAAAGGGGGGAAGGTTTAGTTTAGTAGAGGAGCTAGTTTAGTTTTTTTAATTCTTTTTTGTTGTTTTTTGTTTTTTCTGTTTTTTGTATGTTGAATTTAAATAATAATAATAATTTAAAAAGCCTCTGATGGTAGCCAAAAGTTCCAAGTGATTTATATGGAGCGTCTGTTCTTGCTTTGACCGCAACCCATGGATCTTGTGGGAAAGGCAGTGGGCACCCCAGCCGGACGGGCCGGCTTTGGTGGTGACCTGGATGGTGGGCTGGCGGGGCAAGAAGGATCTGCCCATTCGCAGATTTGGAAGATGAGTCCACCATGCCAGCTGAGTGACTAGGTTGCGTGTGACTGGCAGTCTCTTGGTTGGAAGGTCTGACATGGGGTCGAATAGCGCGAGAAACCAGGATTGGAGCGGTCTCATTTTGAGTCTGGCGTGGAGAATCAGTGATGTGGCGGACGCCATGAGGCTGAAAAGGCACTGTGCACGATGGGCAGAAACCGTTCAATGAGTTCAAAAGAGCATAATCGAGTCCTTTATCTTTAGAAACCTTTCGTGAGGAAGAAAGGCTTTTGCGTGTAACAAGTCGATGTGGGCCCTGATGAAGACAGCCATCTGTTTGTGGTGGAGATGGGACTTCTGTATGTTTATATTGAGTCTGAGTCTTTGCAGGGTAAGGAGAGTGAAGTCTTGGGCGGCTATGGGGTCGTGGTATGACGCTGCAATGATCAGCCAGTCGTCGATATAGGGGTAAACAGCGATGCCATGGAGGCGCAGAAAGGCGGCAATAGGCGACATACATTTTGTGAAAGTTCTTTGAGCTGTAAAAAGTTCAAATGGCATGGAACAGTAATGGAAGACAGCATTGTTGAAGTGGAAACAGAGATATTTTTGATGGGAAGAATGTATGGAGACGTGGAAATAGGCGTCTTGTAAATCGATGATGATGAACCAATTGTTCTGTGAAAGCAAAGGAATAATTGTGTCCAATGTGAGCATCTGAAATTTACAGGGTCGAATGAAAGTGTTCAGGAGTCTTAGGTCCATAATAGGACGGAGTCCCTTGTCCTTCTTGGGGACAGTAAAATATTTGGAGTAAAACCCGTTGAGCCAATCATCCGATGGTACGGGAACAATGGCTTATTTGGAGAGCAGAGTGGCAACCTCATCCTGGAGGATAGGGGGAAAGGATGTAGGACAAACGAACCCCAAGGGGTGTAGGGATTGAAACTCAATTCTATAACCCTGGGAGATAATAGGACCCAGTGGTCAGTGGTAATAGTGCCCAAAAGGGTAAGTATGGTGCCAACCTGGTTTGGAACGAGGTTGGGGCATTCCCACAGGGAGGGAAGCATGAAGGAATAAAATCAGTATGGCTTACCCTTCCTTTGGTTCTTGGGAAGGGGTTGGCGTCAAAGTGTCGAACTGCGGGAACGAAAGGAAGGCAGAAGAGGCTGCAGGGTCAATGAAGACCTGTCTGATTGATGAGGGTGAAATTGCTTGTAAGGCTGGTATCATTGATACTGGTATTGAGAGTATGGTCGAGAATAGGGTTGAGTGAAGCGATAGTTGGACCTTGGATAGGTGGAGAATTGTTGTGAAGAATAAGACTTTGCTGTCTTGTGCATTTTATGAAAATTCTCCATGGTCTCGTCAGTTTTGTTATTGAACAGGCCAGTACCGTCGAAGGGTAAGTCTTCTATGCGGGACATAGTATCGTCAGATATAGTGGATGACCTAAGCCATGCATGGCGGCAAATAGATATAGATGACACCAAGGTCTTGGATGCAGCTTCTGCTGTGTGGTGTGCCACCAGTCTTTGGTGCTTAGCTAAGGTAATAGCTTCAGCATGGATGTCGATAAGATCAGATTTTACTGACTCAGGAGCGGTCTCAAGAAGAGGGAGAACCTTGTTCCAAAGGTAGTGTTGGTACGCTCCCATAGTAGGTTGATAGTTAATATTGCGAAGGAGGAAAGATTATAATGAATAAACTCGTCTGCTGAGGATATCTAACTTCCTGCCCTCTTTATTCATGGGGGTAGTTTTGGACTTGGTGGAACTTCAAGACTGGCTAGATTCCACTATTATGGAATTGGGGAGAGGATGTTTATTGAGAAAGCCGATGTCATCACTGTGAGAGTTATACAGGCTCTCAGTTCTGTGGGAGATTTGCATCATTGAGGGAGGTTTATCTCATGTGACTTTAATGAGTTGTAAGATGGATTTATTAAAAGAGAGACTGACTGGCGAGGTCTTTTCACGGAAGGTGTCATCAAAGACAGGCTCAGGCTCAGGAGGGAAGGGTTCCTCCACCTGAAGGTGAAGAGTGTGAGCCATCTTCGAAATGAAATGAGAGTAAGAGGAAAGATCCTCAGACAGGAAGGAGGGTTGGTTGTCCTTGGTCCCGTCGGGGGAGGGGGGTAGGGACGTCAGGAGACGAGCAGTGGGAAGAGACAGACTGGTTGTTGTCAAAGGAAGGTTTTGAATAAGGTGATGTATCATGACATTGAGGCTTGTAAGGGGATTGATCCCGCATATGGGGTTGCTCCATGACATCAGGAGCAGTATAGGATTCCCATGATGATGGAAATCTGGGCTGGGATGATGTTGGAGCCAGTGACTGTGTCTTGGCAGATCCTCGCTCTGGGAGAGGGGAGGATTTAGATGGTTCAGGGGCGAAACGAACACATTTCTGTTTGTCAGCGTGATATCACTCAAAGTGGGACTGCCAGACGGCAGGGTCGAAAAACTGGTATGGCATCATAGGGAATGGGAAGAAGTCTTCGAATGGTGTGGTAGGTCGCTGTGGGGAAGTATGCTTTCATTTCTCCGTTTGTTTCCTAGGGGAGCGGGTGGGAGATTCGGGATCAGAGACTTGGGTTTCAACTGCCCTCCCTGTTGCAGGGGTGGAATGGGCGGAGGCTGGGCTGGATGATACTACAGCCGCTGGATGGCCGAAACTTGGTGTAAGGCTCGATGCCATAGCAGAAATCACCATTTGCTGTACGTACTCCTGGTCGGAGGCAAAGTCATGATGGTCCCTTGAAGATTCCTCCAAAACTGGGGGAGAAAGGAAGGGTTGAGGAAACTGGGGATGAGCAGATTTATCCGCTGTGGGGTTTTTGGCAGTGGACTTCTTCTTAGAAGGAGGAAGGGGAGGTTTAGATGATTTGGTAGAGTTCTTTGGCTTCAAGCCCTTCTTTTTTTGCTTAGGGTCTGCAGGAAGAGCAGGGGCCGTGGGCTTCCGAAGAGTGCTGAGCAGCAGGGAACCTATCGAGGAGGCAAGGGATCTCACCAAGTCCCGAGGAGGGGACGGAGGATTCATCACGGTTTGTCAGAGGTGAAGCCGGAGTCTCTGGAGGCGTTGCTTCAGCGCCGGACGAGTGAGATTCTTACAGGCGGTGCAGGAATGTGTGGGGTGAGATTCGCCCAAGCAGAGGAGACACTGATTGTGAGCGTCAGATAAATTTTGTTAGGGCACGAAGTACAGTGTTTGAAAGGAAACTGATAGGCCATAAGAAAGAACGGGGGGGGGGGAATGGAAGTGGGAGAGAGAGAAAGGAGTATTTCCCACTACGAGAAAGAATAGTAGAGAGAAAGTTTGTCCTTAAAAGGACTGTTGGTTTGGTTAGCTAAAGCTAAAAGAAGTTCAGCTAAAAACTAGAAAAACTTAGCAGAATAAAAATAGAAGTGCTCAAATCTTCCTAAGAGAACTGAACAGCTCGGCGGAAAAGAGGAACTGAGGGGAAGGGAAGGTGGGCGGAACATATGCCTCATGGGGGAATCACACCACTAAATTGTTACTTTCAGCTCTAGAATCTTCCGAGAACATCAGGGCAGGCACAGACAACACCCATATATGTGCATTCACAGAGGCTATGAAGAAGAACCTGGATTACCCAAGGTTGGGAACCACTATTCTACAGACTTCTGGGAGATTAGGTGCAGACTCAGGTAGCTGTTGCTCAGAGGAAACAAAGCACTGAGAGGGAGGAGAGAATAGAGAAGGATAAATAATTAGAAATTTCTGCTTATTGTTACAGATCTTAGGGTTGCTGTGAATCTTTTAATTTCTAGGGGGAAATCAAACAATGGCTAAGAAATTTAAATTGCCATGTCCATTTTTGAAGAATTAGTCCTACATGTACAGTGGTGGCTCGACATGACCACCTTGACTTGCAATCAATTCAAGTTGCGACCACCTTCAGTCAAAAAATTTTGTTTTGACTTGTGACAGGAAAAAAAGGCTGAGAAACTGCTAACTGTTGGTCAGCAAAGAGGCTGCTTCTGTGCACTATAGTTCCTTTGTCCCAGCGGTTAGAGAGTGCATTCTGAAAGAGGCCTTGTGCTGCCTGGTACAGTACTTTTTGCTTTTTAACATTTTAAAAACTCCCTGTTCTGGGTGGGTTTGGGCTGGGTGGGGGGTATGTTTCTGTTCGCCTACTTGATGCCCGCCCAGTGCCCATCTTGCCTTCTCCTTGTCTGCCTCCATCTATCCCCCTCCACCCACGGCTTCATTGCTGCATCCTCCTCCCCACCTCCTTGCGAGAGTGGCGGATGCGAGCCGCCATCTTCTCCTCTTCTTCCAACCTTCTCACCATTTTTTTCTCCCTCTTGGTTTGTGCTTTTGCTGAGACTTGGTGTAACGAAAGGAGGTGGACTATACCCATTGGTGGTGTGTCTGTGTGTGTGCACGCGCGCAGGGGCATTTGGATAGGATTTGTCCATTTAAAGCTCCTTTCTCTCGCTCTCTGACCATGCCTGGTGCCTCCATCGCCGCGGAGGAGGAGAAACAGAAACATGGCAAAAGCCGAGCAGATCCTGTCTCTGTTTCTGTGCGGTGTGTTTTTTAGTCTTGTAGTGTGTTTTTTAGTCCCTGCTATTTAACCTTGGGTTACTCAGATGTTTTTGGACTGCAACTCCCAGAAGCCTTCGCCACCAGCTGTGCTGGCTGGGGTTTCTGGGAGTTGCAGTTCAAAAACACCTGAGTAACCCAAAGTTAAGAACCACTGGCCTAGACCATCTTTATGTAGAGCAACAATTTGTTTTTCAGATCCTCAGATAGTTCATTACCATGACGTGCCATATGGAACTTCCAGTGACCAGTCTGAGAGAGTGAGAGCGATAACACCTGCTCCCCCTTCATACCTGAGACTTGTGTCACTAACGGGTCTCATGACACCAGGGAGGGAAAACGGCTACTTGGGCCCAATTTGGACATTGTCACAGCACATTTAACACTGCCATACAAGCTGTATACTCACTGCTTTACATTGTAATCAAGTGTCATTTCTTCAGTGTTGTCACATGAAAAGATATACTAAAATATTTATGGAATGTGAAGGGGTGTACTCACTTCTGTGATATACTGTAGCTCAGAACTGATTAAGGTCTGTTTGGGAATTGCCTTTGTGATTTTGTGCTATCTGTTTCCTAACACTACTGTAACACTACTGAAATCTTCTCACATTACATTTCTTCCTTCAGGAAAATAATAAATATCTTTAATGAATCAAAAACATTACCTGACTGGTATGGGGCACATGCATATTCACTAATGTCAGATCAAGAGTTCTATATTTCTCTTTAACCATTATAAAACACTATTTTTTACTATTTCAGCATCAATTTGAATAAAAACTACTGGGTGATTTAACTGTTATAGCAATTCATTTTGATTTAACCTTGATGTGAAGCACAGATCCAATCTATTTAATTCTCTATAAATATACTTTATGCTGTTCCTTGGTATTTAGTTCCTGTATGCAAATATTTTCAGCTTTTTCTCCCTTTAAAGCTAAGCTAGCTTTTTCCTCAGTATTACAGAAATAAAATCAAGTCCTTTACACTGAAACACATTAAGCTTACCATCTTAATTTTTCCTTCTTGTTGGTGTTAGTTTTAACCCTACAGTAAAATATTAGTGACTCTCTCTGACTGCTTGAATACTCACTTAACTCCATTTTACCAAATTCGTCTGCTACATCTTTCAACACTATGACCAGAATCCTATTGGAGATGTAATTAAGGCAGTCTAAGTGCAATTGCATAAAATGTGGTGGTGAACTGCTAAAAATTAATGAGATGTTGCTTGCATTCCTGGCTGTTTGTCAGTTGGCTCATGACTACAGATGTGAGGGCAACTTATTAATCAGTACAATTCACCATGGCAATTTATGCAATTATACTTATCACAATATAAATCCCCAATAAGACTGTGGCCACTATCTTGTAAAAGCTGCCTTACCTCTTCTCCCCTTACCTGAGCTATCTGTGTGTCATCATTCAAAAGTATGGCTTTGATATTCTCCTTATCCAATTCACTTAAAAAATCCAATGCTTCTTCTTTTGACTTAATATGTCTCCATTGCTGCTTGAAATGGAAAGTAAGTTTTAAAGGGGCAGATCACTTGTACTTTATTTTCTCTTAAATTAACCTGTCAGATAAATAATTTCTTTTCTTTAACATAATGTAGAAAGAAACAGATCAAAGTGATATCACCAATTCAAGTAATAAGTATAACACATATTATTTGATTGGTTTGGGGAACATACTAATATGTACTGGTATCAGTACTATGTACTAATATGTACTACCAACATGAATTTGACCAAACTGTGGGAGGCGGTGGAAGACAGGAGGGCCTGGCGTGCTCTGGTCCATGGGGTCACAAAGAGTCGGACATGACTTAACGATTAAGCAACAAAAACACTAGTATCAGATCAAGAGTTCCAAGTCTTCTTTCAATCATTATAAAGTACTGTTTTTTATAATTTCCACTCTCATTAGGATGAAAATGACTGGATGTCTTTATTGCTATAGCAACTCATTTTGATTTAGCTCTTGATATGAAGCACGGATCTGACCTATACTTAGAAGTCTCCAAATATTTTTATGTTGTTCCTTGATATGTTTCTTGTACACTAATAATTTCAGCTTTTTCTTTTTCTAAAAAATTGAGTGACTATTCACTTGTGTATTATATTAGTAAGCTCTAGAAAGGAGTTACTGTACATTTCTCCTTTCTACTACAGAACAATGTTCCTTCATTTTAAACTTCCAGTCTTAATTTCTTCCATCTAGTTGTTATTTGTAATCTCATAATAAAATGCTAGTGACTCTTTTTTGAGAGCCCTTCCTACAGCTTACTTCTTAAACCAGTGATGGGCAACATGAAACTAGGAGGCTGCATGTGTCTCCATTTCTGTAGGCCCCAAGGCCACGACAAAGCTAGCCAAGCAACCCCTTCTTTCTTTTTTGCAAAAAATATAAAATAATATCTAGGCACTTCCATTTTAAAAAAGAAAATAAACTGGCACTGTCCAGTCATTTCCAGGGTCTTGGTGTAGCCTTTGGTGAGGTCTAGAGGCAGGAGTTTTGGCCCCACACCCACAATCACCACCATTGACTTAAACATTCACTCACCTCTGCTGTCCAATTAACTTTTTTATAACTTTCCACACTGTGGACAGAATGCTGTTGGTTAGTTATGCTACTGTAAAATTAATGGAGTAAGCTGTTTAAAAAGTTTTCTTGTGTTCTTCACGACCAGTCAACTCACATGGTTGCCATGCCACAAGGAATACAAGCAGTGACTTTTAAGCCTCTGCTGCAAATTATGCCACTGCACTTAACACCAGCATATCTAACCAATAGGATCCTAGACAGTATCTTGCAAAGAATCTCTTATCTATTTGTCTCTTACCTGATCTATCTGCCTATCATCATTTAGAAGCATAACTTCAATGTCCTTCTTATCCCATTCATTTAAAAAAGCCAATGCCTCTTCTTTTGTTTTAATATATCTCTGTTGCTGCTTGAAACAGAAACACATTTAAAGGATAAATCACTTACATGTTATTGTCTCTTCAGTCAACTTATCTGTCAAAACCTTAATTTATTTCCCTTTACATAATATGTGCACAACACAGCCAAAGCTATACATTCCTACCATCTATTTTTATATCCATCTGATCTTCTTTTGCTCCAAAGAACTATCTTCTGAAGTCTTACTCTGGAAAAATACTGGAATATTTCTTTAGAATACCCCTATTTAGGTTTCTCCAATGGAACATTTTGGAATTTACTTTAAGTGCAATGTCTGTCTGCTTATCATTTGAGTCAGTTCTTACTACTGAAGTTACTAACAGCTTAAAATGTTACACTAGTACACAGTTTACTACCACAGGGGTGGACAATATGGAATCCTTTAGTCAGTGGTCCCCAACCTTTTCCCAACCAGAGACTGGTTGGGGGGGGGAGTGTTGCACTTGCATGGGGTATGTGTGTCGCACTTGCGTGGGGAATATCACACTCACATGCGCATGGGGGCATGTTGTGCTCACAGGGAGCATGGTGTGCTCGCGGGGGAAGTGCTCACAGGGGGCAGGAGATCTGTGTCTGTGGCCCAGTCCTGCCTAGGCCAGAGACCACTGCCAGGTTGCAGACCGGGGGTTGGGGACCCCTGCTTTAGCTGCATAAAGCCTCTGGGGCCATTTTTGCAGTCCTCTGTGCTTTGATACCAACTAAGTCCAAATTTTAATTTTTTAAAAATGAACTTTTACAGAAAGCCCTCTTGAGCTCTATGGGGTCATCAAGACCATTTTTACATGTTTTGAGGATCTGCCAGCATTTCTATGCCCACAAAATCCCCCTCTGGTGACTACTTTAAAAACTTTTAATTGGCCACCAGAGGGCATAAGGGTACTTTTCCAATTAATAAACACCTTCTTCACTTAACAAAAAATACTAAAGCATCATTTACAACACCCAGCTGCTACATTAAATCCTCTTCAAAAATAATAAATGTGGGTAAATTTGCCTCTTTCCCCTGACTCTTTAGCTTCACTCTTTGGTCCTCAATGTTTTGTGCTATTTTAATGTATTTATGTCATATTGGAAGCCACCTAGAGTGGTAGAATGTACCAGAGGGGCGGGATATAAATCGAATAAATAAAATAAAAATAAAAAAAAGCTGCTAGCCAATCCGCATCCCTCAATCCTACTGAGATTGTCCACCCTTGCACTACATTGTTTCCTTCACCTTTCTCATCAGTTCTCTAATTTGGATTCTGTTCCTTTGACTAGTGTGTTCAAGAATGGCTGCCCCTTGTTTGTACCTATTGTATCCTAAAAACAAACATTTTACTTTGTCGCTCTTCTACAAGCAATTTCATTTTACTATTAAGAACTGCTGTATTTTGCTAACCAGCTATTCAATCCTTACTTCAAAGCTCTGAAACTTCTTTTCCAAATGCTCTTATTTATCACCAGTTTCTTTCTTAACACTCAATTTTACTCTTCAGTCTTGTTTCAAATGCTTTAAAATTGTTATCACATGAATTAAAATAATCCTCAGATCATTTACATTAATTTAACACCATTTGTCTCAAATCATGTAGCATGGGCTGGGATACTTCCATAATGGCTATTTGATTTTTCTTTGCACCTCTTGTTGCCATTTCATAATTACCAATATATATTGTTCTACAAGTTACAAATTCTGCAATTCTACATAAGGCTCCTTAGCATTAAACTAAAACACTAACAGTAAGGAAATATGCACTTGTCTGAACAATGTATGTAAACAGAGCGCTCATAATCAAAATGCACTAGTGCACATGTAGAATCCAAACTGTGCTTTCCCAAAATATAAATGCATAGATATGAAATTACAGAGGCTTTGACTACACTGGCAAACTGAATCAAAGTCATTTGGCTCTGCTGCAGCTTGATTAGAACCCTTTTTTATGCTTTTGTTTGAATTAGATGATCGCCAAGAAACTGCAAATTGTTTTGGTGACAGTGTACACACTGGTCCCTCAGTCTGATGTGGTTTGATCCACACCACAGCCCACAGCTTCTTCCTTTGATCTTGCCCTCTTGTCCATCTCCTTTTATGGTTTATTGTAAAGCCAGTGAGTTGTTTCAAGTGCTGGTCAGTTTTGTAAAGTTCTCTATAACATACAAATGCATAAAGACATAATGCAGAAACACAATAGTCTGCTGTATTTCGTCTGAGTTGTTTCTATTTCATACTCATTTGTATCTTTTGGTGCACAGGTGATCTAGCATTAAACCAGGATACAATATAGTGATAAGGTAATATAGCATCAAACTTCATAGTTTGTTTTAAAGAAATTGAAAAACACTACAGGGTAACTAAGCAGAAATATTGTGGGGATGCTGTTCCTGCTGTCCAAAACATCATGCCCAGCTTAGTATGTCACCAGTATACTCCTCATAGTCATCACCCCATCCATTTGGAGAACAAAACAACAGATCACATGGGGAAAAGTGAACTTGTATTGTTTCAGCTTGAAAAAAGTAGAAGCACCCAGCGGCAGAGAAAAAAAACTGCATTTGAGCAAAACGGTCCAGAGTGATTCAAATTGGCCTTTGCATCATGTGATTAGTCAAAAAAGAGCAAATTTCTCTATTTTACACTTCCACCGATTCTTGCACTATTTGGCTATGTAGCCACAGCCACGTTTTTATAATTTAAATCAGCTATTACAAAGTGCATTAGTAAGTTTAATACTTGAGCTGAATCTTAAGCTTAGCATTTTCTTATATCCTTCTTCAGCTAGATCAGGGATTCCCAACACTGGGTGCACAAATGTTCTCAGACTACGACTCCTAGAAATCCCTGGCCATCATACCTAGTGGTGAAGGCTTCTGGAAGTTTTAGTCCAAGAACATGTGGGTACCCACTAACCTATCTGGCATATGCTTAACTCTCCCCTTCCCTTCCCAAAGATGGGGAAAAAGTTTCTAAAACTCAGAATTAACTACTATTCTCTATCAAAGATTATCCATGTACTATGGTTGATATTTCTGCACTCTTCCTTTTCAACGGAAGGGCTACACATGGAAAGCAAGAGTGGCTGTTTGCCTAACTCTTTGCCTCTCAGTCACATCTCAATTGGAATTACTCTTTATCTAGAAATGGCAAAGAAGTTTCTGCCCCATAGCTCAGAGTATCTCTTCACCCACCTGCTCACAGAATTAAAGCCAGTTAACTGCAGCTTGCTCACTGCATGGAAGGAACCAGGTAAATGTTACTGATAACTCTTACAATGATTCTTTGGCACCCCTAATCAAAGAGTCCTCCTCTTATGGTGGATTACAAGTGGAAAGAACTATAAACTGCATAAATAAAACAAATAAACTACAGAAGCAGAGCGCCTTAGCAAAAACTTTGGTCAGTAATATATAACTAGAATCCTTACAGTATTTTAATAATGACAACTTTATATAAAACATCTGTTTCTAAAACTACGTATGGAAACTCTTGAAAATTAATTCAAAGAAAGAAAGAACCAAGACATACCTGAACATTGTTCCAGGCTGCTTCTCCCCTCCCTTTTACACACGATTCAACCCTTAATGGCGAACCCAGGGCTCCATGTTTAGTATCTACACAAAGACCAGTCCCTACATTACGGATCTGCAAAATAAGTCACAGATTAGCTGTAAAATTTAGTTCTGGAGAAACCATCAGCTAATGTAACAAAGACACTATCCTATAAAAGCAGCTGTCATTAACGTAAAGACACTATGCATGATGGCTGTTTTAAAAGGAGTGAATACTCAACAATCTGCTTTCATTGCCTTAAAATTTTTTGGGTACATATCAGTCTGAGCTTCAGTGTCATTAAGAAGCCAATTCAATGGAAAGTGTGACAACACCATTCAGTTCTAGTTCCAACTCACCTTAACTGCACCCCAGACTATGGACGGAACAAAAGCTTTATACAGAAATGTTTTATGAGAAAATGTCTGGAAATGTCACATCTTACAAAGAATGTATGGAAATGGAAATTTCAGGCACCTATACTTTCCCTCACTTCCTGTAAGCAATTCTGCAAAAGTGGGAATGGTACCATATACATAACAATGGGTTGCCTACAAGATTCTAAGGCATGCGCCTGTGCACATGATGAAAACCTGCCAGGGGGGGAAAGTGTGTGTGGGCAAAGTCATGTTTGAGGGGCAGAGCCCTATGCAGTTGGGCTGAAAATTAGAGGGAACATTGGTTGCCTACATTTTGGAATGGAATCAGTAGTTAGTAGACCCCCTATGGTTAGAGAGCTGCAATCATACACCACAGCATTACTGTATGGGATTTCCTGATCACATCTAATATGGCTTTATTTCTTGATTAAACCAACCTCTCCCCAAGCAGCTGCTGGAGGTTCCACTGGTGGGTAGAACTTTCCCAAGTCCCAAGCAACTTCATTCATAAACCACTTAAAGCTTTTGCAATTGAGATTATTGCGAAGTTCCTTCTGAGCAGCCACATCCCCCGCAGACAGATGCCGATATTCTGGTCTCCTCTGGTAAATATACTCTGCATATTCATCCATCCACACCTCAGCTACCCGCTTTAAGTTCTATACAGGTGCCAATGGAAGACATAAAAAAACAATAGTATCCACCAGTCAAAGAAGTTGCCTGACATATACAGTATAAGGCCTCAAAAAATTCTCATTTATGAACACTGCTGTAGCTATAGCAACTGAATTACATTGTCACTCTACATTATTTTATGTCTGTTGCATGGGAGTGAGAAAAGCAATTTTATAGAGCTTAAAATAAGATCTTTAGTCACAAAGGTCAGGTGTTATTGAGAAAATACTATATACAGAAAGCGACTTCAGCTACTTTAAAAAACAAAACAACGTTGTAGTATAAGCTTTTGTAATGAACTGTGCTCAAGCCCACAAAAATGGCACAATAAATACAATAGTCTTTAAAGGTTTCACAGAACTTTGCTGTAACAAGCTAAGAGGGCTGCCCTTCTGGAATTTATCATGTAAAATCTAGTACACGTATATAAGATGCTCACAAGTAAAACTTTCTGTTTGACTAATAGGTCAGCCTATAGATCTGCATTCCAGAGAAAGAGAGTACCGTCTTAGTCATAGTACAGACCTATGTGGAACCTTGAACAGACTGAAAATGTACTACATCTTGTGATAGAGAAAGTGGCTAAGGAGTGTGTCTACTGTAGATACACATGTTGCAGACAGACATGAGGGACTCATTAAGTATCTTAGGTGGAAACAAGCACAAAGAGCTAACTACTAGGTCCTAGAAAGACACTGGTATATATTTCACTGTACAGCATCTGTAGTACAGTCCCAGTATATAGCACATTGTTCAAATAACAAGTTTGGACACTAGTAAATCCTACAAACATTGAATCACTCTAGCACCTAGTCATTAATAGGGAAAACTATTTAAAAGTTGGGTATATAGTTTTGGCAGTCAATTATGAATATGAAGTTTTAACATTTCAGCCATCAGGTATTGTTCCATCATTATTGTCTTTTCCCACAAGAGGGAGCATCTATTCATGTTTCAAAATGTACATTTAGATATCAGGTAAAAACCTCTGGGTATCAAAATACCTCAGATAAAACATCTCTCAATGTAAAAATTCACTACACAATAAGAGGGGAAATTCTGAGTTACTGGGGTGGGAATTAGGTTCTTCAAGTGAACATATTCTAAATTGTCTTGAAAACTGCCAGCTTTTTCCTCCTAGATGGGTAAGTGAAAAATTACTGTCAGTGACATGAATTATACATGTACTTGTCAGGATCTTTAGGCCTTCATGGTAGTAGACCTCTGGTCTGGATGGGTGGGGTAGAAGTCCGATAAAATAAAATAAAATAAAATAAAAAAATAAATAATGACGGCCAATCAAATTTGGAAAGCAGTAAAATGACAGGTTCCTTTAATTGACCTTTTTGCCCATTGCTGTGAGGATAATATGTGCAGGTAAAGCACATAGGAGCAGGACTGTCATGCTAACACATGAATGCTTTTCAAACAGCAGTACAATAACTTTTTTCTAGAAGGGTATGCTTTGTATTTGGTAAAAATACAAAGGAATCATAGCAAGATAGTCTCTTACCCTTGCCAAGCTTACTCCTGTTGGAACCTTATAAGGGACATATTTTCTATAAATATGACCAACGCGGGAACAAGGGATATCTTCCATGCGACCCCCACACATCCATACCTAAAAGTTGACAGTAAGCACAATGGTAAATAAGCATTTTCTGAATACAATGGAAGTCGAAGTTTTTCAGCCTTTAATAAAACTTCGTACTTCAGTGAGCTGTCATTTTACCTACAAATATATGTATCTCATCTGTTTTTTACAATTAGTTCCCAAAGCTGGAAATATCCGTCAATAGTATGTCATTCAAGGGCTGTCAGATCCAGAACAAAGAGCACACATAGCAAGTAGTGTAGACCATTAGATTCAAAAGCCATACACAGCTGTGTTTCAGGTTGTTCTAAGAATACTACATGTTAATGTATAGATAAATTCATCTTACTAGAATATGAAAACATTTATACATTCCTGTGCATTATTACTCTGAAACAACTACTAATATCTGGGTAGAAAACAAATGTTTTTGTTTGTGTATTGAGACCTTACTGGACATTTGAAAGACAGGCTACTAAAGTGGTCTTCCTGTGCTGAACATGTTGAGATATGTAATGTGCTGCTACAGATCTATAATTAGCAACAGTCCACAACAGATTAAAATTTTTATTTGTACAAAAGCATTAATTAACTCAATGCTAGTTGTAGAATTATGGACCAATGAATGTCCATGGGAAGCCAAGAAATGCATTCTCTTTGCAAGACTTTGAAAGTGTGCCAACATCCTATAAGAACTTTCTTTCATTCCTAGATTAAATATGGATGTAAATTTCACCACTCTAAGTAAATGAAGTAGAGCTACTGTTGAGTACATGCATTCCAGGAAGCTTAGAAATGAATTTAAGTGCTTTAACCAATAAAAATGTACTTAATCTGTTTTAAAGTACCATGCCCACTTATAAACCGATTGGCTCCAAAATGACTTTAAAAGATTGTCTGGCTATGTTTGCTAAGGCAAATATTCTAATGATCCAACAAAGGCTTCGTTAAGATTATTGTTGGTTGGTTTCTTACTGCAATCCCCAACACTTTCCTTTATCCCACTTTTATTCTGTAAAGCAAACTCAGTATTGAGTTGTCCTTCATTTGCTATTCAAGTACAAGTTTAAATACCGAAGTTATTAAGAGTACTAAATATGTATCAACGACCAGTGGTTCTGACAGGTGACAGCAGTTCTATTCTACACATTAATTTTTGAATGAAAGCTGCTTCAGGAAGAAGCAGTTTTTCATTAGTAGAAATGGTATGAAGATAATTTTGGGACAAGCTTGCAAAATACTACCCTATATGACCATTTCAATTAGGCAGATCAAGAAATCTCAGGAGTCCACAAATTAATTTCTCTTTCTTGAATTCTGGTAGCTGTGCTCTATAATTTGTAGTGTTTTTAATAGGATCAAAGACTGCCTAATACTAACACACAACATACTATTTTGATTATTTTAACCAGATAAATCATGAAAATAAGGTATAGAAGTGCTGATTAACATAAACTCATATAGGTATATTTGGATTTCTTTTCATGCTCCTCTTATCTCATTTATAAATATTTCATTCTCCATTCTAGAGTATCATAACAGCTAAAAAAAATGTATGTAAGAGGAAGAATACTTTTATAAGTTAGTTTCCATCATGGGTACAGATTGAAACACTGAATGAGATACAATTCATTATTCTGGCTATAGATTAACAATTTCTTGCCCTTCTTAAAATTCAGTTTAATAAATTATTATTAAATCCACAATAGGCCTATTGTCCCAGCAAGGTAACTACCACCACAAGGGCATTTAGACACTGGAAACAAAAATAAGAGATAAAGATTTGTATTTAGGCCTTCAGAAACAGAAGTCTACAAATGTACAGTGGTGCCTCGCATAGCGATGTTAATTGGTTCCAAAAAAAACATCGCTATGTGAAACCATCGCTATGCGAAACACCATTTCCCATAGGAATGCACTGGAAACCGGTTAATCCGTTCCAATTGGAACGGATTGCCATCGTTAAGCGAAAAAACCCATAGGAAACATCGCTAAGCGAAACAATGTATCCTCCATTGGAATGTATTGAAGCTGACTCAATACATTTCAAGGGCTTTGCGAAGTCAATTTTTGCAATTTTAAATGTGTCATACAAGGGGCAAAAATGGTTTTAAATGCTTGGATTAGCTTCTGCACCCTCTAAAACGGATGCAAAAGTTAATTTGGCTTTGATCTGACTTTTCATTAATTTATGGTGAATTTTTCTGACAGCTCCATTATTTCCTATGGGGGAAGAAAAAATTCACAAAAAATTAATGAAGACTCAGCAACTGTTCTAAATTCTTGGGTTCGTTAGAGGACCCCCTAAGTTGTGTGCAAACCTGATTTGGCTTTGATCTGAACTTTCGTTAATTTTATGTAAATTGTTTTCTCCCCCATAGGAAAGCATGGAGCTGTCAGATTTTGACAGGTCCATTGGTTCCTATGGGCCAAAAAAAAATTCACAAAAAATTAACGAAAAGTCAGATCAAAGCCAAATCAGGTTTGCACATGACTTAAGGGGTCCTCTAACGAATCCAAGCATTTAGAACCGTTTTTGACCCTTCTAAGACACTTTTTAAATTGAAAAAAAAAACATTGTTAAGTGAAGCAGGGGACCTAAAATCGCATTCGTTATGCGAAGCATGGTCCCAAACTTCGCTAAGCGAAAATCGCCCATAGGAAACATCGTTATGCGATGCATATTATTTTCTAAAAAAACACATCGTTATGCGAATTCATCGCTAAACGAGGCAATCGTTAAGCGAGGCACCACTGCATTATATAATTACTAGAGGTGTGTAGATTTATGTTTTTGGACTACTAACATTCTTCAAGCAGTTCTAATAACCACTGCTGGGGGGGTGGGGGAAGAATACATATGAAATGTACTTAATTCCAGAACTCCTATATAGTTCAATTGCTTGGTAAGATACATCCAGAGTGAGAAAGCACTTCCTACCACCCACCCACCCCAAAGTTCCAGCCACAGCTCCCAGACTATGAGCAGAAAGAACCTTCAGAGCAAGTGGTGAGTAAAGCCATAAATTTAATTATTTTGCCCCAGCTGGTCCTTTTTAAGCAGCAGCAGGGGTGGTGGTGGCAGCAATTTCCTCAGGCCTCAGCAAAAGAGGTAGCCACATCAATATGGACACTGGTGCATCACTGATAACTTTATTTTCCTGAGTTCCACTAACTTGAGCTCCATAAACCTAAATTGGGGGGAGGGGGCACAAAAACTCTGCTGATGGTAAGGGCCCTTTTGTAATGACAGCATGAACAAAATGTTTGCAGGCATGGGGAGTGCTAATAGTAGCAACCTAGTTTTAGCCCAGTCATAGTGAGACTTAAAATTATTAAATTTATATCCTGTCTTTATAACTCCAAAGAACCTAAGACAGCCCATTCTTCTGAAGATCACGGTACACTTGGGAAGTATGATGGAACTTTAATGAATTCAGAGATTTTAAATTTGTAAAACAATGTTCTTAAAACGTCTTTAACCTTCATTTTAATAATGTCTAATACTTAATTGTTTTTAATATAGTTTGTGTATAGTATTTTAAATTTGTAAGCATTGTATAGTTTTAATCGTTGTGAGCTGCTTTGTGTCCCTATGGGAAAAAAGGTAGCATATAAATATAAAACAAATAAATAACGAGACCTTACAAAAATGATCAACCAATATTTCCATCCTCTGAACTAAAACATTTTTCTTTCTTTCTTGTGTACTGTAGAGTGCTGGTTCTCAAACGTGGTGTGAGCAAGAGTTCACATAGGTAAAGTGTGGCTGTGAGAGCACAGATGTGGCGGAGAGCAATGGCAGCAGAGCAGGCAAGAGCCAGACTGGAAAATGTGTGGAGGTTCTGAACTTCAGGTGATGGATGAATGCAACACGCTCTTCAAAGAGCAGCCAGATTGGTAGTAGCAGGCAGAGTGTGTTCTGTCACCGATGCTTCCTTCAGTGTAGCAGGAGAAGGAAAAACACCAAGACACTCTCAGTAGTTCAGGTCAAAGATCAGTGAGAAGGGAAGACTAGCAAGTCTCCCACTGCTTGCATGCATATGGTGATTTTTGAAGCCACCTCTCCCACAATGCCTTGTCTCTCAGGAGCCCCACTGATGGCAGGTATTTGATGAAATAGCTGGCAAACATTTGGTGGGAGACATGTGGCCTCCTCTGGCAGGTGGTATGTGCACATGCATAAGACAGAGAAAGAGCTTTGCTCACTGTAGCCTATCATCACCATCTGCTACTTATCTTTTCACCTCCCCTTCCCACCTTTGTCTTGGGACAATGGGGGAGGGGCTGTCTTTTTCTTCCTTCACAGTCTCCCTACCACAACCACTGTGCAAGGTGACACAGGAACTTAGGCAGTCAGTCATGTCTTCCGAGGGCTCCGTCCCTCCCTGGTCAAATTCACTGCATCTCAAATGGTAGGTGAGGATGGGAGAAAACTGATATAGCTAAGACTGCTATGTTTTCACCATCATGTGGGAATACTGTAGCTATTTCTGCCATCTTACAATAAAAACTCCATTGCCTGTTCATATTCCTTCACCTGCTCATCACTACCACAAAACTGAAAAGTACAGCTTTAAAGCGGAAGCCCCTGAATCCTCTCACCAGCATGGCTTGTGGCATGGAGGAAGAAAAGCTCCAGAATCCCTGAGGCATCATGGGTATTACTATGTATAACTGGCATTGTAGTAAGTGAAGAAAGGATGGTACTGCAACGGCTGACAGGTGATCATAAAGACATTTAATCCTATCACCCCAAGCCCCAACAGTTGCCATTATTTGACTCCCTTTTAAACTCAAACCCTGCTGATTATTCCCCAATTATTTATGTGCTCTCCGAGCAGGCTCTGAGATATACCCAGTAAGTGCTAGATTTCATGAGAACATCTCCCTGCCCCAGCTTTTACAATATTTCTTATGTCTTGAAAGTCCAATTGTAAGTGAGAAACAAAAGTAAACAAAAGGCATGGGGTGGGGAAAGAAAATGGTTGTCATTATTTGTTTTAACCATAAAATGAGATTTTTTCAAAAGATAATCTTTGATATCTGATCACTGCATTCTACAACAAGAATGCTCCAGGAGGTACCTAACTACAGATATTACATCTCTGTGAAAGGAAACACACTGGCTGATTATTAGCTACTAAGCCATGTTCAGCCTTCTGTGTTGACGAACAAATGCTGGCCACAGAGACTGGCAAAATGTTAGGAAGAAAAACCTTAAGAAAATGGCCATCACCATCATAGGCATCCTTCAGTCTCGAGAGACTATGGTAACATGCTCTGAATCGAGGAGTGTCCTCTCCAGAGCATGAAGCCCGGGTAAGGTAATATGGAGGATAGGCTGTTACCCAAGCAGCAGATCCCCCCTCTCCACATTGCTGAAATGGTCCAATGGAAAGGCAAGAGCCAATACAACTGGTTCCAGCAATGTCGCAGGAGTTGGCAGAATGACACATGCTGCCTTCGGGACTCCAGCTCCAGATTTTGCCTCGAGGTTAACTCCAAAAGCCTTTTCCATGAGTGGATATAGCCACGAGGCAGTGGAGGTTTGAAATTGGAGTTTTCCTTCTCCTAGATGGGTTGCCTTCCATGGCTGACGAGCCCCACCTACCCGGTCTGCTCTTTAATAGTGCAAAAGTATGATCTGATCCTCAAAACTTTCCTGACTCCCCGGCTTATGCAAATCTAATTGGCTTTCCTATTTAGCATATTAAGGCCAGAGATAGAATTTGAGAATTTCCCAGCTTCCCAGGGAAAAGGGTTCAGGGTCCTGAGACACGCTCTTATAAAGCAGGAAGTCCCACCCCTAGGCCCCACCCCCAGGCCATGTGACCAGGAGACAAAAAGAAAGCCCAGGGAAAAAAAACTCAGCAAGGCACAACACAAACAGTCAAACAGAAACTGTGGTGTGGCAAAAAGGCTGGGGAACGTCCATTTAATCCTGGAGATGAGGTCCTTCTGTTGAGGCCCATCAAGGGGAACAAGCTACAACTGAGCTGGAACAGTCCATATAGAGTTATTCATGAAATGAGTGACCTCAATTACATTATTGAGGGAAATGAACCCCTAGGCAGGAGGGTAGTTCATGTAAATGCCTTTAAGTCATATTATACAGAAGGAAAAAATGTGCTGTTTGCAATGAAAGCAGCTGATAAAGGAGAACATGAGTTACCTTTCTGGGAAGAGAGCGGTCAGCAAAAGTTCATCCCAGAGGAGGTGAAGATCAGCCCTGCTCTATCCATAGAACAGCAGAGTGATCTGAGAACATTGGTTAATAAGTATCAGCAGGTTTTCTCCAGCAAACCTGGTGTAGCCAAGGGAGTGTTACATCGGATTGATACAGAGCTGATGAAGAAAAGGAGCAATGACCATGTTCTATGGTCCCATGACTGCGAGGTGGCTTTTGGAAAGCTAAAAGAAGCATTAACCAATCACCCTGTGTTGCATGTTCCAGACTTCAGCAGAGAATTCATCGTCTACACTGATGCTTCTAACGCCGGGGTGGGAGCCGTGCTGTGCCAGTGTGAAAATGGCCAAACAGCCTGGAAAACCCACAACAACTATCATATCCTGGCCATGAAAGCCTTCAAGAATACAAAGCTGGCCTTTTCCTATTGATTGTTGAGATCTTCAGAGGATACTTGCTTGCCATTCCAAGATAAGAATTATAGGTAAAGGTAAAGGTTCCCCTTGACAATTTTTGTCCAGTCGTGTTCGACTCTAAGGGGCGGTGCTCATCCCCGTTTCCAAGCCATAGAGCCAGCGTTCGTCTGAAGACAATCTTTCTGTGGTCACATGGCCAGTGCGACTTAGACACGGAACACTTTTACCTTCCCACCAAAGTGGTCCCTATTTATCTATTTGCATTTGCATGCTTTCGAACCACTAGGTTGGCGGGAGCTGGGACAAGTGACAGGAGCTCACTCCGTCACGTGGATTCGATCTTACAACTGCTTGGTCTTCTGACCCTGCAGCACAGGCTTCTGCGGTTTAGCCCGCAGCGCCACCACTATATAATTTCATGAAATGGTCATATTTGAATTGAAATCCTGGGCAGTTCTGTGCCTGCACAGATGATCACTGGAATGTTTCAGAGCTGAACAACTGTTTCTTCACCCCTTTTGGTACACATACCCCATTTTCAATGGCTGCTCCTAAATTCCCCTCCATTTGCTGCTGAGCTCATCTTTGATTTAGCATGACAGATGGAAGCAAGGGTGGGTTGTACAAAATCATAGATGACCACTCAAAGAACTAGTTACAGGTAATGCAAATTCTTCTTCTTCATGGTTCCTGTGATTCATGAGCATCGGTGACTCACTAGCTCACCTACCCAGCAGGAGGAAAGTCATGCCAATAAGGAAAACAGAACAGCACTGTCAAAGGAAGCATCTGATCTTACTCTAATGTCCAATCTATAATGTTTCACAAATGTAAGCTGTTGTGGCCAAGTAGCAGCTTTACACTAGTCTTGCAGCTTTATAACTCTTAAGAAAGTTGTTAAGGCTGATACTGCTCTAACTGAATGGCTCTTTAAATTCTTCAGCAAAAGCATTTTTGCCATTTGTATCATGTGGAAATTGTCTCAACTATCCACTTTGCCAAACACTAGGATGATGTGTGAAAATGCAATATGCCTTTTGGCAAAAAAATCACATGTGGATAAAGAATAACTTCCTTTTTGTGAAACTACAAAGTCTGTCATGCCTCACATACAGTTCACTTGTCATCATTACCAATCAAAATACTGTTTAAAAAGTTAATACCTGTAAATGCAAATCTACAGTTGCTGTAGGCTGAAATGGGGTTTTCAGTAGCTGTGTGAAAACCACAGACAAATACCACTGCAATATTAGAGGTAAGGACACAGGTTATGCAGACAACCTAAGAATATCTTACATATTGGGTTTGTGAACAAAGTTGAAGAGAATGATCCAGTTGGTAAGCCGCAATTGCAGTTAAATATATTTTTAACAATAATGGCTAAAGTCCTCCTTTTTGATCTTGAATGTGTATTTATTTATTTATTTACTTAATTTATATCCCGCCTATCTGGTCGGTTAAGACCACTCTAGGCGGCTAACAACATATACGAATATTTTGTTACTGGCTTTCATGATGCTTGAAGTATCCATGCTATTGAATGAACCTCCTAGAACGAATGCATCTCCTAGAGGGACTGTCTCAGCCCATCCATGAGAAGTGCTGCACTTGTGGTTCTGTAAAGAAGTGAAGAGATCCATTTGTGCCTGCCCCTGCTAATCTATTTGGTTTTGTAAATAAGAGAAGACAGTTTCCACTCATGAGTTTGTGTCTGATGACTTGGGATATCTGCTGCATGATTGTCTTTCCCTGCTAAATGTATAGCCAAGGGGTAAATGCGGAGTTCTACTGCAAGCAAAAGAAGAGACATGGAGTGTGTACTCCCTTGCTTGTTGCTATAGTATATCATGGCAGGGTTGTCTGTTGACAATCTGTACTGTCCTGCCAAGTACTAATGTTTCAAATGGTCTTAAGCAGAGATTGTTAACCTTTTTCCTACCACGGACTGGCTGAGCCTCTGAGGGAGGCGGGGGCGCCCCCTTGCACTCTCAGATGCATGTGCAAAGCATTGGGGAAATGTACGTGCTAAAGGCACATGTGCAGAAGTGTGTGCCGGCGGCAGCAGCCTGGGAGTCTGAACATGGCCGGGATGCTCCCTCCGGCCACTCACCTCCCAACGGGCTCTAACGAGCCCGGGGTTTGGGCTCCTCGCCGCTCTCCGTGACGGGAAATTCAAATGATGAATAGCCGCTGGTGCCGGTTCTGGAGCTGGAGGCACCAGCGGCAGCATCGGCCTGCTGAGGGCAGCGACCCTGGCCTTGTTGGAGCCCGCCGGGAGGCCAGCAGCTGGAGTACCCGGCCATGCACAGCCTCCCGGCTCTGGGCCACCCCTGTCGCTGCTGCCGGGCTGCGAAGACAGACCTTCTGCCCCCTGCACACACTCCCCTCCCCACAGCTGCTTTGCATGTGCGGGTGCATGCCTGAAGGGGTGAAGTGCTCACATGGGTGCTGGCATGCACGTGTGTGTGCAAAGCAACTGTGGGGAGGGGAATGCATGGGGGGGAGGTCTGTATTCGCGACCCGGTCGGGATCAAGCCATGGACTGGCAACGAGCCGCGGACCAGGTGTTGACCTCTGGTCTTAAGAGTTTTGAGAACTGCAAGCTTTTCCAAATGACTAATACAGTGAAGTTTGTCTGTTGATGACTGAACAGCTTAAATCTCTTTGCAATGGCAATGGACTCCCCAACCTATAAATCTGCAGTTATAAGAACAGTGGTTGTTTGAAAGGTATGTCCATGGCAAAATGAAATCTATCTATAGCAGCTGAGTTGTGAGATTTGGTGTCACTGTAAGCCTCTTTCAATTGTTTTCCCTCATGCTGTAAAAGCATGAGAGGCTTGCAGAAGTCTAATACCCAGCCTTGCATGAGCAAAACTTGCTGCTACTGACATCATTAGCCTGAGTAGTTTTTGCACTGTATGCACTGTGACTACTGAATTCTTTTGAAACTTTGTCAGTAATGTTATCATTTTCTATATTCTTTTTGGTGGTAAGTAAGCCCTTATTTAGGGATGTGGTGGTGCTGCGTGTTAAACTGCAGAAGCCTCTGTGCTGTAAGGTCAGAAGACCAGCAGTTGTAAGATCGAATCCACGCAATGGAGTGAGCCTCCTGTCACTTGTCCCAGTTCCTGCCAACCTAGCAGTTCGAAAGCATGTCAAAATGCGAGTAGATAAATAGGTACCACCTCGGTGGGAAAGTAACGGTGTTCCGTGTCTAGACGCACTGGCCATATGACCACGGGTACTGTCTTCGGACAAATGCTGGCTCTACATCTTGGAGACAGGGATGAGCACCATGCCCTAGAGTCGGACACGACTGGACTAAATGTCAAGGGGAACCTTTACTTTTATCTAAGCCATTACTATGACATAGTCTATCACTGTTCCCATGTATTGATTGGGTCTGGTAGGTTTAGACTTCTTTAAACTGGTTTTGATTCCAAGATATGCCAGCAGTCATAGCATGAAATGAACTGTCTTCAGAAGCAAACATCTCATATCTGCAACAAGCAACCAGCTGTCTATGTAAAGAAAAATATTGGTTGCTGATTTGACCTTTTTTTAAAATCTGTCCCTGGACAATGAACTCCAGTATCTTGTTATTTATAATATTATGGTATGATCTGACCAGATGTTCTATAGCTGTCTGGAGGTACCTTACTCTTATTGAATGAATATGTCAGTTTCCAAGACTGATTAAATTGTCTATTTGACTGCCTTATGTGCTGAGATGCAAACCCCATATGCTTTGCTATATTTCTGTTTTTGAATAGATCCTCCAAGATCCCAACAGTTTTGTTATTAAAAAGCCCTTTGCCATCAAATAGCAGTTCTATTCTGGTTCTTAAATCTTCTGAAATTCCAGATTTTAACCATGTATGTCTTATTGGTGCCACTGCAGCAGACATATTTTTTTGTTGAACAATCCCCAACATGCTTTTCAGAATGTTATCTGGACTGCTGCCAATGAATAAGCTTTCTGTTGGAAAATTAAGGCTAAGATCTTTCTATCCTCTGGCAAGCTCATTAGTAATAGTTGGAATTTTGACGGTAAGCTGCCATTGCAGGCTGATAGCTGGCAAATCTTATTCCCAGTGCAGCTGTTGAATACATTCTTCTACCTATCAAGTCTAGTTTTCAACCCTTTCTGTTCAAGGGTGTTGAATATTGTTAACCTTTGCTTTTACCTTGTGTTCCTTCTACAATGATAACATCTGGTTGTGGGAGTTTAAAGAGAAAACCTGCATCCTCTTCTTGCACTCTGTACATCTTTCTTGATTTTGGCTTCACAGCTGATAAATTCTGTCATTATTCCTTGACAGGATCAGTTGAAGCTGACCAAACAGCAAATTGTTTTGGGGCAGCACTGTTGTGCTGAATCCTATTGAAAACCTGATATAGGTAGAGGTGGCCTTTTAACCTCTATTTGAAGAGACTTTGCGATTCTCAATATTGTATTAGAATAGGACTGCATATTCTCAGCAGACAATAGATCTGAGTCTCACTACCAAATCTGGGGAAGATATTAAAGCAAGTATAGGAGAATATTCATCTTCAGAATTTGAAGTTTCAAAATGTTCTTACTGCAATAGTTATTGGTACTAAAGCCTAACTCAAATGAAAGCTTAAGGTCACACAGTTGTCAGAATGGATGAAGTTACTGAATTAAGTTCACTCTTTGGTTGTGAACCTGTTAATGTTCAGTATTGCTATTTGGTGCAGCATTCAACTGCTGGATACCTCAGTGGTTTATGTATCTGGCTGTGGACTCAGAGATTAGGAGTTCAAATCCCCACTGTGCCTCCTTGTTGCGGGCTGGACCTGATGATCCATTGGGTCCTTTCCAGCTCAGCAGTTCTAAGATTCTAAAATTTTAAGATTATAAATCTAAGTTCAAAAGAAGGCTTTCTGTTCATGCTCATTGCTGCTTTCACTCTCTTGATTTCTCAGCAGTCCCTCTGTGTGATAACAGAATTCATTACAACCTGTATTAAGAAAACTGTTATTCTCATCTGCAAAGAGGGATCACAGGAAAGGGAATACCCCAGGTACTAAAAGGAAAAAAGCAGAAGGAAGAAATTAAAACTCTGCAATGCTGGAGGAGGGAAAAATAGTAAATATTTGACAAGTGCTATTCCTGGCACAAGACCTACAAGCAAAAGACAGGGAAGATCATTCTGATTTTGCCCTTCTGTAAGGCAAGACTCAACTGAACGAGGCATATTAAACAAAGTGCCTTTTTTGTCATTTCTATGTGCATAAACAACATGACTCCACTCTTTATGCCTCACATTTACCATCCTACTTAAAGAATAGAAATAAGGTAACAAGGCTAAATGGTCAGTGTTTGCAGCAGAGTACACAATGTAATTTCTCCACACCTAAAGGTGCTATAACTTGTTCGCAAATATAAATTTAAATATAAAAGTTCTATAACTTGTTCATGAATGATCTAGAATTAGGTGTGAACAATGAAATGGCCTCATTTAATGTTTTGCAATAAAATTAAATATAATGAGAGGGACAGCAAAATTCTCCCAACAAGATGAAAGGAATTTCTAGGCTGCAGGCCAATGAAGGATGTAGATTTGGTCTGTGAGGAATCCAGATGTGCCCTCTTCCCCAAACCCTTGTTCCTACTTAAAGAGCAAATTCTTGTTCCAGCATTCTCACTTGAGAATACATACCATAGGGAGTAAATCCTGCTTTTATTTCTGGTTTGAGTCTGGAGATAACTGTGGAATTGCCCATTCCACCCCACTTTTTAATTGTAAGCCGCTCTGAGTAGACTTTGTCTAGAGGGGCGGAGTAAAAATCCAATAAATAAATTTTAAAAAAATTCCATTTTCCCCAATGGGGAAAACAAGCAAAGCAAGGGGAATTCCACTGCTTTTTCCATTGTGGAAATACATAAGACAAATGGTTTAAAATTTAAACTCTGGGCCCTGATTACAAAAGGCCCATGTCTCTAAGGTGCTATGAGGTTCAAAAAGTTTCCTGATATGTCTCCTTTGTGCTCCACACAGGGTCAATTCAAGGCTATGGTGGGCCCCGGCGGTACTTCCTCCTCCTTCTCCTCTTCTTCCTGCTTCAGTTGCCTCAGCTCTGGAGGCTGCCTGGGCTCACCTTACAAAGTTTGCTCCTCCGTCATGGGGGTAACTGCTGATGCTGAGTGCGCCTTTTTTTGAGGGGGGCCTTCAGAGGAAGGTTGCCGGACCTCTGTGTGTGTTTGTGTGTGTGTACGCTCACCTGTGGGGGGGCGCCCTGTTCTGTTTAATTTCACGGATACCGGTGGGGGCTTTTCTCCTTTGGCAAGGTGAATTCTGTGAGGTTTGTTTTTTTTTTAATTTTATGTTGTGCCCCCCCCCGGCTAGGCGGTCGCCTGCACTCCCTCCCTTCTCCGCTTCTTTGTCCTGATGCTGCTGGTGGTGGTAGTGAAGAAGGAGCTGGAGGGGGTCGTGGCCGGCGACAAGGTCTCGCGCGCCCCTCCCCCCATTTCTCCTTGGAGCCTCAGCCGGGCTAAGGAAACTCCTGGGCAGCTTCCTCAGGCTCTTGCTCCGCTTGGTGGAAAATCTGATGCGGCCCAGCCTTAGCCAGACTCTGCCTCCAGCGGCCCCCAGGTAAACTGAGTTTGAGACCCCTGATATAGGACCTCACCAGTCTTTTGTAAAACCTTTAAAGCCCCAAACTGTAAGTGATTGGACACTGCAAGTACATTCTGTCTTAAAACTGACACCATCTTTGTGTTCCCATTCATTAAAGTTTCCCTGTTCCTTCAAAGTCTATTGCAAGTACCTTGCATATTGAAATCACTGTCCCATTCTTCAGACCAGGCACATGCCTTTACCCAATCATTGTCAACTTACTTTCTGAACATTTTACGTACATTTTGCCTTCCCATCTTTGTACTAAAACCATGTAAGTTCTGGCATATTATCTTGCTGGGGCTTTTTCAGAGCTACCACCATCTCTTCTCACAAAGAGGTATTTGCTACACCCCCCAACCAGTTGGTTAGCCTACCTGCCAGTTGTTTTTATATGCTGGGAAGGGAAAGGTTGAAATGAACAAATACTATGTAACATAGTACTGAATGCTGTCCATTAAGCTCAACATTTGTTCTCTTTCAGAACTTTGAAGAGCTGACTGTTTTGTCTTTCTTGCATACTGCTGCCAAACGATTTCTCTACCAAGAATGTTATCGAGGATAAATTGATGAATGAAACAAAAAACACAGTTAAAAATGAGTTACAAATCTAATGTTTGAAATACAGAGAACATTTATTTGGAAGATGCCCTAGGTCATTTCTTTGTTCTCCCTTACAGGCAGAATTCTCAGCCTCTTTTCATAAACAGATGGAGCTTTAAAAATGTCTATGAAGTTTCACATCTCCAAGAATTCTGGTGGTTTTTTTTTCAGTTATTGATATGAACAAATCTTTTATACTTGTAATTTCATCAGAATAATGAAATCTGTCAGCCACAGATGAATGCCATCAATTTATCTTAAATTCTGAAAGTACACTCTTTCAGTTAAATGACATTTTCTGTCATACAATACAAGGAAAATAAGACTTGCTGGGATTAATTAGAGTGAATTTAACCCACCGTAAATTATCGTCTCTGATGTGAAATAAAACTCAGAAGCAGAGTTTGTAAGTGGGCAAATGAATGAAGCAGTCTTATTTCTTGCAGATCAAGCAGTGAGTGTGTCTGCTGTAGTAGTTCAGAGACAAAGAGCTTGTACAGAAACTGTCATCACGCTTGGAAACTACTGTTTTAGAAAAGGTCCAAGTTGGAAAAGACAAATACCACTTCTATCCAATCCCGCAGAGAATTAAAATATTATGCCTTTTTTCTTTACCCACAATAGGAGAAAGGATAAATGGAGCCAACTGTAATTTCAAAGGAGAAACAAGAAGCCTCCAATAAGTCTTTATTACTTTTTGTTTTGTAGATAAACAGTTAGAAGAAAATGTCATTTGTTGCATGTTAATTGCCAAATGAACGCAGTTTGATGGATCCTTACAACATCATTAAATAGTTCAGATTTGAAAAAATATGGGGGGGGGGAAGAACAGAAACCAAGAAAAGCTTGTGATTACCAAGGCAAAAGGTTCTTGTCATTGGTAAGTCTGAATTCTCCACAGTGTTCTTTGCTAGTGTTTGCTGGATTTATGCTGGGCATTGTGACTTATTCAGCTGAACAAGAAGAGCTGCTAGAATAGGTACTAATGATTTCTCAGATACAAAAGCAAAATGAAGGCAAACCTAAAGCAACCACAAAGCACAGTAGAAAGATAACATTTTTGAAATATGGTTAACTAAGGCATTTGGGGCTGGTTGCCCTGGGGAGGAAAGCGATGACAAACCTTGACAGCATCTTAAAAAACAGAGACATCACCTTGCCAACAAAAGTCCGAATAGTCAAAGCTATGGTTTTTCCTGCAGTGATGTATGGAAGTGAGAGCTGGACCATAAAGAAAGCAGACCGCCGAAGAATTGATGCCTTTGAACTGTGGTGCTGGTGGAGGCTCTTGAGAGTCCCCTGGACTGCAAGGAGAACAAACCTATCCATTCTAAAGGAAATCAACCCTGAGTGCTCACTGGAAGGACAGATCCTGAAGCTGAGGCTCCAGTACTTTGGCCATCTCACGAGAAGAGAAGACTCCCTGGAAAAGACCTTGATGTTAGGAAAGTGTGACGGCAAGAGGAGAAGGGGACGACAGAGGATGAGATGGCTGGACAGTGTCTGCGAAGCAACCAACATGAAATTGACAGAACTCCGGGAGGCAGTGGAAGATAGGAGGGCCTGGCGTGCTCTGGTCCATGGGGTCACGAAGAGTCAGACACAACTAAACGACGTTCTCCTACACAAATTTAGAATCATAGAATAACTGAGTTGGAAGGAGCCTACAAGATCATCAAGTCCAACCACACACTCAGTGTTGGTATTCGAATCAAAGTACCGTATATCTGACAGATTGTGAGGCACAAAGCAAGGGAGTAGAAGCCCTCGGCGGAGTGTCGTCCTCCCTTAAGGAAGAACAGGAGGCGCAAACAGACCCCCTTGCACCACTTGTCGTGATGGTACAACAGGGAGTGGACACCAGGGAACTAGAACAGGGGTTTGCTAAAGTAACTATAGCCACTCAGACTGAAGGGGAAATGGTGGGAAAAGAAGAAAGGAGCAGAACCACCGTGGAGGTGGGAACGGGGATAGAAAAGGGGCAAGGGACGATATACCGGGGGGCTGGGAGTTAATATGGGTGGAAGATTCCTGGACCGGGAAGTGTAAAAAGGTCCAGGTTCCCAGACTACAGAAGAAGAGGTCTGCCTCCTTGACCCTCGTATTGGGAGGAATCAGAGGCGCGTGAGTGGCGCTGGAGATTGAGGGAGGAGAAAGAAGCTGTGGAGAGGGAAGAAAGGGAGAGAAGAGCATGGAGGCTGGAGGAAGCCTGTCAGAGAGGGTTCTGGCTGGACCGTGGGCTCCCATACAAGAGATGAGGAGACCATACCACTAACAGACCCAGGAATGGACTTTTTGAACTTGGATGACAATAATCCCTTTACCAAGAGTCCCTGGAATGATTCTTAATTTAATCCGCTTAACAGAGATGTTTGGATTCCTTTGTGGGACCCGTTGGTTGCGAGAGACAATGTTGGAGCACAGTTAGAAGCCAAGAACCTGTTGTTCAATGTTCCAATAAAACCCAGTTTTGACTTTGCATTTCATGAGCCTCTGGTGACAGTGTCCAAACCAGAAGAGACCCCATTTGAACCCTCACACAGATGGCTGATTGATTTTCTCTTAAATGCCTCCAGTGTTGGAGTGCTCACCATCTCCTGAGGAAATTTTTGTTGTACTGCTCTGACAGGAATTTTCCCCCCAATATTCAGCCAAAATCTTGCTTCCTGTAACTTCAGCCTATTAGTATGTGTCCTGCATTCTGGGATGACAGATCCTGCCCCTTCTCAGTATGATACTCAAGTATTTGAGAAAAGTGCTGTTCTATCTCCCTTTAGTCTTCTCTTCTCAAGGCTCAACATGTCCAGTTCTTTCCATTTTTCTTCATAGGACTTGACTTTCCTGGTCGTCTTTATTGCCCTCCTCTGAACTTGTTCCAGTTTGTGGGCATCCTTCTTAAAGTGCAGTGTCCAAAACTGAACATAGTACAGTATTCAAGATGAGGCCTAGGTAAAGGTAAAGGTTCCCCTTGACATTTAGTCCAGTCGTGTCCAACTCTAGAGCGCGGTGCTCATCCCCATCTCCAAGCCATAGAATCCCCCGAGGAGGCGTGTCTTTGCCAGCTGCCCAGATGCCACGCGAGACTACAGAGCTACCCCGAGAGGAGCCGGGGGGCGTGGTGAGGAGCAGGGCGTATTTAAAGGGGAGCATCCCTGTTGTTGCCCTCTTTTGTGTGGTTGAGTGACAGCCCACCAACCCGCCCTATATTCTAGTGTGAGATTAGCTGGTTGCCCATCGGGGGGGCGGATAGATGCCGGACAGAGGGGGATTTAGTACTTCACCAGATTTGGGGACTATGTTTGTGATAAAGTAACAGCATTTGCCCTTTTTGCAACCATATCACACTGTTGGCTCATATTCAGCTTGTGAGCTATAACAACACCAAGATCCTTCTCACATGTAGTATAACTGAGTCATATATCCTGCATCTTATACTGTGCATTTGGTTTCTTTTTCCTAAGTATAGAACTTTGCACTTATCCCCATTAAATTTCATTCTGTTGTTTTCAGCCCAATACTGAACCCTATCAATATTTTTTTAAAAAAATTGTTTATGTCATCCAGGTATTGCTATTCTACCCAATTTTATATAATCCACAAATCTGGTAAGTATACTCTGCACTCCCTCATCCAAATCATTAATAAAAATGTTGAAGAACACTGGGCCCAAGACTAAGCCTCGTGGTATTCTTGTTACCAGTGTACCCAGTGTAAGAAGGAGCCATTGATATGCACTCTCTGCATGCCATGCTGTAACTGTGTATTCACCCGATAGTTCTTCTGTCCAGCCAACACGTAGCTAGTTTACTAATCAGAGTATCATGGACACTTTCTCAAAGGCTTTGCTGAAGTCAAGGCATATTATATCTACAACATTCCCACTGTCTACCACGGAGGTTACCCAATCAAAAAATTAGATGACATTAGTCTGGCAGGATTTGTTGACAAATCCATGTTGATGTCTAGTTATTACTGTACAGTGGTGCCTTGCATTACGATGTCAATTCGTTCCAGCGAAATCGCTGTAGAACGAAAACATCGTAAAGTGAAATTAAAAAGCCCATAGAAACGCATTAAAACCTGTTTAATGCGTTCCAATGGGCTTAAAACTCACTGTCCAGCGAAGATCCTCCATAGGGCAGCCATTTTCGCTGCCTGTCTTGCGAGGAATCCGTCCCTAAACACAGTGGGGAGCCATTTTCTTTATCCGGTGGCCATTTTGAAACCACCGATCAGCTGGTGGAAAATTGTCGTTTTGTGAAGAATCGTTTCCCGAAGCAGGGAACCGATCATCGCAAAGCGAAATTCCCCCATAGGAAACATCATTCATCGTAATGCGATTTCGTCATGAAACGAAGCAATCGTAATGCGAGGCACCACTGTATTGTTTTCTAGGTGCTTCCATAGTGGCCACTTAATAATCAGTTCCAGAATTTTCCCTGGGACTGGTGTCAAGCTGACTGGTCTGTAATTTCTAAGTTTCTCCTTTTTGCCCTTTTTGAAGATAGGAACAATGTTAGCTCTTCTTTTCCAGTTTATCCAGCACTTCACCCATCCTCATTATTTTAGGAAAATAACAGACAGTTCTGAGATTTCTTCAGCCAGCTCTTTCAAAATTTTTAGGTGCACTTTGAACTCATTCAGAGTAATAAGGCATCCCTTGTCTATTTGTTTATCGATCTCAAGTTGCAATTTAAATCTGGAGATACAAGGACAAACTATGGCAACATATCATGCTACTTTTTTTCTCTACAAGATGAGAGTTCTTGTGTTCAAAATCTATTCTTGTTAGTAAATTTAAGCCATACCATAATTAAAAATACCCTATTTTTTCACATTTACTATAGGCTAGGTGATCTCAGAGGAGCAAAGAGCCATTTTGAAATATTTTAGAGCAGCCGAAAGGTCACACTGCCAAGAAGAAGCTAAAGCGTAATGGTGCCATCAAAGATGCTAATCTCCATATTTTTAATTTTTGAAAACCATCAATGTAGCATACTGAAAACCAAGACTTCTTTTATTGAGTCAATCTACCTTATGTTCAATCTCCCTCTGTTTCTACTGTCCTTAACTTTTCTTAACACTATTGTCTTTTTCTATAAGTATTCTGTCCTCATAATGCTTCCAAATTATGATAGCTTCAGTTTAATCATTTTATCTTCTCTTTCAAACATTTGATGTAGGACCACTTATTTTTCTTTCTGGTGGTCCATGGTGTTTATAGGCATTCTATTTATATAGGTTTATAGAAAATAACCATGCTCAGATTACATTTATTTAAGGTTACAAGACCGTGACAGTTCTTATGGAAACCTTGTTTATTTGGCTTATCTACTGGCTACATTATTTCTCCTATTTACAGTTTTGCCTACCGTATTTTCCGGCGTACAAGATGACTTTTTGGGCCCAAAAAACATGCCTCCAAGTGGGGGGGTCGTCTTGTACGCCAGGTGCACTGACCGCCCGTTTCCCTTTTCCTCCTCCTCCTCCTCAGCATCTTGCCTTCTTCCTCTCCCTCTTGCTGCTGAGCCAGCACGCTTGTTCACCCACCCCCGCCCGTTTCCCTTTTCCTCCTCCTCCTCCTCAGCCTCTTGCTCTTCCTCGCCCTCTCGCTGCCATGCCTGAGCCGCCACCAGGCTGCGCGCTGCCCCGCACCGCTGAGCCAGCCGCGCGCTCGCTCGCCCGTCACCCCCCCCATTTCCCCTCTTCCTCCTCCTCCTGTTGGGGGGGGGATCGTCTTATTTGGCCGGTCGCCTTGTGCGCCGGCAAATACGGTAAAAAATTTTTTATGACAAAAATATTCATCTCTCATATTATTTGCAAATGCACTAATGAGGACAGATCAGGTTCCATCAGTGAGCTTCATGTTACTTGACAGAAGCTTTTCATTCTCAGCTACATTATGGCAAAATGTTTATCTTTACTGTACAAATATAATCAAAAAAGAATCAAAAAGAGTGTAAACTGGTGCTTCATCTCTAAATACTAATTGCCCAGTATTTTTCAAATAAAAACAGTCAACGAATGGAGCTCACCTTAAATGATATTTCATACTGTTCTCCTCCCCATATCTCCAGGCCTGCATCATATCCTCCCAACTCCCAGAACCACTTTCTATCAACTGCGAACAGTCCTCCAGCCATTACAGGAGACCTTAAAGTAAAATAAGAATCCATATTAGCAATATATCAATACACTTCTCCAATCATTACAGATCTAGATGAATTACAGTTTCATCATCAAATGGAGTTGCAGTATTATTTTCCAAGACCCCTTCTTAACAATATTTGCAATCCCTGCAGTGTTACTGCTTTATGGTGCTTTTTATACAACAAAAGAGAGGTTAACAGGTGGCCAACACAGATCATTATAAAGTACATATAAAAAAAGTATGAAGTACAACACATCATTGTTTTCCCCAAATCTCAGTATTTTGCTTTTAATATCTCCTGTCCCCAAGTTGGTTGAAGTCTAATTTCTCTACATGCAACGGATCTCACTTAATTAATGGCTAAGCTTTCAATTATAAAATGCAAAATTTCAGCCCATGTTTTGCAATGAAAATTGCTGGATACCAGAAAAACATTTCTGTTCTCTAGAGCAGCCATTCTCAGTGGAGAAGGGAGGGGGCTGGCATATTTGAAGGGGCCCCAGACTGGAAAAAAATCTTCACGCACCACCTTATAAGGTTTGTTATGTGTCTTACAGAATCCTGATTTGGACTATATTTCGTTCATATTTTGTTTATGGCTGTGACCAAAAAAAGTTGAGAATGCCTGCTCTACAGCAATAATTGAAAATCATTACAATTGTTTGACAGTTTTCTTTAACATGATAAATTTCCAATGGTTTCTTTAAAAAATTATCTGTTGCTATTTTCTACATATGCTTAGTTTTTTTTTCCAATATGTGTGTGTGTGTGTGTGTGTGTGTGTGTGTGTGTGTGTGTGTGTGTGTGTGTCTGTCTGTCTGTCTGTCTGTCTGTCTGTCTGTCTGTCTGTCTGTCTGTCTGTCTGTCTGTCTGTCTATCTATCTATCTATCTATCTATCTATCTATCTATCTATCTATCTATCTATCTATCTATCTATCTATCTATCTATCTATATTTATATATTTACATTTCTACCCTGTTCATAGCATATGAATGATTTATGAAGAACCTAACTAACATGGACTCTCCTTTTTTCTGCCTGTCTATCAAACTATTGTATCTTTTATGTAAAAATCAAGTGGGGCACCTTCTGGAGGTAAAGCTCCCCCAACCCCCCCAACCCCCCAATTTTGTTTAAAAGATTTTCCAGAGGTAGTTGAGGAAAGGACAAAATTAATTTCAGTGCAACTGCTGCTGGAACAATATTCAATACACTCTATGTAGATACTCTATGTTTGTGTATATTTCACCAGTTCTAGTTGTGTGTTATTGCTTTTTTAAATCACTTATTTCTTATTTCAATTACATATTACTTTTTGTAGATTTCCAAGCTTTGTCATTTTCCCTTTTGTTTTTGTAGACAGAAAATATCACAAAAGTACAGATTTTGTGGTGTTTTCTTGCGAAAGGAAGCCCTCTGTTTTTCAGTGGGGAACCATCTCTTTTTGTTCATCTCTTAGGGGTGGTGTATTTTACTTCAATCCAGGTGGAACTGCTTCCTGCTGCCATGTGTGATCCCTGATAGGTGCTTGCGGGGATGTCAGTTCTTTTCAACCTACTGTCTCCAAGCAATGGTTTTTAAATAATTCTTTCCAAAGTTAGCACTGTAACACATTAGCACTAAGTCATTTTGGAAAAATAAAAAATAAAAATAAAGAAGAGGTGAAGGAAAGGGTTAGTCCTGCTGGAAACTGCTAACTGGCACCTCATTAGAAGCCTATTCACAGCTCTCTTGCCTTTGCTCCTGGTGGCTTCTGAAACAAAATGATTGCTTATATTCATCTGGACAGCTATCTCTATAGCTGTCCAGATGAACAGCTAAAGAAACTAGCTAATGAACCAAAGAAACCAGCAGGGACCCAACTGAAAAACTGTGGAGGGGGGTGGTCTTCTCTATGGTGTACCTGCAATCTAGCTTAATTGACACCTATTCCCATGTTGTTTCATGAACTTACTCAAAAGGATCACTGGGATCAGGTTTCTGTAATTCAGGAGGAATTGGTATCCGTTTGTAATACATCTCCCAGTCAAATGCTCCTCGCATTGCATCTCCTGCTTGTGTTTCATAGCCAAAGTGATCATGGTCTATTACATCAATCATTGGACAGACAATAGTTTTGCGATTTCGAGCAATACGGTCTGAGGAATAAAGATAAATATGTTAAGTGTGCATTTTCTGCATCTTGCACATGTGACAAAATAATATAACTACAGCAGAACAAAAAAGAACCCAGAACCCTGGTTTTGTTTCTCTTGCTACTAAACACACACACCATTCAGGTTCACATTAAGTACCTATACTACTCACAAAAACCTTTTAAAGGTCATCTTGCTTCTGGTATCAGAAGTTCTGCTTTTATTCATTATCTCTAGGATGATTCCTTTGCCTTCCTCTATGGCAGGGGTTGCCAAACTACGGCTCACAGGCCGCATCTGCACCCACTTGCCTTTTTATCCATCATGGGCATAGGAAGAGGGAAGGAGGAGTCACGCAATCTCCCACCCCTGCTGTCTTTGCAAAGACAGCGGGGCTGGGTGACTGCTTCTATCAGGCTTCACTGAGCACAGGAAAAGGAGGAAAGGGGAACCCAAGCAATGCACCCTGCCGGTCAGAACCAAATTAAATAATTATCAGGAGGAGAACTTTTTAACTCCTTACTGGACAAACATATATTAAAGAGTTTCTATTTCTGCTGTAAAAAGATTTGAAAAAATACAGAATGAATATTCAGAAGCGCACTCATCTAAGCCAGTGGTTCTTAACCTTTGTTACTTGGATGTTTTTGAACTGCAACTCCCAGAAACCCCAGCCAGCACAGTTGGTGGTGAAAGCTTCTGGGAGTTGCAGTCCAAAACTCCTGAGTAACCCAAGGTTAAGAACCAATAATTTAAGCTATGAAATTACTGGTTTTTCCTCTGTGGTTGGGGATGGTTTTACAGAGCTTTGGTGCCTGTTCCACAAATCTTGTCACTGTATAATTTTTTGGTAAATAAGAAAGAAAACCTCCAAAGATGCTGTGTGCCATCAAGTCACTTCTGATGTGTGGTGACTAATGTGTGTTTAACAGTTTACATAGATAGCTGTAAGAGACAGAAAATGCTGACTTTCATGGCTGTAGCATTACAACCTGGTAAGCATTAGTTGATTACAAGATCCGAGGAACAATGCAAAACTGATTTTTGTATGTTATACGTGAAATTATCAGATGAGTTATAGGCTTGTCATACTCAGAATTTATGTATCCTGAAAGTACAACACATACCACACAATTACAACACAGATATTTAAATGTTTTCCAAGACGTCTTATTTGGTCATGCCAAAAATATTTTCTTTTACGTTTAATGACCTACTAACCTAGCATTTGATTAAAGAACAAAAATATTTCTAACCGTAAAATGTCAGATTGCTATAACTGAGATGTACAAACTAGACAAAGTGGAGTATTTAAAATGATCCAGTAGATTACAACCACCTTCTCTTTTTTTGGTGCAAGTTCAAAATGAGTTTAATAAGGGAATGTGACATTCAGTACTAATATGTTTCCTACTACTTTGCAGACTCAGGCAGGAAATGATTCAGACACAACACCATATTATGTCTTGACAGGATGATGGCCTAAATCCAATGCAGACATCTGCTAGTGGGACTGCTTGGGAGGAGGGCCTCCTCCTTCCCCACCGCACTCCCCCTACACACCACAGAAAACTTCATCAGAAAGTTAGGAATTTCCCTAGAGCTGGTATTCAGCTGGCATTAAGGACTGCAAACAGATGGGAGAGGATGAAACTTCTGTTGCACTGGATTTAGGCCGAAGAATTCAGGCCAAAGAATTCTATCTGTTTCACATCTTTATTTACAGTTGGACTGTACAGATAAAAGGTTCACATGTTCTTAAATAACCTTCTTCAGGACTTGATATACTAATATTACCCATTCAACTTGATATACTCAATTTTAATGATATTATTTTCGTTTAATCTAGGGCACATATTTCAGAAAAAAGAAGTTACCTACCTGTAACTCCGTTTGTTCAAGTGGTCATCTGTGAATTCAAACTAATGCACACTAATGGGTTAATCTGCACCTGAGCAGAGCAGCTTTGGAACCTTCTAGAGATTAAGCACATGGTGCTGGGACCTCCCACACGCCGGCTATAACCCTGCCCCCTGAACCGAGTGCCTCAGTTCCGTTGAACTGTCCGCCGCTGTGCAGCATGCCACATGGCACACATGACAAACAGCAGGGAGGAAGGGCGGGGAGTGTGAATTCACAGATGACCACTCGAAGAACCAGAGTTACAGGTAGGTAACTTCTTTTTCTCCTTCGCGGTCTCTGTGAATGCACACTAATGGGTGACTAGCAAGCTGATTTACCAGGTGGTGGGCATCACAACAAAACAGAAGCTAGGACTGCTCTTCTCACGGCAGCTTTTGCCTTAACTCAAACATCCAGGCGGTAGCGGGATGCGAAGGTGAGAGGTGTGGACCACATAGCAGCCTTGCAAACATCTGTCAGCTCCATCCCCCTCAGGAAGGCCGTAGAGGAGGTAACTGCCCTAGTAGAGTGGGCCCGAACAGTAAATGGTAGAGGTGTATGAGCCTTTTCATACGCCAACCTTATCGCCGTGACTATCCATCTGAAGAATGTCTGCGGCGACACAGGCAATCCTTTAGATTGTCCCTGGAATGCTACAAATAGTCTCTGGGAGGACCGAAAAGATGCTGTCCGGGAGAAATAGTAAGCAAGAGTCCTCCTGATGTTGAGTGAATGAAGGGACCTTTCTAAATTTGACAACAGATTTGGGAAGAAAGTAGGCGGCATTATGGGCTGATTAAGGCGGAAAGATGTAGCTACCTTTGGCAGAAGAGACATCTGGGAAGAGGGTGACCTTTTCCAGGTGGAATTGTAAAAACAGTGGATCTATACGCAGAACCATCAGTTCACTCACACGTCATACAGACGTGACAGCAAGGACAAAAGCTGTTTTTACGGTAAGTAATTTCAAAGAAGTGGAAGCCAAAGGTTCAAATGGTGAAGACATCAGCTTCTTCAATACAAGTTACAGAGACCACTGAGGGTGGGCGCTCTGTAGGCGGGATGCATATTGCTAAGGCCCTTCAAAAATTGCTTCAATGTTGGATGTCGAAACAATTTGGCCACATCTGAAGATGGAGGCTGATGGCCAACAATTGCAGCTATATAAACCTTGGGTAGGTAGAACAGGGAGGTTCTTTTTTACAGCAAAGTCTGAAAATATTTTCCATTTGTAGGCATAAGTGGCAGCAGTGGGCGGTCTCCGAACTCACCGTAGAACATCTGCTATTGATGGACTAACCTCCAGGCCTTGAGGTGTAATGTTTCCAGGTCCGGATGTAGTGTCCTGCCGTCATGGAGAGAGAGTAGGTGAGGTAGCATTGCTAGATGAAAATGGTTGACTGAGCTTTGATGTAGCTGGGAGAAAAGAAGGTTACTTACCTGTAACTGTAGTTCTTTGAGTGTGAATTCACACATATGGGTAATGTCCGTGCCTGCAGTGACAATCTCGGGAGATTCTAGAGCTAAAAGTAACAATTTTACGGTGTGATCTCCCGTGAGGCAATGCTCCTCCCTCTTGCCTCCCCTTTCCAGTTCCTCTGATATGTCTGCTGGGCAAAAAGTTATGAGATTGATAGTTAATTAAAGTGCCTTGCCGGACAGGGGGAAGGATGGGAGGGTAGTGTGAATTCAAAGAGGACCACTCGAAGAACTACAGTTACAGGTAAGTAACCTTTTCTTCATCATGGCCTCTGTGAATGCACACATATGAGTGACTAGCAAGCTTCACTTACTGGCAGGTGGGACGTCACGGTAGGAAGGATGCTAAGACAGCTCTGCCAAATCCGGCATCAGTGCATGCTCTGACATCCATTTGTTTTCATAAAGGATACTTGTGGATGACTTTCGAGCCCGATCTATTACTGACTGAATGTCGGGTGAAGGGATGGGAGGTCTGGGTGGCACACCATCCCGTCCTTCATCGTTAGGAGATTGGGGAGGAAAGGAAGTCGGAGCATGTCTGTGGACATCGACTAGAGATAAGGGAAACATGGTTGTCTCGGCCTCCAAAGTGCTATCAGGATCACGTCTGCATGGAAGTGTTGGATCCGAATCACAGTCCACTGAATGAGAGGGATAGGCGGGAAAAGGTAGAGAAGTCCTCTGGACCACTTGATCATAAAAGCGTCCCCGATGGAGTTGGCATCGGTTCCAGCTCGAGTGCAGTAAATGCTGCATTTTGTGTTTGATCTTGTGGCAAAGACATCGATGTCTGGTGTTCCTTATCGATGGCAAAGGAGTTGACAGTTTGATGCCTTGAGGGACCACTCGTGTAATCTCGATGTTAAGCGACTTATATGGTCCGCCAAGTAATTCTCTTCTGTGGAGATGTGTACCGCCATCGGGAAGATATGGTGCCAGTAACACCATTCCCAGAGGTCCATTGTTAGGCGCAAGAGGGAGGAAGAATGAATCCCCCTTGTTTGTTGACACAGAAAAGGGCAGTCGTGTTGTCTGTTGGCAGTTGGACTACATGACCTCGGATGATTGCTAGGAAGGCTTTTATAAATGCTAATGGTTCTAGATGATTTATATGGAGCCTTGATTCAAATGTCATCCATAGACCGTGAATTTGGTATTGTAGACAATGAGCGCCCCATCCCCAGAGACTGGCATCGGTCGTGACTTGTACCGTGGATTGAAGGAGATGGAATGGGCGACCAACAAGAAGATTGGGCAGTGTAGTCCACCATCTGAGTTGATGTGAAAGTTCCGTTGTTACTCGAAGCCATTTGGACTGGTCTGTCTGCAGGTTGAATTGTGCAAGGAACCATGCTTGAAGAGGTCTGAGTTTGAGCCTTGCATGCAGGATGACCGAAGTTGTCGAGGACATGAGTCTGAGGAAATGTTGGGCGTGTTGAGCCATGACCAAGGCTTGGGGTCAAAACATGCTTTAGTTTTGCAATTTTTTCCTGAGAAATGAACTTGTATGGAATCGAATCGAGCTCCAATGAATGTAGCCGTCTGGTATGGTTCCAGATGGGATTTGGCATGGTTGACTTGAAGACCAAGGTTTTGCAGCGTAAGGTAGTGTGGGTGGCTCTCATGGAGTCGAGACGTGAGTGTGCCACAATGAGCTAATTGTTGATATAAGGGTATATGTGGATACCCTGAAGACGAAGAAAAGCGGCAACCGGGGCCATGCACTTTGTAAAGGTCCTTGGAGCCGTAGAGAGTCTGAGGGGGACGGAGCAGTATTGGTAAGCCGAATTGTTGAAGTGGAAGCGGAGGTAATTGTGGTGGGATGGATGGATGGATATATGAAAGTATGCATCCTTGAGGTCGATCAGGACGAACCAATCTCCCTGCGAAAGAAGGGGAATAACGGTGTCAAGTGTGAGCATTCGAAATTTTCGAATAATGTAATGATTGAAGGATTTGAAGAGTAATTCCGGTAATGACTGAAGAGGGAATAACACAAGCTCCAATTCACATTGCTGATGTAGCGGCGGCAGAAAACGGAACTGAGACGCTTGGTGCTGGGGGCGGGGTTATAGCCAGCGTGTGGGAGGTCCTGGCACCATGTGGTTAAATTCTAGAACATTCCAAAGCTGCTCTGCTCAGGTGCAGATTAACCCATTAGTGTGCATTAGTGTGCATTCAGAGACCACGAAGGAGAAGCCAATGTGTCAAACCATTTCACTTCATTGCTAAATCATGGATCATTAGGAAAATTTACCAGTCTCTTCCTGAACTTTTATTTATTTATTTATTTATTTATTTATTTATTTATTTATTTATTTATTTATTTATTTATTTATTTATTTATTTATCTATCCTGCCTATCTGGTCAATATGACCACTCTAGGCGGCTTACAGAACCATAATACAACAACAACAAGAACAACAACAACAACAATAATAATAATGAGTTACATTAAATAGTAAAAACTTCAAGATGGGGAAGAAAATGAAAAATAAAATACAAAGAAAAAAAAGGAAAGAAACAGATATTAACTGGAAGGAAAGGCCTGACTGAACATCCAAGTTTTTAGTTGGTTTTTAAAAATACCCAGCGAGGGGGCCCCGCGAATCTCCAGAGGGAGATTGTTCCAGAGGCGAGGAGCCACCGCCAAGAAGGCACGGTTTCTTATTTTTTCCTTCCGAGCCTCCCTCGGCGTCAGGCTCCTCAGCCTCATCGCTTGGCTTGCGCGAGTGACATGGGTAGACCTTGGTAGGAGTAGACGTTCTGCCAAGTATCAAGGCCCTAAACCGTTTAGGGCTTTGTATGTAAGCATTAATACTTTGAAATCAACGCAGAACCGAATGGGCAGCCAATGCAAAGCGGCCAGAATGGGAGAGATATTATGGTATTTTCTCATACCACTGAGGAGTCTAGCCACCACATTCTGGACCATTTGGAGTTTCCACGTCACCCTCAAAGGCAGCCCCACGTAGAGCGCATTATTTCATTATTTCCATCATGTTATGTCTGTCGCATGCCTCTCCCATATTGTTACTTTGTGTGCTAATGAGATGGAGGAAGGGGTAAAGAACATGCCTGAAATTCTTACTTAATTAGAAATACATTCTCTCACCAAAAGCATCTTCTGAATTGGGCCTTTATTTCAACTGAAAAGTTATAGAGTATTTTTACCTGCTGAAAGAATAACATGCCATTTGATTTCATTACAGATGAATGTTAGCTGTTTATCTCTTATGTAAGAATTAGAACATGTTTAGAGAAGAAGCTAGACACCTCAAGAGGCTACCAAGTTGGACAGTTCTGTTCAAGAAGCCTCAGCATACTGCTTACCTCAATATAATTACTGCTTACCACGTTAGGAATTACCTCCCCACTTATCAACCTCCACTTCTCAAAAGAGGATCAGGTAATGGAATTATTAGTACAGTCTTGCCCCGCATTACGACACATCCGCTTTACTACGATGTTTTTGCTATCGTAATTGCGATCGCAAAACGATGGTCTAAACAGGGGAATTTTGCTTAGCAATGGTTGGTTCCCTGCTTCAGGAACCGATTTTCGCTTTACGACGATCAAAAACATTGCCGGGTTTTCAAAATGGCCGCCAGGTGCTTAAAATGGCTCCCCGCTGTGCCTAGGGACGGATTCCTCGCTATACAGGCACTGAAAATGGCCGCTGTATGGAGGATCTTCGCTGGACAGTGAGTTTTTAGCCCACTGGAACACACTGAACGGTTTTCAATGCGTTTCAATTGGCTTTTTAATTTCACTTTACGATATTTTCGCTTAACAGCGATTTTCCTGGAACGGATTATCATCATTAAGCGAGGCACCACTGTATGTATGATGGCAACATTTTGCCTTTCACTTCAACAAAATCTAAGGTAATGATGGTTTGGAAATCCCCAAGACAAGACTTAATTAAAGACAAAATATATTAGGATTAGGTTGTAATCTAGGTTTTAGGTTTTTGTGTTCCTGATCATACCATATATAGTTAGAAATACTTGAAACAGAATCTGTGTAACAGACTGAAATATATTTCAAACAATATCCGTACCTAAAAGGGGTGGCAACCAGTTCACATTGGCCTCACAATGAGAGTCCAAAAAGGTAATAACGTCTCCCGATGCTGCAGAAGCGCCCAACATTCGGGTCCTTATCAATCCTTCTCTCTTTTTGGTTCGGAGAATCCTCACTTTGGGAAACTTTGCCATATAGTCTTCCAAGTGCTTTTTTAGGTGTTCTGCATGTAAAAAAAAGAGTAAGATATTTATCAGGCAGTCTGAAACTTTGATTACTGCTCCTTCTCTGAAGGACATATAACAATTTTTCAGTTATGTTTTATGAGTTTTACAGTAGTTTTTGAACTTTCAGAAATTCTGTATTTATTTAAAACTGATTGTCAGAAGTAACATCATTAAGTTAGAAATTAATCAAATGTGAGTGAAAGTGCCTGGAATTAAGAAACATATATGAAGATATTGACGGTTTTGAAAACTTTAATAGGAAGCTTGTATTCTAGAAATACATCCATGCAACAATAACTACAAAAATTCCTCTCTTGGAACTTCCAGTTGCATATTAGATAGTGTAGAGAACTCAAAACACATTTTCTGATTCTAAAATATGTTTGCCATGTAAAGTGTCAGGACAAACCAAACCTTGTGCCATTTTGTGGTTGAAATACAATACAGAGATACTTATGTGAATGCTCTGATCAGAAAGAACCCCTCCTAATGCCAAAACAGAACATGTAAAATAAGATTAATTTGAAAATCCTCCACGTATATGAGTAATACCATGACACCGAATTGTTCTGTTCATAAATACAAACATATGCAATTAATTGCTGTATATCTAGGTCAATGGTTCCCAACCCTGGGTCCCCAGATGTTCTTGGACTAAAACTTTCAGAAGTCTTCACCACTAGCTGTGCTGGCCAGGATTTCTGGGAGTTGTAGTCCAAGACCATATGGGGACCCAAGGTTGGGAACCACTGATCTAGGCAATCAGGACATCCCTTAAAGAGAGTTCATTGAAGAATACATGCATGGCTGCCCCCTCAGCAGCAACTGTGTGGTTGTACAGATGCCACATTGTTTTGCTGCAATCTGGATGGGGTAAGTGGAGATGGAAAATATAACTGTACACTCATAATGGGTTGATTCATGGAAGAAGTCAGCCCCCAGAGGCAAATGTAAAGATGAAGAGAAGTATGCCTTGGCATAGGTATTTTTTGTGTTACATGTTCCACAATATAAAAGTGCAATAAAACGAAAATGTTGAACTGCAGAGGTAACTCTGGAATGGCCCTCTCAGAGTGATGCTGAGAATGATTCCTGCATCTGAATATTAAGTTGTGCTGCCCACTGGCAGCTGTTCAAAGCCACTAAGACAGTGATTTCTAAGAGCATTACTCAGATGGAAACACCTTTGAGGAGCAGCCTCTAGAATGCTTTCAGCATTCCACAACTGTGGCTGTCCAATATGTGAGTCCTGTTCAAATTGGACCAAATGGACCTACTGATATCAAGAGACAGAGGATGTCCTCAGAATATTCACTACAGTGCACTTAGAGCAATGCTCATTCAGCAATGCTCAGGGCCAAAAAAGGATGCAAATAAAGAAACAGTACTAGAAGCCTTTGAATTACTTCTACTACATAATATGTGAAACAAATAATGAGATCCAGTTACACAGATTATAGTGCAGTGAAAACACTGCTTGAATCATATTTCCATACTGGACAAAATATGATGAGAGGCACTTTTTTCATCTCCTTCGAATGACAGAATATCTGCAAATCGAAGCTCATGTGATTTTTAAGTTAGTTTGGCATGTGGAACAACCCCTTCAGTGGAGTGTCATTGTCGTCAACAGAGACTATCTTCTAATCAGGGTACAAAATTGTCCCACAAGACCACTGAAACCAAGTCTTCCTACAAATGAAGGTAGCATTTTAAATAGGACTGTTGTTCTTTAATTAGAACTTTTGTGAATTGTTTACAAAATTGGCAATCCTGTGCCTGATGTCCCTCACCTGGGCAACAGAAGCATTTAAGACTCTCCTTCTGTGAGGGGAATTTTGTTGGTCCTAGTGGCACATTTCTTAAAAGGGACCCACTGGGATAAAAAAGGCAGGAAGGCCAGAACAATGAATTGACGAATAGAAACAGCAAAGACAATTTTTAAAGCAAAGATTAATGGCAATGGAGAGGGGTAAAATGAAGAAGGTAAGTGGAAAAGATGAACTACTTTTTCTGGAAGTTGAGTCATGGTAATTGGACTTCTTTCTTATTAGGTTGTGACATTTCACTACTCATCCAAGTAGCCTCTTAAGTCTGAGAAGAGTTGGTAAGAGACTTCCAGATAACTTCACCTGGATGACTGAGAATCTTCACAGATACAGATATATATACACATATATATATGTGTATACATATATGTATACATATATATGTATACATATATGTGTATACATATATACACAGATACAGATATATATACACATACAAACTTTGTTGAGAAGAGATTAGGATCTAGAGAAGCTCTCAAGCTTCAGACTTCCCATAGTCATCTGGCTGCCAGACTAGACAAATTTGTGATTTAACCTTGAGCAGCTCTCATGTTCTGCCTGCATTTGTAAACATAATGCAGCAAGTGGTGGAGCAGGAAAATTCTAACCTTTTAAAAATGCTCGCAGTAAAGTATTTCCTTCTCAAGTAAATTAAAATTGCAACATTATAAAATTAATGAACTCATGTTACCAGTTATCATAAAAAAACCAGGGACCAAAGTAAGAATCTTGGTTAAGTATCATGTCAGGAAAGATTTTCTTGGCTCTTTATTACAGCTTCAGTTTTTGTTAAAACTTCAATAAGAGTAAAGATAGTGAGAACATGGTCCTGATTAGTGTGTAATTTGGCCCATTCAATAGATGTTTGTGTGAGAGGGTGGAAAGTCAACATTCACTAACACACTTAGCTAAACATACAATCATTTACCATAATCAACTGCACAATTTGGTGCTATGTGACATTCGGGCTCTGTTCATTTATGTATGTCTATGTGTATAAAAGTACCTCTGTCACTGAAATCATCCACTAGCACAATTTCAGCTATCAGTTCAGGTGGAGAGCGATTGAGAACACTGTGCACTGTCCTGAGAAGTGATGACCATCCTTCGTTGTGGAACGGGATTATTACACTGGTGTTGGGGAGCTTTTCCAGATATAGCTTGCTATTGCAGCTAGAAGACAGATTACTCCAGTTACTACCTTGATCAGTATATGATAAACGTTACTACTTTTGAAACAATTTTGAATAATCACTCTATCTCACTGACTTGCTAAATGTTGATTGCATGAATTAGAACAATCCATGAAGGACAAGTTTGTTCCAAATGGGTCATCTCAGGCACGGAAACATAAATCTCGCTAAACCCATTCCTAATGTTGCTCTATTACATCAGCAGCCTTCAGCCTAAAAAGCATAAAGTACCACCAACAAATAAATACAGTGGTGCCTCGCTTAACGACGATAATCCGCTCCAGGAAAATTGCCGTTAAGCGAAAACATCAAAAAGCAAAAATAAAAACCCCATTGAAACACATTGAAACCCGTTCAGTGCGTTCCAATGGGGTAAAAACTCACCGTCCAGTGAAGATCCTCCATACGGCGGCCATTTTCGCTGCCTGTATAGCGAGGAATCCGTCCCTAAACACAGCGGGGAGCCATTTTAATCACCCGGCGGCCATTCTGAAACCGCTGATCAGCTGTTCGAAAAACATCGTTTTGCGAAGAATCAGTTCTCGAAGCAGGGAACCGATCATTGCAAAGCGAAATTCCCCAATTCAGACCATCGTTTTGTGATCACAATTGCGACTGCAAAAAGATCATTGTTAAATGGTTTTGTCGTAATGCGGGGCAATCGTAAAGCGAGGCACCACTGTATACCACAAAAACACACAAGAGACAGATAATTAGGTACTGCTGGAAGATGTGTATATTACAAATTATATTTGATTCATTTACTTTTAACTGCTATTTCAGAAGTTTCTGAGGTACCAAGTTTTACATTTAATCTGAAAGATAACTATATGGAGGATTCATCTGACTTTTAACACCAATGCTAGTTGATATGTCATTTCAGAGAGAATACAGGAAAATCAGTTCTATAAATAAAAATTTTCATTTTCTCCATAACAAATTTGTACTTACTTTGGGTGTCGTATATCTGGTAAAGAGCGATTTAGAGAAATTTTGTCACTCACAAAAATATTAAACCCATTTTCTCTGTATGCCTGATCTACTCGTTCAGCATCAGTCATAGGATATGGTTTCCCCTGTTCTCCATTTCCTACAGGTACAAAACAAAACAAGAGGAGCCATAAATATCGTATCCTAAGCAGTAAAGAATTCATCCACATCAAAAGCTCAGGAAGCCATTTTAGCAGATCCTTTCTTTCCCTTAGTTTCAGACAGTACTGTATTAGTTATGCCATACTCCATCACTAGCCTGGTATCATTTTATCAATGCACTTCATAACTGTTAAGCCACCAAGCAGTTGTAAGACAGATGATGCAGCTTTAAGAATGTTGTTTTAAGAACATGGAATGAAGCTGGAAAAGATACTGATATATGTTTTTAAAAAGGTCATAAACCTATGCTTGTTAAATTTATGAAAGTTCACAGGTATAGCACAGACATGGTTATTCATGAAATTCACTGCTCTTGCCATTTTGAGACCTCATTTTTCATGCATTTTTAATTCTTCACCTAACTATTTTTTAAAAAGCATATGGTTATTCACTTACACAGCTTTAACTTATTCTTTTTCCTTCTGGGGAAAGGCAGCCTCAATTGAAGGAGGCCACATAGTGTCTTTAAAAACCTGTAGGGGCTCCTATCAATCTTGCCTTCCCTCTATCTACCCTTGGAGTCAAATCTCAGTCTGACAAATGTTATTTTTTTAGCACTAACCACATTCATCTATCTTCCAGTTCTAGTCACTTACAACTCTTGCCCAAAGATCAGATACTATGTTATCCAAACTTAAAGAATGATGGAGATTTTCCTATGGCCACTCACACACTCATTTCTACCTACAACATTAATCAAAGTGGTGTTACTGTGCCAGCCAAGAGGCTGCCCAAAGCTGTTGTAGCTTTTCCCACATGTGCCATATTCTCTCTCTTCTAGGGCTCTGTTCAAGTGCAAAACTGCTGCTCCCAGTCATTAGGCCAGCTGTTTATCTTTCTGTGCCACTCTTAGACCAGTTGTTTATATTTCTTTCTAAGCCAACAATAGCCCGCAGACAAATGCCAGTTTATTACATATTGCCAAACTATAAAATTCAAAACTTTGCTTAACATTAATTATTGTTTTCCTCTCTTCCTTTCATATTTAGTTCATTCTTCAAAGGACAAAAACCATTCCAAGGAACCCTCCCTATCTCACAATGATACTTACCTATGGGGCTGGTGTACTGTAGACAGCTCTCCTTCCTTTCCCTGTTATCCTGTCCACTGGGGTACTTCATACCGCACTCTCATTCGAATGGCTAGACCTAGGGCAGGAGTAGGGAAAGCAGCATACCAAAGTGGCTTCTTGGACAACCACCCCATGCTGCTACTTGACATTTCCAAATTTTGGGGGCAATGAGTGCCTGATGTGATTTTTCCCCTAGTTCCTCTCCTTCAGAAGAAGCAGTCACCTTGGTGGGCTTCCAGTTACAGTTAATAATTTTTTTAAAAGACTAGCATGAAGCCTTGAGTAACATCTGCCCCAGGTACCAGACAGAAGCTTGGTAAGAACTGCTGACTTTCTTGATAATTTCTATTAGCTTAGATCTCCTCTAATATTTGTATATAGTACCATTTTACTTTTAGGATACTTAGTAGGAAAATATAGTATAGACAAAATATAGTATAGACAAGACTAAATGAGTTATCATACATACCTAACCTCTGCAAGTCTCTCTTTATAGCATCTCTATCATGCCAGTCCTTTTTTCTTAGTCCATTATCAAGGTAAACTTCTTTCTTTTGTCTTGTATGGAAACCCTTTACAAAACACAAATACATTATATATTTTTAAAAAGCATTCAAAGGTTTAATTAAGCAAATGGAATGTTATGCTTTCAAGATATATTTAAAAATTGTTTTTATCATTTTGATCCTATGTCAGTGGTTCCCAACCTTGGTTCCCCAGATGTTCTTGGACTGTGACTTCCAGAAGCACTTGTCACTACAGCTTGTGTTGGAGGCTTCTGGGAGATACAATCCAAGAGTGTCTGGGGAACCAAGGTAAGGAACCCTTGCTTCATGTCACACGTTCACTCCAAAAGCTTATTCAACACTAGCAATTTGTTTATTCTTCTACAAGCAAAACAATTAATGCAACTACCAGGAAGAGATTGGATTCCTATCTTCACTCCTCACCCATAAGAAACCTATAAAAATTGATATATTATTTGGTATCTGCTCATTTCAAAATGTCAGAAAAAGGCCCATGCTTCCTTGGATTTTGTTTGTTTGTTTGTTTCTTCCAGTTCCAACTTCAAATGTCAATTAACTCATCAGTATTGCACATTTAAACATAATAACCATTGGAAGGACATTCCTCCATTTCCCATCATATCGCTGTCAATACAGTGGTGCCTCGCTTAACGATTTTAATTGGTTCCAAAAAAACACATCGCTATGGGAAAACATCGCTAAGCGAAACACGTTTTCCCATAGAGATGCATTGAAAACCGGATAATCCATTCCAATAGGAACGGATTGCCGTCCTTAAGCGAAAATCGCCATAGGAAACATCGCTAAATGATGCAGAAAATTCTTTTTAAAAACCCATCGTTAAGCGAATACATCGTTAAATGAAGCAATCACTAAGCGAGGTACCACTGTATTCTTTATATGACAATTAAATCCAGTATCATTATTTGATGTACTAGATTTTTTTAAAAAAGGATTTTACAGATTCAATAAGAAAATTTATAAAGTAATTCTGTTTTATCAGATTTAACCCTTCAAAGCTTTTTTTGACACTGCTGCATTCCCATCACATATGCCTGAAACTGCCAGTCTCATTTCTATAGCACTAATTTATTGGCCAAAATCTTGCTGTAAAGTAAATTGCAGTAGAGTACATTCATTGAATCATTGGGGATTTAACGAGTTCTCCTCTGTAAGTTCCATTGATTCAAATGGGACTACTCTAACTGTGCCTTACTTACTAAATCCTCATTGATTCAATGAGCCTTGTTGTTATGTGTCATCAAGTCAGCACTTATAGCAACTCTATTTGGGTCTTCAAGGTATATTTAAGGAGTAGTTTCACTCCAATGAGTTTCCATGGCTCAGTGGGGATTCAAACCCTGGTCCCCAGAATCCTAGTCAGTCACTCTACCCATTACATCACACTGGGAGCTGGGTGTAGGTCCACTGGGAATGGGCCTACTTCAGTGCAATTTATTACCCTAAGAAACAGGATCTGGGCCATTACTTTTGACCCTGGAAATATTTGTTCTTTTGGATTGGATAACTCCATCTGTAGATTATTTTTTATTGTATTTTAATTTCCAGATATAGTCCAATAATACTCTCAGAATTTTTACTCTATTTTGCTGATGTTGATATCCTACATCTCTCCTCCAGTTGTCTTTAAATGTATAGTCTCCTACATCCTCAAAGAATGGCAGATATTTCAATAATATTGCTTATTATTTAATTTTAGTAAGCTTTCTAAATATGGCTTAACTTTTACACAGTCTTTGTGAACAATTCTGAAGCTGCAAGTAATGAAAAAAGATGTGTCCATCTTGTAGACTCTAGTATGATTTGATCTTATTTCCATTTGAATTTCATTGTATGATTTAAGAGTATCACATTTTATAAAATTCAAACATCTTGTTATTTTACACCGTTCCCAATATTCAAAAGAAGTTTGTTGCTTTACCTCAGCTAAAGCCTGTACTATATATAAATTGCTTGTACTATAAGAAATATTAGAGCTGTGATGGTAATTCCATATTTATTCTAAATACTTAAAAATGTTAATTAACTCATCTCCTCTCTCTGATATAGCTTTGCTGTTTTGCTTGCCATAATTGTAACTCTTCAGTTTCCAAGGTCCATAAATACTTTTTCCTTGCGTTACATAGGGCTGAACAGCACAGTTATACACAGATTTTTTTCAATAAGCAAGCAAGCGAACAAGCAAGTGAACAAACATTCAATAAATAATATGCCACTGTCCACCAAGAATCCAATGACGTCAGTGAAGGTGTCAAAATGGTCTACTTGCCCCCAAACACATCTCTAATTCAGCCTCTAGATCTGGGGGTCATAAGGATCTTTAAGGCTCATTATACACAGTATGTATGGAAAGGATTATCAAAGTATTGGAAGAGAACCCTGATTGAGAGAACTCCTCACTCCCTCCCCCCCCCTCTCTGGCTTCCAAAATATATTATCAGCGTCATGACATTTTAATTTCAGCTGTCCTTTCCTTGTTCCAAAGTATTCAATGTCATCTTCCCCCAAATGACCATAAGTGACAGATCGATGAGTGGGAACATATCTAGCTAAAAACTTGCCTCTCTTATAAATTCACTTTCTCAATATGCTCTGCTACAGGATAGAGATGCTTCTCATGAACTACAGTACTTTCCAGGGTTACCATAAATATTGCTTAGGCAATGTATATAGAGTGCTTAGAAAATACTATAACATTATACAAAATTGTTATTACCACTATGAAAGAATCATACTGTATGCATTAGTGACTCATCACACCATTTGTGTATATTATCATCACAATACAAAATCATATATATCTTTCATATATTCTCTCTCCATGTCTCACATGCACAGTTAGCATAGTTAGTAGTGCATGAAAGAGAAGTTTCAAAAAAATGCTTTTCTAGGTCTCTTGAGACATGCATTTTTCTGTATTTTTAATAAGAAAAATTTAAAAGTAATGCATAACAGCCTGCCAAATTGCAACATTTGGACCAAGGTTAATTATTATAAAATTTTAAAGTAACAACACACTTTTCTAAGCAGCAGAGAATGTATTTCATAATTATACTGTAGAAGGCTATATTAGCCCTAGATTTCCTGCTAAAATATTTAGAAGGGAACCCAAGACTGTAAATTATATAAATCACAACTACAGTATTCAAAAGGCTCTCTTCATTTGTGCCAAAGCAGGTATTTATATATCTCATCAGTATAACAGAAAGCTGAGAGATTAAAGTTTTCCTGCAAATTCCACTATAGACTGTACCAGGCCTGAAAAGGTTTGGTTTTGGCTATTAAAAAGTAAATAATAAAAAAAAGAGGAAGTGCCTAGACAGGCACTTACGATTTTATTCTTTGGAAGTGGAGATATGAGGAGCCTTAGGTGATATGAGGGGCCCTAAAATCCCTCAGTGCAAAACGACTGTTGCTGCAGACGGTGCTTTTTGATACATCTTACTTAAAATTTTTCTGTTAGAGTTGGGAGTTTATCAAGTGGTGTTGGGACCAGAGAAATTCCTCTAGTGGTCCACATGCAGCCTATAAATGGCATTTTGCTCACCCCTGTATTAAACGGATTGCACCATGTCATGCCAGGCTGCTGATTTCATCACATTTCAGGAAGTGGCTATGTCCCAGGAAACTGTCCATTAACATATTCTACAAATACCAACTTCGTTGAAGAAATGGTTTTTCAGTATACCATCCTCTCTGCACAGACGTCTGTCTCCTTTCTTGATCTTAGCTACTTCCAGCGATTGACACACATACTTCAAAGGTCAACTTCAAATAACATAATTAATACAACTTCAAAGCACATATTCTTGTGGATCAAAAGTCACAAGTCTGCATGAGAACAAGGCATCATTTTGAAAAGAGGGTTCTCCCTACAAAAGAGTGTTCTGCCTACAAAAGTTTGTATAGTAATTCAATTTTCATCCAACAACAACTGTACCAAATTCATCCAACAATAACTGTACCAAATTTTTTGAAATTGTAATTCTGCATTAAAATAGCTCTTTCTTGTTTAGTTGTGTCCAACTCTTCGTGACCTCATGGACCAGAGCATGCCAGGCCCTCCTGTCTTCCACTGCCTCCCGGATTTGGGTCAAATTAATGTTGGTAGCGTCGGTGACACTGTCCAACCATCTCGTCCTCTGTCGTCCCCGTCTCCTCTTTCCTTCACACTTTCCTCAGAAAATAAAACAGCAACCTTAACACTAAGGGCAAACAAAAAGCTTGCTCATATTGAATATAACCAGGTATGGGTGTAAAGCAACTTTATAACTGGAACAGCAGCTTGCCTCTTTAAAAGTGGGACTACTAAAACTAGCACAGTGCTTATATACCACTCCACAGCATTTAAACACTCTCTGGTCAGTTTACAATTTTCTTTTAAATTATGCAAGCTACACATTCCTCCCTCTACACGAGAAAACAGGATACTCAACCCTAATATTGTTCTCACTTGCATGTGAAGAAACCTTATTTAATTTTTGAATAAACTGATTTCCTCCCAATACAGAAAATTGTATTCGGATGAATAATTACTATTCAAATTATTAATTCACCATTAAGAAACTGAACTAAACTAACACAGGGGAGGCCTTTCCCTTGGTCCTGACACCCTCACATGTGCATTCTGGTGAGGACATGGGAGAGGGCCTTCTCTGTTGCTGCTCACAGACTTTGGAATTCCCTCGCACAGGAAGCCAGGTTGGCTCTGTCTTTGCTGTCCTTCTACAATTAGCAAAGGCCTTTCTCTTCAAGCAGGTTTTGATTAGTGACTAGCTGTCTAGGAGAGTTCTAAAATGGGATGGTTTGCATTTTTACTGCATTTAAATCTGTTTTAGTAATGCTTTTACTTGACATTTTGAATATATTTAACTTTAAAAAATAATTTACGGTTTTTAGCTTTTAATACTGTGCTTTTCATGATGCCTCAGGTCCTTTTTAAGGAGAAAGGTGAGGTAGAAATATTTTAAATAAAATAAAAATAAGTAAGTGAGTAAGTATGTAAGTAAGTAAATAACACAGTGTATAGAACAATAAAAAAAGGTGTGAACCAAGACATCCCTAGTCATGCCTCACTTTCATCGTTGTTTAACCATTTAGTCGTGTCTGACTCTTCATGACCCCATGGACCAGAGCACGCCAGGCCCTCCTGTCTTCCACTGCCTCCTGGAGTTGTGTCAAATTCATGTTGGTCGCTTCGATGACACTGTCCAACCATCTCATCCTCTGTTGTCCCCTTCTCCTCTTGCCTTCACACTTTCCCAACATCAGGGTCTTTCCCAAGGAGTCTTCTCTTCTCATGAGATGGCCAAAGTACTGGAGCCTCAGCTTCAGGATCTATCCTTCCAGTGAGCACTCAGGGTTGATTTCCTTTAGAATGGATAGGTTTGTTCTCCTTGCAGTCCAAGGGACTCTCAAGAGCCTCCTCCAGCACCAAAATTCAAAGGCATCAATTCTTCGGCGGTCAGCTTTCTTTATGGTCCAGCTCTCACTTCCATTCCATGCCTCACTTTAGATTTGACTTATTACCGTATTTTTTGCCCCCATAAAAAGTGTGTGTGTGGGGGGAAGTGTGCGCATCTTTTGGAGCGAATACTGTAACAAAGGGTTCAAAACCTCTTCAGCCACCACTACCCAGAAGCCTCCCACCGCCGTGCTGGGAGGCCTCTGAACTGGCACCAGAGACTGCTTGCTGTGGCAGCTGCATTGGACCTCGCCACTCTGACATTTGTGCTGCTGGCTTTCCAGGATCTGCCTCTTAGAACCCACCTGGAAAGCCAGCAGAGCCAACAGGCCTATGGTAGCAAATTTAAATGGCAGAGGGCAGTGAAAACAGCTGAGGACCAAAGGGGAAAGAGATCAAAGTGATTCTAGAAAGACCAGGGGAAAGTGCAAACACAGTCCCCCACTACCACAAATTATGCAACTGACTTTCCCACATTTGGGGAAATCACAGGGATCAGCACATCCAAAGTATAATGGATGAGCCTCACCCTGGGAGAACCACTTCCATGATCATGGTATCAACCCTGCCAGGTAAGTATGAGTTGGTGTGGCCCCTGCACCTCCTGCCCCCTTTTTTGCCCTGCCCCCCCAAGGCATGGTGATCTCCCCGGCTGTACCTCCCACTCAGAACAAGGCTGCACACCCCTGGTCCCGCCAGAGGCCAAGAGAGCTCCTCAGTGTTTTGGGATGCCCCGCAGAACCCCTATTGGGGGCCGGGTGTTCCTCCCACAATCCTCCAATGCACAGGTATTAGCATATCTGCCTGCTTGCGTCACCCAGATGGCTTCTCTATTGGAGAAGCAAAGCAGGAAGGAGGAGTCTCTTTCTGTTCACCTTCTGTGGAGAAGTTAGCTGGAGGCTACAACAACTCTCTACAAATGACAGCTTTATTATCCTTTATATATATTGTGAAAAACCACAACTGTTTTGGGATTTAGTTTGCAAATCTTTAGTTTTCAAAGAATAAAGCTGCCATCTGTAGAGAGTTGCTGTAGCCTCCAGCTAACTTCATCTTGTGTGTGTCTTATAGTCAGGTGTGTCTTATGGAGTGAAAAATACGGTATATACCCTTAGGTATATGCTCTGTCAATTTCAGCAGTTTCATTTGTTATAAAAGGATAATACTGACTTATTTTAAGTGACTGCTTTGAGGAATGAAATACATTAATGTACATAGTATTCTTGCAATGCTTATAATATTCTTATATAATATAAATTCCCAAATACTACTATTATTTCATGAGAAAATGCACTATTTTGAGGAGGTTTTAGAAACCTTACTACTATCTTAATCATCTAACATATTTGAGAAGGGGTAAAGTGTAATATTCCTCAGAATCATGCAGCCATTCTCAATCTTTTTTTGGTCACAGCTGTAAACACAATATGAAAGAAATATAGGCTAAATCAAGATTGTGTAAGCTGTAGAACAAATCTTATAAGGTAGTGCATGAAGAAGTGTTTCTAGTCTGTGGCCCCCTTCAAATGTGCCAAGCCCCTGCAGGCCCATTGAGAATGGCTGTGAATATCTTATCTCTTGCATCTTGATAAATCACAGTGATCCAGAATTGTTGTTGTTGTTTAGTCGTTAAGTCATGTCCGACTCTTCGTGACCCCATGGACCAGAACACGCCAGGCCTCCTGTCTTCCACTGCCTCCTGGGGTTTGGTCAAATCCAGAATAGTTCATATATGCTTAAGTATTTTCCTCTCTTAAATATTCCCTACTACAGCGGTGCCCTGCTTGACGACGATAATGTGTTCCAGGCAAACCGCTATTAAGCGAAATCGTCATCAAGCAAAAAAAACCACAAACCATTGGAATTCTTTGAAAACCATTCAATGCATTCCATTGGGGGAAATACCTCATCGTCCAGCGAAAATCCTCCATAAGGCAGCCATTTTGGGACTCCTGTCTTGCGAACAATTGGTCTGGAAAACAGTGGGGAGCCATTTTGCGAACTGCCGATCAGCTGTTTCTAATCATCATCTACTGAAAGAATGGTTCCCGAAGCAGGGAACTATTCAAAGCGATTTTGTCGTCAAGAGGGCACCACTGTAAAACTTTCATGTGTTCTTTGAACTCTCTAAATTAAAAAGCAGTGTTGCCATTGGTGTAAGTTATCGATTTTTACTATTGTAATTATCCTATTAAACAGGTTCTAATGTATTACATGTTCAGCATAATCATGATGTTATATGTTCCCTTCACATGTAAGAGAAGAAATACTGCAAGGCAACCTTTTCAAAGGAGGGAAAATAAATAACTATAATCATGTCGTCATAAGGTATGCTGAATAAGGCTGACATCAAATCCCAGGTAGCCGGCTCAAGGTTGACTCAGCCTTCCATCCTTCCGAGGTCGGTAAAATGAGTACCCAGCTTGCTGGGGGGGCAATGTGTAGCCTTTATAATTAAAATTGTAAACCGCCCGGAGAGTGCTTGTAGCGCTATGGGGCGGTATATAAATCCAATAAATAAATAAATAAATAAATATCATCAGCCACAATGATTTTTCCCCCCAGAAATTAAACATTTCCAATTTCTCCTCTGAATGTCCTGAGTCTCCCATGGCATCACTTTCATTGCTGAGAAGGTACTGGAGGCCACAAGACAGGAGAAGGATGTTTTCAATTACCAGAAATTGCCACCACTGGGATGACCTGAACAGTATAAGCAATTTTAGTAATTAAAGACTTACTCATCCCATTCTGTGCCCCCAAAGGCTTTCCAAAAATTAAAGTGTTCACATGTGAGCTTTAAAACTTTTTTTTCAATATCTGAAATCACTAATGATATGTAGTTTTTGTGATGAGCCATTTTTTGGCAGTGAGAAATCATACATATTGAGGTCTTTATTTCATCGGTCTTGATACAGTAGTTTGGCCAGACGCAATATGATTCTAAATCTAACTAAATCCACGAGCAAAAAGTGAAGGTTACTAATTGCTTTTTTTAAAATCAAGATTTTTTAAAAAATGTTTCCAATGATATGTATGGTCCAGGTATGTTGTATTTGTATTTGTTCCAAGAATAGGTATTCAAACCACTGGATCGCACTGAAGGGTTTTCAATGCGTTTCAATGGTTTTTTAAAATTTGCTTGACGATGATTTCGTTTAACAGCGATTTTGCTTGAACGGATTAACGTCGTCAAGCGAGGCACCACTGTATTGAAAGAAAATACATTTACTGTACTTGATTTAATTTAGTAACAAACTGTTCACAGCACATGTCCATGCATAACCCAGTTTGTAAAGTGAAGCATTTTTCCCCATATGAAGGCACTGCCTCATAAACTTTTGCTTCCACAAACTCATTCAATGATGTGGCTGGCAAAAAACCCACAGTAATTTTTGAAGAAAGTTCATTCCATATTTTTAACATTGCTTCTGTACATGTGAGACACAATTTATACCAGAAATTTTCTCAAAGTTGTCTTCTATGCAATTTCTATTGTGCCAACATTACACTACCTTAATATCATAATGAAGATAATTTAACAGCATGGTAACAATTGTCCTTTTCCTTTCTAGTAGAGGTTCCTTTGAGCTATTCTATGTGGATAGATAATTCTATTAATGGTGGGCAGGGTGGCTCATTTAAATATCTTTGTCCTAGTTCTAATGGGAGAGTTGAGGAATGTAAGCATGTTGAAACCCAATGATCAGCTGTTTGCTGATCGTCGTAAAGCGAAAAACAGGGAACCGATCGTTGTTAAATGAAAAAACCCAATCTAAACATCGTTTTGCAATCGCAAAAACTTCAACGTTAAGTGGATTTGTCATTAAATGGGGTAATTGTCCAGCAGGGCACAACTGTAGTCTACTCTGGGTGGTTTATTTTGGGAAACCTGAAGGTACCTCTGCTTTATAAGTCCTGTGCTTCTGCTGTGCACCTAGAGGGATTTCAACCAAAATTTAAAACTCTGCAACCATTCTATCATCCTAGATTTATCAGCAACTCCCAGCTCTTTCTCAGCCTCTTTGAATTCATTTGTCTATCTTCCTTAATAAAATGAAAACAATCCATTCAACTGTACTGAAGGGAAGAAGGGACAAGGCTTGTAGCCTTACTTTACATAGACTTCTGAAGCAAACAAATAAGAAGCAGTCACCAGAACAGACATCTGAACAAAAAACCTGTGGAAAAAAACAGGAGAAAAATGTCTGTGTGTCTGTCTCATTCACACACACCCTTATTTTCTGCAGTAGTTTATGCTGATTTTAAATTCATGATCAGCTTGCTTATCAAAACTGGAGATGTGTTACTCAAACTGAAACATAGTAATGTAATTAACCTTCATGTCTACCAGGACTTCCAACCTGATGAAGAGATCTCCAGTATAAGAAATTCAAGAAAGGGTGCATTAAATGTGCAGGTCATTTTCTTTTTTTATTGCTCCCATACCTTTTTCTTGAAACATTTTTTATATCCAGATATTTAAAGTTCAAAACATCCTGCATAGAGAGAGAACTTGATGACAGTCATGGACACATACAGATCCTTTCTGAATTATGCTCACATCCCTAACTGTGCACATATTAATACAGTAATACTTTACTTAAACTACATTTGTACATGTGTGAATCAATGTTTATTTACATCATGCTGCAATTTTAACCTTCTGATAAACAGTGGCAGCTGCTTCAAAAGCTGCAAAAACAAGAAGAAAATATGTCTCATACAACTGTAAACATCTGTTTATGCAACAGAAATAGATATGCTTTCCAATTCTAAAGGGACACACAGTCATGTTAAACTGAGCAAGCAATCTGTCTACTGCCTGCTCATTCACCAAAATATACTTAACTGTTACTAAAACAGCTTACATTAGAGAGAAAAACAGTAGCAGCACTGGGACAAGAGTAATCGTGTTTTTCTCTTCAGTGCAACTCCTGCTGTTACTGAAGAATCTTGAATAAGCTGTTTAAAACACAGTATCAACCACTTTTCTGTATGTTCCTCATAAGGTGCCATCCATTATTTGTAGTTATTGAAAACTGATGGTTCTGGCAGCCCTAACAAAACCTCTCCTGGCAAATAAAGCAACTCTACTGTACTTACATATACTTACATATAGTGGTGCCTCGCTTAACGATTGCTTCGTTAAACGACGAAACCGCTATACGATTACTGTTTTGCGATCGCTTTTGCGATCGCTTTTGCGATCGCAAAACAATGTTTTAATGGGCAAAATCCGCTTTGCGACGATCGGTTCCCTACTTCAGGAACCGATTCTTCACATTACGACGATTTTAAAACAGCTTCGAAATGGCCACCCTCTGTGTAAAATGGCTCCCCACTGTGTTTTGGGATGGATTCCTCACAATACAGGCAGCGAAAATGGCCGCCCCATGGAGGATCTTCGCTGGACGGTGAGTTTTCAGCCCATTGGAACGCATTGAACAGGTTTTCAATGCATTTCAATGGGTTTTTTATTTTCACTTAACGAGGATTTCGCTCTACAGCGATTTCGTTGGAACGGATTATCATTGTTAAGCGAGGCACCACTGTAAAAGAGTATACAGTGCCAAAACTGACATAACTGAAAGAGGAAGACCTGTTTTTAAAAAAAGTTTTCTACAGAGATAAAGTTTTACTAAGATCAGAGTTTAAATCTCTCAAAAATCTTTGCAGGTGTTAGAAAATTTAGTCTGTCAACATGTACAGAGAGTGACTAACCTCTCTAAGAGAACAGCCTCTTAAGCAACCCCCCATTCTGTGTGTATGCAATCTCAACATGCAAGCAAGAACTGAGACCATTATTATTGCTCATGTGTAGAACCTACACACAAGCAAGAACCTTTTCTCTTCTAACAGCAGAGAGGGATGGGCCTGTTAATGAAGCCAAATTTTCTAAGACTTGAAAGGGACATTGTGGAAACCATGTAACATACTCTCTTCAAACCAGTTGTTGATCTATTTGTTTGCCAACACACACTTCTTACCCAAATTAAACAAGGTTCTGGTATTAACAATAGTATGGCTGAAGTTCAGTGGTAAATTGCAATTAGAGTGTTATTGTTGTTTAGTCATGTCCGACTTTTCGTGACCCCATGGACCAGAACACACCAGGCCATCCTGTCTTCCATTGCCTCCCGGAGCTGGGTCAAATTCATGTTGGTAGCTTCGATAACACCATCCAACCATCTTGTCCTCTGTCGTCCCCTTCTCCTCCTGCCTTCACACTTTCCTAAGATCAGGGTCTTTTTCAGGGAGTCTTCCTTCTCATGAGATGGCCGAAGTACTGGAGCCTCAGCTTCAGGATCTGTCCTTCCAGTGAGCACTCAGGGTTGATTTCCTTTAGAATGGATAGGTTTGTTCTCTTTGCAGTCCATGGGACTCTCAAGAGCTTCCTCCAGCACCAAAATTCAAAAGCATCAATTCTTCAGCAGTCAGCCTTCTTTATGGTCCAGCTCTCACTTCCGTACATCACTACAGGAAAAACCATAGCTTCGACTATGCGGACTTTTGTTGGCAAGGTGATGTCTCTGCTTTTTAAGATGCTGTCAAGGTTTGTTGTCGCTTTCCTCCCAAGAAGCAGGCGTCTTTTAATTTTGTGGCTGCTGTCACCATCTGCAGTGATCAGGGAGCCCAAGAAAGTAAGCTCTGTCACTGCCTCCATATCTCCCCCTTCTATTTGTCAGGAGGTGATGGGACCAGTGGCCATGATCTTAGTTTTTATGATGTTGAGCTTCAGACCATTTTTTGCGCTCTCCTCTTTCACCCTCATTAAGAGGTTCTTTAATTCCTCCTCACTTTCTGCCATCAGAGTGGTATCATCTGAATATCTGAGGTTACTGATATTTCTTCTGGCAATCTTAATTCCGTCCTGGGATGCCTTCAGTCCAGCTTTTCGCATGATGTAGTCTGCATATAAGTTAAATAAGCAGGGGGACAATATACAGCCTTGTCGTACAGTGGGATCTTGACTTGAGAACTTAATCCGTATTGGAAGGCGGTTCTCAATTCAAAAAGTTCTCAGGTCAAATCTGCATTTCCCATAGGAATGCATTGAAAACCATTTGAGCCATATCTGCTCTTTTCCGTCCATAGAAACTAATGGGAAGCTGCTATTCCGCCTTCGACCACTATTTTGTTTCTTTTTTTCTTAGGTCAAGAAAGGTTCAGGGAAGGCAGAGAAAATACAGTCCAGGCAGTACCAGGCAGTCTGAAGACTGTCTCCCAATCCACTCTCTAAACGCTGGGAGGAGTGAAGAAGCAGACAGGCACCCTTTTCACTGACCAACAGTTTACTGAAAGTTCAAATTTTGCACTTTCCCTGCCTCCCACGTGGGTTTTTTTCAGTTTGTAACTCAAATCTAAGTATGTAAGTCAAGTCAATATTTTCCTATGAGAGTGGTTTGTAAGTCAAAATGTTCTTAACTCGGGCCGTTCTTAAGTCAAGACCCCACTGTACTTCTTTCCCAATTTTGAACCAATCAGTTGTTCCATACCCAGTTCTAACTGTTGCTTCCTGTCCCACGTATAGGTTTCTCAGGAGATAGATAAGGTGGTCAGGCACTCCTCATTTCTTTAAGGACTTGCCATAGTTTGCTGCGGTCCACACAGTCAAAGGCTTTTTTGTAGTCAATGAAGCAGAAGTTAGAAGCCTCATGGCGCAGTGGTTAAACCGCTGTACTGCAGACAAAACTGTGATCACGACCTGGGGTTCAATCCCAGGTAGCCGGCTCAAGATTGACTCAGCCTTCTATCCTTCCGAGGCTGGTAAAATGAGTACACAACTTGCTGGGGAGGCAATGTGTAGCCTGCATAATTAACTTGTAAACTGCCCAGAGTGTCCTTGAAGCACTATGGGGTGGTATATAAGCAGCACGCTTTGCTTTGCTTTTAGAAGTTTTTCTGGAACTCTCTGGCTTTCTCCGTAATCCAGCACATGTTAGCAATTTGGTCTCTAGTTCTTCCGCCCCTTCGAAATCCAGCATATACTTCTGGGAGTTCTCGGTCCACATACTGCTGAAGGCTACCTTGGAGGATTTTGAGCATAATCTTGCTAGTGTGTGAAATGAGTGCAATTGTACGGTAGTTGGAGCATTCTTTGGCACTGCCCGTCTTTGGGATTGGGATGTAGACTGATCTTTTCCAGTCCTCTGGCCACTGTTGAGTTTTCCAAACTTGCTGGCATATTGAATGTAGCACCTTAACAGCATCATCTTTTAAGATTTTAAATAGTTCCACTGGAATGCCATCACCTCCACTGGCCTTGTTAGACAAGCTTTCTAAAGCCACTTGACTTCACTCTCCAAGATGTCTGGTTCAAAGTCAGCAACTGCACTATGGATTTTTAAGGACATCCAAATCTTTCTGGTATAATTCCTCTGTGTATTCTTGCCACCTTGATGTCTTCTGCTTCTGTTAGGTCCCTCCCATTTTTGTCCTTTATCATGTTCATCTTTGCACAAAATGTTTCTTTAATATTTCCGATTTTCCTGAACAGATCTCTGGTTTTTCCTTTTCTATTATTAGAGTAGGCCCACCAAATCAATGAAAATGCCAGCCGGCTGGTGCTTCAGAGCAGCCATGGGGGAGGGCTGGCCAGGGAGGAATCAGCTCCCTCCTTCCTCCCGATGCTGGGTCCTCTTCGCGCTGGGCTGAGCTCAGCCGGCCCGAAAGGGACTCACCGTCGGGTGGAAGGAGGGAGACGATTCCTCCCTGGCCCGCCAGCTTGCTTCCGAAGCCGCCCATCGCGGTGGTGGGGACCCCCAGGGAGGTCTCCCAGGGTTTGCACGCCACCATGGGAGACCTCCCCGGGGGTCCTCGCTGCCGCGATCGGTGCCTTCAGAGGTTTCAAACGGCTTTCCCCGACCAGCGGAGCGCCGGGCGGCTAGAGCAGGCCGGGGCCCTGGCCGCTCGCCCCCGGCCGCGTGGAACCAGTGGAGCGCCGGGAGGCTTCGGACTGGTAAGTCCTTTTTAAAAAACTTTTATGTGTGGGTTTTGGAGGGTGGGTTTGGACTGGGGCGGTTATGTTTGTGGTTTGTGTATGTGTGTTTTTTTGCGGCATTTTCGCCGGCCGGCTGTGTGAAAATGGGGGCTTTGGTCCTCCCAAAGGCCCCATTTTCACACAGCTGATCGGCGGTTCCAAAATGGCTGCCACAACCATTTTCACTGCCCTTGCTTACCGAGGCGGCTAAAATGGTGGCCGGATGGAGGATTCCCGCTTAGCGGTAAGTTTCCCCCCCCATAGGAACGCATTAAACAAAGTTTAATGCATTCCTATGGGGTTTTTCCATCCGTATAGCGATGTTTCCGGATAGCGACGATTAATCCGGAACGGATTAACGTCGCTATGCGGGACACCACTGTACATAGGACTGGGATGAATTTACATTTAAGAACCAAGAAAACACTAACTTTCAAAATCTTATCTCCAAATTCATTTTGTTTATTCACAAAGTTTATAAAATATGGATTAGAAAATGTGAAGCAAAATATCCCATAAGGGTAAATGTTTCAATGAAAGCAGATATGTAGTATGCCATTTTTTTAACCAGGTGGCAGTGATGCAACTGAGCCCTTTCTTTCTATGCAAGGCAGATGAAATTGATAGTTGTTTGCAAAATCATACAAATCCCAGTGCTTTTATATACAGTGGTACCTCACTTGACGAGGATAATCCGTTCCAGCGAAATCGCTGTAGAGTGAAATCTTCGTCAAGCGAAATAAAAAAGCCCATTGAAATGCATTGAAAACCGGTTCAATGCGTTCCAATGGGGAAAATACCTCAGCATCCAGTGAAGATCCTCCATAGAGCGGCCATTTTCCAATGCCTGTGCAGTGAAAAATCCATCCTGAACACAGCGGGGAGCCATTTTGAACAGCCGGCGGCAATTTTGAAAACCCGACGATCAGCTGTTTTGATTGTCGTAATGCAAAGAATCGGTTCCCGAAGCAGGGAACCGATCGTCGCAAAGTGGATTTTGCCCATTAAAACATTGTTTTGCGATTGCAATAGCGCTCACAAAAATATCGTCGTGAAGCAGATTCACTGTCGTTAAGTGAGGCACCACTGTATACTGTTTTGGAGAAATGTCAGGGATTGAGCACAGATTATGAACACATCCTAAACTATACAATAAAATGCAGCAGTTTACCTCATCTGTCAGAAAAGTGAGAGTGTATATGGTCTGAAATCATTAATTGCCTATTCTACATAATATAAAAATATTTCCCAGCATCTAATTCACAGGTCCTAAGCTTAAATATAAAAAGCCTTATTTTAAACTCATCTTCAAAATATATTTATAACCCATTCAAGATTTGCCAAACAGTTGATTTTTTTAAGACACTCACAAAGCCTATTTTAAAAATGATGTCTAAAACATCTGCCACTGGTTATAAGGCAGGAAAGTACATTTGTATGATTTACCATTTCTTGAAAACAAAAATCAAAAGCATATGTTTGAACTGGCCACAGTCTGCATTTGAACAAAGTTCTGTTATGCGGAGTCAATTAATTGGATCTCAAGAGTTTTCCCAGCATGTTTAAAAAGATCACATCTCGGTTACAAACTGCTATATCACAAAGCAAAACAGAGGGAAAAGTATAGCTGTCTAATGTGTTCTTTCTATGAGCAAAGAGACAAAAAGTTCAGGTAACTTCTTTTGAAAAATGAATATTTCAGAGACTAACGCTCTCTTCCCATAAACTGAATTGGGCAATAATATCTAGCATGGGAAGGATTTCCAATGTTCTCTCTTCCATGGGTGCAATATTAAATGCCACCCTCCAATTAAGCCACACACACACAGCTACTGCTGTGAAGGAATTTTCAAAGCAGCAGCTATATTAGTGTGTTTCAATAAAAAAATTACTGTGGCACCTGCACAAGTGACATGTTTATTTCAGTGCTCACAATATCTTTCGATTTTGCTACGAAGGAAATGTGTTTTCTTCAAAAGTCTCTTTACTGAAAGTGAGTGTGGGAAAAAAGAAAGATAAGGAAAAGTGTTCTTACCATCCCTTCCTTTCTTCAACAGGTCCCTGGGAAGAGTCAAGACATTAAGTATATCATGCTGCTCCTTGAGATAAGCTCCCAAGGCATACATATAGGCACAGGTGACTGGGGATCAAGCAGGTGAATAGTATTTCTGTCTCAATGGCATACATGTTTTTAGATTCCAAAAAATACTTGTTTCATGTTTTACTGTAAAATTATACTTCTACCACTTCTCAAAAAGCCATCTTTCTCTCTGTTTGTCTGCTTGTACTGATGTGCTTCAGCAGAAGAGACTATCTTCTTTACATCTGGTCTTATAACTCACACTCTCTGGAAATAATTTCAAGATGAAAAGCAGATTATTTTTGCTTTCCCTATGTACTCTTTAAAAACAAACTTCCATTTAAAGAGAACACATGTAATAGGATGAATGTTTATTCAGTTTTTATATAAATATGTTATTAGTTTTCAAACAGACACAAACATAAGGTCAAAAGCTTATGAAAATTACAAAAGCCAACCTTTAGTGGGCAGTTTTGTATTTCTGTAAAACTGACTGTTCTCTATATGCTGGGATCTCTCTCTCAGCTGGTATGATTCTGCTATATAAAGTTCCATACCCAAAGGTTAAGTGCATTTTTAGTAAATAGGCAGAATATTTAGGAATAAGTCAAACCAACAACCCAAGAACAATTAAAAATAGAAGTCAAAAAATATTTGGATCTGCACAACAAGCATAAACACAAAATTCTGTAGCTAATGTGCACAATCATTTTGGCTGGCTGTTGCACACTGAGATGTTCTCTGGTCATGCACTTTTTTGCACTGGGAATACAAGAGAAGGCCAGAAAATGGCAAAAAGCGATTGCATAATTCCTCTTAAGCATGTGGCATTTCACAATAGGATTCTTGCCAATGCAAAAGTACTGTAATGTAAAAAACAATGAACAATAAATACTATTTCTGTGTTATTAGTATGTTGTTCCTAAAATAATTAGTAATGTTTTGAAAAGGAACAGCTTACACACTATTAACAGAGTTACTGGAAGTCATATTGCATATAAGACTAACTGGTTTTAATTTTTCATAAGCTTTTGTGTGTCCAAGTACACTTCTTGATCCATTCCATTCATCTGAAAAAGTGTGCTTAGACACACAAAAACTTATGAAAAATGAAAACCAGTTAGGCTTATAGGTGCTACATGACTTCTGGTTTCTCTTTTGCTGTATAAGCCACAAACTACCACATATTCCTGGCTACTAGATTAATAAATTGTTGTTAATACAACCTGTCACAATCATGAAACTCTGCCAAAGCAAAATTAATATTTAAGGAAAAATTCAAATTAATAGTATCACAAGGATGGCTGAGATATGACAGACAGTCAGAGACATTCTAAAAGAGTTTTGGAGCACACATACATGCTTCTTTCATGCTAAATAATATTTGAAGTCAGCCTTGAGTAAACCTGGTCACAACATTGTACAGCATGCTTGTCATCAGTACTGAATACATAAAAGCAATATACAGGCATGCAACCTTATAAATCTAAAAGGAACAAAAGTCTTTGACTTTTATGAATCAACCAATTGCAATTTGCAAGTATCCTACAACATTTCCTTAGATCTGCTGGAGTGTTTAAAACACCTGTGAGTTCTCACATATGGCAAACACTGCAGAAGCAAAATGGTTATTTATTCAAAGTACACTTACTGCAGCACACCTGAACTAGATCAAATATTCTGTCAATGTACCAACAATAGCTTACTGTAAAACAGCTTTTATTCTAGATATGATCTACTCACACTCTGTTAGAGAAGCTATTCAATTTTAACCCGTTTAATAATTTTTGTCTATAAAGAAAGCATTACAACTTCTTATTTCATTTTGTATTAAATAGAAGATTCTTAAACTTGGATTTCAGAGGAAACTATATCCTGTCAATATATTTCTGTAAAGATATTATTGTTCTGTAATGTTTGAGCAACTCCCAAAAGTTGAAGAAAGTACTGGTATTACAAGTGCTACATATGTCCATGTTGCATGTTCTGTACTAGATGCCTATACTGTATCTGAAGTGCCATCTCCCTCTAGCTGCTGAATAGAAAAGCACTGCTGAATGGTCTTCATACAAGGTCAAAGTGTTACACAAAAGTCTCTGATAGTTCACAAGGCATTTTCTCCCTATAGGTGTCTTCGTAGACACCTACACTCCTTCCCTCCTTTTCAGCATTCCAAACATGGACTTTTCAACAAAGACATTTCTAAGTGAAGGACAGCCAATTTTGGAAGCCTCTGAGTGTAAACATGTAACAGGGACACTTTTGCAAACATACTGTGCTCTTATCTCAGGCATGAAATTTAATGTTTTCTTTTAATTCTAAAGTTACACTTATTTCATGTGACTGGTGACCATTTGTCTATAGCAGTGGTTCCCAACCTTGGGAATCCCAGGTGTTCTTGGACTGTAATTCCCAGAAACCCCAGCCAGCATAGCTGGTGGCAAAGGATTCTGAGAATTGCAGTTCAAGAACACCTGTGTTATCCAAGGTTGGAAACCACTGGTCTAAAGAGATGGTGACAGACAATTCACCCTTCATTGCCTGAGATGAAACTTGATATATCTTGCTAATGTAGCAAGCTTGGACTTTCCATTTTTGGGATACTATTTTAACACAGACCCTGACAATGCAGCACCTCATCAGGATAACATTCTGCTTCCAACTCACAAATTCTGCAATAAATTGGCCTGAAGAAGGGTCCTGTTTGACTTGAAAATTGTTAATATTTTATGGACCAGTGTAGGTATTACATAGTCTTGTTTCTGGATTCAATGGATACAATATCTACTTGGTTTAACAATGATTTTCCTGTGCAAAAAACAAAGAAAGAAACCACTAGATATTTGCTCATACATTTGAGTCTGTAAATTCTACCCACACTATATCAAAGACGAATGCCCTTGATCTTTGTCACTCCTACCAGCTGTACCTTTCTCCCGGCTATGGAAAGTTACTCTGGGACAAATTATTCTTCCAATGTCACATCTGCAAACATGAGATACTATACCCATACAATTTTATCCACTAGTATCACTGCCACGTAGGACATGTCATTCATACCCCCTAAAAAGCAGAAAAGCCATTCTCAGCCAAGATGGGTCAGCCTTTTGTAATTCCCATTTCATCCCACTGGATGGTGAGAAAGGAATCTGTCTTTAACAGTTAAGGGAGTTTAAACTTTAGGAGCAATCAAAAATGTTGCACACATTTTCTCTTAGGACTGCAACCAAGGATTAACTGCTATGTTTTTAATTCTTCTAGCTGAACAGCTGGTGACCCCTAAGCATTTGTAAAGGAAAGCAAGTCTGTAACATAATCTAAAATATACTTAAAGAACCCTGTGGTAAATGCCTCAAATACATACATAAACTTAAATGCACAAATGAAAGGTTAACCACATATCCACCACACAAAACCTTTCTTAGAACAAATAAACAATCCTTGTAAGAAAACAAGTGATGAGAATCATTGCTCATCTAACCTAGTGACACACTAGCAGGGACGGACTGGGACCAAAAATCGGCCCTGGCATTTACCACCTCGCCGCCCCCGCCCCCCCAAGCGCCCGCCAAGCCCCTCCGTGGCGGCATTATCACCCGCGGCCTGCCGCCCCCCGAGCCCCTCGCCTGCGCGGGCGGCCGCCACCCCCAGGGAAGGAGCCCCCGCCGCGCCGCCCTTCGCCCCGCCGCCGCCGCCATGGCCGTGCCCGCCCCACCCCTGCGCGGCTCCTCCTCCTTCTCCTGGGCGGCCGCCCCCGCCCCGCCCCTCCCATTGCAGGCCGCCCCCCCGAGGAGCCCCCGTTCGCGGCCGAGAAGGGCCGCTCCTGCCCGCCCCAGCTCTCCTGCTCCCGGCAGGCCCGCAGGAGCGCCCCGACGGCGAGGGGGTCCCGGCAGGCGCGCGTTGAGCCCGCCTCAGCTGCCTCCATCCTTGGCTGGCCGGCCGGCCGGCTGAGGCGGCTGCGAGGAGAGCCTTCGCCGGCTCCTTCCTTCCTTCCCCGAACCGGCCGTTCTGACCATCGGCCGTTCTGGCATTTGCCAGAACTGCCAGATGGCCAGTCCAGCCCTACACACTAGTAGGTATGACAGGATGAATTTTTTAAAAAATTATCTTCATGCATGTTAACCCGGAGTAATATTCAAAGCAATATATGCAAGGGAAAAAAGGAATACAAAGAAATTGAATGGTTTACTGGGTAAAGCATCTACTTTATTAGATATAATTGTTGTTGCAACTTTGTTCAAACAAGTTGTGAATAATTCCTTTGTGACCTAAGTGACATAGTGTTTACTAACAACTGGGAGTCAAAATATGATACTACCTTCAGAAATATGTAATATTATTGCATAAAGACATGGCAAAAGTCCTCTGTTCTCATATGCAAATTAACAAGTGTCAAGGCTGCTACCCTATTTTCCCAAAAATAAGACCTAACCTGAAAATAAGCCCTAGTACAATTTTTCAGGATGCTCGAAATATAAGCCCTACCCCCCAAAACGAGCCCTAGTTAAGTGAAACCTCATCCTAACCCACTGTACAGCAACCAGAAGATGACATGACTGTAAAATAAAACATCCCCTGAAAATAAGATTTAATGTATTTTTTGGAGCAAAAATTAATAGAAGACCCTGTCTTCTTTTCGGGGAAACGCGGTAATTGTAAGAAAAACTCTACATCATCTTTTTTTCTTTTTGGAAAAGAAGGAAACAAAATATGTACAAAGCATCAAAGAAATGGAAAGCCTTATTTTAAGGCTGGAATAATAGTGTTTAGTCACAAATTAACATAGTTTATGCTCAGATTTTCACCACTTAGGAAATATGAAAAATCAATGAGAAATTTTAAAGGTTCAGGTCAGTTAATTAAATCAATGATTTAAATTAGCCCTTTTCTCTCTGGTCCAACTTATGATTGAATTTATTAATGTAATATTATTTGACTTAACAACAAGGTCAGTGGAGGTGATGGCATTCCAGTGGAACTATTTAAAATCTTAGACGATGACGCTGTTAAAGTGCTAGACTCAACATGCCAGCAAGTTTGGAAAATTCAGCGATGGACAGAGGATTGGAAAAGATCAGTCTACATCCTAATTCCAAAGAAGGGCAATGCCAAAGAATGCTCCAACTACCGTACAATTGCACTCATTTCACACACTAGCAAGATTATGCTCAAAATCCTCCAAGGTAGGCTTCAGCAGTACGTGGACCAAAAACTCCCAGAAGTACAAGCTGGATTTTGAAAGGGCAGAGGAACTAGAGACCAAATTGCTAACATGTGCTGGATTATGGAGAAAGCCAGAGAGTTTCAGAAAAACATTTACTTCTGCTTCATTGACTATGCAAAAGCCCTTGACTGTGTGGACCAAAGCAAACTATGGCAAGTCCTTAGAGAAATGAGGAGTGCCTGACCACCTTATCTATCTCCTGAGAAACCTATACCGTATGTGGGACAGGAAGCAACAGTTAGAACTGGGTATGGAACAACTGATTGGTTCAAAATTGGGAAAGGAGTACGACAAGGCTGTATATTGTCCCCCTGCTTATTTAACTTATATGCAGAATACATCATGTGAAAAGCCAGACTGGAGGAATCCCAAACCGGAATTAAGATTGCCTGAAGAAATATCAACAACCTCCGATATGCAGATGATACCACTCTGATGGCAGAAAGTGAGGAGGAATTAGGGAACCTTGTAATGAGAATGAAAGAGAAGAATGCCAAAATGCTTTGAATCTGAACATCGAAAAAAATTAAGATCATGGCCACTGGTCCCATCACCTCCTGACAAATAGAAGGGGGAGATATGGAGGCAATGACAGATTTTACTTTCTTGGGCTCCCTGATCACTGCAGATGGTGACAGCAGCCACAAAATTAAAAGATGCCTGCTTCTTGGGAGGAAAGCAATGACAAACCTAGACAGCATTTTAAAAAGCAGAGACATCACTTTGCCGACAAAGGTCTGCATAGTCAAAGCTATGGTTTTTCCTGTAGTGATGTATGGAAGTGAGAGCTGGACCATAAAGAAGGCTTACTGCTGAAGAATTGATGCTTTTGAATTGTGGTGCTGGAGGAGGCTCTTGAGAATCCCCTGGACTGCAAGGAGAACAAACCTCCTTCTGCAGGAGATGCCATTCTGTCCCTTCAGTGCTGCCTGGGGACTGTACTGAAATGGATGCAGGAGAACGGGCTGAGGCTGAACCCGGACAAGACGGAGGTACTGAGGGTTGGGGATTTGGGAAACTCCCTCTTTTTTGAGGGAGTGACCCTGCCTGCCAAGGACGGGGTTCGCAGCTTGGGGATCCACCTGGACCCGGCGCTCACCATGGAAGCACAGGTGGCGTCGGTAGTCCACTCCGCCTTTTTTCACCTCAGGCGGATAGCCCAGCTGCGGCCCTACCTTGATTTGGGGGCGCTCACCATCTTGGTACATGCGCTCGTAATCTCAAGATTAGACCACTGTAATGCGCTCTACGTGGGGCTCCCTTTGAGGCTGCTGCGGAAACTACAGGTGGTGCAGAATGCGGCGGCCAGATTACTTAGTGGAGTGAGGAAATTCCAACATATCTCACCCACTCTGGCCGCATTGCATTGGCTGCCCATACGATTCCGCATCGACTTCAAAGTGCTGTCGCTTACGTACAAAGCCCTAAACGGTTTAGGGCCTCGATATCTGGCGGAATGCCTACTCTCACCAAGTTCTACCCGTGTCACTCGTGCGAGCCAGGAGGTGAGGTTGAGGAGCCTAACGCCGAGGGAGGCCCGGAAGGAGAAGACAAGAAACCGGGCCTTCTCGGCGGTGGCTCCTCGCCTCTGGAACAATCTCCCTCCTGAGATTCGCGGGTCTCCCTTGCTGGGTATCTTTAAGAAACAATTTAAGACATGGATGTTTGGGCAGGCCTTTCCATCATATTCCTCTTGACCTCCTTCTTCCCTCTTTACTGTTTTTGTTTTGCACTCTATGTAATGTATTGTAGTGTTTTTACTAATTAGAATTGTTTATTTATATTGTTACTGCATCTTATTGTTGTTAGCCGCCTAGAGTGGTCCTCACCGACCAGATAGGCGGGGTATAAATTAAATAAATAAATAATAATAATAATAATATCCATTCTAAAGGAAATCAACCCTGAGTGCTCTCTGGAAGGACAGATCCTGAAGCTGAGGCTCCAGTACTTTGGCCATCTCATGAGAAGGAAGAATCCCTGAAAAAGACCCTGATGTTGGGAAAGTGTGAAGGCAAGAGGAGAAGGGGACGACAGAGGATGAGACGGTTGGGCAGTATCATCGAAGCGACCAACATGAATTTGATCCAACTCCGGGAGGCAGTGGAAGACAGGAGGGCCTGGCATGCCGATGGGTTCACAAAGAGTCAGACACGAGTAAATGACAAAACAATAACATCTGATTTAAACCCAGTCATCCTGCATTATAATATATTCTGCATAATCAAAGGACAATAGTGCATATTATAGAAAAGAGAAATTCTTTTGCATGACAAACATAAACCTTTGAGAAGTTACATGAAGACTGATTTAGGGAAATTACTGAGAACCCAATCTGTATTTACCATTACCAGGTGTTATAATAACAATGACCCCAATATCTTTTCTTCACACTACTTAGTCCATATAGCCTCATACTGCAATGAGCTGCAAGTCTTTATTTTGGTAATTGTAGATCTGTGGGATTGGACATTTTAAATGACATGCTATTAGTCACAGCTTTACAGTGATAATCCAAGAAATGTTTTCCAGTGAGAAGAACACTGAAGACACATTATTCATTATAAGCATGCTCTGATAGTGCTCAGCTTTGCCAAATTATCCAGTGATAATGAATGCTGAAACAAAATACTAAATTGCATAGGCCTTTAGTAACTAAATAGCTGGAACTCCACCACTTTTTGTTTCCATTCTAGCGCTGAAAGGAATTGGATCAAATATGTTAAAAAGGACTCTGCTTATACATAAGGACTCCCAAAATGTTATTAGCTAATTTTTAAAAAATATACAGTGGTGCCTCGCATAACGAGCGCACCGTATAACGAAGAATTCGCATAGCGATCCCTTCTCTGGGATCGCTAATGCGGAGGCATCGTGTCGGTCCCTATGGGAAAAACTCGCTTACCGAAGACGGGCCGACAGGTGCCAGGAAGGAGCCACCGCCGCTGCGAGAGTGATGCGGGGCCACGCTGGCCGGGAAGGAAGGCAGGCGGCGAGGCAGGCAGGCCGCGCGCTCGCGCATCCTCCCCCCCACGTTCCCTCTTCTCCTCTTGCCGCCGCCCCCCAAGCCTCCCACTGAGTCGGGCGATCAGCTGTTCGGCGGTTCTAAAATGGCCGACGGACGCCCGCGCAGCGTTTTCGCGCCCTCCCCTCGCTTACCGAGGGCACGAAAATGGCTGCTGCTATGGAGGAAACTTCGCTGAACGGTAAGTTTAGGGCCCATTGGAACGCATTAAACGATGTTTAATGCGTTTCAATGGGCTTTTATGTTCCGTTTAGCGACGATTTCACATAGCGAGGGTTAATCCGGAACGGATTAACCTCGCTATGCGGGGCACCACTGTATAACTATTTATATATCCCACACCTTAAGATATTCAAAGTAGGACAAAGTAGCACACACATGAATGATCCACCATCACCAACTATTCTCTGAGTGGCTTATAAAAAATATGACAACTAAAAGATGCAATCAACAAAGGTTCTAATAAGTTTTGAAAAAGTAAAACAGATTTTGAAACAAAAAGTCCTGTCAAAAACATATGGACTATTTAAAAGCCAGTGAAAATAAAAAATACTCATCTGATACGAATCAGAGCATATAGATGATGCCAGCTGAACCCTTCTGGAAAGGCTGATACCATAAACTATGGTACACCACCCCAAGCATCCTCTGCATAATGGGTACCTTCCTTGCCTCATTTAATAGAGACATTCAGAAGAGGTGCAAAACTTGGTGGCAGTGTTCTCATCCTCATCTCCACCAATATCTGGGTGGCCACATTTTACTTGAAATTTCTGAAACATTTTCAAAAGCAGCCATGTTAGGTCAGCTCTAGATGCAGCTAATTCATAAAATGAGGAACAATTATTATAGAGAGGAATTTAGCATTCCTCTCTAGAATGATTGTTCCTAAGCAAAACCTTCTTTAGCTTTTAAAAATCATTTTCGTATATCAACACTACGTGTAGTTTCGCAACAAATCTAGAACTCCCAGTTACAAATAAGATCCTTCAGGAGGAGTACAACACTATAGAGTATTATTTTCATTTACACACCACACTCCAGCTGTATGCATTCTCATTTATTTTCAATTTGAAACAGAACTGTGGGTGTGATGAGATGGGCATTTAGCCCACTGTTTGGTCTCCTGTCGGGACGACTTGGTTCAATTCCTTTTCCAACAATCACAGGATATAATTACTGGAGTGAACCAAAGCATCCTTAGAGCATTATTCCTACAGTGGACCCTTGACTTACAGATGGCTTGACTTACAGACGGCTTGACTTACAGACTTCTCTGGCCGCAAAATTTAGGTTTGACTTGCAGACTGAGATTTGACTTACAGACCAGAAAAAAACCAAAATGGAACAAAAACAGCCTGTTACGGGATTAATCGGTTTTCAATGCACTGTAGGTCAATGGAGACTTGACTTACAGACTTTTTGACTTGAGAACCACCTTCCAATACGGATTAAGTTCTCAAGTCAAGCCCCCACTGTACTTGCACCTTTCTGGATCCCTATCAGGGGCTTCTACTTTTCTGGTGCAGGTAGGTTGCTCCATTCTGGTTTACTGTATTTCCGGTGCATGTGTTTACTAGAAATTAACACAAGCAAGCCTTGTGGCTGTTTGATTGCCTGCTGGTAGATCTGGCTGCAAGTAGGTTCTCAGCCGGACAGTTAAGCCAGTAAAAGAATAAACAAAGACAAGAAAAGGGGGGAAAGTACCCTTGTTGCTCCCACCTGTCTTCTCCCACTTCTGGAAGGAAGTTTTCTACATATATAGATGATCCCTTTTTAAAAATCACACCCTCTTGTACTTCCATGGAGACACAGAAGAAGGTGTCACTTGCCAATACTCTGAAATGGCTCTCTTCACAATATGGCAAACTGACATCTGAAGAAGCCAAACCAAATACAGTCATCACTTGAGTTGTGTATACCATTTGGATGTGAGGAACACAAGTGGCATACCAGACCTTGACCTGGCCTGTATTGACCCTATTTAGCCCACTCAGCCTACTCCCATTACCACATGTAGAGAAGCCCTGTATCCCAAAGAATATAATTATGCGTTTTTAAAGCACAAACATCTTCATATCTCCTTTATAACTGTCATATAACTGTTACTTTGTATTTTTTTTCAAATATTATTCTGAAGCAGAGCAGCTTGGTAAGACCATAGTCTCCTCTCCCATCAGAAAACTACAATAAAATAGAAGACCACACTTCCTCAGCTCCAATCTGAAATACAATTTGGTACAGCAGGAAAACTATGAAAAGGGCCACCATAAATTAGAATTGACTTGACACACATGATTATTATAAGCATGGTCAAGAAAACTGGCAGATTTTTTATTTCTTCCTTTCTGTACCTCTGGTGCATTTTCATTATTCTCTAAACCAGAGTGGCCACTTCACTTTGACAACTTCAAAGTCCTGGAGTGGCTCTTGAGTATGCCCATGTGTGTATGAAATATATACAGTATATCCAAACATAGGTGCTTGGAGGCCACTTAATTCTTTGTACAACTGCAAGAGCAAAACCCAAAGTTGGACTTAATCATAGTTTCCTTTTACATTGGGAAATATGGCCACAGCTTCAAAACAACCCAAGGTACCCAAAACAGTTTAAACCATAGTTAAAGCTAGCTTGTGCTCTTGTCTTCGTCAGAATACTTTAACCGTAATTCACATCACTCTCTCCATAACATTTTTAAATGCTACAAATATAAAAGTGGTAGCTCAATAACTTTAGCAACACTCCCCGGGTAGTGTGGCACCTTATAGAGTGCAACAGATAACAGCAGTTCACTCCCTGAGGTTTATAAATTATAGCATAAGACTCCACATCCTGAGATGCATAATTAAACTGTAGCTTTATCCTCTTAGTGCTAAGGAATCATGAACAGCAAGAGTATTACAGCAAAGCTTTTTTTAGCAGTGACAATTCATGCTCTTTAGAGTCAACCTCTCATTACAAAAAGCCACAATGAAAAATGCTAACCATACATTATTGAAAGAGAGAAATCCAGGACTTCTTAATATAAAGAACACATAATAAGAAAGGTTTCAAACAGCAAGCTATTGGATGTCATCAAGGACTCCTGCTAACCTGCAAAATCATCCTGCAAGCCTATCTGATTTTTAAAAGGTGCCTGTTTTCTCCATAAAGGCACAAATGCATTTAACTATCCAACCTTCCACAATGTCTAGTACAGAAAGGAAAATTGGGGGGGGGGGGGGGGAGAGAATAAGAGAGAGCAACTATGAACAGAAATCTCATTTGAAGAGGCTAAACCTAGAAGGCAGGTGCATGAATGCTTGTAGACAAAAATCTGTCTGTGTAAAGGCTGAGGGGAAGCAAAAGCTTAAGGCAACAGGTATAGCCACCTCTCATTCCACCCACATTTGCAACATGGGCTAAAGTACAGTAGTAGCTCATTCCACCTTAAATGTGCATTCATCTTTGGCATTTCCTTGTCTGACCACACAGCCAGATGGTTGCCACATCCAGAACTCTTGTCTGCTGGGTGGGATCTGATAAGACCTCATTTTCTTGGAAGGCATTCCGGATTTCCTCCTTCCTTCCTTCCTTCTTCTCCCCCTCCCCCCCCACCTCAACTAAGCCCCTCGAGCCAGCCCTAAGAGGAAGACACTCTAAACGGCTTCCACCTTCTCACGGGGTCTATATACACAAGCCCCTCCACATCTCCGGTGTCCCTTATCAGTCGGTCCATTCTTTCCCCTGATACTACATCCAACAGCCCTTCAGCCTCGGAGGAGAGGGAAAGCGGGAGCGCGCGTTTCCTCTTCCGTCACCAGGCTACAGAAACGGGGATGAAAGAGGCAAGAGAGAGAGAGAGAGCGAGCCAGGTCCCGGCCGCCGCCGCCTTCCCAGCCAGAAAGACCCTCCCGCCTCCATCTCCATTCCAAGGGGCGCCAGCTCTTCCCGGAGTCGCCCCTCTGGGGGGAGGGGAGGGAGAAGATGCGGCTCGGCTAGTTTTCTCACCTGCACCTCTGCCTCCTCCTCCTCTCGGACTGCTGCCGCCGCTCCCTTCGGCGCCACCACCCCGCGGGCTCCCCCCGCGGCGGCGCCTCCTTCTCTTCCCTCACCACCTCCGCCGGCATCCAGCTGCCTCTCCCGGTACAGGGACCAGAGTCCCACGTTGGGGAGGAAGACGAGGACGGCCAGCGCCAGCCCCACCGCCTGCAGCAGCCGCTTCTGCTTCCGCCGCATCCGAGACGCCGCCCGCGCCGAGAAGGAGCCGGAGCCCAACTTTCCTCACGGGCTTCTGAGGGGAAACGGCGCCGGTTGGATCGGAGCGACGCGCGAGGGCCACCGAGCGGACAGGCAGCCCGTCTGTCAGCTACTTCCGCTCCTGGGGGTGGGTGGGGTGGACACTACCACTCCCACCGTGAGCGAGGGGGGGGGCTCACGTAGGGGCCCCGCCCACACCTCGAGCCAGACCCCGCCCCCCCCGCCCCCGCGCTACTGCCCGCCGCGGAGAAACAAGGAGAGTGTGGCAATTCTCGTCCCTACCCCTATCGCCCGTGAATGGTACTGGCCTTAGTCTTTCTCTTTAGGTTGGTGGGAGAGGAACGGGAGAGCCAAAAGGGAGTGGGAGCGGGAGGGGGAAGGAGGGGGCTTCGGTCGGGGGTATGACCTGCTTGCCTTCTGCCAGAGCGTGGCTGGGGAGGGAGGAACTCCTCAGAGGCAAGGCAGGGAAGAGCTGCAGCTGAGGCGAAGCGTGCCGTGGACGCCCACGACTTGATGGGCCTGGCCTTGGCGGAGTTGGAAGAAGAAATGTGGCGGAGGAGGAGTGGTGGTGGTCATGAGTACTAAAATAAATCTGAGATGCCACAAGACTCTCTTTTTTAAAAAAAATTTAAACCTCTCTAGGGCTTCAAGACAGCGAGAAGAAGACGTGTGTGTAAAGGAATGAGTGGGGGGGTGTGAGGGAGGGAAGACAACGACACAAGCATTTTATCCATCTCCTCAATGAGGACTCGTTTTTAAGGAGGCGGCTTCGAATGGAAGCGTATCCAAAACCTGAAGCTTCGCTGGAGCAGGAACAGGGCGAAGATTACCAACGAGCAATGGGGAGCCCGGACTCCTATGGGGGGGGGAGGGCGGGAGGTGCCCCCTTGAAGACTGGGCCCTCCCCTCCCGCATCCGCTTGTGCTCGTGGTGTCGCCGGAGAAAGGAATGGAGCTTTCAGTCCCGGCGCCCGAAGAAAGCAGCTTATGGAGTTGCGGGGAGGGAGGGGGAAGAGGCTACACAGGAGCCTCTGTGCTTATACGAAATACATACCTGGGCGGGTCCCGTTTCCATCCGAATTCAGCCCGGGAGGCTGACCTCCAGGTAACGGTGCCGGGGGTCCCCCTGGGGAAGGCCGCCATCAAAGCGAGGGATGGCAAGAGGAAGAGGCCGCGTTGCAGATCTTCGAAGAAAAGGTCCAAAAGGCACCCAGTGGAGTCAATCGCACAACCGCAGGTTGTACAAAATCGAGCGGGCGCAGAAGCTGGCAGGGCTGCAGACAACCGGGTTGCAAAGGGGTGTCGGCAAAAGATGCTTTTTTTTTTCCCGGGACTGCTAATAAATCACGAAGATTTAACTGCAGCCTCGGCGTTGGGCGCCCAGTGAATGAGGACATGTAGCCATAGTCGTCTAAAGACTCCCATTGTTTGCCAACCGCAGGGTTTGTTTTTATTTTCCCAACTCATTGTTCACGTGCTGCTGTTCTGTAGCTGAACGTTTTGTTTTTATAGACTTGTCAGCAATTAACCGTTGTAACGAGGGAATTTAAAAGGCTTCGTTTCACCGCCAGGAGATGTAAATAACTTTAATTAGCCTAAAATTGTAATGCAAAACATGCCGACGGGGTCTTTGAATTTAAACAATTGCTGCCAAAGCAGAGACAGAATCGCTTTAAGTACATGCTGAATGTTGGTTAGGTGGTTTCAGTACAGTACTGTATGTGTAAAATTGTAAGTATGCTTGTTTCTGGTTAACAAAATTAAATGCACAACTTAAATGTCCTATGTGTCGTTCAGTTGTAATTAATCTTACACAGAACAGTGATGCACAATCCAGTTAGCTGCTGGGCTGGGTTCTGAACTACATTGTTTAAACACGCACAAACACAAGATACCACAATGAAATATGTTAATATGTATAACCTAACTTTACAGAGATTAATCTGAAGTTCTCAGTGATAACCTCTTGGAATTCGGTGCGCAAACAGATAATTCAGAACTGTAGTTCCTATGTGGGCTGTGTATTTACAGAACCAGTCGGAGTTAAGTGCATTCCTGCAGGAGTAACTGCTGTGCAATATACAGTGCCAAATATCCAGTGCAGTGAGCATATATTTGTAGCAATATTGACATATAACACCACAGGTGATGTCAGTCGATTGTTTCAGATTCATTTCCTAAAGGTCACAAAAACAAATCTGCAGATAGTGCAACCTCTGTAGCTGCTTCCAATATTAACCCCCAAGCAATATGAAAAACTTACTGTTTTAACTCTTGTACAAAAATGAGCCATAAAATAATTTAAGGTGAATCTGAAAAGAGTAAAACACATTTAAAAGAAGTCATACAGTAGACTGAAAGCACAGAATAATTTCCCTATAAGACTGGAGTAGTACAAACCATGGCTAAAATCCAGTACTAAGCCACAACTAGAGTACACCTGTTGAATCTATGGAACTTAGGTGTTCCATAGGTGTTGACTTACCAAATCCTCATGGATTCAATAGGCCTTACTACTGGATTTCAGCCAGTATTTCTGAAATCTGGTTTTACAGATACTGTAATGTGTATGCAAACAACACTAGATACATTATGTGTGAATTGGTAGGCACTAGCACTGTTCCTCGTATGGGTGAAGTGAACAAATGAATGTCTTAAGAGAAAAGCAAATATTTAAAACCAGTCATACAGGAAATAGTATGATACAATAAATTCGTTTGTCTTTCACGTGCTGCAAAGCTGACAATACAGTTCTAAACTGGGAGTAGGTACCACTAAATGAATTTGCTACTGAATGGACAAATCCAAGATCTCACTACAATTAATGCAGATTTCCCACAGTTGTTCTTGTCATTTGCTATTCTCAGTCCCCTAGAGCAGTGGACCCCAACCTTTTCAGAACTGCGGACCGGTTGGGGAGGACCCGCATGCTTGGGGGGGGCAGGGTGTGCTTGTGTGTATGTGTGGATGGGCGGGGTGTGCTCACAGGTGGGTGGGGCACATGTGCATGCGAGGGGGTGGGTCATGCATGTGGGAGGGCAGGCGAGGGGAAGTGCTGCGGGGCAGGAGACCTGTCTCTGTGGCCTGGTCCTGCGAAGGCCATGGACCGGCATCAGGCCGCAGATCTACCATATGATATAGAAAACCAGATTTGGGCCTGTCACAGCAATTCAAATAACTTCCTATGCATCAAAAGTTCATTTCTTCACAGCACAATCCTAAGTATATATATTCAAAAGTAAGTCCCACTGTGTTCAATGGAACTTATCTAGTAAAGGAGTGTGTAGCAGTCTAAGCTAAAAAGAAATAACCTGTTGTGAGGCAACAAGTCACCTCGCCCAGGATCAGGAGAGTATACCGTCCGCCTCTCAAGTAAAGGAAGAATCACAAGAGATAGGAGTGACAGAAAAGGAATTAAGTAAACTAGAAATAAAAGAAGAGGCTAAAGGGGGCACAAATCGGGTGGGAAAGGAGGAGGATAAGGAGGAGGAAGGAGGTGAAGAGGCAGAAGCATGTTGGGGAAGAGAGGAGAAAGGAGAGAAAAAGGAAGAGCTTGTACAGTTGATCCAGGAAGATCCTTGGACAGGAGAGTGGGTAGAGTTCAAGGTGCCTCGTGAGTACGCTGAAAGGGAATGGGCACGACAAATGTATAGAAAGCCGCCATACTGGGGGGGGGGGGGGAACTGAGGAAGGAATATAGGGTGTGGGGCTGTCATGTTGGCAGCATCCTATTCCCAGAGACTTAGAGGCTATTGTGATGGCACAGCAAGTGGACCCAGGAAGAATTGCAGGAGGTACATTGGCAAACAGCCAATGTAGCAGGGACTTGATGATTAATTAAAAACTAGGGTGTGGGTTCTTCTATCAACAGCAGCTCTACAGCATGCAACAGAAGTAATAGAAAAGACAAGTGAGCTACTTAGGATGAGTATACAATATCCTTCATTCATGAGAATGAACTACAAAATCTGGGATTGCGAGATTCGCAGATGCTTATTCCCTGAAATTTCAGGAGCTCAATCTTAGACCAAGGGGAGGGATCCCTGCATTTGAGTCTCAGGGCCAAAGCGTGAGATCTGGCAACTGTGATAATTCCTGCTTTCTATCCCCTATTTTACTTTACTTTATTTATTTATTAGATTTATACAGTATAACGCCCATCTAGAACGTATCTACTCTGGACGGTTTACATATAATATAAAAATAAATTAAGATAAAATACAGATTAATCCAAGATGGGAAAGGAAACAAAGGAAGGGGGGAGAAGAAGGAGAGAAAAGAAAAAGAAGAAAAGGATAGATAGGCTAGGTAATGGCTGTAGGGAAGGCTTGCCTGTATAGCCATGTCTTCACGTTAGTCTTGAAGGCCCTCAGCAAGGGAGCCAGGTGGATCTCAACAGGTTAGTTGTTCCAAAGGCAAGGGGCCACTGCCAAGAAGGCCCAATTTTTGGTGTTTTCCCACTGAGCCTCTTTTGCCTTGGGAGGGATTAAAAACATGCCAGAGTAGGATGTGTATGATTTGGATTTCATCCGAGACGAAGGTATTGGTGGTGTGTAGATTTCATGTTCAGGAATGCTCTGCAAACATCAGAGCTGCCGTGGCAAAAACACTTTTTATTTAAGTGCTGTCCTTGGACTTAAGCTTCTTAGACACTCTTCTTACAAATGGATGTACCTTGGAACATCTATCAGTGAAAAGGATGTGGCACAGCATGTAATCTCATATGCATGCCAAAAAGGAGCACATTCTGCCCTTGACTGAACATCTCTAAAATGACGTGATTCTAAAATGATTCTGTCAAGATCAGAATCAATCCTGTGTGATTAACATACAATTCATACACATATGTGACACTACAAATTATAGGATTAATCCTATGTATCCTTGCAGAAACAAACAACAAAAAAACCACTCATGAGCAAATGCATTGTTTGATGTGTGTATAAAATTCCTTCAGCTGGTCTGGTTTTATCTATAGTGACCTGACCTTTAGCTCAGCTACCTGACCTTTAGATCAAATAGGTATAAACAAAGCTTTTGAATGGCAAATCTCAGAATCCTAGCCAGCTATGCTGAGTGGGGATTTTGAAAACTGTTGAAAATAAGTCATAATTTAAAGTCTTTCCTATGGATATGTTTGGCATGCTTGTACTTGTATTATATATTCATACAAACATCACCAAATACTCCAGAATAAAATAGATACTAAAGATACACAGTATCCAGTCAATTTCCCATTGTCAAGAAATATTTTTTCACCATATGCTATTAAATGAATTAGTAATTTAGAGAGCACACCCAGTTAAATCTGGGCCTAATTTTACAATATGTTGGTGCAGTCGCATGCACCAAACACCTAGATGACCCTTCTCTCTTCCCCAGAACTCTCAGAGGGAGATTCTATCTTTCTTAGAGCTTCCTTTGGTCACTATAAATAAAACCAGAACAGCTGAAATACAAGTTTATACACACTTTGAACAATGCATGTGTTCCTGAGTTTTCTTTACAGGGATACATAGGATCAATTCTGCCATTTGTGATGTCATATATGTATGAACACATTGGCAAAAATCTTGTTCCTTGGCATAGTAAATCCCACTAGAATAAGCTCATAGACTCAATGGGGTGATTTCGTGCATCAATTCCTCCATAAATTCCATTGATTCAAATGGGTCGATCCTGTTCTACATTACAGAATTACAGCAGTTTGATTCCACTTTGGTTGCTACATGTTCATTCTGCAGAATCCTGGCATTTGTGGAATGGTGAGATCCTTATAGTGGAACAGCCACTATAGTTCTCTGGCAGAAAATTCTAAGCACTTCACCAAACTACAAATATAAGAATTCTACTGTTCTGTGGTACATGCCATCTTTTCTCGGTTAGATACAATTTTAATCACTAAAGGCTTGTTGCATAGCATAACAGAGACTAAAACAGGAATGATCAAAGTGACAGACCATGCACCTTTAAAAGTAACTTTTAATGTAGGTAAACAACAAAAGGAAGATAGAATATGGAGAGTCTGTTCATCATTGTTTTATGGGACGTGGTGGCGCTGCGGGTTAAACCGCTGAAGCATCTGTGCTGCAAGGTCAGAAGACCTGCAGTCGTAAGATCGAATCCATGTGACAGAGTGAGCCCCCATTGCTTGTCCCAGCTCCCGCCAACAGTTTGAAAACATGCAAAAATATGAGTAGATAAATAGGTACCACTTCGGTGGGAAGATAAACGGCATTCCGTGTCTAGTCATACTGGCCACATGACCACGGAGGATTGTCTGTGGACAAATGCTAGCTCTATGGGTTGGAAATGGAGATGAGCACCACTGCCTAGAGTCGGACATGACTGGACAAATTGTCAAGGGGAACCTTTACCTTTTACCTTTATTCATCATTGTTAATATCTCCAGTACATTAGCATAATATCCATAAAGGCTTGGAATTTTAGTATGAAGTTAATGCAGATCCCTCAATCTCCAATATCACCAGATGGAAAGCTATGTAGGCTATATTTCATTGTATTTGCATAAAAGAATTATCAGAGATGAAAAGAATGAGAAATGTGAAAATAAGCCACTTGGAATCAGAGATAACTTATTTAATTACAAAATATGGGAATGGTTCATGAAGATTGAGGTTTACTCTAGATAGCAAATAGGCAGAAATAAATGCAAGTAGAATAGGAAAGTTACACTTTCAACAAAAGTACTATAAATTTGACAGAAAGGGCTCAAAACCATGAAATGAGCCTCTGTTGATGGAAGTAGTCTTATAGGCCTATTTCACTTCTCAACACTGATTAGCTTGGTGTTATCTGGTTACTGTAAGTAAATTAAACCATTTTTCCCTTTCTCCTGCTAATGTCTCAATTAGTAGGAGACTGTAAGTGACAGTTGATGAGAAAAGGGATGGACTGATTTGTGGAACTTCAAGCTATTCTGCTCTATGAATCCCTGCACTTCTGCTGCACAGCTAGAAGAATTTAACCAACATTTTAAAAACTCTGCAACACACTCAACCCACAGCTCCCAGTCTGCTAGAATTAAGAAGAAAGTTCCTTGCAAGCAAGGTCAAGGAGAAAATAAAAATCACAGTACTACTGTAGGTAATCCCAGATGGGTTATTTGACCTAGAAATCTTCTCATGGGCATGGTCCTATACCTCTTTATTGTTGTTGTTGTTGTTGTTTTAAAAAAAGATGTAATAATGGTAGGAGCAACAAAATACTTCCCTCCGACCTGCTTTTTGTGCCTTATGTTCTACTTTAGCCCTGGATCAGCAAAAGGCGCTTTCCAAAATTGGCTGTTAAAAGAACTGAAGAACTTCATAGCACCTTGAGGATTTGTTTGACATTACAAGGTAGATTACCTTATGAGCTTCTTGTTGCCTGAAGCAAAATGCTGTTTCCCTATTTGTTTAATACAGCCTTCATTGCCATGTAATTTATTTCTGTTCCCTTTGGGTTCCTGGAGAAGTCTTCCAACTCTCAGCTATCCCTAAGGAGACGTTCTGCATCCTTTCACCAGTAGGATCAAGTCTCAGTTGACTTCTCCTAGTAGTTTCCCATGACTTCTCTCAGGCTCTGCTTCCCAAATGATGCAAGGAGCTTGTCAAAAAATGGTTAAGATTCATTAGATCTGTGGAGTCAGGGCACCAAGAATGATTAATATCACCTTGGCTTAACTCACATAGTTGATCAGTGCCAGTGTATGATGAAACTTGACCCTACTATCTAAGGAATGAATGAGGATGATAGAAAGATATAAATAGAACGATACTGCTTCAAGCATCATCATTAATTGTAATTTGCAATTGTAATCCAGATATACAAAACATGAAGTGCTCTTTGATTCAAGTAGAAATAACCATTAACCCCTGCAAAAAGTATCAAAGGAAAACCCACCCTTGGGAATCGTCATGGTATTTCTTTATACTGTATTTGTCTTATGGTTGTGTCTTAAGGCCATTTATTTTGGCACTTCCTGCCATTTAGAGACACCATTGGTATTTTGATAAGGAAATGTTTTGCTCTGAAATGTTTGGCAGGAAGAAAAGACTTGAAAATAAAGGGCATCACTTCAAGTTAGGGGCTGTTGAGGAAATACAGTCAGAATGAGATCTGACGGAGGCAATTTATGAAAGCCAGACTGACCTTCAATACAAGGTTGGAACCAAATTTAGTCATGTTTGGAACAGACCCATTGTAACTAATGGGCAGAATCCTACCAACAGTTTACATTTGCATGTGGGAAATTCCACAAGTCTCAGCCACAGGTTCCTGCTCATTAATTGAACACATGCCCAGGAACACACCTGCTACCTTGTTGACGAGCATCGGTTTTCCACCAAAGTTCTGCAGTTTCTCTTATAGAAATACAAACTGGGATGACAATTTTGGCCAACAGGTCACAAATTAGTCACTAGTACCTTTTTCCATGGATGTCAGAGGATGTATTCTTCCTTTTGTTATCTGTTCAGATCTCTAATCTGTCCCAGACATCCACCTTCAGGTATGCACAGTGAAACCCAGATGACTTTGAAGGCGGGTGGAAACATGATAGACCATGACATGATAGACCATGACCAACCACTCCCCACCACCCAGGACTGTCCTGAGGATGAACAAAGCTCTCTGGCAGGCAGAGCTGGGAGAAATTACTCCCCACTTCATCTAGCTAGGTCTTTATAGTACAGGCATGCTCATCCAAAAAACTTCTGAATAGCTGTGAATTTTCCCGTTACCAGTCTAATATAGGGAAAGAAGTAGGCTGGGATTAATTGGATGGCAAAAAACTAAGTTGCATAATTTAGGGGCCTTATCCTGCTTACAGTTCTGAAACTCCAGGAAGCAAGAACAAAGCAGCAAAATTGGGCAGTAAGTATTGCTTGGCGGAGGTTCTTCTTGAGTAACCTCTTTTAGCAGAGTGTAGTGGCTATTGCAACATTAAAATCTACTGTGAGATTTAGGTGTTTCCTTTTCATTGTTTTACAACTGTTTTGAAAATGTTTTTGCTTACTTATTAGTTGGGGCATATGCCTGTACAGGGTCCATGTATGTGGGATTTGCCTTTACTTGGAACAGCATTATGCACAAATAGAGGAAGTGCTTTCTCTCAAGGAGACACCCTCCCTACTCTCGAGGAGGCCTTTTCTCTCAAGAATTTTTTGTTGGAGCTGAGCACTTCATCTGGAAGCTTCTAGCTGAACTCACACTTTATCTTGCAGTATTCTTAAGGGCTGAGAGGGGAACCACCTCCCTTCTCATACTGAGGGACAGAGCTATCTTCTTGTAAGGGTCAGAACGCTAGGCCCCCAAGAGTCAGCAGGATCCAGCAGTTTCTTCTTTTCAATAGCTGTCTGTGAGAAATTCTAGCTTATCACTGTAGTGGGGGTTGTGACAGTTATACAATACAAGTTGACATTATGCTAAAGGTCTACTCAAACTCTAGCTGAGTTCAGTGGAGCTTATTTTCATATAAGTGGCTCTAAGATTGCAGCTGTAGTCACGAAAATACAGTGGGGTCTTGACTTAAGAATGGCCCAAGTTAAGAACATTTTGACTTACAAACCACTCTCATAGGAAAATATTGACTTGACTTATATACTTAGATTTGAGTTACGAACTGAAAAAAAACTGAAAAAACCCACGTGGGAGGCAGGGAAAGTGCAAAATGTGAACTTTCAGTAAACTGTTGGCCAGTGAAAAGGGTGCCTGTCTGCTTCCTCACTCCTCCCAGCGTTTAGAGAGTGGATTGGTAGACAGGCTTCGGACTGCCTGGTACTGTACTGCCTGGACTGTATTTTCCCTGCCTTCCCTGAACCTTTCTTGACCTAAGGAAAAAAGAAACAAAATATCCCCCTCTAGTGGTTGAAGGTGGAATAGCAGGTTCCCATTAGTTTCTATGGACGGAAAAGAGCAGATACGGATCAAATGGTTTTCAATGCATTCCTATGGGAAATGCAGATTTGACCTGAGAACTTTTTGACTTGAGAACCGCCTTCCAATACGGATTAAGTTCTCAAGTCAAGACCCCACTGTATATACAACTGTTGGGAAACCTCTTCTATTTGAGATGTAATACCACCAGCCTCAGGAGCAGGGATGAATAACATTTGTTACCAGGGAATGAATTACAGGTTGAGAAGGGTCTTGGGGAGCTGTGAGAAGGGCTGGATGCCATTCTCTTCAATTTGGCCAGTTTCCCACCGTGCATGCAATTAATAGGGTCCACAACACCATCTTCCTTTTCTGTCAAATACTGCTGAGATTCATCGCAACAGTCCTCATGCTTGCAAAGAACAGTTTCTTTCTGTGCAGCTACCCAAATTTTAAATACTGTACTTTTAAACACCCTTTGATCAATGGCTACCAAACAGCAGAAACAGCTTGCTCCCCATCAATTCCTTCTTTTAGAGATTTATTGCTACCTATTGCCGGTATTCACTATGGCTTGACAAAACAGGTGGGGATATTGGATCGCAGCAAGGGGAAATATTGCTTACTTCCCCCACAAATGAATTGCTCAGCTCGTAGGACCATTAATGCCTTCTATAATGAAAGCTCCTTGTGAAGACTTTAGCAAGAGGGAAACGGACTAGGTCGGTATTGATTGTTTGATATGGCATTCTAGAAACAGGCCATGACAAAATGAGCTCTGACACAGGATGCATATTATTGCAGGATTTTCTTACTGATCCTACTGGATCAAAGTTGTTTACAATTGTAAAACATATTCCAAAAGTCAATGTTAGCAGCTGCCTTAGTTTACTTTTAACAAGCCTAGACTTAGATTGGTGGAAATTAATGCCTGGCTCACTAAACCTTTCTCTTTATGAAGCCACGTCTTCAAAGCTATTCATTTATACTTTTATATTATTCATTTATACTTTTCATGCTTTGGTCAGAAAAGGAAGGAAAAGCGTAAAGCAGTTCCAAAAGCATGACATGCCAAAATAACTTATCTGTTGAAAAAGCTTCCTGGTGTGTAACCCTTTAACCCAATTTTATTCTTTATATTAGCTGCATGTTGCATCAAATCATATCCTGCGGCAGGCAGATAGTACAGCTGTGTTGGCTTAAAATCAGCTGTTGCAGCTTCACTGGAAAGTCAAACAGGGAAGGAGGTTACATTCCATACTGGGATAGCAATAGAAAGAAGGGAATGATGTGCCCTTCTTCACAAACAAAATTTCTCTGTTTCTTTTTTCCTGGAATAATAAAAGTGGGCATTACTTAGGTCTGAATATACAGCTCTGTGTGTAGGCAGAGCAGACACTGTTTCCCATAGCACCTAAAAGTAAATGCCAGACACACTTCATATAATTAACACTATGGTCCTAAAACAGACATTTTTGGAAGTTAGTTCTCATGAAATCCCTTGGCTGTACTTCCAAATAAAAGTAGTTAAGGTACATTAAATTGTACTGACACTGCAAATACTGCCTTATGGTTTTGATCCCACTGGCAGATACCGGTACACATTATTGTCTGATGCCTTTTTAAAGAAGTAAAACAGGCTGATGGGAAAAGTCAGTCTAAGGATGTACCACAGACTGGTGAAAGAGCTGGAGACAGCCTTCAGAATGTCTGATCAGAATGAAAATATTTTAGTGGATCAATTTATCATTATTGTTATGAATAAAATGATCATTTTGCAAGCTGGATGGATGCAAACATAGCTTTCAGCCTAAGTTGCCTTGATTAATCCTTGCAGAAAGAGCCTTTGTCCCACTGCTGTATTTTCACAATGGAACCAGAGGGAGAAAGGTTGGCATCTCTAGACTGAATTTTGGACTTCAGGTATAAGAGGGGATGACTGGCTGCTTCCATGGTGCAGGAACCGCAACTTTCTGAATTTCCTCCAGATTCTATTTTCTTATTTGTTTTATAGGACTTGGGGTTGTTGGGTACTTCAAAGATGTAATGTTACTATGGAAAAATAGCTGTATTAGCTTCTTCATGTAGCTTCATCATAATCCAGAGCAGATACACAGTGCTTGAAATCCAGTGTGATACAGATTGCTCTTTCCCTCCTCCTCCTGCCCTGGAACAATTCTAACGTTCCTTTCTTTATTTTAGACATCTGTTTTGGAAGCTATTAACTATTGCTCAAATATTTTGAAAAACTAAATAGTGTTTAAATGTTATAATCTTTTAATGGTCCTTTAGGATTATAATTTTCTGTGAGTTTTTTTAGCTGTAGCAGTTTCTATCTGTTTCACCAGTATCTGTTTTAATCTTGTGAGCTGTCTTTTGTCCCAGTCCTGGCAAATAGGTGAAGTTTCTGCAAAATTATTAAATAAGGACTTGGATTCTGTCACCATCCAGTTATGTTTTATTGGTCCAAAGTGAACCTATATAGCTTCTTAGTGCATATTTCCCAAATTAGAATTAATGTGTCAATAGTACCATTCTGCTGGTGAGTATGGAAAGGAGTTGAGGAATCAGAAGCTTCGTTGCTACAGACACTCGTGTGCATGTTAAAATCCACTAGCCACAATGAAATCTTTGTCTATGTAACGCAGCACAGACACAGATTTCCCTGCTCCCATTAAAATCAATAGTGCCATCAGTTAGTACAGCATTGTTAATGTTCTTGAGCTCTAAACAGCATTTCTACATCAACAAGAGCATCAAATAATCCCTTTATCACCCTATTTTTGGGTTGTATGTGTGGGAGGGGTTGTATTTATTTATTTATTTTGCAGAAGTTATCCCAAATTATTGCATTCTGCATAATAAATAGAAATTATGATGAAGAATTTGCAGGAAATCTACATCAGAGCCAATATTTGCTAATGCTGTTTCAAGAATGGTATCATTGAAGTGTAAATGACCTATTAAGCAAATTGTTGGAACAAAACACAGGAGCCCATACAAATGAGGACTCTAACTACTGTTGTAGCTGTGAGTTTTGCACGATATTCAGTTCTTCAAAAACCTCTGGTTTATGAATGTAGGGTATTGTGCTTCTGTATCTACAGTTCAAAATGTCAGCAAACAGACCAGTAGTGCTGCACAGCATCATGTCAATGCTGTCAGCAAGAAAAAAGATGCCAAGCTTTACATGGCCACAGGCACCCTGAATGTTGACAAACCATTGGCCGAAGGCAAGATGGTCTACAGAATATCCTTATGTGCTCACTACTAGAGATAGGAGCTTTGTACTGTATTTGTAGACGAATATGGAGACTGCCAGCACGGGTGGCTGGCCCGATTACCTCCTGACCCAGAAGACCGTGGGTCAACTTACAGCATGGTGCACATGGCCGGCATCATTGTCAGCAAGCTAATAAGCAGCAGTAGCCTGCTACCACAGCCCCACCTCCCTGCTCACCAGGCCACTCTGGCAAGGGGGCGGGAGGTCAAGTCTCCCCACTCAGCTACGAAGCGGTGGGGTGAGCAGGGAGACCGGGCGGCAGCATCAAGGCTACTGCACCAATTGGCTTGGTGACAATGATTCTAGTCACACACACTTTGCACCGTGCTGTAAGTGGGCCAGTGGGTTCTGGGGGCAGGAAGTAATCAGGCCAGCCACCTGTGCCTGTGGGCTTTGTATTCAATATGAAGCCCTTATCTCTGCTCACTACCATTCACAAAGTGACACCAAGCAAAGGAAAATCCCTGACGCTGACTCCTTTTTTCATCAGTTAACTCAAAATAAAGCAATTGTCAGGGTTGTTTTTCAACAAGTATGAAGGTAGTGAGCACAGTTTTTTCTTCACTTCCTCAGCCCCTCCATGGAGAGAAGGAAGTGTTTAATTTGCCAATATCCTGAAGTAACTCTCTTCTCAATATTAAAAGAGGAAGGCTCACTTTGGTTCACTTCTAGTGAACTCACAAGCTGGAAACAGACCAAAACAGAGTGACTCTACCCACATCAAAACAGTAGAAGCCCTTGACAGGGGCCAGAAGGGTGTGCGTAGGAACACCCTGAAGGTGGGCTGGTTTGCTCCAGCAAAGAAATCATCTGACTGCTGTCTTTTGGAACAAATCAGCCACTCCCTGCAGCAGACCAAACAGTGGAATAAATGTATTCTGTTGGAGTCTGATTCTGATTTCTTCATCGTATTGACCTAGATGTAGTGACAAAGCCTGTAGAGTTCCTAATGAAAACTGAGTTAAAAAAAAGAGGCTGAAACTAAGTACTAATTATCTAAAAAGAGCTGAGTAAAACTTGTTGGTAGCCCTAAAAAGACAAACTACTAACATGTTGGGATCTCCTTCGTTTCACCTTTTGATGAAGATAAATTTTCATTTCCACCAGGGTGATGTTATGCATGTTATTCTGACAATTAATCAGTTAAACACAATTCAACAGAAGTAAATGAGCTAACAATCTTTTGACTAAACAGCAAGCTGGGTGGTTTTATTGCCTTTCTAGTATTTTCACTTGTATTTGTTTCAGCTAGCATTTCTGTGTTCTAATTCAATGCTTGGAGTTTCAACCATGAATAAAAGAAATAGAAACAGAAAACAAGAAAAGCATTTTGCACTCCCCGGCTTGCAAAGGATAAGTAAAGGAAATGAATGCACCATCCATCAAGAAAGAAAAAGGCAAAGGGGGAAAATACACAAATCTTTGCTTCATCTCAGCAGCCCCAGCTGTGCCAATTTGGCTTAGTAGAATTTGGAAGCAAACTGTATGGGGTTGCTTGACGAGCTTGTTTGCATGTCAATGTCCAGAAACATTTCCCTGTTCACAGTAATATCCTCTCAGAGCTAAATCTGAGCTTTGAGAACAAATTGAAAAGGTTGGGTACCCATTGGTGTATTCTTTTTCCTATTCTCTCTCTCTCTTTGGGTGCTTCTTGATGCACAGCTCCTCACACTCCTAATCAAAAATCATTGTGCCGCTCTTCCATTTCCTTGTCCTGAACACATTTACTGTGATATAAAAGTGATGGAGAAGGAGAAGGAGAAGGAGAAGAAGGCGGGGGGGGGGGAGGGCAGCAGGAGTGAATAAACACAGAAGGCTAACAAATGTAAGATTTGGACCTCCCATGTAATTCTAACCATGAGGGTAAAATGTTGTACAAAAAAGGACATCAGGAAACTGTCTCTATTATATTCTGTTGTGTAGTGTAATTCAGCCAGGACTTGTAGGTTCAAAACCCCAAGATATTCTGCTTAGTAGCAGCTATACCCTGGACATTACTCTGCTTGCTCTAAGCTTAGCTGCAATTTTCCTTGTAGCTGAGGGAGAAAAGGGATTTCCTAGAACAATATTTTGTTTGAAGCAATTCCTGTTGCAGTGCAGAGTGTTCGAGAATGGGTTGGTCTTGAACAGACATGTAAAAGTTGTGAGGTTTGTAAAAGACCTCCCCCAGTGGAAACAAAAAGTGGTCAGACACATTTGTTGACATGCGTTAGTCCAGCTGTCTGTATTCCTTGAGACTGTGTGGGGAGTGGCTAAGGCAGTGCCATGATGATCATTTGCAGCTCCAAATTTATTGCTATGTCACTGAGTCAAATACTGTATACAAATCAAAACCAAAACCAAAACTACACACACATTCAGAATAAGAAAGTGTTCTGCCCTTAGTTTCACACAGGCATTTTATTTCCGTTTTGAGTTATCCTGAGTGGGAAATTGGTGGTGGTAGCTGAAGCAGCGCTGCTAGATTTGATAGAAGTCTTTAACTCATGTTGCCTGAGATGTATGAGGAAAGGAAAAGTCGCAGGACACTGAGTTATCGCTGACAGTAAAAACCAACCTTTCCTGTTCAGATGATGAGTTCTGTCTCTTTATAGTCAGCCTTGTTGCTTACACATGCAGTTTGTTGCCTTCTTTGCAAAATAAAGCCTGCTTTATCGGACCTTTTAATTTTATGATTCCTCAAGCAGGATCATCAGAAAAGCTTTCAGGAAATTCTAGTGGCAATTAGAAATGCTGGAGAGAAAATTCCTGTTGTGAGCCTTTTCTTTTTGTGGATTTTTTTTTGTTTCGTTTCCCTATTCTCTCTTATCAGCTAGTATTTGGAAAGTTACTTATTGAGACTACACCTCCCAGTGAGCTTGCTGACTAGGGGATTCTGGGACTTATAGTCCAAAAACATAAGTATTCCAAATGCTTTAGGGTTTTCTTCATGGTCTACGAATACTTATTTCTGCAATTTAGTCAGAAGTTTACATGCTATGTTAAGTTGTCCATAGAAATAATTTTATAGAGATATGCTGTATTGCACAGGAATGCAAAATGCTCTCCCACAAGATCAGTGCAGAAATTTATATTCTGACACACTTTTCATTAGACATATACCTCTAAGAGCTGAAATAATTTTCCTCCCCAAATTTCTCTTTGCAAATTTTGCTGTCACATATTCTCCAGACGTTTCTTGCATTAGGGGGTGTGGTGGCACTGCGAGTTAAACTGCAGAAGCCTCTGTGCTGTAAGGTCAGAAGACCAGCAGTCGTAAGATTGAATGCACACGACGGAGTGAGCCCCCGTCACTTGTCCCACTCCTGCCAACCTAGCAGTTCGAAAGCATGAAAATGTGAGTTGATAAATAGGTACCACCTCGGTGGGAAGGTAACGGTGTTTCGTGTCTAGTCACACTGGCCACATGACAACGGAAACTGTCGTTGGACAAACGCTGGCTCTACGGCTTGGAAATGGGGATGAGCACCGCCCCCTAGAGTCGGACACAACTGGACTAAATGTCAAGGGGAACCTTTACTTTAACTTCTTGCATTGTCAGATATTTTTGGAATAATTTTTTATCTGCATAGGATTCCAAGTAATATTTCATTTCATATTTTATAAATGCTAGTAAATGGTAGTCAGCACAGAGCATGCTAATAGTTTATCTGCAATGGCATATTATCATTATTTGTAAACTTCCTATTTTCTGCATAATGAAATGACTTAAGGTATCCTTCCCAATACCTACTATAAGCAGTAAGATGTCATCCAGTGGGTTCTCGGAAAAAGTACTTGTCACACACACCCAGTTCCCCTGTTTGTTCTTCCACACAACCCAGGTTCACTTTCAGGCATGTCATTTATTTCTCAACCCTTTTCCGTTGCCACCAGAGGATTTATTCCTCACTCTATTAAATATGACTCTTAAATCACAGTTCTTCCATATAACAATGTTTATTTATGTGTATATCAGTAAATCATGTAAAGCTAATCACAGATGGTCTTATTTTATTCATTCAATCAACTGTGCTTTTATAACATTTATATTTGCTTATGTATAATCATGTTACTCAAGGTATTTATTCATTTCTTATCTTGTTCTCTATCTCTCTATTCTTCTCTAACACAAGACTGGTCCTAACTGCCTAAACTGCTTCTACTATCTTTAACTGAAGTCCCTAACTCTAACTCATATCCCTTACTCATCCCTAACTGATCTTTAACTGTCTTCCATTCTTCTTATATTTCCTTAGTTCCGCCTCCTCTGTACAACCATTGGCTCCTGAATCAGGGTTCCATTGTGATAGACAGGAGTGGTCACTGACCTGTCCATCATATTACTCTCATGCAGCTTCCAATTCCTGCCCTCACAACAGCATTCAGCACACTGGTAGGTTATGACACACTCTGTTCTCCTCTCTCAGAGGAATAGAGGAATATTTTGAGGAGCATACTCAGTAAGTACAGAACCAGAACCAGTCCATATACACTACATATGCTGTTTGAAATTTATTGAGTTTTTGAAATTATTTAAATCAGGGGTCTCAAACATGCAGCCCGGGGGTCATTTGCGGCCCGCCAGATGATAGTTTGTGGCCCTCGCCTTGCCTGCCGCCCCTGAAGCGCCCACGCGTCCTCTGCTGTCAAGAGTCAAAAAAAGCCTTGCCTCGCTCGCCTGCTCTCTCCCAAGACAGCGCCTCTTGCACCCTCCATCTGGAACTGCAGCCTGCCAGCCAGCGTGCCTGTCTGCCGGGCTGCAGTTCTGGATGGAGGGTGCAAGAGGAGCTGTCTTGGGAGAGAGCCAGTGAGCAAGGCGCACTGCTAGCCCTTTTCCCCGAGTGGCTGAGCCACCGCCGAGCCATGCTTGAGAGCGGAGCTCACTCCCGGCCCGTCCTCGAAGAGCGCCTCCAAGTCACCAAGAGGAGCTGCTGCCACCTCCGCCTCTTCCAGGAAAGCAGCTCTGTGGTTCTCTTTCTCTCTCGGCACCCCCAGCACCAGCCCAGCCAGCGGCCGCCTCAGCACCCAATGGTGCTTCCTCCTCCTCCTCCTCCTCCTCTTTGTCCACCATTTCAGCCACCTTGGCTCTGGAGGCTGCCTGGGCTCACCTCACAAAGTTTGCTCCTCTGTTGTGGTGGGGGTAGCTGCTGCTGCTGAGTGCGCCTTTTTTGAGGGCCCCCTCAGAGGAAGGTTGCTGGACCACCATGCGCATGCGTGTGTCGGTGTGTGTGCGCGCATGCACCTGTGGGGGCCCCACTCCATTCTGTTTAATTTCGTGGGTACCGATGGGGGCTTTTCTCCTTTGGCAAGGTGAATTCTGAGTTTTTTTAAATTTTATGTCATGCCCTCCTCACCCCTCCCCTCAGCCTCAACCCCTCGCTAGGCAGTCACCAGTGCTCCCTCCCTTCTCCACTTCTTCATCCTGCTACTGCTGCTAGTGGTGGTAGTGAAGAAGGAGCTGGAGGGGGCTGTGGCTGGTGACGAGGTCTTGCACCCCCCTCTCTTCGGAGTCCCAGCCGGGCTAAGGAAACTCCTGGGCGGCTTCCTCAGGCTCTTGCTCCGCTTGGTGGAAAATGTGATGCGGCCCAGCCTCACCCAGACTCTGCCTCCAGTGGCCCCCAGGTAAATTGAGTTTGAGACCCCTGATTTAAATGGTTACGGAGTTTCAAATTCTTCCCAATTGTTTAATATTGCTGAAGAGTAGGAGCTGCAGAAATAAGCTTGAGAGTTTTTCTCTCTCTCTCTCTCTCTCTCTCTCTCTCTGGCTTTACATAAATGCAAATCTGTTAGTTTCAAGAGCTTGGGATTGGCCTTGAGCACCTAACAGTTCAGCATCCGTAGTGACTGTTCAAAGGCGAGGGTATGCAATACCTCTATTTTTTTAAAAGACTACTAAAAACAAATGCAGCTTTCAGATCATATGAATCTTCATCAGGCTGGGCATCACTTATCTGTGGATGGTGTGGGGAAAAAAATACAAGAATTCAGATAATCATGGCTAGATGTCTAGCTGGTATTTGGAACTCTTGCCTTTTTTCCCCCTACACCATCCACAGATGAAGGCGTATGTGGTCCAAAAGTGAGCTTTTGTTTGTGATTTTGTTTTTAGCAGTCTAATAGAGATATCAATGTGGTGTACTGTATTGGACTTAGTGACAGACTAGGACTTTGGAGAACAGGGTTCGAATCCCCACTTGGCTATGTAAACTCACTAGGAGAGTGGGACTGGTAAAACAACTTTTAAAATATCTCACCTTGAAAGCCCTATTAGGGGTGCTATAAGTCGGTTTCTACTTGATGGCACAGAACACACACACACACAATAGAGACATTACATACTCTTGTCTCTGGATCATGTACAAGGGCCACATGGATCCCCCACCCCACTTTTATAGTCAATGCTGAATCTGCTTAAAATATTGGGAAAGTCAATATAAAAGAGCATTTGCATTTGCAAATCAGAGATAAGACAGACCATTATGGTTAAATGCAGTCATTGCAGGATGGTTTCTTGACCTTCTCTGATGATTTCCATAGTGAGGCTGGGCTGCAGCATTATACTAGCTGGTACAACATACGAACCCAAAATGTAACCGATCCAAGCCAGTTCCATATTTGCTGGAGTCTGGGAGTCATGGCTCAAGGTCATTAGTCAGCATTGAAGAGTAAGCCAAGACTGAAGGACAAACTGGCAGGAACAAGGAACGAGACAGAAGGCAGGACCAAAGGTTGACCAAATGGCTACAGGAATGCACAAGAGCTCAGGAAGACAATGCTATTTAAGGAAGGCTTGACTAGAAAAATAAATTTTCCTATAGCCCTTCTATAAGGTTTGGTTAAAACCCTGAGGCCTCAACTATTTTGGCAGAAAATGAAACATTTGTTTCAGTGGCTCATCACAGAGGGCAGGAAAGAAAAATGGGAGGAGTACAAATTGTAGGGGAAAGAATAAAAGGAAACCGCCAGTGTATAATTTATGTGCTTTTAATTGAGCCCAACACATGTCAAATATTTTTCAGAGGTAGCAAAACAACATGCTTGATCTCCTAATGTCTGAAACAAAGCCAAACAATTGCTGTTGCTTGATCTCCCTGTAAATGATGGGTGCATTTCTTGTTGAAGCCAGAAGCATTGTCTTACCTGGGTCCTGCAAAATGATTTGTCCTACAGCTCACCATGCTTGTCCATTGGCCATGCTAGATGGGCCTAAGAGGAGTTTACTCCAAACCACAAGATGTGGGATGCTGAGTTAGACCTTTGTACTTCCTCAAATGGATGAAGTAAGCACTTTGTTGGGTTTTCCTCCAACAGACCAGCACACGAAATGTTAACATGAAGGAGACAGGTTTCACAATCCATTGTTCATTTCTGTGGAAGGAGACAAGCTTCAGACCCCATTTCCCATTTAGGTGAGCTATAGAGCCTTCTACACGTGGCATGTTGAAGAAGCATTACATATTTCTCTGACGCTGAGCTAACATTTCAGAAACAATTTATGGTTAAATGGCTGCTAAATACAACCTTGAAGTTAGAAGAAACAACACCAATGTTTCACTATTCTATAGAAAAGGAGATTATATGTTTCTCCTGCTATTTTGTTTGTTGTAAGGTTTTCTATTTGAGTGAGATCTGCCATCCTTGACTTTTGCCACCATGGTGGAGCATTAATTATGTTTTAATGGGTGCGTTCTCACAAAGTCTCACTCAGTTAGAGAAGGGTGTAAATTTATACCCATTTAACAAGCAGAAGTGCAAAAGAAACTGCATAAAAGGTCTGAATGAAATTATGGAAATAATACTGAGGTAAGAATCTCTCATCGGTTGTTTTCCTTCTGAGATGATAATATTCATCACACTGCCTGAAGCCAGATGGAGGCAAGTAAAACAAGACATTTTCCAGCAGATTAAATAGAAACCAAACAAGTATCAAGAGAGTTGAAATTGGAAACATTATTTTATAAACTCAAATGGGCTTTATTTGCTCCAGGTCAAGTTTGTCAATCTGCTCTTTCTGGGGGCAATCAGTCAAAAACTTGGCAAGTCCTTCTGTATAGTTCACTGCAAATAAGGAAATGATAAATTGTTAATTAAATAGATTTAACATAAATGGAATCAAACATTAAACCTTGAACGGATTTTTCTGCATGTGTGTAGCTGTAAGTGTGTAAGGGAGGAGCCTACTTATAAATCCGAAAACATGGATAGAGTTTTTACTCAGCTGCCAAAAAGTGGAATGTTGGCAAAGAGTTGTCAAATCCTTTCATTTTGCATTGAACTTCAGCCAATATTCTACAGAGGCAGAACAATGCATGCTTTAATCCAATGCCACACAGTAGGAGAGCTGATTTCCAAGCCTGCTTTGATGGGCAATCCAGTATTTATGAGCTACAGGCCTGTTTTTCTTACAGCTGGTAGAAGGCAGCAACATTTGAATGTTTCTACACTGCATAGTTATAGCAGCTGGGCACCATTTTAGCTAGCTGTGGTTCCATCCTACAGAAGCCGGGAATCTGCACCTTGGGGAAGTACGTAGAATTCCTTGCTAGAGAGTTGAGATCCACTCCCCTGAACTACCAAACTAGAGCTCTCAAGCAGCAAATTCTAAGTACGGTACTTCCCCAAAGTATGAATACCAGGATTCTAAAGGGCAGCACCATGGAAGTTAAAGCACTATAAAGATGCTGTTACAGTGTCGTGTTGATGCACTGAGTTTGTGTAAGAAGAATGAATTGCTTTCATAAGCATACCTAAGCAACCTAGATACCTCTGAATATATAATTCCACAGTATCTTGAAGACAGAAAACAAATAATCTAATCAGCATGACAGTAAATAATTCTATATGTCCACTGGAAATACAGGAATTAAGATTGTCCCCAACTAGAGGGCTGTATTCATGAGCTATAGCCTGGAAGACCTCCTATTGGAAGCTCCCCTCCTCTCCCTGCCCCCTTTCCCCAAAGTATACAGAAAGAAGCAATTGTGCTCTCCATAGGCACATAATTTGTGCGTCCGAAGTTTGGCCTCCTTACAATGCTGAGCTTGCCCTTGGCTGGAAAATGCCAGCTTTCTGAACAAATAAAAGCCAGAGCAAGGCTCATTAATAGCAACATGAAGAAATACCTGAAATGAGAAAGGAAGATGAAAAAGGTGGGAGAAAACCACAACAACACAGAGGCAAAGTTTCCGGACGGTAATTTCTGAGTTTCTGTTCTTTTCTTGGAGGACAAAACAGTAACAGTGCCTACTGATAAATTAAAATGGTTCTTCTTGGGGGATTCCTCTGTCATTTTAGCTGACTGCTTTCTTTCTTGATTCTTTATAGAGAAAGATGTGAGTAACTGGGTGAGGGCAAGCCATACTACTCTCCATAAATGAAGGCCTCACAGAGCTGTTCAAACTCAGTTAGGATTGGGGAGTGGGAAACAAGAAAAGAAGGGGAGCCAGCCAGAAGGACTGTGTCAGTCCTTCAAGTGACACAATTCCAAGCACCTGCCCTCTGAGTGGTTAGGTCTCTGCTGGACCCCACGTTGCCACCACTGGAGTTGGGGAATCAACAGTCTGATGATGGATGGCATTGGGGCTTTAGTGTAGTCCTGAGCTACCTAATGCTCCACAGGGCTGGCTTCTAGTGCAGGAGCCTGGTCAAGGTCCTTGGGTCCCCATCCCCTCCTGCTATTGCTACTTCTGCTCTTTCTGCCTCTTGCACATCCTCTGAGTTGGGTTGTGGGCCAGGTGCCCTACCACATGCCAAGACCTTCACTGGCTGGCTGGTCAAGGGGGCGAGTTTAGTGACTGCAGATTGATGTGCCTCTCTGTGTCCCCTTTGGTCAGGAAGTAGTATCTGGGGTAAGACCCTGGTCTAGGGGTGCTTGATATACCCCCAATCAATGACTCTTGCTGCACTCATCCTCACTCATTCTCAATGGGAAATGAGAAACCAGGATTGGTATGGGACGATTCAGGTTTTTTTTCATTGACTACATGATGCAAAAGGAAATGTGAATCAGCTCAGAGTTCTCTCAGCCCAAGCCATAGTTTTTGCCTTTGCCTCTGGAGCTTCTGCTTAAAAAATCAAAACAAAACAACAACAACACCTGTTGTTCCAAATGGCTTTTTAACTGAAATAATATCAGCTGTAGGTCTGATGGCAATTTTTAGAATATATATTTTAATTGCATTTTAATTATTTTGCCCTTTTATTTTGCCTTTTTATTGTATTTTAAATGCTGTAAGCCGCCCAGAGACCTTCGGGTAGTGTGGGCGGCATATAAGTTAAATAAATAAATAAATAAATAAACAAACAAACAAACAAACAAACAAACAAACAAACACCACTCCAGATCCATTCAAATTGATTCAGGTGATATGATCACTAAAACCAATGCAAAAAAATCCACAGTGACAGCACACAAGAGGCATTGTGGGAGATCAAACTCCTGATCTGTTGCTCCACAGACAGATAACTAACTCACCAAACTATTTATTTATTTAACTTATATGCCGCCCACTCTACCCAAAGGTCTCTGGGTGGCTTACAACAATTAAAATACAATTAAAATACAATAAAAGATAAAACGATTAAAATACAATTAAAATAGATACTCTAAAAAATTGACATCAGGACCCACAGTTGATGTTATTTCAATTAAAAGCCTTCTGGAACAGGAAGGTTTTGACCTGACATCAAAAGACGAATCTCAACTGGGAGAGCATTCCATAGTCTGGGGGCAGCTGCTGAAAAGGCCCTCCGTCTACAAGCCCTCGCTCTTACCTCCTTGAGGGATGGCTCTTTTAAAAGGGCCCCCTGGCTAGATCTTAACTGCCAGGTAGGCTCATATGGAAGGAGGCGGTCCTTCAGGTATCCAGGGCACAAGCCGTTTAGCCAGTTTATAGCTTATAGAAGTGACTAGTAAGCATTTTGAATGCTAACTTCATAAGGTAAGTTTTCAGAGAGAGAGAGAATATAGCACCAAAAATCATATAATAGTTGAATTTTTCAGCTTTTCTTAGAATTAAAGTAAAGCAGTTACCATGGATGGACACCTGATTCATGGGATTCACTGTAAAGTCAGACTTAAGTCACACCGGTGACTTGACTTGGACTTGACTTGGGTTTCTTTTTAATGACTCCGATTCGACTTGTGACTCGGAACATACCCACCCCTCCTTTTTTTTTCTGTGGGGAAAAGGTTTGTTCTTGATAGGGACTTGGACTTGGGTTTGGGACCTGGGGCTTGGTACCAAAGACTTGGACTTGGGACTCAGACCCAAGGACCTGTCCACATCACTGGCAGCTACCAAATTAAGGTTTGTTGTCCTTTTTTCCACCAAGCAAAAGAAAGAAACGAAAACTTGTTAAAAGCTTGTGAATCTCTGAAAGTCTCTGCAGTTGGTTGATCTGAGTTTATGATAGTTTCTGTGCTCAATATACACAGATTCATTTTCCATTTCTGGGAAATGATATTTATTTCTGATAGTGTTTCATCTTTTTTGGGGAGTGTAATCAGAAATCATGTTCGTGCATGTGCACACACACACACGTTTTGACACTTACAGAGCACTCCCATCATGTGCATTTCAGATTGTTCCTGTTTAAATTTCTTCAGACCCTTGTGAGTGACCAAAGTAGGAGCCACCAATTTTATGCACTAGAAGTGTGGTCTTTTGCAATTTCAACTTCAATTTCTGGAACTCTCCAAGAATTCTAGAAATTACATCTCAGAAACCTAAATCAGGATACCTGTAAGTTTCCCCACCACCATCACAGAAGGGCTTTCATGTGATTTACTTTGACCATTGGTTCCTCTAGCCTGCATGTTTCTTGTTGCTTCCCATTTTCCCCCCAAACATACATAACGTTTTTAATTGAATAAGTCAGCAGATAATTTCAATATTACATTGTAAAACATATAAATATAAATACATTGGTGCCTCGCAAGACAAATTTAATTCGTTCCGCTGTTAATGTTGTCTTGTGAAAAATTTGTCTTGCGAAATGCGTTTTCCCATAGGAATGCATTGAAATCTAATTAATGTGTTCCTATGGGCTAAAAGAAAGGAAAAACCTAAACGGTTGACAGAACAAACACTTGAAATTGTAAAGAATAGGCAACAAATAAAAAAAAATGACAGAAATAGGATTAGAATCCTGAGTACAGCTATTCAACTACTGTCACTTAGACACAACCAGAACTACTATAGTGGTAATTGTAAAGAAATAGAAGAGGGAACAGAGAAGCACACTATCTGACTATAAGAAAACAAAGAAAAGTTGGGAATGGTATACTGAAGACCTATACAGAAGAGATAAAAGAGTGACAGATTCCTTTGAAGAGTAATCCTATGATGTAGAACCAGCAATTCTAGAAAGTGAATTGAAAACTGTTCTGAAAGCACTTGGAAGAATTAAATCAACAGGGGTAGATGGAATAACCGCTCCCTAAATATCTCTCTTATCTTAAAAATTCAGTTAAGGTTGCTATAAGTCATTTCTATCATGATGATATATAACACACACAATTATTATTTTAAAACTACCCACGTTTTTAACATTTCATTTTGAAACTACCCATGTTCCCCAGTTTCTCATTAAAGCTGCAGCCCTATTGCCTCCCATGAACGGATGTTTGCGCAGGTACTCTACAACACCCATGTGGCTTAGCAACCTTGGGAATGGCACCCCCACACCGGGTAACAATACCTTGACCACACTTTGTGATGTCAATTTTTGTCAACTTTATAAAGTCTCCAGCAGAGACTTTAGGTAGAGTTATTATGTCCTCAACAGAGGAAAGCAGCTTGGCAACAACTCCTGAAAACCAAAAGTGGAAAAGACAGAAGACCTTTCCTCTGACAAAACAACTGGGGTGAGGAAGTCAAATCTATTTCACTGGACTGAGCAGGATGCTTCCGACATAGAGGAGGGTGAGGAAAGTTTTCTTCCAGGTACTCCTTTTACAAATCTGCTTGTAGGTTTCCCGAAACATCCTATTGGGCATCCTAAAATATACCTTTGTTTTTTGGATCCTAAAGGGCTACTTTAACAGCCTGATTTCATTGCAGAAGTACAAAAAACTTCTGCAATGAAGTGGTAACTTCTGAAAACCAAAAAGTACAAAAAGCAGAAGAGCTTTCCTCCAACAAAACATCAGGTGAAGTCTTCTACCAATTTGGGGACTGAAATAGGTGGCGGGGAAGGATCACCAGTGACCACAAGTTACAATGACTCTGAAGAAGATATGAAATTGGAGGCATGACACCATCATCAGAAATGGAAGATGAAAGGCAGCTTCATCCAGCATTTTGTCAGCGGCTTGTGCTTAGGAAAGGAAAACTCCAACTTCAAACCCCCACTGAGGCACTGCCATCGTCCTCCATGCTGTGAGGGAACAGGCCAGATAGGTGGGACTCGTTCAGACCTGGAAGGCAACCCATCTAGGAGAAGGAAAACTCTGACTTCAAACCCCCACTGAGGCGCCGCCATTGGCCTCCATGCCATGACCCAGCAGGTCAGGTAGGTGGGATCCATCAGCCCTGGCAGGCAGCCCATCTTGGAGAAGGAAAGCTCTGATTTCAAACCTCCACTGCCTTGTGGCTATATCCACTGATGGAAAAGGCTTCAGGAGTTAACCTCGAGGCAAAATCCAAAACTGGAGACCCAGAGGCAGTTCGTGTCATTCTGTCAACTCCTGTGACATTGCTGGAACCAGGTGTATTGGCTCTTGCCTTTCCATTGGACTATTTCAGTGACGTGGAGAGGGGGGATTTGCTCCTTGGGTAACAGCCTATCCTACATATTATTTTACCCATGCTTTGTGCCCTGGAGAGGACACTCCAGCTTTGCGTACAGCGTCAAAACACTAGACGCTGTTCCAACTCCTCCATACAGAGCACGTTACCATAGTCTCTCGAGACTGAAGGATGCCTGTGATGGGCAAAAGAAGTCAGAACAAAGTCATATTTGGTTTACAAAGGGTTTATTAAGTGCTCTTTAGAGCCATACATATTTTATTTAATTTATTTTATTTATTTATTTTATTTATACCCCGCCTATCTGGTCATTTTGACCACTTTGGCCGCCCCTATGAAGGATCTTCGCTGGACGGTGAGTTTTCAGCCCATCGGAATGCATTGAACGGGTTTTCAATGCGTTTCAATGGGAATTTTTATTTCGCTTAACAAGGATTTCGCTCTACAGCGATTTCGCTGGAACGGATTATCCTCGTTAAGCGAGGCATTAAATTTGTTCACTGTGAATTTGATCTGAAGTTTTTCAATTTTCTTATTAATACCCAGGCCCAATATTTCTGCCCCAAAGATTAGTGTTGACAATACCTTTCCTTTAAATACTTTAAGTGGTTGGAAGGAGCCGGAATATTTATGATTAAGTAGCTTGTTCAGAGAGTTAACCACAGAAGCCTCTGTGCTGCAAGGTCAGAAGACCTCCAGTCGTAAGATCGAATCCACACAATGGAGTAAGCCCCCGTCGCTTGTCCCAGCTCCCGCCAACCTAGCGGTTTGAAAGCATGCAAAATGCAAAAATGCGCATAGATAAATAGATACCACTTCGGTGGGAAGGTAATCGGCGTTCCGTGTCTAGTCATGCTGGCCACGTGACCACGGAGGATTGTCTGCAGAGAAATGCTAGCTCTATGGGTTGGAAACGGAGATGAGCACCACCGCCTAGAGTTGGACATGACTGGACTGTCAAGGGGAACCTTTACCTTTACCTTTTAAAGCTTTTGTTTCATTTCTCTTTATCTGTTGTGACCAAGATCCTGTTGCAGAGAAAACTGTGCCAAGATAATTATAGGTTCCAGTCTGTTCTATTTCTTTTGCCTCTATGAACCATTTATGTTGTTTCCTTTTCTTTCCAAAGACAACTTTTGATTTACTGTTATTAGTAACTAAATCATTAAGCTGACAATATTTGTGAACTTTCTCAGTTGCCTATGCAGACCAACTGGTGTTGTAGACATTAAAATCATATCATCTGTGTAGAGGAGAACATTTACAGATCTAACTACCATATTTTTCTGTGTATAAGATGCCCCCATGTATAAGACGCCCCCCCCACTTTTCTAACCCAAAATTAAGAAATCTTGAATGGGGCTTAGCAAGTGTAGGGAGAAAGGGATCAAAGCACTGCAGGATCACTTTGATGCCTGCTTTCTCCCTTCATGCTAAGCCCCGCGGGCCTTAGCAAAAGGAGGGGGAAAGGGATCAAAGCAATCCCGCGACTGCATGATTGTTTTGATCCCTTTCCCCCTTATATAGCCATGGGATTGCTTTGATCCTTTCCCCCTACACTTGCTAAGCTCCATGGGCTTAGTAAGCAGAGGGGAAAGCAAGGATCAAAGCCATCCTGCAGCACTTTAATCTCTGCTTTTCTTTTGCTAAGGCTTAGCAAGTGGAGGGGAAAGCAGGGATCAAAACCCTGCAGGATCTCTTTGATCCCTGCTTTCCTCTCCACTTGTTTTTTTCTCTACTCAGCTTACTTCTGTGTATAAGACGACCCTCAATTTTTAGTCTAAAGATTTTAGACAAAAGTATGGTCTTATACATGGAAAAATACAGTAATATTTTTGGCATATGGAAATCCAGGTTGAACATAAATGGAACTATGTCATTAATATAGAAGTTAAAAAGGAATGGAGCCAAAAATACAACCCTGGCACACTCCTTTAAAAGTGGGAATCTTAATAGTTAAAACCTGATTGACTCCTATTTTGACTTTCAGGTTCATGTTCATATAAAGAGCCATTATAAGGTGTAAAAGTCTCCTATCGATGTTGGTCTTTAGAAGTTTCATTCATAAGATCTACTGTATTAACTGAGTCGAAGGCTGAACTTAGATCTGTAAAGGCTGTATAAAACTGTTTGCCTTTGGAGGAGTATTTTAAGATCAAATGCAATAATGTAAAGCAGTTGTCAGTAGTGCTCCTCCCTTGTCTGAAACCTGCCTGTTCTTCCACTAAGATGGAGTTTTTATCAGCCCATTCTTCTAATTTCTGCAGGATCGATCTTGCATAGATTTTAGCTGCAATATCTATTAAGCTTATTGACCGATAATTTTTGGGGTCTTTACAATCGCCTTTTTTGTACAATGGGATAACTATGCTTGATCTCCATCCTTTAGGCATACAACCTGTGTTATTTATATGTGTAAACAAGCCAGCTAGCAAGGCTGCCCACCAATCTATCACTTCCTTAAAAAGTTTTCGGTTAAAAGATCTTCTCCAGGAGCTCTGTTATTATTTATTGATTGTATAATGACTTTAATTTCCTGCATTGTAACTGGGGGCAATCATTTATATTCCCAATAATTTTTTCGGCTTCTCGGCCTTTTGGCTAAGATCAAGTGTAGTATCTGTTGTTGATTTGCATTAAAAAGAAGCTGCCACGGTGCTTCCTAGGAGTCCTAGTTCTTTGAAAGGCACCCTATGTGCAACCTAATGAGCAGAGATTCTATGACTCCTAGAATAGGCTATTTATTATTGATTTGGGGCCAAACCGCCTGAAAATACTGTGCTGTAGAATAAGGGTAGCTCACAGCAACAAATAGTTGAAACCATTATAGTAAAGACTGCAGATGTGCTTCCAGATGTTTTGAACTCCAAATCCTATAACCTGATCCCATGGTAACACTCACTTGGTCTTGTGGGAGTTGAAATCCATATTATTAAAAAGGTGAACATTTTCTCATCCTTGATTTAAACAAACACATTTCATATTTTGCCTTGTGTAAATCATTAGTGTGCATTGACGGTCCAGGAGCCTTTCAGGAGTTGGAATTCACCCTTTTTAAAATGGAAAAAACAAACAGGCTACAATTTATTCATTCCTGCTTTAAGAACTGAAACGTAAGTGGCACAGCAAATAGCACTTTTAACGAAGGTTTTGTACATCCTTCCTTCCTTCCTTCCTTCCTTCCTTCCTTCCTTCCTTCCTTCCTTCCTTCCTTCCTTCCTTCCTTCCTTCCTTCCTTCCTTCCTTCCTTCCTTCCTTCCTTCCTTCCTTCCTTCCTTCCTTCCTTCCTTCCTTCCTTCCTTCCTTCCTTCCTTCCTTCCTTCCTTAACAGCTGGCAATTTATTTCTGATTTTTTTTACTAACATTACCATTGTTATTATTTTTAATTTTTTAACTATTATTTATTTGAGGGGGACCAAAAAGAGGAAAGGAATAGAAGTAGGGGAATCCACCAGCTGCCAGCTCTGAATGAAATTGCTTTCTCTTGAAATAATACTGAATTTCTAGAAAAGAATTATGAGTCTAGCAGATGACCTCTGAAGCTGAAAAGCAGCTCAGATTGCTACAAGGAAGAGGAGCCTGTCGGGTACCCCAAAGAAGAAAACACGTTGATTATTATCCCCTCCTTCACTTTCATGTTGGGACCAGTAATACGACAAAGAAGAGCCTAAGAAACATATCAAGGGACTATGAGCAACCGTGCAGGAAGGCAAAAGAACTGGAAGCTCAGGTGGTATTTTCATCTGTACTTCCAACAGAGGGTCAACATCCAATGAAGGAATGGAGGATTGCAGAGGTAAGCTGATGGCTCAAGGGATGGTGCCATCAAGAAAACTTTGGATTTCTGGACCATGGCTTACACTACCTACTTGAAGTGCTCCTGGCAAGAGATGGGTGGCACTTCACAAGGACTGGGAAGAACATGTTTGGCAGACATCTCTCTCAACTCATCCAAAGGGCTTTAAACTAAATCTGCAGCGGGAAGGAGGACAATCTCTGGGACAAAGCCCAAAGCACAAACCCCTAGACACTGAACTTGACAACGAGGAAAGAAGTGGTAAGAAGGGACAGTCAAGTATAAAACATGAGACGCAGCAACCAAACAAAAGATCAGCCATAAAGGGCTCAGATGCATGTACACTAATGCTCAAAGTATGGGGAACAAACAGTGAGAACTTCAAGTCCTAGTATGTGAGGGCAGGTATGACATTGTTGCCATTACCAAAACTTGGTGGAACGAAACCCATGACTGGCATATGCTGCTGGAAGGATATAATTTGTTCAAGAGAAACAGGCTGAACAGAAGAGGAGGAGTTGCACTGTATGTAAAGAATTACTACTCCTGTACTGTGAGAACAGGGGACCAAGGATGAAAATCTTCCCGAAGCTCTTTGGGTGAATATTAGGGGGAAAACTAATGACATAGCTGTAGGCATGTACTACAAGCCACCTAACCAAGCAGAGGAAATAGATGAACATTTTGCAAATCAATTCGCTGAGATGTGTAGGAAACGGACCACTGTAGTAATGGGGGACTTTAACTACACAGATATCAACTGGGAGACCAACTCTGCAGCAAGTGGGAGATCCAACAGGTTCCTGACATGCTTGGCTGACAACTCCATCATCCAAAAGGTGGAGGAGGGAACTAGAAGGTCAGCCATACTGGACTTAATACTTAGTAATAGGGAGGAAATAATTGAGGTAATGGAAATTGTAGGAACTTTAGGAGAAAGCGACCATGTTATATCAGAATTCATCATCATGCAGGCAAGGGTAAGGTAAAGGTAAAGGTTCCCCTTGACAATTTTTTGTCCAGTCGTGTTCAACTCTAGGGGGCGGTGCTCATCCCCGTTTCCAAGCCATAGAGCCAGCGTTTTGTCCGAAGACAATCTTCCGTGGTCACATGGCCAGTGCAACTTAGACACGGAACGCTGTTAGCTTCCCACCGAGGTGGTCCCTATTTATCTACTCGCATTTGCATGCTTTCGAACTGCTAGGTTGGCAGGAGTGCAGGCAAGGGTAACTCACGGTAAATTCAGACTAATGTCCTAGATTTTAAGAGAGCTGACTTTAACAAACTAAGAGATGTAATAGGAAGGACTTCATGGATGGAAATCCTAAAGGGAAAAACAGTTCAGGATGCTTGGGAAATCCTGAAAGGCGAGAAAATAAAAGCCCAAACCAAAACAATACCATAGAAAAAGAAAAACAAGAGACGTCTGACAAGACCGGCATGGGTGCACACAGACAAATTAAGGGACAAAAAGGATAAGTATAAAAAACTGAAAAGGGGGCTCATAACTAGAACAGAATACCAGCAAATAGCTCAAATCTGCAAGGATGGGGTCAGGAAGGCTATGGCTCAGAATGAGCTAAGACTTGCAAAAAAATTTGCCAAAAATAAAAAAAATCTTTCAACATGTAAGGAGCAAGAGGAAAGCCAAGGAAATGGTTGGTCCACTAATGGGAGAAAATGACAAGAAGGTGAGAGGCAACAGGGAGAAAGTGAAATTGCTTAATTCTTTTTTTTTTTTTTTTGCATCTGTATTTACGCAAAAGGAAAAATTGGTCCACCCTGTCAAAAGCAGCACTGTGGGAGACAGGAGAGGGAAGCAGGTCAAAATAGGTAAGGAAGTGGTAAAAGTACACCTAGCTGCTTTGAATGAGTTCAAGTCTCCTGGACCAGATGGTTTACATCCCAGGGTACTAAAAGAACTGGCAGATGTGATCTCGGTACCACTGAATGATATCTTTGAGTGGTCTGGAAGCTGGGCAAACTGCCAGATGACTGGAAAAGAGCATATGTGGTTCCAATCTTCAAAGGGGGGGAAGGGGCATCCAGGAAACTACAGACCAATCAGCTTGACATCAATACCTGGGAAAATCCTGGAAAAAATAATCACACAGCAGATTTGTGAGCACCTAGAAAATAACAAGGTGATTACTAGAAGCCAGCATGGGTTTGTTAAGAACAGGTCATGCCAAACAAATCTTGTTCCCTTCTTTGATGAAGTGACTAAATCAGTGCACCAAGGAAACACAGTGGATATAGTATATTTTGACTTCAGTAAGGCATTTGATAAGGTAGATCACAGCCTACTTCTGTGTAAGATAGAACAAAGTGGGATAGGCAGTGCAACTACCAGATGGATTTGCAGCTGGCTGACCAACCACACTCAACATGTGGTCCTCAATGGAACCACATCTAAAAGAGGGAAGTATGTTTTGGGCCCAATGCTCTTCAACATCTTGATAATGACCTGGATGAGGGGACTGAAGGAAAACTCATAAAATATGCTGATGACACAAAGCTGGGGGGAATTGCTAATACTTTGCAAGATAGACTCAACATTCAGAAGGATTTAAGCAGACATTGGGCCCTGTCCAATAAGATGCAGATCAGTGGTGGGAAAAGTAAGGTCCTGCACTTAGGCAGGAGAAACCAGATGCACAGGTACAGGATAGGTGGTACATGGCTCCACAGTAGTACCTGTGAGAGAGATTTAGGTGTCCTGGTCGACCACCACCTAAGGATGAGTCAACAGTGTGCTGCAGCTGCCAAGAAAGCCAACACAGTCTTAGGCTGTATCAACAGGAGGATAGCATTAAGATGACGGAAAGTGATAGTACCACTCTATATTGCACTGGTGAGGTCACACTTGGAGTGCTGTGTCCAGTTCTGGTCACCACAATACAAAAAAAGATGCTGAGGCACTGGAAGAGAAGAGCAACAAAGATGATAAGGGGACTGGAGGTGAAATCCTATGAAGAATGACTAAAAGAACTAGGCATGTTTAGCTTAATGAAGAGAACGCAGAAAGGAGACATGATAGCAGTCTTCCAATATCTGAAGGGCTGCTACAGGGAAGAGGGCATCAATTTATTCTCCATTGCGCCTGAGGGTAGGACAAGAACCAATGGGTGGAAACTCGTCAGAGTGAGATCCAACCTGGAAATAAGGCGGAATTTCCTGATGTGAGAACCATTAAGCAGTGGAATAACTTGCCTCTTGATGTTGTGGGTGCCCCATTGCTGGAGGTTTTCAAGAAAAGATTGGACAGCCATCTGTCCAGGATGGTATGAGGTCTGGGATGGTATGAGGTCTCCTGCCTTGGGCAGGGGATTGGACTAGAAGACCTCCAAGGTCCCTTCCAACCCTATGACGATTCTGTGATTCTATGATATGAATATATGCCAGGGCATCTGCTAAAATTGTGTGTGTGTGTGTGTGTGTGTGTGTGTGTGTGTGTGTGTGTGTGTGTGTGTGTGTGTGTGTGTGTGTGTGTGAGAGAGAGAGAGAGAGAGAGAGAGAGAGAGAGAGACAGAGACAGAGACAGAGACAGAGACAGAGACAGAGACAGAGACAGAGACAGACAGACAGACAGACAGAGAGAGAGAGAGAGAGAGAGAGAGAGAGATATTAAAGCATTATCTGGAGGAAGATGCCCAATTCTCTGTAGAGGACACTTCAATAACTCCAAAGAATTAAATGAGGAGAAAAGGTGCAAGGAGCTACATTATGCCCCAGATCCTGAGGAGAACATCATTGCCCAGCACCCTGAGGGAGTTCAGTTGTCATACCCTCTCCCCCACCATCCTAGCAGCTACTTAGGAGCCAGTGTGTCTTGTAGTAGTAGTAATCTGTTATCAAGCTGCTTCTGACTTATAGCAACCGTAATAGGTTTTTCAAGGTATGTGAGATCTATGAGTGAGAGAATCATGTTGCCACATATACCCATGGATAAGCAGAGATTTGAGCCCAGTTCTTCTGAGTCCTAATCAGTCAATCTATTCTTAACACTACATGAACTCTACAGTGTCAAATGCAGGTTTCCACTGATATTTATTATAGTGTTTTATTGCTGTATAACCTACTCCCTAGAATGTCTTCATACAATGGTAACAGATAAATAATTCATATTTATATATGGTGAAGTCTCCCATTACTTGGAAGGCCCATTTTTTGTTTTTAATTTCATTCTAAAGCATTTAGCTTTCCAACTAGCAGATTCATGTACCAATTTTCATCTAGTGGTACTCATATATCACCACATTTATGTATTTATTGCCTTTCTTCGTAGGGACTCAGAGCAGTTTCATGAACTGTATCTGTATAAAAAAAACAAACCACATTCTTCAGCATTTTTATGAGATGATATGTAACAGGAGAAATCACAGGTCTGACAATACTTAATTATAGTCCTGCCTATGTTCTCTATATTCTCAACAATATTTCACTGCCTACACACAAAGAGCTGAACCTTATGGGCATACTCTTTGATTTCTCTAGATTGATTTATTAGGAATAATTTGCTGCTGATGGTAAATAGATTCCATGCAAAAATGCTACTGCTGGGATCTTATTTTATTTATTGAAAAATCTACCTTACCCATCTAGTGGCCAGGTCATTACCCTGGGCAGCTTACAGTATCTATCTATCTATCTTTATTTATCTATTTATTTATCTATTTATTTAAACATTTCTATCCTGCCTTTCTCCTTAAAAAGGACCCATAAACAGGGAATAATACAAAATAATAATCCAACCAAAGAAAACCAAATCTCTAAGTTCAGTGGTGTTAAATATGATCATTCATACATGATTATCACTGCTTAGTGATTTAGGTATCTGGCTGCAGAGCCAAAGATTGGGAGTTTGATTCTCCACTGTGTCTACTTGATCATTGAGTCCAAGGGCTGGACTCAAAGATCCATAGTATCCCTTCCAGTTGCAATTTTGTGATCATCATCATCGTTGTTATTATGATGATTATGATCAAGTTCTAGATGTGCATTTGTGAACTATGTCAAGCATCCCTGGAAAAGAGACCTAGCTTTTCATCTGTAAGATCCATCATGTCAACAATACAAGGCTGGATATGAAAAATATTATTACTCTTGTTGGTTGGGTGAATATGCCAATGCACAGTGAAGTCTGTGGAAATCTGCAATAGAAGTGTATCCACTTCTCCAAGAATAAACAGTGTGCAGGTGTGCCCTAAAAAGAAGCTTCTGAGTATAAGTGCTACAGAAAATTCTATTTTGAGTCAGGAGAATAATACTGAAAGTAATGATTCCACTTGTCTTGGCCCGAGTTAAGCCTCAGCTGGAATGCAGAGCGCAGTTTGGGGCTTCATACATTTTAAAGCTGCTGAATAATTGAAAAGGCTCAAGAAAAAAATGAAAACATGTTATGAAAGCCAGACCTATGTGTGTGGTTTGAAGGTACTGCATATTCCTATTAAGCAAGATTCAGGTCCAGTAGCTCCTTAATAATTCAGGTTGCACCAGAAATATGAGAAGGAAGAACCATGTGTGCAAGACAGTTTAATAGCAATGTTTCTAGTTGTCCAGACATGGTCTTGGGCTGCTTCCCACACAGTGAAGGTTACTTCTTTCCAGGGGCAGCTGATGTTCATTATGGTTGATGAGATGAAAACACAGCAGTCAGCGGTGGGCAGAGCCGGTGGTGGCAAACAGAGCAAGGGCAAAAGTGGGTATAGACACACATACACACACAAACACACAGACACACAGACACACAGACCCAGACCCAGACCCAGACCCAGACCCAGACCCACACAGACACACACAGACACACACAGACACACACAGACACACACACACACACACACACACACACACACACACACACACACACAGGCAAATAAACAAGCATCCACCCATATAGCAGGAGAACACAGGGGTAAGTCCGCATCCTGGTCCTGAAGCAGGATAATATCCCCTTTGCTCAAATGGATCAGCCCTCACTGCTTCTTTCTATGATCCAGCTGTGAGCATCTGATGTAGAGCCTTCCAGCAAAATCATAAGCACAGCCGTCCATGTTTCAGTAGGAGGTCTGACAATAGATTTATTGGACTGAAATGCAATTTACCTGTCTGCACATTAAACAGCTGTGTCGGGGTGAAAGGGGGTTTCCTGTTTGTATCGCAGACTCTGCCATAATGTTCTGCAGTACAAGCCAATAAAAATTCCTTGTCAGAAAAGGAGCATTAAAACAGGGAAAGGGGAGCAGTATAAGTCACTGAAATGAAAAATGGAATGTTTTGATGTTTTGATTAGACAGTGGCTTTCCTGAATCTACTTTTCCCTTTTCTCATGGATGTCTCACATGTATGTGATTCTGGCTGTTCTTTTAATCCCACAGGGCTCTGCAGAATGAAACTCACTCAAAAATGTAGAACTGTATGAAGTAAAGAAGGAGATGCTGCAGGGAGTCCTGGCTGGAAAAGGTAGGAGCACAGAATCTCTTTCATGTGCTTCTAGGCTAGCAGAATGAAATGCTTCCTTTTAAAGTGAAAATGCAAAAAGCATGGCCCAAGGTTTGTATGTGAACCAGAGTTATGGCCTAGCCTTTGTGAATTAGTCTAATATATATGATCAATTTGCTCCACAGGCAGAAGTGTAGCCTTGGCAGCATTTTGCAGGTGATTCCTATGTATTTACCATATACGTATATATTTGGTATTTATGTATATTTATATATGTATCACCTTCCAGCAGAAAGTTGACAGTTAATGTACTAAAACGGTTCTGCCTTTGATATTGCAATCTTTGTCCATAGATATATGCCTCACTAATATTGACAGAACTTGCCTCTAAGAGGTTATGCTCCCTCTCCAAACACAAGTGCACAACTTGGAGGAGCTCCTGGATTCATCTCTGGGCCTGAATGCCCAGGTTTTGGCAGTGTCCAGGAGTGCCTTTGCACAGTTTAAACTAATATTACCAGCTACATCCATTTCTGGAGAGCTCTGATCTGGCCACTGTGACACATGCCCCAGTTTCTTCTTGGCTGGATTACTCTAATGTGCTCCAAGCGGGGCTGCCCATTTATAAAGCCCTAAATGACTGGGTCCAAGCTACCTCAAAGACTGCCTGCCCCACCTCCTTGTCTGAGTGGCCAGTTGCTAGAGGAGATGGAGAAGGGAAGTCTGGGTTCACATGATGGGGAGGGACAGAGCAGCATATGCCGGCCGGTGAGAGGAGATGCTGACAAGGTGGGTGGGAGATAACTTAGGTGCCCACAATTTAGGAGAAAGGGTAACAAAGTACTTTGTGCTTATCTCTAGTTGTGGGTCTTCCACAAATTACAAAAGCAGGGAAGTAGACCCAGGAAAAACTTCCTATATTACGGTGTGTGTGTGCAGAAGCCAAACCAAAGTAGGTATGAAGGCAGCAACTGCACCCTCCTTGCTCAGGTTGGCCATATTACTTGTTAGTCAGGTTTTATTGAGATTCCAGTCCCATATACTAGTAGTCTCACATCACTGTCAATGTGGAAAGAGAGTCGAGAGTATGTCAATACTGTACGGGAAATTTTACTTTAACTCCACTTGCAAATGTTGTGTTGAGCTGCCCTGAAACCATTCACAGAGTTTCCACATACAGGGAGTCAAAATCCTTAAGGCTGATTGACATGGCTGCTCAGCCAGTGGATATCTCTTTCTGTGGTGGAGAAAAGAGAAGGCATGCAGGTGTACCCACACACCCTACCACATCCATACATGAGGCATGGCATGTGCACTCCACACAAAGGTCTGTATTTGCAGATACCCACTTCAGGTAGTTCTTCCCAGGGCAGGTGGGAGGAGAAGTGTGGAAGAACTCTTTAAATTACAGACTCTGGATAGTTTTATGCACCACCTTGGCATATTTTGAGCGCCCGCCCCCACTGTTATGTTTTTAGAAAATGGAAATGATGAATTATATGGGCCAATAATATTCTAGTAGCAACAAGTCAAGCTGCAAACACATACAGATGATTGTCACACAGAACAGTCTAAGAAAGCAGAAGTCAGCTAGGAATAAATGCAGTGTACAAGCATTCAAAGGGACAGAACAGCACAGCCTCTGTCTCCATTGAAGAGCTGTTACTCTAATCAAAGAACTAATAATGATTAATATTTTGTGCAGATAAACTCTTGAATAGGAAGCAGGCATTATATTATACAATCAAATTTGTTATTGGATGTACACAATTTTCATTGCTGTCCCTAACAATTAATTTAATCACTATAGACCTACAAGGAATCAATTTTTCTTTGTACCTCATTTACTATTAGTAAACTTCAACCACTTTGGAAGGAAGCATCGATCCAGTTCTAACATCGATACAACTACAGACAAGTGAACTACAAGTCAAGATTTAATGCAGCGTGAAAATGTTCTGAGCAGTATTTATGATCACATTCAGTACTTAACTGGCTATTGTGTTGATGCACCATTAGGTAGTGGATAATGTAACTGTTCCTTGTATCTACTTTTAAATAAAAATGTATAATTCACTGTCATGTAGTAAGATCCCCAAACCCTGTTGCTTAATGTGTATTGTGTTAAGCAAAACTGAAGAACTCTTCCCTGTAAAGGGAAAAGTCAAGCTGGTTGTAAGACATTGTGGATATTGATTGTGTTCTGAAATGTAAATGAGACTCTGTGCCTTTACAGTGTTGCAGTTACAAAGGACATGTCACTCAAACCACCTAAGCTATCATTTCTTATTTAGGTGGCCATATTCAACAAATAACCTCCATACCACCTGAAAGCCATTACCACTATACCACCCTACCATCTGAACACCATTCTCACCTGATTTTGGAAACTAAATAGGTCAGGCCTGGTTAGTATTTAGAGACTAACTTGTATTTTCTTGCAAAATTGCAACTTTTCTATGCTTAAGAAATGTACAAATCATAATACACTGCTGAAAATATTGCTTGACAAGTTTTACATTGTCCAGTTTTTACAACAACCAGATGTGGTGAATGCAATGGTTATACAGGGTTTTTCTTTGAAGATTTCTTGACTTATGGGTTGCAATCATCCTCATCTACCACTCAGCATTTGCTCCATCACAATATTGGTTGAAGAATCTGGATGAATCAAGTACCTTTAGTGTTAGCTTAAAAAAAGATACAGTAAAAGATAAAGTGGTAGGGCTCATTATATATAACAAGGATTCATAACCATGGTAATTCTTCACATGTCAGATTCCTAAAGCAAAAATTTCACAACCATTTTTGACTATTTGAAGCATTTATCATGGCAGCTCTGAAGTATTTATTTTTAAAACGATGTCGTCTCAAACAGCTTGTCTACGATTTCATACCACAGTTCATTCTTGCATTTCCCAGAATGCTTATAGTAACTGCTGCCATTTTTTCCATCTTTTTTGCGAGTATACATTTTGAGAGAATAGTCACATACAGTGGACCCTCGACTTACAGACGGCTCGACTTACAGACTTTTTGAGTTACAGACTTCTCTGGCCGCAAAATTTAGATTCGACTTGCAGCCGGAGAATCGACTTACAGACCAGAAAAAAACGAAAATGTAACAAAAATAGAATAAAAACTGCCAGTTATGGGATTAATAGGTTTTCAATGCATTGTAGGTCAATGGAGATTCGACCTACAGACTTTTCGACTTGCAGCCACCGTTCCAATACGGATTAATTCCGTAAGTAGAGGGTCCACTGTAAATGTCAAAATAAGCTGTAATTTGCTTTACTTTATTTTAATATGTTGCTGAGACAGCAATCTCATTGATGACTAAAAATCTGAATAACACTTAAAACTAGTTTTAAGTAATAGTGCTTTCAACGTAACTAATATTGCCCATATTTGCTAAAATGGCCACAGAGGTTGACACAGAGACATTGCTGAAATATAGACCAGGTATGGATGCAGCATGTTTATAAAACCCTCTTGGTTTTTCAAATGCTGTCTTCTAGTCTTTGAAATCTTGGAATCTGATTCAAACCCATAATGACTGTTATTATATATAATAACATGTTTTTGCAGATGAACATGTATTATCTCCTTGGAAATTTGGGATAACATACACTTAGCACATCTTTACATCTTTGTGTTTAGTGTTTTCCTAAACAGCCACTGAGTGAGAGATCTTTTAGTGGCTGTTCCGGATGAACCTCTTGTTCTATAGTTATCTTGTCATATTTACTGAATTTTTCAGAGCTCCTTACATTCCTACTGTTCTTAACATAAGCAATCAATCTTTATTAAATAGAGGCTGGGGGGATTTTAGATATTCAGATCAACATTTTTTGGATGCAAGCATTACACTGTTCTATAGGAAGGACAAAGCTTGAGTAAACATTGCGTAGAAAAGCAATTGTTTAGGAAAACACTAAACACAAAGATGTAAAGATGTGCAAAGTGTATGTTATCCCAAATTTCCAAGGAGATAATACATGTTCATCTGCAAAAACAACAAAGAGCCTTCTAGCCATCTAAGGACTACCCATTTTTGCTTGAATCAGGCTTCCATAACTGTAGCCCTTTTAATCAGATACATGATGATCCTACTTGGAGCCTTTATGGTAATTTTATTGCATGTTATGAATGGGGAACAGAAGCATGTCACACAGCTGTCATTTTTAGGACCAGTTTAGTCTTCAGTTTATGTGTTGTTCCTCCTTCTGCACAGCCTAATAGTCAGGGCTGTTGTACTTAAAAGCATGGCAAAAGCAAGCAAGACAAACCAAGATAAAGCCAAACATTAGTTCCTTGGGAGAAGTGCACAATACAGATGAATAAGGTAAAGGTAAAGGTTCCCCTTGAGAATTAGTCCAGTCGTGTCTGACTTTAGGGCACAGTGCTCATCCCTATCTCCAAGCCGTAGAGCCAGCGTTTGCCCATACAGTTCCCGTGGTCACGTGCCCAGCGTGACTAGACACGGAATGCCGTTACCTTCCCATCAAAGTGGTACCTATTTATCTACTCACATTTACATGCTTCTGGACTGCTAGGTTGGCAGGAGCTGGGACAAGCGACAGGAGCTCACTCCGTCACGTGGATTTGATCTTATGACTCCTGGTCTTCTGACCTTGCAGCACAAAGGCTTCTGTGGTTTTACCTGTAGTGCCACCACATCCCACAGATGGGACGTGCATAATAAATTTCATAATAATTTAAAATTTATAATAATTTATTATAATAATTTATAATAATTTAAAATTTATTATAAATAAATTGTATTTATGCAAAATAAAAATGATATTGAACACTGCCAATAGATTAGAAAACTGATCTTTTCAATATGCCCATCATTCTAGATTTTTTTAAATTCTCTTTTCCATTGCTTATTAATCATAAGGCCAGTAAACACATAGCCTAACAGGGAAGCAAAGTATTTTGAAATAGAAAAATATCACTTTTGTTACATGTTGAACATCAACTATTCTTTTTTATTTCAGTGTGAGCAGAGAATCCAATGCCTGAACCTATCCTTAGGAGCCCTACCTAACTTTATAGACTTCACAGGACATAAAAACAAAAAACCAGAAGCCTGTGTTTCTCAAAATACCAGATGCAGGGGAGGGGTATCAGGAGACAGGTATCTAGTTCTCTCGTGTGCTCCCAGAGGCATCTGGTGGGGCCACTGTGAGATACAGGAAACTGGACTAGATGGGCCCTTGGCCTAATCCAGCAGGGCTCTTCTTATGTTCTTATTGCAGCTGGCATTTATCGCAGAAGGGTTAATTCCAGAATGAAATTAGACAATCATTTCTAATCATATCAAAATTCATCTGGGTGGCAAGATATACCGGTAAGTATTTTCCTAATAATAACTGCAGTCAGCATTAGCTTGTCTAATTCTGACAAGGCTTATTTATCTGCATTGCTTCTATGTTCCTTAAACACAAAAATACTTCAAAGTTGCTGTAAAAATACAAAAGTCTTACAGCTCTGAAAAATTATAGGCATAAATCCTTTAACAATACATGAACAATTAAGTTGCAGGCAAATACTCTAGTCACGTTATAATGATCTTTCAAAATTTCAGTAGCTTACATTCTAAAAATGCCAAAGCTTATAGCCTAAAAAGGTTTATTGAACAACAGAGAATACAACTCTAAAACATCAACGTTCTTTATATATATATATATGGACTTTCTTAGCCTCTAAGCATATTAAGAATACACAAAATAATTCTAAATGCTCATCCAGCCAAACCAATTTGAATCTAGGGAGGAAAATCCTAGTTGCCTTGTCTGCTGCCACCTTTGCTGCCGCCTGATTGTTGTTGGCAGCTGGTGTGTGTGGCATGGCATGTTGCCTTGCCGTGTTGATGAGTTGAATGTTGATGTGTGTGTCTCTTATCTGCCTATATTTATAATTCTTTGAAATGTTTCACTTTCCTTTCCAACTGTAAACAATCTCTCTTCCAGGACCTGCAAGTTGTAGGGGTCTGATGCATCAAGAGATTTTTTTTTTTAATTGGAACCTCTGTTGATGTTTTTCCTACCGTAACTCCAAGGGCTTGTAACTCAAAATTTGGCAGGCACTAGGATAATAGGCATCCTTATTATGACTAAAGGTTTGCAAAGCCTGGAGGAATAAAAACCTGCAAAATAAAAGATCTGGTCCACCAAGGTACTGTAACACCACAGTATTATAACCAAATTATACGACCTGCAAATGCTACCTCCAGCCATATGAGCATATTGCAACATTCTACTTATTTCAGCAATTAAAATTCTCTCCCATGGCTCAATTGTCATCCATTAAAATAATTCATTTTGCTAAGCATTGCTAATATACTGTAACCTTACCAGGCTGGAGAGTTGGCTAATTGTTTTGCAATAACTTTAATAAACTCTTGTTCAAGACTCATTTTTAAAATAAGTTTCATGTTTCAGGTTACTCTTTCTGCACCCCCCTTTAATTATTTTAACTCTCCATATACACAGATTTTCACAACTTGATACGTGAATTCACTTGCAACTTACTGTATCACAAATAAGGTCTTGCAAAAAAAAAGAGTTTAACCTGAAGTATTTCACCATTGAAGAATGCTGTTCCTAGTAGAAGAGAGCATGAGAAGACATGTTGCCCTTTTGATGGGGCCAAGATCCTCCCCAGGGCACCCAGTCTCACTGTGAAGATCTATGAGGATTTATTTATATAGATTTATATATCAGCAGGACCCAGCTAAATTGGCTTGAAATCAGTTGCATCCACCTGCAGAGAGGCAGATCAGACATGCAGCAGAGTTCATCTTTAATTTATTGGAGGACAGAAGCAAAGGAGCTCAGCCTGTCTCAAGAGCTGAGGGTTGTTGTTTTTTTTTTTTAAAAAAAAAAGAAACCCTGCTTCCAGTGCTGTTCCTGAGGTTTCCTGATGAAGTTGGGCTGCTCAAATATTCACAGATTTTCTTACATAAAAAAAGAAGAAGGCAAGAAGAACAAAGAGTCCTGTTATAACATCTTTCTGTGGCTGATGTTTGGAGTCATTCTTCTCTTTGGTCCATGTATATCAAAGGAACTGACCACCAATAAGGAGCAGATAGCTTCCTCTCCCCAGAAAGGTTTAGTTAATAATGTAGCTTCCTTTTCATATTCATTTTTTTTTCTTAAAAAAAAAAGTTCTGGACAAGTGATCTTTGGCATTTTAAGATGCTCCCTGCAAGTAATCTCTCTTTTAATCACAGAAAAGGAATAAAGAAAGAAAAACAAAGCACCCTTACTCTGTTTGTATTTTGGATTCCATTTTCTGATCCCAGTATGAATGCAATTTATTCTGATACAGAATCTAGTGAATGTTTGTGTCCTTGGAAACAGCAGCAGCAGCAGCAGCAGCAGCAGCAAGAAGTGAAGCTAGCAACAAACCTGGCAAAGTTAGCATTAAAAGAGGACTGTTTCAAGGGGATTCTTTGTCACCACTGTTGTTTAACATCTGACTCGTCCCCATGTCAATAATTTTAAATACAATTGAATTGGGCTACCATATTTCAGAACAACCAAGAAAAATCAATCATCTGTTATGCATGGATGACCTAAAACTATATGCAAAAAGTTCCATGGAGATAGAATGACTCCTAAACACTGTGCAAATATTTATTGAACATACCCAAATGAAATTCAGAATTGACAAATGTACAGCTCTGTCTATACAACGTGACAAGATCCAAAAACTAAATGGAATAGAGTTAAAAAACGGGGATATTATAAGTCACTATTAAGTGATCAAAATTATAAGTACATTGGAATACTAGAAGCAGAACATCCTGCTTAGAAAATTTAAAGAACAGACAGAAAGGGAATATGACAAAAGACTGCAGATAATCTTAAAATGAAAAGTAAATGGTGGAAATACAATCAAAGCCATAAACACACGGGCAGTTTCACTAATTACTGTATTTCTCTGTGTATAAAATGACTTTTTCCTTAAATAATTAGACATAAAATTGAGGGTCATTTTATCCAGGGAAGGCAGCCACTTTTCCCTGCCGTTTGCGAAGCCACAGGGCTTAGCAAAAATGAAGGGAAGGCTCCCTTCGGGTAAAGCAGCCATGAAAGGGCTGCACAGTCACAGCTCTTTGATCCTGAAGCCCTTTCATGCCTGCTTTATCCACTTCCAAAGCCCAGCGGGGCTTAGGAAGTGGGTAACACAGCCGTGAAAGGGCTGCACAATTACAGCCCTTTGATCCTGAAGCCCTTTCATGGCCGTTTTATAGTAAGTGGATAAAGCAGCCATGAAAGGGCTTCAGGATCAAAGTGACCGCTGCTTTTCCTTGCCTTTTGCGAAGCCACCACTTAGCAAAAAGGAACAGAAGGCTCCATGGCTTAGCAAAAGGAAGGGAAAAAGAGGGATCCGATTTTCTAATTTGAGGTTAGAAAATGTGTTATACATTGGGTCATCTTATAAACGGAAAAATACAGTAGATATCCAGCTGACCCAATAGACTATACCCAAAATGAATTAGAAGAATTTGATTGAAAAACAAGCAAACTAATGAACATGTAGCACACACTACATCCAAAAAGTGATATGGACAGATTATATTTACAGGGAAAAATTGGAGGTTATGGATTACTTCAAATACAGTAGATAGTAGAGGAAGGAAAAAAGAAATGATTATATTAGTACAAGTAGAAGAAAACTACTCAAGGCAGTGAACATGGAAAATATTTTGAAAACAACAGAAACAAAGTCTCAGTATAAGAAACAATAATTTGAAAATAAATTAAACAGTTGGAAGAATAAACCACTATATGGACAACACCTGAAATATATAGATGGAAAGCATGATACTATTTAACATGGACATGGATGAAACTGGGGACCATTAAGAAAGAAACCGAAGGCTTGATTTTTTTCTGCAGAAGAACAAACATTCCAAACCAACATGATGAAAGCTAAGATCCAAGGAACTGGTGCTAATAGCAAATGTTGACTCTGCCAAGAAAAAGATGAAACTGTGTCACACCTCATCTGCAAATGTCCAAAGATTACAAAATTAGACAGATTACAAAATTAGACATGAGAGAGTGGCAAAATTAGTTCACTGGTCATTATGCAAAAAACGTAACTTGCCAGCCTCCAGAGACCCATAGGAACATTACATGGAGAAAGTGACAGAAAATGAGGAAGTCAAGAGCTTGTGGGACTTCTGGATCCAAATTGATAGACACCTTGAAGGTAGCACGCCAGACATAGTAGTAATAAAATGAAGAAATTTCTGGATCATTGACATTGAAATTCCAGGGAGTGCCAGAGTTGAAAATAAAGCATTGGAAAAAGTAACAAAATACAGAGCCCTGGCGACTGAAACATCTCGCAGTGGTCCACATACTCATCATGGCTTTGGGAACAATATGAAGAAATTTCACACAGTATTATAAGCAGTTGGAGATCTGAGAAATAACATCATCAGAACTACAAAAAACTGCAGTATTAAGAACAGCATACATACTGTGCCAATATTTAAAAGATAGTTAGGTTTTTGGTTAAAATTTGTGTCTGTTGTATAATACCAGTCAATATTTTCATAATTTTGATTGACCATGTCTGGTATTTTTTAATAATAATTGTGAAGATTTCTATCCTGCCTTCTTGAAAAAAATAACACTACGGGGAGCTTGCTACTGTCATTATAACACATCTAGATCTTGTTGAAAGCAAGCTGAATAATTAAATCATTAAAATATCACAATCATCAGCTAATTAAAATCAATACAGTGCTAAAACCGAAACAGCTGAGTTTGAAGGGATGTGTCATTACACCATAAAAGCAGCAAGAGTGGAGGGTTGTCACAGCTCTGAGGGAAGCATATTCCACAGTCTGGGAAAAACACATGAGAATGCCCTCTTTTTTTCATTCCTGTTGAGGTGGCCTCCATGTATATTGGTACATATATTAGTATTTTCTCTTGAAAATCTTATCCCAGGATACATTCATTATGAATAAAATAGTTCCTTAGTAAAGCCATTTATGGCTTTGAGAGTTAAACCAACATCTTGCACTGGCCATTGAATGCAATTACAGGTCTTTCAGTATTGAGAGCACATAATTTCAATAACACACACCATGTAGTAGCCTAGCTATAGAACACTCCATTAAAGATAGATTCTGGACAAAATAAAAGGGTAGCGCACATTTCAGTAGTCAAGAGGGAATATAACTAAGGCATGGGTGGCCATAGCAAAGTCAACTTGACTCTAGAAAGGTCACAGCTGGCACACTGGAGTTATGCAGAAGTACAAGAACAGTGTGGTGCCAAAGAGGACTTACATACCACAAAGCCGCACTTCAGGGTATCTCAATGCATTTCAGAACATGTTGGATCACTTTCTCTGAGTGAGATTTTCAACTGACTAGCAGCTTCATCTTCCCAGGGTTTGATCTGAGTTTGCTCATCCTTGTAACTATGAATGTGATCTCTTCGGAAAACGACTGTTGGCGGTGCTGCTGCGGCTGCTGCTCGTGGTGCCGCTGCCTCTGCTCTTCTTCTTCTTCTTCTTTTCAATTTTGTGATATTTTCAACTACACTTTTGCAATTTTGGGGGGAAACAACAGAGAATAACAATTTGATGACCGTATCATGTGGATTCAAGGTTTTGAAATAAGAATGGCTCTAGAACAGACATATAATATGGAGAGTGTAGAAACCCTCTTAAATTTTTAATCCAAAACCAGGCAGGCTCACCTAAAGCAGACCCAACTCAAAGTGTGCACTGAATGAATTTCAATGTCAGTAATTTCAAAGTGAATCAGGTTCTGTACGACGACATTTTTCTCTCAGTTCTTACTTTTTTCTTTCACGTTTGCATGACAATTATGCCCTATGACTCAGGTGGTTATTCATCCAGAATAACTTTTTAGAGAAATGAACCTTCTAGCCTAGTATCTCTGTCGTGCTGTCATGGTGTATCATGCTAAATCACCTTGGGAGTTCTCAAAAATATTCTTCTTTTCCCCCCACAAATGTTGCAAAGCAGACTTCACATGGAAGATCACCCCTACGTGTGTTGATTGTGAATGTTCAGAAGTTATAATCATCATACATTAGGTAGAGAAATGACACACCATGAAACCTAAAACAGAGAAACCTGCTGCCATAACTAACCAGAATGGTCAGGGAACCACTATGTAATGAAAGACAAATGAGTTGATTATATGATATTACAAGACCATTGTGAAATGGAATCCTTCCCCAAAGCTTTACTTTACTTTTATTAGATTTTGACCCTGCCCCCCTAGACAAAGTCTACTCGGGGCGGCTTACAAACATGATAAAAACATCACAATAACATATCATAAAACATTTAAAATATCAAATGTTAACACTTATGTAAATCATTGCCAAGATGAGATAATTAAAAAGACAAAGAATAAAGATCAGTTAATTGACTAGAGGCAAGGCCTGCCTAAAGAGCCAAGTTTTTAAATGGCTTTTAAAAACACCCAGCGAGGGTGCCAAACAGATTTCTGTTGGGAGGCTGTTCCATAGCTGAGGGGCCACTGCGGAGAAGGTTCTTTCTTTTCGGGCCTCTCTCTGCGTTAGGCCCCCTCAGCTGTCCCTGTTTTTTTCTCAGGTGCTCTTAGAGTAAATTGCTTTTCATTTCATTTTGAGCTTTGGAAATTCATATTTAATTATTTACTTATTTTACTCTTTTGTAAGGGTCCATTGCTTTCTTTTTAGTAGACTGTGTCACTCTTGAACATGGCACCCAGTAAATAAAGCAAGTATATGAATTGCAATGCTGGCATTTAGGCTAATATCAGTTTGGCCTCTCACAAAGAATTCATTGACATCCTGACTGGCTTTACAACAAGACGATTTCAGTCTTGTTGCATTCAGTCCAATGCATTTAAAAACAACCAAGATGTTTAAAATAACTACCAGCAGAATACAGAACATAAGGGACTGCTCTCATAGTGTGAAATACACGATACTTTGCTCAGTAGCATGATTCATAAGTGTGGGTATGTGTGTGTGTGTGTGTGTGTGTGTGTGTGTGTGTTTCTCTTCCTGTGAGCTGGATCTGAGCTTCTAGCTGTCTAAGGTTACCCACTTTCAGAATCTAATCACAAGCCCTACTATATGGGGGTCTTATCTCACAAGTGCAGACTGTGGAATTATACAAATCACGCCCAGAGGCCTTTCTGAAAACTACTGTGCTTGCACTGTCTAGCTCTCCTCTGTTCTTCCTCCCAAGCGACTACTGCCAGAGCAGCTTATTTCCTCCACAACATCTTTCCAGAAGTGTACTTGAGATTAGCTGTATGCAACCCTCTCAATACTAATTTCAGGTATACAGTATTCTCTAAAAGTACTAATCACACTTTAATTAATATGAAATCCAGAGATGTGGCATAGGATAGAGCACCTTATTTCCCAACACATTTTTTCATTATTCAGAAAGTACAGCTGAAGAGCTGTCTCACAACGTTTCAGCTGATTTTTAAAAATTGTGTCTCCACTTGAATTAGTCCTTTGTGATGCCCCCTCCAAAATATCACTCCCTTTTAAACATCTGACTCTGCTTGAGGTGAGACCCTCATTAAGCTTAAATAGGGAACAGCCCCACCAAATAACAGAATGTGGAGACTGAGTCATGAAAATGTCACCCCTAGAATATTCACAACTGCATTTGCTTAAAGGCAGCATTTATTTACTGTTTCATTTGTCCTCTTAGAGTAAAGGTTCAAGGTGGTTTAGAGCAACTTCAAAATAAAAGAAAGTACAGATAAAAATGTCCTGAAGCACCAGTGTTAGGATTACAATTAAATTAACTTTGATATTTTTTTATCTAAACATTTTTAAAATTTTTCAATATATCTACATTCAATTTGTGCTTGTTAAACATCATGTTACATAGGTTGCTTATAATTACTTTTTTGTGTGTGTCTTGGTGCCTTCTTAGTTGTTCCTTCAACATCTACCCATTTTTTAAACATTTAAACAATTCATGTGTTTATTTTAGTGTACAATATTGACTACTATCATAATATTGTTCTCATAATATAGAACGTTCTCAAAATATTCTAATAACATACCTAATAAAAGTAATTCCGGTTTCAAATCTATATAATTTTGAGATGATTTAACCAACCAACTTTGCATTTTATGCCAATAATAACTAAATAGATTCCTAACACATAAGAGATGTTATTTAAACCATTTTATAGAGATTTTCTTTGTATAATTGTTTAGCAATTTCTATCTCCACATTTTCTATCATATCTATATCACTATCATATCTAATGTATGTTCATTAAGTACAGTACTATTTGTTTTACCTTATCCTTATATCTGGCTTCAATTTACCTTAAGAACCACCATTAATGATCCCTTATTTCAGCTTAATTCCTTTTTCTAATATATGGGATATGTCCCCTTACAATTCCAGAAGTTAGGTATATATGTACATGCTTTCAATGTTGAAGGCCACCTTAATATTTTTCCCTTTTCATCTTTCTAAGTAACTCCTTCTCTTGTTTGTCTTTTTTCAATTCTTATTTCTATCTTTCTAAAAATTCTGCCATCCTTTATTTCTATCTTTCTAAAAATTCTGCCATCCTTTATACCATCTGAGAACATTTTATACACTTGATCTATCTCCAATAGATCTTCCAGGCTCTTTTTAATTAAATCTGCTGATTTTCTCCTCTTATCTTCCCTTAGCACACCTAAAATTCTGCACGGCTCTGGGGTTAGGATTAGATCTCCTAGATTCTCTCTTCTGATTTCCTCCAGCCCCTCCTTTGATTGGCATACATCATCCACCACCCTCTCATTTCCTTGCTCATTATTCCCTATCTCCTGTTGATTATAGTCATCTTTAACTGCTCCTTGAATGATTTTGCCTCTTCATTGTGGGATCTCACTATTTCTAGAATTGCTTGAGGGGTAGATTTTGTTTCATCCCAAATTTTTTCTTGTTGTGGGATTACGTCCTGGATATCAAATAATAGTATTCCAAGTGAAAATTGTCCAAATGCTTAAAGTAATCATTCCAATTCCATCAATGCTTGCTTCCATAGGTCCATTTTAACAGATTAATCATCTTTAGGGTAAAACTTGAATCCAGTCTCAGATGTAGAGGGTTTTCCCTGCCTAAAGGCTCAAGGACAGTTGCTCACCAAATAGTTCACTCAATGGTTGTTGTGGGTTTTTTGGGCTCTTTGGCTGTGTTCAGAACACAGCCAAAGAGCCCAAAAAACCCACAACAACCATTAGATCCCAGCCGTGAAAACCTTCGCGAATACAGTTCACTCAATGTTTGTATTCATGGCCTAATGTATTGTGTAATCCAGCCCCAGAGGAAATCCATTCCAGTATTAATTCTGTCTTGGCCTGTGCTCCAGTCAAGTTCAGAACCCAGGATACAGTTTAAAAGTTCCACTTTGGCTAGATTAGGCTTTTTAGAGTTAATTTATCTGCAGTTCAGTCCTCAAAAAGAAAAGGAATTACAAATCGTCATAGAGTGTTCAAGCTCATTGTTCTAGGCTTTTTGCCAGCACTTCAGATAACTGTAGCCATAACATAAACATGTTTAGTTTCCCAGAGTTTTAGCTAATGATGGTTTTAAGAGAAAGATTCTTAAGTTTCTAATGATAAAGTAATACCAAACTTCCTTCCTTGAAGTATAATTAAATGTCTAGTTATTATCCAATTTATTTTCTTTATGTCTCTTTGCGTCTCTTTCCTATTTCCAGCTTCACCGCTGTTTTATAATTGATAGAAGATGGTATTTCTGTTATAGGGATTGTCTTATCCAATGATAGGCATAAAACAGTACAGTTAAAAAATATTTCTCACCCAGTGATAACAAATGTTAATTAGCTGATTTATCGCTTCTTCATTGCCAGCTGCCAATGACTTGCAAGCCTACATTTCTCCTGCAACTGTCTGAGGGAAAATACCATGTCAGTGGTGGATCTATGAGCTTGTAATCCAAACTGTGATTCTGGATAGACTCTTGTCTGCAAGCACCTGGAGCCTTGGTCCTGGATGATCACGCCTGTAGCAGACTTCAAGGGAGCAGATTTCTTCTGTATTGGACCTAAAGCCTGCTTGATACCGTCATACATTCCCTTGATGTTACCTGTGTTCGCTGCTATCTGTATCAGAGAGCAGAGCTGAAGCCAATAATCGTTAGAACATCTCCTGGCAGCCTGTTGGACTTTTCTACAAGCAACTCGAAGAGCCTGCAAGTTGTACTTACTAGGACAGGCTTTGTATGCTGCTAGAGCTCTCCTCTTTTCCTTGATGGTTGTCATCAACTCCTCCAAATGGTCTTCGAACCAGTCTGCCGTCTTTTTGGTCTTCTTGCCAAATCTGGACAAGGTGGTGTTATAAACTGCGTTCTTGAAATGTTCTCATCGTTCAGGTGCATTTACATTAGCCAGACCTGGAAGAATTTCCTCAAGCGCTTGGGCAAATTCGTCCACTTTTCTTTGACCGCGAGTCTTGCTGATGTCAATATGTGGTTTTCTTTCCTTTTTCGTGTGATACAATCTCTTTGTTCGGGGTTTTACTCTACTACAGACCAGGGAGTGATCAGTATCGCAATCAGCGATGGTAACTGCGTGATCATAATACTAGGAAGGCTAGAACGTCTAATGAATATCAAATCGAGCTGATGCCAATGCTTGGATCTTGGATGTCTCCAGGAAACTCTGTGTTGAAGCTTCCTATTAAAGAACATGTTGGTGACACAAAGACCATAGTAACAGCAAAACTCCAACAAGCGTTGGCCATTTTCGTTCATCTTCCCAGTGCCACCAGTAGGCAATTTAAAAATAGCCATGCTGAACTTTTGTTGTTGTTGCACAGGACATTTTGTCCAGCCATATTAAACATGGTTGAAGATGCTCTGACATGGGTTGTGTGTTTTCTGATGGCAACTAGACCTTTTACTCCTTCCAGATAAACCAAGAAGAATAAACAGCTAAAGGGGGTGGCCTCACAGAAGGGGCTAAGCAGAAAAAGAGAAAAACAACAGTATCCCAGTTTCTTGTTCCTCTGTGTATTACTCCTTTTCAACTAGCTATTTTCTGTCGGTAATCGTTACATAGTTTTATTGTCACTGCAAGATCCTTCCCAACATAACCAAAATAGGAACATAATAATCTAGATTTTTGAAAAATCTAATATCTGAGGTGGGGCTTTAGTTCCTTGCCTTCTAACACATTCTCCACATCTGGTTCAGAGATCCAAGGCTGAAATTTGTATGGAGGGAGGATTCCCATTAAAATGGTCACTCTAACCAACCCTATTCAGGAGTTACAGATTTCAGTTTTCCAGTCATGATTAAAGAGGAGCGGCGAGCTTCTCTTTTTTTCATCTTTACTTTTCCTATGTGAGCAACAAGTCTGCTGATTTGTAAGTTCTTCATGTGAGGAAGAATTCTAGTTTTCCAGGATTCTTGCTTTCACGTAGGGCCTACACATGAGCAGAAAGATCTTCTTTTCAGACTTGCTGCTCAGGTGCAGAAAGTGATGATGGAGGGATCAGTAACATATGTTTTTTAAGTAGGTTTAAACAATTGTAACTCATGAATAAGGCCTCAATCTGAGAGAGTTCAGTCTGTTGATACACTAGCAGCCAAGTCACTGTTTAAAAACATTATGTTAAGTGGAGTTGAGAACTCATAGGAAATCATTGTTCCCACATTACGCTGGGTTACAGAGTTTTGAATTTCTGGTTAAATTCCTCTAACTGCACAGCAGAAGTGCAGAGATTCAGAGAGCAGAATAGCTTCAAGTTTTCTAAGGTCCAACTTTTTTTCTCATTAACTGGAACTTACAGTCCCAATAACTCACTCACAGATATTTGTAAGAGAAAGAATAAAATATTTCAGCTTTGAAATGTCCAGCTGTGAAGAGATCAACGAGCAAACTAACAAACAGACTCGCTGGTTCAACAGACTTCAACAGACTACTGGGAGGGAAAGAGACACATAGCAGAGAGATGGGGCTGTCTTTGAATTCAGAGGCAAAGAAGGAGTGATTGGTTAGTGTTGACAGACTGACAGTCACTCTAGCCCAGAAAGGTTCCTCCCAGCTAAACCTACTAAAGGCAGCCAGGAAGGTTGCTAAAGTTCCAACACATTGCTCACGTGAATGGCCAGTGCAAATGACCAGTCCCCCACTTAGAACCCATATTCAGCTGCCATTCTATTTTTAGCATGACATGAAATAGCCATTCAGCAGTAAAGATGGACCCCATCAGTGGACGCAGGAGCATAAAAGAACACTCTCAGGTTTGTGATGGTATACCAGCTGATAGCTCTGCTGTTCTGAAAAGGTAAAGGTTCCCCTTGACATTTAGTCCACTCTAGGGCACGGTGCTCATCCCCGTTTCCAAGCCGTAGAGCCAGCCTTTGTCTGAAGACAGTTTCTGCGATCACATGGCCAGCGCGACTAGACACGGAACGCTGTTACCTTCCCACCGAGGTGGTACCTATTTATCTACTTGCATTTTACATGCTTTCGAACTGCTAGGTTGGCAGGAGCTGGGACAAGCGATGGGAGCTCAGTCGTGTGGATTCGATCTTACAACTGCTGGTCTTCTGACCTTGCAGCACAGAGGCTTCTGCGGTTTAACCCGCATCGCCACCATGTCCCTACGAATTGAAAAACCAGATGCTAAATTGGGATGCTGAGTATAAACTTTTTATCTGTCCCACAGACTGCAGCTTTAGTGTTTGGATGGCTCATTAACTAATAATAATGAGTCAGAGTACAGAGCTCATGGGTATTGTAAATGATACAGTGTTGGGAAACACTATGAGGATGCAGAATTTCAATGAGGCTGATCTAAGCAGCACCATTAAAATGACAGTTTATCCCTGTGCCGTGAAACTAATAATACACCTAATAAGAATACAGCAGCTTCTGTAGTCCTCTAACTTAAATCACGCAGCAACAGATCCAAGGCCCAAGTTCATTCTGCTGAATGTTGCAGACTAATGGAATTCAACCCGTGGGCTTGCATTTATTTTAATAATTAAGAGTATGAGTTTCTCTGCCATAGTTCTTAAAGACACACTGAGGGATTTTTTGGGTTCCCACACATTTTCTGTACATGAAATTGTTTATTTAACTGGTGTGAGTTATTCTTTTTCCATAATCAAGGAGGTTTCAAATACTCAAGAAAGCAAGAGGGAAAATGGATTTAAAGCATGAGTATAATGTGCAAGAGAGCTGGAATTTATTTATTAATGATAATAATTTAATATGATGGTGCTGTAAGATTAACAGTTCTGATTTACTCAAAGCTACCACTGTTGCCTTGAGCTCTAGGTTGCCGAACTGAAATGTGATAGTAGTTAATCAACTCTGTCCACTTTCTTTGATTCTGTCCTTCCTGGGTCTTCCTAATAAAAAATATTTTGTAGAAATGTAATTTCTAGTAATTCACTGTTCTCTGTTTTCATTCTCTGGGAGGGGCCTATTTTCCAAGTATATGTAATGTTGCTTTTCCATTTAGTAACCGTTTTAAAATATCACACTTGAAGTCTTTTCCCCCCTGCTTTATAAATGCCAACTTTACCTGCATGTGATGAGTATTCTTTTTTCCCTTCTTCCTTGTTGACAGAGCAGCTCGCCAGTGCTCAAGAATTCATTTTTGAGGGATGCCTTAAATCTCTGTCTCTTCTCTGTAAAGATGGCAGTCATGCAATAATGTATGACCTGCCAAAAGTATCCTGCACAGACTTTACAATCATTCGGTGTGAGATTTATTTCAGCATTAAAAACACATTTTCCAGAAGCCAATGGCCCTTTCAGTGACTGATCTTGCGAACATTGTCTTCATGTTGTAATATTTCTCTCAGGGAGACTCAGAACATGACCAGTGGCTGATCGGTGGCTGTGCAATACGGCAAGCAAGCACTTCTATTACCCCAATGGGTTACTGTTCTTTATATCCTGGGGAGAGGGACCAGTAGAGGAGAGAGAGAGAGAGCCTAGCCAGACTACTGACAAGAAGACCATACACAAAATATTTTAGGTTAAGCACTATTTACGTAACATTTGTCGATTAGACATAAGACAAAAGATATCAAATCGCCCCTCTCACACTCTCATTCATTCTGTACTCACACATCCAAAAGACTCTTCCCTCACAGGTGATCAGTCTCTCAGCAAGGGTTGTGTGTGTGTGTGTGTGTGGGTATCGCTGCAGCACTGAACAAAGCCTATCTGTCTCTTCCTGGGTCATCCTTCTTATAGGCATAGAACTCCCTTGTGGGCAAGCAGGGGTCAAACCCTGATTCCTGGGCAGAAACAATCTGTTGCCATGCAGGAATGCTTCCTTTCATGTGTACGGGTTATTCCATCTGCCACAGACTTGGCTTCAGCTAGCCTGCTTTGCCTTTCTTGTCTGGGCAACCGATTATAGCCAGCCTTCTTCCTTTTTTCTATCTGAACAAAGAAGTCCACATTTAGAATGTTCTTTCCACATCTGCAGTTTCTTGCTGATACATATAGAAACTTTTATGTCTTGCAACCCTCTGCAGATTTGTGTCAGGGACACTATCCCATCTCTCCTTGCGATTCTCCATCTTCTTTTCAGGTCTGAGGCATTCGTCTTTTGTGGAAACCCCCCATACACACACACACAGTCATTCATAACACTTCATCTCTGAATGATACAGAGAATTAGCATCCAATTGAATAGGATACCTGGAGAGCTAGGAAACCCTTTCACATGTTGAAGCAGCCTTTAATAGACAATAGTTTGGTTATGGAACACACATGGCGAGGAAGAAAGACATGTAATTTGCCTTGAGTTGGGTGAAGAACTGGCAGGTTACAAGTAAATAAATAATTCCTGATATAAACACAGAAAACCTGACTGATACAGAATTCAAAGGTCACTGTACAGCTAATTCCTTAAATTTTGCTGACTTCAATGAAACCCATAAAACACATTTATGTTCCACTGGATTGTGACCAAAAGGAGCAAGTCTTGAAGTGGAGCAGAAACTGGAGCTGCTGATCAAGAACAAATGAGAATTGAAGCTACAACGGGTGGGCGTTTATAGGTCAGCACTTGATACTCAAGCAGTGAAGTGTGAAGGCTGCAGATCAAGTATCTCTTCTGTCCCGGCTTTCTTCAGCTGGAAGGAAAAAAGAAGTCTCATTTCTCTTTCAAAGGGACTTAATTGGTTAATTTATTTGATGTAAATAATTGATTGAGTGTCTTGCCCATTGGCAAGGAGGCATCTGAGCGTTCTTTTGTGAAAGGTTGTTTGCTGTTAATTAATGACCTGGGTCAGAGATCAAAAGAACACTTAATGCCATAAAAATTTAAAGGAAAAGTGGATCAAACTGCAGTGTATCCTGATCATCCTCCTTCTCTTCTGTTCAGCCTGTGTTGGAAAGAGTCCAAATGGCTACTCGGCCATTGGTAATGAGGAATACTTCTCAGGAGAGCATTGTGCTGGCAGTAGATTTGTCTACAGGGAACAAGTTGTCATGGGTCTTGACAGTTGGAAATACTGAAAATATTTATAAAATACAGCCTAAGGCTTCATTGACCCCCTGAATTAATATTTATAGCCATACTCTCTGAGTGCTGCACTGAACAATCTGGTGGCATTCAAAAATGCCTTAACTCCCCACACCCTGAAGTCTTTGAGATTTTAAGGGATAGGAATTCTCTCAGTCATGTTGCCATCGTCGGAGCATCTGATGAGGACCCAAGAGAGGCCATTTTCAGTGGCTGCTCCCTCCCCCTTCGTCTTTCTCCCCTTCAGGTGAAAACTTTTCTTTTTTAGTTGACTCCTGACTCATAAATGCCCTCATAGGAGTGTATTTTTTGAACAGGTATATATAGCCTATTTTTATCAGGCTTTTAAAACTTGTTTTAGCCTTTTAAGAAAACTAAATATGTTTTAGTTTTTATCTTAATTGTATGTAAATGTTAATGCATTTATTAATTGATTTTGGGGGGGGGAATGAAAATTAAGGAAGGAAGGAAGGAAGGAAGGAAGGAAGGAAGGAAGGAAGGAAGGAAGGAAGGAAGGAAGGAAGGAAGGAAGGAAGGAAGGAAGGAAGGAAGGAAGGAAGGAAGGAAGGAAGGAGAAGTCTGGCATGTCTATCCAGTTCAAGAACAAAATATTGATTCTGGTGGTTGGGGAGGTAGTGGCTTCATTTTTGGTGTCACAAGAGCCATGCAATCAGCTCTCTGCATGTTCAGATGGAGAGGTGATAGGTTCTTGGTTGCCTTAGGGAACAACTATTCCACACAGCCATCTTCTAAAGGAACTCAGAGAAGCACATTGTTCTTTTGCGCAAATCCCTGTAGAAGGTTGCACATCAGGCTAGGAACAAGTGAATGAGGATCTGCAATGTATTAACTACCTGAAGCATGTACCCATGCGGTGCAACTGTAGCTTGTATACACTACTATGGTGCTCCTGAGGTCTCTTCCAAGGGACTAGTCAAGCAGCTCTGTCCGTTGGAAGGCAGGAAGTTGAAAGGCAGGAAGTGGGAATGAGGAAGGCCTCTGATTGCCTGTGACTGTCCTCTCTTTTAAGAGATGGGCCGTAAAATCCAAATTGCTTGCTGAAGAAAACTTGAAACCAACATGCATGCTGCAGCTGCTTCATATAAGAAGCTTACTTGGCCTCTACCCCATCATCCATGTGAATTTGGGACATTAAAAATTGCACACAAGTTTGGAACTGCCTACAAGAACTTGGTGCACAGGCTTAAAGGAAATGATTTATCATCAAAAGCTTGCTATTTGTTTTTGGTTTTTTAAAATATATTCTGAATGGTCAATTAAAGGTATTGCCCGCTCCTGCATTTGTATTGTTTCCACAACCATGCAGCTTTTTCCTGATTTTTCCAGCACTTTGGACAGCTCCTTCAACATTCCAAATACAACATGCAGCAGCTTCATTACCCCACTGGCACTGGATCCACCCACCTTCTATGGGTTAGAGATTCCCCGGGCCCTAGCAAAGTCCACAGCAGAAGCACCACCCCCAGGTCTGAATCATCATGAAAAGAGAGGTTACTTACCTGTCACTGTGGTTCTTCGAGTGGTCATCTGTGAATTCACACTCATGGGTTTAATCTGTGCTTGCGAAGAGGTCTCCGGAAAATTCTAGAGCTTTATGATACGTTCATCAAGGACCACTCCCCAGCTCATCTGGTCCGCCTGCCCTGGTAATTGCCTCAGTTCCGAAGATTTGGCCGCCGCTGCATCAGACAATACAGGAGTGATGGACAGAGGGGAGGACAGGCAGGAAGTGTGAATTCACAGAGGACCACTCAAAGAACCAGAGTTGCAGGTAAGTAACCTCTATTTCTTCTTTGTGGTCTATTTTCTCTCTAAGGAAGTAAACTCTTAAATGAAACCCATTTTACTTCTCCGTGACCAGCACTGAAACAAAGCAAGCTAATCTCACAAACTGGTAATTGATTCCACTGTCTTAGAACAGTAAGACAGTGGAACCAATTACCTCGAGAGGTGGTGAGTGCTCCAACACTGCAGTCCAGGCAAAATGGTGCCTTTTAAAATTAATTTCAACATCCAATCTTTCTCCTACCCAGTACTGTATCCTTAGACCCTTTATCTGACTGTGAAAGGTCTGACCCCTAGTTCATAACAGTAGCTGGTGTGTGTGTGCAAACACAATGCATCATGTGGCTGAAGGGGTCTAACTGGTTAAGTGCTGGCCATATATTTTTATTATGTTTTTATTTTTGTTTTTAACTTGTTTGTGTTTACATTGTATATCCAGAGCTGACAAAGCAACTTAAAAAGTAATTAGTTACTATTATGGACCCAAGCCTCAAGAATTTAGTTAGTTATCATTATAGTTACAGTCTTAAAAAGCAACACATTGCATGCTCATTTCTCAAAAGTAACTGAAGCAATCTCCTTTTAGTTACTTTTAGTTTTAAAAAATCTGAGTACTATGAGTCTCAGGCATGTTATAGAAAATATTTTTTCTTTCCAACTTTTATAACCTCAGCACTTACTACAGAGCACAAGACAGACGTATGAGGCACTGCAGGAGCTGAGACTCAAACCATGTGATGTTCAGCCTTCACCATTTAGAGGTAGCATACCACCACCATTTTTTAAAAAGTAACTAAGCTACATCTTGCAAAAGGAATGAAGCTGTTCCTTGTTAAGCTACAATTGTAATTTTGTTACACCTTAGTTAGTGAACACTTTCTTTCAAATATCAGGATATTTATAAGTACTTCCCTGACCTGATTTGATCTTATTTAACTCTGGCCTGATTCCTCAGGCTGAGCTCTCCAAAGCCTGGTCAGACCCTGTCCTTTGGATCCTCCTAAGCAATATGCCTGCCTCTAGCCCAGGGGTGTCCAACCTTTCACCTTCCCTGGGCCACAATAGAAGATGAAAATTTGGTTTGGGCCACACATAAATTTAGTTTGTGCCGCATGGGGGGGCAGGCCTAGCCGTCCTCCACAGCCCCGCTCCAAGCGCGCTTACCGGCATCTGTGATCTCAGACAGTAGAGGCTGCCAGCTTCGACTCCGGCGGCTTTAGGGGGCCGGGAGGGGGTCCACCTATTGACGGGGATGGCACAATGCAGTCACACAGCCCCCCTGTCCCCTCCCCTTCCACTCCTTCCTTCCCTCTCTCCCGCTTTACTGTTGTGACATGCCCCGGCCGCAAGCGCCGGCAGTGTAACTTGAAACTTTGGAATTTCTTTTAAAATAAAAAAAATTGTACTGGGCCGCATTACGAGCTGACCTGGGCCGCATGCGGCCCTCGGGCCGCAGGTTGGACAAGCCTGCTCTAGCCTGTTATTCTTCACAAGTTAATGAGAGATACTTGCCTTGGGGGAGCATAGAAGGAATCTCCCTGAAGAGTGAAAAAGCATTGAGATGGGGGTATTTGTATGAATAATAACAAATATGAATAGCCCCACACAGGTGGTGATAATGAGGGCCCAGCCCCATGGAGCTTGGGATCTGTGAGCCACTCTTCTACCTGGCAGAGAGACTTGTCATCCCAGCTCCTGCCAGGAGTGGTGAGCCGATTGTGAGCTCCGGAGCGATAAGAAGGATCCCAGAGCTTGCGGCAGCAGTGGAATTGTGAGTGGACTGTCCGGCCCCATGGGGCTGGACCCTTGCTATTGCGCCCTGTTGTGAAGGGTTGTGTGATTGGGCTTCCCTTGTCTTCAATAAAACACCATCAGACGGTTTATCAAATAACTTGTGGTCATTTATTGCTTCACCCAACGGGGTTTTAACCATAACATGCTTGTTTAAACTAGACTCTTGTTCAAGCAACTGCTCTCACAAGGGCAACAGAAAGCTTTCTTCCAGAACGTTTCCCAAACTCTGGTCCCTTGGACTGGCACAAACGTGTCCCTGACCCTCAGTTCCCAAACCATGCACTCAGAAGCGGGAAGGTCTCTTCATCTCCCATCCATCCCCAGGACGGATCTCCCTCTCTTGTCGGGTCACCCCAAGGTCCAGGAAACATCCTATCTTCCTCAGCTCCTCTAAATGCCATGCCCGGCGAGCCTCTTTTTCCCTGGCGAGGGCTTCTTTCTGTTCCCCAATCTTTCACCTCAATTCCCAAGTTTCGGACTCACCCCAATACGATGGCATTTGGGATAATCCATTCTTCCTCTGATCCTCCGCTTCAGCTTTAGGCACCCGGACTTGTTCCCATTTTCCCATCCACGGGTCCTGTAACCATATCAATTCCCAACCTCCAGGAATGTTGTCCCATTCTGCCCTGACTTCTCCCAGCCGCCCCTTCTTCCACCACCTCATGAACCTCCTTCCTTCCCGCCAATTCTTTCTTAAAAGGATTAGTTATTTTTAACCCTTTCCATCTCTCTTCCAGCTCTCGGGTATCCACCGCTTTTGACACCCCTTTCCTTTGCGGATTTGCCTCCTCTAAATCATGAGTGTCTGAGCTTTGATCTCTTTTACGACTTAGGGTAGTCGGTGGACTAGTCTGGGTTTGTTTAGAAGTCTTTATGAGAGACAGCTCCACCAGAAAGACCCGGTACTTCTGGTCTTTCCCTTCACACCTGTGCATATACAAATATGAATACCCCAATCTCTAATTGCAAGTACGCTCAAGCATTCCCTGGGCAAGGACATGTAGCCCACCAATTCTTCACTTCCAGGAGCATTGCACTGTAAACTGTGCAACTCTCTGATACAATAAATAAAGAAAGAAAAATATATCCCTGTAAGCTCAGCCAACCAAGCAATTTGGAGAAAAGGAGGGGAAACTCAGTGCTTCTCTGAAGTAGTAGATTTTAGTGAAACAGCACAGCTCTGTACCTTATTGGTATCCTCTATGTAGAGTAAGGACACGCCATGGGTGATATCTAATTAGGGCATACTGGCATGTGGTGATTTCTAATGGCAAAATAGCTCCTGGCTGGAGTGGACTTTGGGTGACATTAAGACATGATGTTCCCTCAGGCATCAACAGGAGCTGAAATTATAGAGTCTCCCTTTTGAGATATTTAAAGAACTGTCAGTATGTGGACCGAGAACTCCCAGAAGTACAAGCTGGATTCCAAAGAGGCAGAGGAACTAGAGACCAAATTGCTAACCTGCGCTGGATTATGGAGAAAGCCAGAGAGTTCCAGAAAAATATCTACTTCTACTTCATTGACTATGCAAAAGCCTTTGACTGTGTCAACCACAGCAAACTATGGCAAGTTCTTAAAGAAATGGGAGTGCCTGACCACCTTATCTATCTCCTGAGAAACCTATATGTGGGACAGGAAGCAACAGTTAGAACTGGATATGGAACAACTGATTGGTTCAAAATTGGGAAAGGAGTACGACAAGGCTGTATATTGTCTCCCTGCTTATTTAACTTATATGCAGAATACATCATGCGGAAGGCTGGACTGGAGGAATCCCAAGCCGGAATTAAGATTGCTGGAAGAAATATCAAAAAACTCCGATATGCAGATGATACCACTCTGATGGCAGAAAGTGAGGAGGAATTAAAGAACCTTGTAATGAGGATGAAAGAGGAGAGTGCAAAAAACGGTCTGAAACTCAACATCAAAAAAACTAAGATCATGGCCACTGGTCCCATCACCTCCTAGGAAATAGAAGGGGAAGATATGGAGGCAGTGTCAAATTTTATCTTCCTGGGCTCCATGATCACTGCAGATGGAGACAGCAGCCATGAAATTAAAAGACTCCTGCTTCTTGGGAGGAAAGAGAGGACACATCTTGACAGCATCTTAAAAAGCAGAGACATCACCTCGCCAACGAAAGTCCGAATAGTTTTTTTGCCAGATCAAACTCCTAGAAGCACAGTTCAGCTTAAAAATGAGATGTGATTGCTTGAAATCTCAAACACAGATTTTGGGGGGGGGGGTCTCTGTTCTTTATTATTTGACAATGAAGGGGCAGCAGACCAGTAGGATGTAACCCTTTGTGAACTTGTGAAGATAGGCAGAGGCTCCTTGGGGTTTTTGATTCCCCCCAGTGGTGGTGGGGATAGGGCCATAGGGATGCCTGATGCATGGGAACACCAGGCTGCATGGGTTGGGAGTTCAGTCTCCCAGGGTGTCTCCTTTTGTTTAGCCCAGTGCAAACTGCACATTCCAGAGCACCCCCAAGAAGAAGGGGTTGTTAAACCACTTTGTAGTCTCCTATACTTAGAAAATAGACAGCATCTTAAACTAGACAGCATTTTAAACAGTCAGAGACATCACCTTGCCAACAAAGGTCTGCATAGTCAAAGCTATGGTTTTTCCAGTAGTGATGTATGGAAGTGAGAGCTGGACCATAAAGAAGGCTGACTGGCAAAGAATTGATGCGTATGAATTGTGGTGCTGGAGGAAACTCTTAAAAGTCCCCTGGATAGCAAGGAGATCAAACCTATCTATTTTGAAGGAAATCAACCCTGAGTGCTCACTGGAAGGACAGATCCTGAAGTTGAGGCTCCAGTACTTTGGCCATCTCATGAGAAGAGAAGACTCCTTGGAAAAAACCTTGATGTTAGGAAAGTGCGACGGCAAGAGGAGAAGGGGACGACCGAGGATGAGATGACTGGACAGTGTCTGCGAAGCAACCAACATGAATTTGACACAACTCCGGGAGGCAGTGGAAGATAGGAGGGCCTGGAGTGCTCTGATCCATGGGGTCACGAAGAGTCGGACACGACTAAACGACTAAACGAAAGAAGTGCCAAGCAAAAATTAACTATATTTTCTTACCATCTGAAACACAAAGCAAAGATTAAAGTGCTTTCTCACTATCAGGCTTACTTGGGACTTTAAAGATAATGCACTAGCAAGAAAGGACCAAATAAGACTAAAAGAGAGTGAGAAGAGAGGTGGACAGACAATGGCTAACATCCTCTTCCTTAGCCGTAGTAAGTCACACTAGACCAGGTCCATTGAATCAATGGCCCTGGTCTAGTGTGGAGATTTGGTGAGTCAACTCTTTTGTAAGTCCCATTAATTCAAATGGGTCTGCTCTAGTTGCAACTTACTCTTGTTGTGTAGCAAGTCTAGTCTAGTGCAATTTACCTCACTGAAAAACTGGATTTTAACTACTACGTGATGATTCATTAAGCAAAGCTTACTGTAGATAGTGCTCTGACTGTAAGAGCATGGCCTAACTCTGTGTGACAAATCAACATACACTTGAAATGAAGCACAAATATTATCTGAAGCTGCTAAACACATGGAAGAAAATGTGTGGTTCTGTTTTTTAAAATTCAAGAGACAGTATACCACCGTAATGTTTCAAAACACCAAATGGATTCCTCTATTGCCACTGAAAATGAACCTACCAATACAATTTTTTTTGAAGCAAAAGTATGTGAATTAAAAGCCTTTCGGGGGGGGGGGGCTTAAAACTTAAGATCCAGAAATGAGCTAGTGCTGGAACCTGCTTAGTTGTGCATGGATGTCAGACAATACAAAACTGAATTTAATTTCTAGGTTGTATCTACAAAGCTGGCTCCATTTCTTCCCTGTGACAATTTCTCCTGCTGAGAGCAGGAAGTGGGAGATCCTTTGAGGTTCTGCAGGAGAAAGGAACAAAGGAGGGATTACTGGTGAGAACAAAGCAGTGTTTACCTCTTTGGGTGAAGGAGTGCTAGTTACTGTATGTGGCCTGCTTGCTTTGCTTCAATAACCCTAGCCCATGCTGAGCTCTGCAGTTGCCCAGAAGCAGCAGGAGAATGGAGAAGAATCTCAAATAAGCTGGTGGAGGTGGCTTCCAATAAAAGACTGAAAACAAGAGCAAGGAGAAGCTCTTTTGTGGCTGCAGGGATTAAAAAGCTATGGTGAAGTGACTAACTGGCCTATCTCCAGAGGGTGTATGACTGATTGCTATATTATCTACACGTGTATGTCCATAATACAACACATGGCTAGTTTCAGCAACAGCTAATGCTGAAACTAGCCAGACAAAATGGGTTGGGAAGGATTTGCCTTGTGTCTGGTAATGAAGGTTGTGTTCACTTTCCCCTTTTTTTATACCATATGCAGAGAATATACATTGTACAGCATATATTCAGAGATGCTGGCTTAAGGGCAGGTTTGTATGGCTGGATTTTGGTGTTTATTTGGAGTGTTTGGATTGTTGAGGCCAGTTTTGTACCGGATTTGTTTGGAAGGTTTTCACTGTTGTGTGGGTCTGGTGAGTTCACCATGGCTTCAAACCACACATAAGAAGCCTCAGAATTCATACCTACAAAGGGATGGAAAGAACAGCCAGAATTCTATTTTTATGTGGTGAAGATGAATTGTAGAAACTGCCCAATAAGCTTAGTTAGGCATCCTTCAGTCTCGAGAAACTATGGTAACGTGCTCTGTATGGAGGACTTGGAACAATGTCTAGTGTGGCTGGGAAGGCCAATTCGAGAGTGACAACCCCTTCCACACTGAAGACAAATCCATTGCTGGTTTCGGGACTGCCTCTTTGCCTCGCCCTGCTGGACAAGGGTCTCTTCAAATTGGGAGAGGCCGTTATGCACCGCCTGCCTCCGCAGCTAATTCATAAAATATCAGGCATCTGCTGGTCACATGCTGGACATATGACTGGGATGCATCCAGTCTGCTGCACCACTTTTGTTTCTTCTCTCTATGTGTAAATCTATAATAGGATTATTACGAAAGAGAAATAAAAAACAAATATAAATTGCAGTATTTTTTTAAATAGAAAAGAAAGAAAAAACATTTTTTAATTTACTACTGGCTCCTCATGAGCTACTTACAAACTCCTTTGTCATGCAACAATTTCTCCTTCCTTGCTATAACTAAACTAACTGAAATTTAGTTCTAGGTGGCCATTTCCCTTCTCCAGCTCTTGATTTAGGCTCAGCAATATGCAATGATTCCCACCTACTAAACACAAGTACTCTTTATCCATTGCAAAAAGAAAGATAGCCCTCAAACCCAGATGGATTAAATGTGTCAGGGAGAGCAGTAAGCATGCTTGGCTTATTTGGAAACGGCAAATGAAATGTGAGTGGGGAAAGAAACAAAATAATATATTTGTTGAGCGTTTGAAGCAAAAAAACAATTATTAGAGTTTGGAACTGTTTGCAGAAGAAAATGTCAGCCAACCTTCATGGAGGCGTGTTTGGATAAGGCCTTTTAAGACAAGCAGCATTGTTATATTTGGAACAGAATATGAAGTCGTCTGCTCATCCTTCCCACTCCCATCCTCATCCCCATCCTACAGCTTAGACAAAATCTATGATGACATTTGGAAGCCCACTGACTTCTGCTATGTGCTGCCTTTCTGTAGCAGGTGTTGGTTGCTCTGTCACATTTGATTAGAATGGTGAAGATGAACAGTCACGTCTCACAAACCAACACTCCGCTATTGTTGGGAGTGATGGAAACTTAACCAACTTTTAGCATTAAGAGAATTCAGATGGGATTTTGTAAAATATACCAGAGAGCTGACTTCTTCTAGATATTCAAATGATCCAAAAGATCTATATATGGATGACAAGGATACAATTTATCAAGGATAAATTGAGGACCCAGCTTGCTGCGGGGGAGGGGGCAATGTGTAGCCTGTATAATTACATTGTAAACTACCCAAAGGGTGCTTTAAACACTATGGGACAGTATACAAGCAGCACGAGTTTTTGCTTTGCTTTAAATGGAGAGGCAACTGAGGATAGGCATTCTGTGCCCTGCAAATGCTGAAACAGGAGAAGGTTTGATGCAGTTCCCTGGAAGAGCTCCACCCCACTCTGTAGGCCTCATTCGGAGTTCAAAGGAAGACATCTCTGCTGATCCCTGCAGGCTGCTTACTGAAGTGACCATCTGCTTGGTGCCTCTGGACCCCACCGAAGAATCCAACAGGCTAACATGCCGTACTCTGAAGGTATGCCCAAGAGTGCAGCCTTGTGGGCGAGATGGTTCTGGAAATGTTTTCTCTGGAGAACTCCTGTCCTGTGCGCCACTCTTCTGGAGAAGCAACAGCAACTCTCCAGAGAGGGAAGCGGGGGTGGGGGGTGGGAGAGGATGATTTCTCTTTATGTGATGTTAGGGGTGAGGTATAGCCATTTTCCATTAGTTGGAATATCCCCTGAGCAGAATTCTGCTGAGGACACTTGGCAGTAGAAAACACAAGGATGGGAGAGCAGTTTTGAGTTTTTGTCCTCTCCTCTATAGCCTCCCAATGCTACCCTCCTAATAGAAGGCCCTGGAGCAGACAGAGGGCTATAGGGAAATGGGGCGTGAGGGAGGGAGAAGGGAATCGAAAAAGAGTGCTCTTCGTTTCTACCAGTGAGATTCCTTTGCTTGAACCTTTCTTCAACAGGAGACTTATGCTGGCTCTAACCTATGGGCTACCTTTCTTGTTTCTAAAAGGCATCCCTCGGGAATTTCTCACTAAAACCTTCCTTGTGTGCACCACTACGCACACATCAGGCTATTACGTGCTTTAAGCACAGTTTGCAGAATTGTGTAAGATATGGCATTCCCTTGCAATTTTGAAAATAAAGGTCCAAGAGTGCTTACTATAAAGCATTTCGAAAGCTGCACTAAAGGAAGGGCTTAGAAGCTCCCTAGAGTGTGATGGGCATTTTCACCGTCTGGCGGCTAGCTATCAGAATATGTGTTTCAGAGAAACCTCCACATAAAAAAGAATATGCTACTAATCACTTCTCTGCTTTTCTTTCCCCTGTCATCTCAGGTACACAGAAGTGTGTAAATTAGACAGCCAGTGTTGCATAGTGGTGAGATCTAGTCCCCGCCAAGCTGTAAAACTCACTGGACAAGCATGGGCTATTAACTCTCAGTCTGACCTACCTCACAAGGTTGCTGTAATGATGAGGAGTGAAGAAGGAGGAGACCCATGTAGGGTTTGGACCAGATAGGCGGGGTATAAATCAAATAAATAATAATAATAATAATAATGTATGCCTCCTCATTGGAGGAAAATCAGGATATAAATGTAACAATTTTAGGGTAATGATATGGGGGTATTTAAGTTTCCAGGAGTGCTGAAAGATGCAGAAATGTCCCAGAACTGCATGTTCCCTGCTTCTGATTCAGGAGCCCTGGGAAAGGGGAGAACTGCACAAATATGCAGCTCAAAAATATCCTCCAACATTGGGATTTTTTAAAACTCTCACTGTGCTGCTAAAACAAATCAATATTAATTTGATGTTTAATGATTGCATGAAAGGCGGGACATTTAGTGATCTTGAGGAGAATTCTGACTCAAGTGAAAAACCCATCAGAGAAAAGAAGAACATTAAAAATGGGACTTTAGTGTGGAGGATTAATTGACAAAGCATGGCATATGAGTAGAAAAGTTAGCTTGCATGACCCTCCTGGTGCAGCGGGAGAGGAATCACATTAATCATCATGACTGCTGAGACTGAAATGGGAAAGTGGGGGCATTTTGAAGTTGGTTGGGTCTTAATTTTGCAAAGAGCCAAACTGGAAGTGAAGGGTCTTTTATATCCTTTGTATACCATTTTAACTGAACATGAGTGGCTTTGAAAGGGACTGGGTAGATGTTCCTCACAGTGATTTTATTCTGAAAGTACAGTCTCTAAGGCTTCAATCCTGCCACCCTTTTCAACTCAACAGAACTTACTTCCATGGAAACAGGAAACAGGATTGTACTCTTAACTTTTCATACAAAAGCTTTAGTACATTTTTAAAACCTTTTTTTTTATGTGAGCAAAGCAGGGGAAATATATATGATTTTAATTTTTACCACAATTTCTGTCTGGTATGTTAGTTATTTCCAGTGTTGCTTCCCAGCTAAAAAGCCCAAACCGCAGCATTTATGTGGAAGTTGGAATGCTCTCTCACTCTTGTTCTTTCTTCAAGTAGAAGCATTTGTTTGAAATAACCCATTGCACCTCCGTCTGGCAATATCTTATAGGTTTTCATGTTCCTATGCAAGATTAGTACATCTGTACAGATGTGTATTATGTCCACATGCTAAAATAAGTCACATAAAAAATTGGAACATCAGAACTTTGGAAACAACAGTCCAAACTCTTGAGGAAAAAAACAGTATTCGTGAAACACAATATACATCTCACACAGCAAGGTTAAAAGCTGGAAAATAAAATATTTTATTGCAATATCTCTCCACAGGTAGGTTGCCATGTTTCTGGACCTTGTAATATACCCATGGATATTCTTAAACTAAAAATATGCTTATCAGTTTGCCAGCCCATGAATGTTGTGGACCTTTGGGTAGAGTGGGCGGCATATAAATTAAATAAATAAAAAATAAAAAATAAATAAACAAAAAAAAATGCTGTTGAGTTTCTTTGCTTACTTGTCATGAGTCAATTTTTTTTTGTACTCAACACAGACAACTATGGGGAAGAAATAGAATATTTATTTATTGTATTTCAAAACAAAGTTTGTTTGGACAGGTTTGGGAGGTTAAATAATAAAAACAAAACAACATTTTACCAACAAAGGAAATTAAAAATGCATAAAAGTAACAAGATAGGTCTAACACACTTCTAAATACCCTGAAGAAAAATAATATCTTTGGCTGGTGCAAACAAACATAACAAGAGCCAGTGTGGTGCAGTGGGGTAGAGTCTTGGACTAGGATGCGGGAGACTTGGGTTCGAATCCCCGCTCAGTCATGGAAGCTCACTGGGGTTGGAACTTGTAAAACCACTCCTTAAATCTCTCACTTACCTTGAAAGCCCTATCAGGGTTGCTATAAGTACACCTTGATTGTTGTTGTTGTTTAATCGTTTAGTTGTGTCAGACTCTTTGTGACCTCATGGACCAGAGCACGCCAGGCCCTCCTGTCTTCCACTGCCTACAGGAGTTTGGTCAAATTCATGTTGGTCGCTTCGATGACGCTGTCCAACCATCTCATCCTCTGTCGTCCCCTTCTCCTCTTGCCCTCACACTTTCCTAACATCAGGGTCTTTTCCACCTTGATTGTACACAACTACAAAAAAAAGATAACACTACATACACCGTCCAAGCTTCATTAGGGAGGAGATCTGCTATGTAAGGCTTCATATTTGAAAAGTTCCTTTCCTTCCTGTAGTACCAGCTGTAGCGTTCAGCCCTGCCCTCACCTGTCCATCACAGCTGAGCAGTGGAAAAGGAGCCAATGAGTGAACGGAAGGTGGTGCTAAAGGGGGAGGTGCTGGGATATAAAGGGGGGTGTATGGTGTATGAGAGGAGAGATCTGTGAGTCTGTGAGTGTGTGAGCAAGAAAGTCAGTGAGAGTAGGGTTCTGTGTGTCAGTGAGTTCAGTGAGTGAGAGAAATTGATTAGCAACTTGTGATTTACTTATTATATTACTGATCAAATAAACAAGTTTAAGTTTCAAAGCAACACATGTCTCAGTAAATAATTGGTACTGAATTGGTATTGGTGGCAGCAACTAAAGAAGAAGAGTGAGCACCTCCTGAAGGCCTGAGATAATAGAGGCTTCAGTGCGCTCGCAACACCAGCTTAACTTCATTCAGTGAGGGTATATAGAAAAGGCCCTCTCTGAGTGTTCTTTGGGTTTTGGCAACAACACATAGGAAAAAATGTTATTTTAGATCAGTGATGGGCCACCTTTGGCCCTCCAGATGTTTTTGGATTGCAACTTCCTCAGCCTGCATCATTGGCTATGCTGTCTAGAGCTAATTGTTTTCGATGGCTGCCAACTTTTGGAGAGGCAAAAACTTCCCACCCCTTCCGTAACTGCTCTGTCTGATCTTCAGGGCTTTAAAACTCAACAAGATACAAAAGTCAACAAGAAACCACACATGAGTGTGTGCAGGCACAGTTGTGTATGATTCACATCTGCAAAGTTGCTGTCTTTAGGAATTAGGAAAGATTGTAAAATCAGTTCTAGTATGAGAAATAATTTTCAAAAGTTAGGGTGCTGTCAGATGGCAAAAAAGATGTGTGTCTGACTGTACCAGAAAGGATTGCTTCAATGGGAGTAATCTCCTTTAAAGTGTTCATCCTGTCCATTGAGAAATTGCTCCAGACCAGGTCCCCCCAAAGTAATAGCTATACTGCTGGACCAAAAAGGTTCAGCTTGGACATGGATCAGGGCTGAGCTGCAGCACTATTGAATATATGTCATGTAACTGCCAGGAAATAGCTTGTACCAGACTGCATCACAGGTGGTCCAAAATGAGAGCTATAGGTCCATAGTGATCACACCCTTAACATGTCCCCTGAAACACCTTTTTCTTTAACTCATAGAGCATGTAGTTTGCCCTTTCTTCTCCACCCAGATAATTTTTCAGCTGGTGTTAATTTAGAACTTGGCGTTCTGATTTTAAAGAGAGAGAGAGAGAGATAAGTGGAATCTCAGAAGGCTAAAATCTGCCTGTCCCTGGTTTAGCTAATCTGCTCGTATAACGAAGTGATTCAAAACCAAGCAGACTGATAATTTAGTTTATTATATAGTGGTTGAAATCCTATTGCACTTGCATAGCATAAATTCACACCTAGAGAAATTCACTGGGACCTAATATTCAGGCAGTCCATATGTCTGATTGTACAACTAGTTGCAGAATTGACTATGCAATTAACCACATACTGATCTCACAACTGATTGTACAACAGTGTTCGTGCAACTGCTTCCTGGATAAGACTTCTGCCTTGGTGCAAACGTGACAACATCTTATTTATTTATTTATTTATTTATTTATTTATTTAATTTATATGCCGCCCACTCTACCCAAAGGTCTCTGGGCGGCTTACAACAATTAAAATTCAATGGAATAAAATAAAATGATTAAAATACAGTTAAAATACAATTAAAATACAATTAAAATTGCCATCATTAAGACCCACAGTTAATGTTATTTCAATTAAAAGCCTTCTGGAACAGGAAGGTTTTGACCTGGCGCCGAAATATCATCAGTGTCGGCGCCAGGCGAATTTCAGTTGGGAGGGCGTTCCATAGTCTGGGGGCAGCTGCCGAGAAGGCCCTTTGTCTACAAGCCATCCCTCTTACCTCCTTGAGGGATGGCTCTTTCAAAAGGGCCCCCTGGCTAGATCTTAACAGCCGGGTAGGCTCATATGGAAGGAGGCGGTCCTTCAAGTATCCAGGGCCCAAGCCGTTTAGGGCTTTATATGTCAAAACAAGCACTTTGAATTGGGCCCGGACAGCAACTGGTAACCAGTGTAAATTATACAGAATCGGCTTGATGTGCTCTCTGGCGGCCCCACCACTCACCAGCCGCGCAGCTCGATTCTGAACCAGTTGCAGTCGCCGGACCGTCTTCAAAGGCAGCCCCACGTAGAGCGCATTGCAATAATCAATACGAGATGTTACCAGTGCATGTGTAACTGTCATGAGACTCCACTCGTCCAGGTAGGGCCGTAGCTGGTATAATTTCCGCAGCTGAAGGAAGGCACCCCTGGCCACCGAGTCCACCTGAGCTTCCAAAGTTAGACTGGGGTCCAGGAGCACCCCCAGGCTGCGGACCCTGTCCCTTAGGGCGAGTGTAACCCCATTCAGGACAGGGAAGTGGCCCTCCAACCTGTCCGGCGAAGCACCCACTAACAGCACTTCCGTCTTGTCTGGATTGAGTTTCAATTTATTAACCCTCATCCAGTCCATTATCAGGTCCAGACACGAGTTCAGCACAGAAACCGCCTCACCTGGATTGGTGGAAAACGAGAGGTAGAGCTGAGTGTCGTCAGCATATTGCAATGTCAAATTATGCAGGGATAGCTACACAACAGGATTTCAGTCAATTTAAATAAAAATAAATAAATCTGGCAATTTAAAATAAATATAATCCAGGGATGGAAAGTCTGCCTAGTTGTCCCAAATTTCAGAAACTCTGTTGTAGGATCAAAGATAAATATATTCATATGGTTGGGATTAATAAAGAGCAAAGTGCCTCACCTCCAAAAGAATGTGGCAATAATTGAGCAATAACCTCTGCTAATATGGGATGAAGAAAACTTAAGGGGAAAGAATGACAGGGATCAATAGAAAGGAAAGAAATACGAGTAGAAAGGGAAAGGAGCCTAACTCTAGTATGCAAATAAAAGCAGAACAGAATCCCTTACTTAATTTAACTGCCAGAAAGGTGACACAGAGATTGTCAGCTCTTTTCACCGCATCTGGGAGACATTTTATGCAAATCCAACAAAACAATTTCTCCATTCCCTTTTCAGAACTCCAGGAGGGCCCATTTCATTCCAGGAGCAGTAGGAGACAATAATCATCCTGAAGTGGCTTCCATCCTGAGAGACTAAGATAAGGCTGAATAGTGGACTAACCATACTAATTTGAAGGTTTTTCCCTCCTCCTCTGTTTGACAGCTCTTCCAATGAGAAAAATCAGATGACATAAAAGGACTGTAAACCTTGCAGAACACCCTTTCACTTTAGTGTTTATTCTCTCTCCCCCCCCCCACTGCACCTTCAGAATGCAACAGAAAACCTGTGAACACTGCATTCACAGCCTTTAGTAGCAGTTATGAAGGCGTAGGGGAGAATTAAAATTAATGGACTTAGTGGTGCCGAAAGCACACTTGATTTATAGGCTCACCTGCTAGAGAATGGCATTGTTGCTGAGCTGCACAACAATGCTGCAGAGGCATGGAGAAAGGGCCACAGTCCTTTCTAAGTAGACTTAACACACAACAGTCTTGCTTGAAGCTGAAAAAAAGAAAGAAAAGAAAAGAAAAGAGAGAGAATAAAGAAGATTCCACCTTTAGCAATGGATTTCAGGGACATTTCTGTTCCCAGGAGAATTCTACGTGGCCCTTTTACACCCGATTCACATTCCCCCCCCCCCAACCACACATTAAAAAGGACTCTAGACTGAAGAGCACAACTCTCTGAGGGACGTTGCTGTCACTAGGAGGCCAACATCCTGCTGTGACTAGGAGCAAGGCAGAGATTCCCATTGAGAGACTGTGCATAAAAATCAGGTAGGTTGCCTTGGGCCAGTCATAAAGAGAAGAAAGGCTACCTTCTGATGATACATTGACTGCCACAATGATAAGAAGCAAAGCTGCAGAATGGAGCAGATATCAATGAAATTTCCCTCTCTCTCAAAAAAGCATGCCGCTTATATACTGCTCCATCACATTTAAGGCACTCTCTGGGCTGTTTACAGTTTAATAATACAGGCTATAAACTGCCCCCTCCAGCAACCTGGATATTCAATTTATCCACCTCAGAAGGATGGAAGGCTGAGTGAACCTCAAGCCTGCTACCTGGTACAGTGGACCCTCGACTTACGGAATTAATCCGTATTGGAACAGTGGCCGCAGGTTGAAAAGTCCGTAGGTCGAGGTTCCATTTCTCATAGGAATGCATTGAAAACCCATTAATCTGTAACTGGCCGAAGAAAAAAAATACCCACGCACATACAAAAATGAAAAAAAAATCCACCTTACTAGTTTGAAGCCTTCCAGGGGTCCCCTGCCGCTGCCATCGCCCCTGCCCAAGGCCTCCAAAGGCTTCCCAACCGCTACTGGAGGCTTCGTGGAGGTCCCCCGCCCCTGCTGAGACAGGCTTTCCTAGGGCGGACCAGGCCTACCGGGGGAAGCCTTCCCCTGGTAGGCCTGGTGTACCCTGGAAAAGCCGGCAGCACCGGTGGCGGACAACCTCCGAGAGGCCTCCCATGGCAGCGGAAAAGCCCTGGAAGGCCTCCGGAGTTCCCCCTCATTGCCAACCAGCAGCAAGGGAGACCTCTGAATGCCTTCCAGGGCTTCTCCGCCACCATGGGAGGCTCCTCGGGGGTCCCCCCCATCGCCAATCGTGCCTCCGAAGCACGATCAGCAGTGGGGGGAGGACCTCTGAGATGCCTCCCATGGCAGCAGAGAAGCCCTGGAAGGCATTCAGAGGCATGATCAGCGGCCTGCACACTGGAAGGGGGAGGCGGGGAAAGTGCCAAATTTGAATTTGCCGCTTTCCCCACCTCCCCCTTCTGGTCCGTAGGTCGATTCTCCGGCCGCAAGTCGAAGTAAAATTTTGCGGCCGGAGAACGCAACTTGAAAAGTCCGCAGGTGGAGCCCTGCATAAGTCGAGGGTCCACTGTATTGGACTTGGTCATGAGCAGAATTTTGGCTAAAATACTGCAGTTTAAGCACTGCAACACAAGACTCTCAGAAGTGACTATGGGCAAACAACATTCCCCAGGATTCTATTGCTGAATGATGCTTGCATAAGGAAAGTTGGGTGCCTTGGTGGCAAATTGCTGCTCATTAAGAATGTATGGTTGCATTTCTGAGTTCAGTTATGACTTACACAACTTCCCTTCCACAAGCAAGTGGATCCTGGTCATTACAGATAAACCAGCATTGGAGAGAATTCTCTAAGTATTGACTTGCTGAAATCTTGTTACTTAGTGTGAGTCAAATAATAACTTTCCTCCCTGTAAACAAGCCCATACTTGCCACAGTTGTTAGGGAGAGGGCATGTACAAACTGGCTTGGTACGTGCATGTGTAACCTTAAGAATGGCTTTGTTCACCACAGAGGAACAGAACAAAAGTTACCATTTGACTTATGCTGAGCAACAGGATTTTGGCCGTTGTGTGCAAGTGTTACAACAGGAGCTTTTCTCCCCTCCCACCATTTCCACATATTCTGCTTTGTTATTGATCTTCACAACATAACATGTTCTTTCTTTGCCTGATTTTACATTCACAAAAGGCAACCTCAATTGCATCTTGTGATTTCACACTAATGTGATTTCAAGTCTAACAAATGGAGATCTGTAACGTATACTTTGGTTCAAAGTGCAGTCCTGATGCACTTACATGAAAGTAAATTCTACTGAATAGATATAGAGTTATTCTGAATAAACATTCAAAGGATTTCATTACAAATATGTGGCACTTGTCGATGCTTATGGTGTGTCACTGAAGAAATGTTCCTGGCTGTAAGGTAAAACTGGCCAGTTAATACTGCCTTTCATGTTGGTGATCGTTCTAGTATTTGGTAATGAATGAAATACTATCTTTGAACATGAGGATATGGGATCTGTTGACCTGTATGGAATTAGGGACAGTGAGAATAAACAACTAGTAGTGCATTGAAATCATCTTTATACTGCATCAATTCAGGTTAAAATTGCTTTTCCTAATTTTTAGAGTTTTTGCCTCTCAGAGAAACATGCATTATAATGTTCATTTGGAGAAGTGGCCGCATATTTATAAATCCCCTGATGCAGGGTAGAAAGTTGACCGATATGCATGGGAATATAATTTCCCCTCAGGCTTTGGAAAATGCAGCTTTTTAGGGAAGGGCAGGATTGCTCTCCATTTTAGCTTTCAAGCAAACTTGCAGTGAATCGTTCTTTCTGATTATTTAAAAACCCAATCGGCTATGCTTTAAGGCATACTCTCTCATGCTTGGAAGATTTAATTTCCTTAAGGATTTTACTCTTCTTTCTTCCTTTTTCTAGATAAATGTATCCAAGAAAAACTGTGTCAGGTATGAGTCTGCAGGTGATGTCCCCCGAAGCTGTAATCCCCTCAGGCTTGAGGCCTGGAATTAATGGGGCTTGGAATAAAAAATAAGCCTTTTGTCCCATATCTGCCTGCACCATTAATGTCCTCAAGTCAGTCTTACTCTACTTTGCAGAAAGACCAGTACTTTAAAAGGGGAAAAGATGGACTGTTCAGGAGGTTATCACTCTGCAGTAGCAACCAGGCTACTGATAGCTGTGTCTTTCTCTTATCACTGGGGGAACTGGGAGGCTCAATATCAAGTGCTGTCAGCAAATGTAACCTGCTGGTAATCATTTTATGTTCCTGAAGCTAAGAGGAGGGAAGCAGATCACAAATTTACCTCAGCTATATATTTTTCTAATAAATTTCCACTTAGAGTTTTAATACCTGAGTGATTCAAAATGGCAGTCTTCATGATGGTATGTAGAGTGGCCAGATGCTATTGTATTTGGATAGCTGTGATATTTCAAAACTATTCTTTCTGTTTCTGGGAAAAGATATTGGGCAGAGGGATAATTTTGCTTAATTTTTCCAAGGGAAGAAGAAATTCTTCAGCAATTTTTCAGAACTGGGGCTTGCTCATAGCAGACCTTGTTCCCTTTTCCCTTTGCAAAGGACTTTTTCATTTTTGCCCTGCTATTGTGAGTGGCAAAAACAGCACATGTGTTGGCAAACTGGCCACCATTTTGCTTCCTCCACAACACTCTTGTGAGACAAGAGGCGAGAGCGTAAAGGCTCTCGCTAGAGTGCCCTCCTCCCTCAAAAAGGAACAAGAGGCACAGACCAACCCGCCTGGACCACCCATTGAGACCAAACAGCGGGGAGTTGATACCCGGGAATTGGAGTGGGAACTGTTAAAAACGACAGTGGCCACCCAGACAGGGGGTGAATTGGCGAGAAAAGAGTAAAGGGGGAGGTCCGTTGTAGAGACGGGAATGGGAGATATAAAAGGAGAGGTGGGAAATGATATGGGTAGAGGACCCTTGGACCGGTAAATGGGAAAAGGTACAGGTTCCCCGGGAGGAAGCTGACTATGGGAGAGGAAGGGGTCTACCCCAACGTCCCTCCTATTTGGGGGGAGTCTGAGGCCAGGGAGTGGTGCAGACAGCTCAGGGAGGAGAAAGAACACCGGGTATGGTGTTTAGAGGAAGCCCAGAGGAGGAGGAAGGGCTACTTAACGGGCCATGGACCTCTCTGAGAGGAGAGGACGATGTCTATGGGACAGAGATACAAGATGAGGAGACCACCCTGCTACTGAACCCGGAGTTAGAGACTTGTGAGTTAGAAAACAGTAACCCATTTTTGAAAGGACCTTGGGATGGGTTTGTTAAAGACGTTTGGATGCCCTCTATTCCAATAAAAACTAGTTTTGATTTTTCAATGGGAGTATCTCCAGAGACTCAGTTGAACACAACTGAGAGGTATTTTGCCTCAGGGAGGCAAAATACAAACCGTCACAACTCTCTACCTGCCACCACTCTGTCACATTGTGATATTGGTGGCAGGGAGGCAGCAACCAAAAGAGAAGGAGGGGGAGGGGAAAATTTTTGTACGTCGAAATTCTTTTCTGATAAGAACAGATACTACACTTGATCTTAGCCAAAAGGCCAAGAAGTCATTATGTTGAAATTCTTTTCAGAGGGAATTTCTTTTCTGTTAGTTCAATTGAATATGGTCAGATTCCCCAGCCATTTAATTATGCTGGTCAGTGTGATAGATAGGGGGTTCTGATATAACATATATGAAGTACTGGCTTTACAATTTAAGATAACACATGCTATTTGATTCACATGTACTTACACTAGTAATCATACCCTGTACCTGTAATTGAAATATGATTTCACTATTTCCTTGCTATAATGACATTCTATATGCATTTTTGTATCTATACTTTATGTGAATAGTACTCCTGACCCCCTCTCCCACACAGAAACATTCTTACATTATCACACGCTGTTAAACTGACACAGCTTTGTGTGAACCAAGGCCAACTCAGAATAACAAATTCACAGCGCTCCAGGCAAGGCTGTAACTTCCTAATGCCATGCACTAACACCCCAGAAGAACAATCCATCATTAACATATTTAGAGATAAATTGCACAATGGTTCACACATTCACAAACTTGGCAGCCCGGGATGCAATTTGATATTTTTCTCACATCTACCACGGCCAATAGGAATTACCCAACAGGCACACATAGGGTTCAGAAGACCAATAAGGGGATGCTGTGCTTTATTGTCCTTTGCATAAAATGCTTTACCAATGTATGATGAGGACCCCCAATCTGCCTTTAAGACGGGAGTCCAGCTATATGTTTAATAAAAATAACAATTGACTCTCATATAGTCTGATTGATGCACTATTTTATCTGTTTTTCCTGCCGGAGAATTGAAACCTAAAATTGGGTGGTAACAAGTGGATTCTACTTTAAACAAGTAACATTGCCAAGCTTTGCTCTCCATGACTTCTCAACAAATTGCTCTTTGCAATCTGTCCACAGAGGGAACATACAGTTTTTCTGTGATAAAGGATTTATGACTGCACAGTCTAAACAAGCATGCACAATCAGGTGGCTTTAAAGAGTTTTGACAAGTAGAATACCCAACAGGGAACACCCACTGCTTCCCTAGATATATGGAACATCATTTTATTAATAGGATTTCTAAATGTAGGCTGAAAACGTTTTGTTGCCTGAACCTCAAATAGTGAAGGCACATCCACTCTGGCAGAGTAACTCAGTACAGTGGTGCCTCGACTTACGAACATCCCGATTTATGACCATTTTTAGTTACGACCAGCTCCAGCCGCAAAATTTTGCTTTCACTTGCAGCCGGAGGTTCCAGTTATGAACAGAAAAAGGCAGGGAAAAGGTGAGAGGAATTCAAATTCCTAACCGTTGGTAGGTGAAGAGGCTGCTTCTTTGTAGCTCTTTCACCTCAGCAGTTAGAGTGAGTGTGATCGGACGAGGCTTTAGGCTGCCTGCTAAGGTAAGGTGCTGCTTTCTGCTTTTTAAAAACGGTTCTGGGTGGGTTTTGCAGTGTGGTTTTGGGCTGGGTGGTGGGATTATGTTTCTATGCTGTGATGGGTCTTGGAGGGTTTGTTTGTTTTTTGGTTTTTCCCCCCAATTCTGATGGGTCTTGGGGGGGTTCGCTTGCTTTTTGGTTTTTCCCAATTTCCAATGGGTCTTGGGGGGGGTTGTTTGCTTTTTGGTGGTTTTCCCCCCCATTTCCAATGGGCCTTGTGGGGATGGTTGCTTTTCGCTTTGCTTTTTGTGCACTTCCAATGGGTCTTGCACGCTTTGTTTGCTTTCTGCTTTACTTTTTTTGCATTTCCGATGGGTCTTGCACGCTTTGCTTGCTTTTTGCTTTGTTTATTTTTTGCATTTCCGATGGGTCTTGCAGTGGTTTTTTTGGGGGGGGAGGGGTGATTTTTTTTCTTCAGCCGGAATGGATTAATTGCATTGCAATGCATTCCTATGGGAAATGGTGCTTCGACTTACAACCATTTTGAGTTATGACCCGAGTTCCGGAACCAGTTAAGTTCATATGTCAAGGCACCACTGTATTTGGCTAACGTTTGGTGCTGTTTTCCTCTTTGCAGTGTCCTCACATGTTTTGATGCATCCTACCTCATTTTAGAGCTGCCTCACTTCTTTTTCACACAATAATAAGGCTATATTTTGGGGGGCACAATTCGAAGCACTCCTAATTAGTTTGTTCTGTGCCCATGCAGATGGTTATTTTGCACCATTTGGGTGATGTTATATGCGGTTACATATTTGGTGGGTTGTGGCTTTCAAAGGAATGATGGAGAAACACCACCACCACCCCCGCCATTCTGGGTAGATGCACAACTGTTTTGCTATATCACTTACTTTTTTTAAAAAGGAAAGTCACTGTAGTCTGCTGAATGACAGCCATGGGAAAAGGTGGGGAGGGGAGCAGGAAGGGGAGTCATTAATCAAAAGAGGGACAAATTGGAACAATCTGAAGACTTGTTTGGACCCATCTCATGGGATAAAAAAAAATTGGTCAGTGTTAATGAAAAGATCACTTAAGTGAGAGATAAAACAGATCACACTAAAGATAACAGCTGTTAAATTTTCAACCAGACCACTCTTGCTTTTCCTGTCTGCATGTGTCCTAAGTCTACCTCTGTCAAAACTTTTATGGTAAAAAGCTAGGCCATCGGACTTTGGTGCTTGTTTTCATCCATATGTACCACCCTGTTCTAGGACTGGCCATGAGATGGCCAACTTTCAAAAAAGAAAAATTTCCTTAAGGACCTAATGGTGGACTGAATAGCCCTTAGCCAGTTTATATAGCTGGAAAGAACCTAACTGTGGAATACCTAACTGTAGAACCTAATTCCACAGTTACGTTCTTTCAAGATATTTTGGACATGAGATCCCATCTTTTCCTACCAGCAGATGGCCAATGGTCTGGAATGGTAGAGTTACACCCCAAAATGTGTAGATGTAGGCTCCTCTTCTCTGATAAACTGGATATTCTAGTCTGTAGCTATGGAAAATAGTTTTATGGTTATGCCAGCTTTCTTTATGAATATAGTACAACAGCAACAACAGAAACAATAATTTGAAAATAAATTAAACAGAACGATAAATCTCTATATGGAAAATACCTGAGACATATTTATGGAAAACATAATCATAATTCAACATGGCCATGGCTAAAACTGGGGACTATTAAGAAAGAAACTGAAGGCTTGATTTTTCCTGGACAAGAACAAGCACTCCAAACCAACATGACGAAAGCTAAGATCCAAGGAATTAGTGCTAACATTAAATGCCGACTCTGCCAACAAAAAGATGAAACTGTTTCACACCTCATCTGCAAATGAGCAGCAACCAGAAGACGACATGACTGTATTTGAATAAATGTAGACTGTCGTACATGGGGGAAAATAAAACATCCTCTGAAAATATGACCTACTGCATTTTTGGAGCAAAAATTAATATAAGACCCTGTCTTATTTTGGGGGGAAATGTTCTTATAATTTTGGCTGTGCCTGGTGTTTTTAAATAATAATAATACAGTAATTCTAAAGTACCGATATGAAATACAGTCTGTGGATGTAAATCGTGACAAATGCAGGAAGGAACATACAAGTACTGTATTGTTATTCCTTCATGTGTGTCTGCCTTTGAATATCATGTCATGTGATGATGCTGGTTTCATTCTACGAAAGCATCCCATCTCCCCAGCTGCTTTCATTTGCCATTTGATATAATGCTGCCCTGTGTCTAACCTGATAGCCAAATTACCTCAGCCCTTTGAAGTAACTCAGTTCCACAAGAAGGCTCTGGCTTTTAATTCGGAAGAGATTTACAGCATATTGAGTGGCACTAAGTTTATCTAGATAAACTGAAGGTATGCAGGGACACCAAAACTAAGGGATATCTTACCTCACTGGCTTTAGAAGAATCCAGGAAGGCTGGATATCACTGGAATAAAGGATTTTACAACAAAATACAGGACAACCACACACACTAGTTGGCCCCTCACAACTAATGTGAAAGCAAGAACACGATGGGATACCCAGGGAGAATTTCACTGAAATGTTCATTTCTAAATTTCACCCCAAAGAAATGGCTTTTCCTTCATACTGAAAAAGAAAGATTTAGAGAAAATGCAGGAGAAAATGTCAGCATAGCTCTACATGCAACCATGTTAACAGCCAGCATCACCTACTGTATGTATAATGAGAGCAATTTTGAATAGTGTGGTCCTCAATGCTCCATACCCTCAGGACCCAACATGGGTCACAACCAGTTCCTCAACTATGGAAGCTGAAAGCAACTTGCAATTTCTAGAAATCTGCATCTAGTTTTATTTTGGTGGACTTTGAGAGATTGGCGGGGGGGGGGATGCACTTCATTTTATAGCAGAACAATCATTTAATCGATGCTGTCAGGAGTGGAAAATGATACTTTATCATAAAGTATTTTCTCTTGGGAGGCAACCATGAGGGAGAGTATGGAGAGCCAAAGGTTACAAAACTTTGCAGTGGCTACACATTCAGTGGCAGTGGATACAAGTGGCAACTGGGATATGGATGATTTTTTAACATGGTGGCACATGGATGATTTTTAGATATCTACAAAATACCCAGTGGCACCAAGCCTTAGGCAGTGGCATAGCCTATGCCCGTGTCCCTCTCTCTGCTGCCATCCAATGGTGCCCACAGTCCCCTTCATGCTTGCCATCAAAACCTTGTCACCTACACACTTAATAGTAGAAAACGATCTACATTATGAGGTACATTTCACATAATAGGTCAAATGTTGTATGTGGTGTGTGCAAAAACACAGGGAGTTCTTATTGCAGAGCCGCCCAGATTCACAAGAAGTATTTATTTCCTCTCTGAGCCCTGGTGTTCCTGGTAATGTCACCACCTTCTCAGTCACTCTGCTTCATATTTACCACAGGGTTTCAGGGCTTCTCTCCAGGCCCTGCCAGCCACCTTTCCCCTTCTTGGTTGGAGGCTCTGAAGTTCAGGCTTACAACCTTTCCCTTCTGCTCCTTTGGGCATGGGTTGACCTTTTTTGGCCAGAAGCACTCAGCTGTTGGCTGTGCTTCACTGGGATTCGTCTCCCAAGCTATTCCTCGCTGCTAATTAGAGCCCTGGCCTTTTGCTTGACTTGGCTTTTTTAAAAGTCTCTATATGGGAATATATGCTTTGGCCCTCCTCTACTTCTGCTGTTTCAGATCAGCACTAGATAACGGATCAAGAAAAGTGGACATACTGTGAAAATGCTGTGCTATCTCCATCTGTGGCTGACAATTCCTCCCTTCAAATGGCTTTCCCAGTGGCAGTGATGTGATCAACTCTTCATAACACCAACCCCTGGTCATTCAGCCTTTTTTTTTCTTTTACTCTCTGGTTCTTGTTTGTTCTGAATAAGTGGACATTTCCATTGCTTGCTGAAGACTAGAACTTTCAAATACCATCCCAATGATCGGCTTGAGGCTCTTTCTGGTATCTCCCAGTTTTAAGAAACAATGACACCATTTGCATGCACACCAATGCTTCTGCACTTAAGTCTCATTCGCAAAACCCATCTCCATGTCCTTGTCTCCTCTCTCTGCTTTCCACCTGCCACTGGATAATGTTATGCACATAACATGTCACCGAGCAGCAGACAGCTTTGGAAAGTTAATTTTTTTAAATTGCCTCTCCCAGACTCCTCTAGCCAGCATGGCTAGTGGTAACTTTTCCAGGCTTTGCAGCAGCATGCCAGATTGTAATTTAGGAGAGACTCTGATTGCCCTGCGTATTTTGTTCATTTAACTATTTGTTGGAGATACCTGCTTCCATTTCCTGGCCTATTCTTTCTTTTTCAGAGCTTCTGTTTTGGCCTGTCTTTTAGTATTCCATTCTCTCTCTCTCCACCTCCACCGCCTTCACATCCACTTTTGCCTTCCAGGCTTTCTTGTGGAACATGTACCTTCAGAGATAGCCCAAATCATTTCCTTCTGCAGAAAAGCTTGTCTGATTTTGGAACCCTTTTTACACGCACGTCAGTGGCAGCCTACACTTTCCTGTCTCAATACCCCCAACTCTGCATAGCACCCTCTTTTACTGTCCTGCTGTTATCGATAATGAACTCCTGTCTCCCCAAGGGGCATGGTTGGTATCTTCTCCTTCCTATTAGTTCCTCCTTCCAAGCGCACTGAACTCCCTGGTGCCTGAAATGCCATTTTGCTAATATCATTTCTACCAGGCTGACAGATTGAGTTTCCTTGTAAGTCTGCACTTACACAGCCTGGCTGGGTTCCTGCAGCAGATGCACTGACACATGACCGGGTGAGGTAATGGCCTTGATTGCATTTCCCCAGAAACCCTATAGTCCAAGGAGAGCTGCCAGATCTATTGCTAATAACATTCCACATTCCAGTCCCTGACATTTATCACAGTTTCTTTACAGCAAGAAGGTAACAAAATCAGCTCCTTCTCTATATTTTTCTCTCTCCCTCTCAGTGGTAGCATACAGCAGTCCTGTACTTTAATAAAACTGATAATAGGCTATTTTTGTGTGTGACAATCAGAACTGTTGTAATCTGTGCAATGGATGAGGGAGCGATTGCAAAGTTCCCATGGTTATTCTGGAATCTTTAAGGTGTTCCTCATAACAGCTCTTTTTAAAGTAGCATAACATTAGAAACAGGTTATTCATTGTATTTGCGAAGGCTTTCACGGCCGGGATCTAATGGTTCTTGTGGGTTTTTTCGGGCTCTTTGGCCATGTTCTGAAGGTTGTTCTTCCTTAAGTACTCCACTCCCAAGCCAACTACACCAGAGCACAGGTTGCTGTCCTCTAAAGATGCCCATGGCCACAGAGACTGGCGAAACGTTAGGAAGAACAACCTTCAGAACACGGCCAAAGAGCCCGAAAAACCCAGAACAACGAACCTTCAGGTTATTCATTGTTGTTTGTCAAGTTGATAGTACATACTTTTTTCTTCCCAGAAGATCAGACTAATGCATGCATTCTTTTCCCCCATAAGGCTGACAACAGGTTTATGAAGTAGAATGGGTTATGAGGTAACAACTGGACCAAGGTGATCTGATGAGCTTCCGATGTCACGTGGGATTTGGACCTGGCTCACCAAGCTCAGTACAGCATCCTCCTTATTGCAGAGAAGTCCTAATAATTTAAATGGGGACACATGACAGCCTGAGTCCATGAGATGAAAGATGGGCTCCCATATATGACAAAACTTCTTCTATGATTTACTGCAGTTAATTAAATATACTCTTATCAATCAAAAGTGGGCAACTTGTGGCTGTCCATATGTTGTTGGTCTGCAGTTCTGTCACTTTACCCAGCATAGCTAATGGTGAGGGCTGATGGAATTTCAACTTCAAGAACAGCCAAAGGCTCCCAATCGACAGTGGCCAGTGACTTCAACTTCAGAGGTGCTTCTGGGAATCAAATCTGGGGTTCGGTCTGTAACTATACAGGAGCTAGCTAAGGTGCTGTGATTCTCCTGCAAGAATATATGCACCTACATACCACCTATAGCCTTATCCAGGCATTAGCATACCAGGTTTTGTCTACATACTTATAGGGGAGCAAGTAGCCTTTTTGTCCTTCATAGGTGCTTTCTAAAAGCAATGACTGAGGAATCTGGAGAAAAGAGGTTCCTGCTCACAAGTAGAGGAAGCAGGGTTCTTACTTATGCATACAGCCTAAATGGAAGCAGAAGACAAAAGTAGGAAATGAATGCCTGGATAAGACTGGAATCGGCCAATGACTCTGTAATGCCTTTAGTGATGGGTGATCATTGGAGGGAAGCTATTCTTCTCTGGTTGAAGAGATCTGTGATATACAGGGGTAGGGACTCCCTCAGGATCTTCCAGGAGACTAAATTAGAGGTTGGATTTCATTTCCCCTGCTTTGCCCTTTAGTCACTTTTGTAACTAAGAAGCATAGACATCTTTAATACACTAAATAACCCAAGCAGTGAAAATACAGTATGCTTGTGTGCGTATGTTAAATACACCTGCAAAAGTGAAGGCTGGGAGAAATAGTCTTTGCTAATTCTTTTCCAACCTGCTTATTTGGATAATTGGGCTTCTTGGTACAATTTACATAATCTGCCCTGTAGGGTACTGTAGTGCAGCCCTCCAGGCTAATTTGTATGCTTTAAGAAAGCAAAACGTTGATCGGTCTGGTGATATGAATACAAACTAAGTGAACTATGACTGTAAAATCCATCTGGACAAACAGACACAGAAAGGAACAATTTCTTTATACTCAAAATTCATTATTCCAAATCAGTAATTGTAACAGAGGTATCTTGGAAGTATAGAGAAAGGTCCATTTTTGCCCAGACTTTTCAGTGTTTTCTCCCATTATCGTTTTGTACATGTCCACCTGAAAACACCAGGTTTAATTCTAATTCTAACCCTGAGAATATAAAACTGCTCTGCCATACATGAAAAGAACGTGTAGAATTCAAGGAAATCTTTACAGCCACAATTAAACTGAAATATGATAATGAGAAATTCATATTGGTCGGAAAGCAACGTCACTTATTTTACTTCTTTCCTTTATGTATTGCCAGGGTTTCACACTTCCAAAGTCCCTTTGTCCCTGTCGGGGTGGTGGTGGTGGTGGCACCAAGTCTTGCTTTTGGATAAAGGTGGCTCCTAACTAAATAGAATCAAAGCTCTCAGTACCGGAAATTCAACCTTGATGGCTCACTTGTGTGGATTTCAAGCAAACTCTGTTACCTGAGTATTTTCCTGATCTTCCTCTGCCCCCAGTTGCTTTAGAATCTGGGTGAAACCAGACAGAGGAATAAGAACAAAATGGATGTCAACAGAGAGAAGTATAAAGTTCTCCATAGCAGTAGAAAGAATCAGATGCACAAACAGAGGATGGGTGGTACTAAGCCTGAGAGTATCTAAAGATTTTAGTGTATCATAAACTCAATAGGAGTCAGTGCTGTGGTGCGCAACAGGAAAAGCTAATGTATCAACGGAAGCATAGCATTCCAATCCCAAGACATAATTGTACCTCTTAATTTTGCATTGGTCAGACCTCAGTGTATCTGGTTCAGAGCATCACTGAACTGCAAAGTATCCTTAGGAGGGGTGCAAAGATGGTGATAATCCCAAAGATCAAGTCTTAGGTTGAACTGGGTGCATTTGATCAAAAGAAGAGACAACCATAGGTTGATACATCTCTTTTAGGATCTGGATGAAACAAAAGAGAAAATGGCAATGAAGTGAATGTTGATTGAGACAACTATAAAGTTATCTGTAGAGACAGAGGTAAAATATAAAGTTCTCTATAGAAACAGAAGGAAATGTTTGAAAAGCTGCCATAGAAATTATAGAGAACATTTATTTGCTGTAACTCCAGATGGTAAGACTCAAGCCAATGGTTTCAAATTACAACAAAAATTATTTAAAATAAATATTAGAAAGAACTGCTGGCAATACAGACTTCTCAACGGCAGAAAAAAAAGATGGTGTTAGATTTTTCTGATTTTTAGTCAAAAGTTGCATGTCTACTTATTCAGTTTGCTGTAACTGTGGATTTCCTGAGCTGGAAAGGTGTTGATCTAGAAAGATAATCTTTTACAATCAATTCCAGTTCTACAATCTTACCTTCTCTTCCCTAGTAGCAAAGTCCCAGTCCAAGTTGGGTTGCCTCACACATGCTTTATATATATACAGTATATAAAAAACAAAAACGACCCACCCCAAAAAACACATACACAAAACACAGGAGACTTGATAATGAAACTCCAAGGTTTTGTCATTTAGTTTCAGATTTTTTGCCAACCCTTCTCCTGTAGGTCATTGAGACTGAATAAGGGACCTTTGATGTGCAAAAGAGTGCTTTCTGGTCTACAGTATTGTTTCTTCCTCATCTAATGTGTACAACCATCGGGAGTCACAAGAGCTGGAAACAAGAATTTCTAGGCTCCAGTAAGTTTCATGGGAAACTACTGCAGCAGAACTTCAAGCAACCTAACAAATTGGCAGGTCCTATAAGACCCTGTAGAAATGGCTTCTGGACCAGTTTTCTGCAGGATAGAGACCTGTATAGTTCAGACAAAATTTGGAGACCTCTCAGACTGAGGAATTCTGGGAGTTGCAGTCCAAAAAGTAACTTTTCCCAGTCCTGAGTCCACATAGACTCCTTATAAATAAAAGAGAAGAAACCAGCAGTGAAGCAGCTAAAGCAAGTGACCAAAATACTTTATAGACGTTGGTTCATAAAATGTGCCAAGAGTATCAGCCCTTAAGTGAAACTTGATTCCCCCCCCCCTTTCTCATATACAGTATATATATATATATGAAAGACCTGGATTCTTTCGCCTTTGATGTCAGGAAGGATGGAAAGCCACTTGAGAACAAACATATATATATTCCTGACATGAAAGGGGGGAAAAAAGCCAGGTCTTTTCCAGATTTACAGTCCTCAAAGCTTTTGCCTTAATGTAGCTCTTCTGAAGTCAGTGGGGCTCCATCAAGTGCAGGGAGAACAACATTTCAAAGTATTTATGCTGCAATTTTATCTATCTTACCCTGCAAGAATAAGAAAAATCAAACAAAACAAACAAAAACCCCACAAACAATCCTATTGGATGTTTCCTGCCATATGGTATTTGAGTTGGCTTAATAACATCCTGCCACATTCTTATGGAAACCAGCCAATTTGACAAGATGACACACTCACTCTCCTGTGGAAGCTGTCGCTTATTTTGCAAATATGTCACGTGCATTTCACCAAATATTTTATAAATATGCACAAAAGACAGAATGTCTTTCCTCTTCTTCCTAGACCAGAATACTCAGCAAATGAAACTGACTAATCATGTCTTGGTATCCCTTTTGTGGGTTTTTTATACAATGCTTACAATGGATATTCAATGTGGTATAGCAGATAAAGTGATGTACTAGGACTCAGAAGGCCTGGGCTTAAATCCCTGCTCAGCCATGAAAACTCACTAGAGGCTGTAGAACTGGTAAAAAAAATAATAATCCTGTGCTATCAGTCAATTATGACTTATGACAGCCCTTTTCAGGATTTTCCAAGCAGACAATACTCAGCAGTTGTTTACCATTCCCTTCTTCTGGAGGGCGCCCTGGGACTGTGTAGCTTGCCCAAGACCACACAGGCTGGCTCTACTTCACAGGAGGCACAGTGGGGAACTGAACTCCCACGGTGCCTCTAGCTTCATAACCAAATATATAAACCACTGATAAAACCACTCCTTAAATATCTCACATAACTTAAAAGCACTACTTGGGTTGCTACAGGTTGATTCTGACTTGAAGGCACAGAACAACAATTAAATGCTTTCCATATTATTTTGTAACTCAGTCACTTAACATCTTGTAATGGTTTATGTGCATGATGTACTCCCAGAAGTGAGAAAACAGTACATATATAATTATTCCATTATACAATTCACAAAGCAAGGGAAATCCCAGAAGCTGACTCCTTTTTTTAATCACTTAACCACTTCCCTCCCAAACACAGAGCAATTGTCATGACTGTTTTTTGACAAGTGTGAAAGGTACTGAGTGCAAGAGGGTATCCTGTGGACGAGCCCTTCTGAACCTATTTTAGGCCATGGCCATAAACACAATATGAAAGAAATATAGGCCAAATCAGGATAGTATAAGTTGCATAATGAACCTTATAAGGTGGTGCCTGAAGGATTGTCTGTAGCCCCCTTCAAATGTGGCAGACTCCCCCCCGGGGGGGGCCATATGGCCCCCTGTTGAGAATGGCTGCTGTAGACCATCTTGACTGCTGCCATTGGTGTTGTCAGCATTCAAGCAGGCCTTTGCTATGACAAGCTTGGTAACTTTTTGCCCCGCTGGTAACATGGACACAATTTTGTGCAGCAACAGGCCATTTTCTGGTGTTTTGATAAAAAAGCACAATAGCACACACAAATTGGAGGCTCTTGAAAAAAAGAATTGAACATCCTGGCTTTAAAAAATGGAATATAAAGGTTATATACACTACTCACAAATCCCAACAGAAACTTCCCTCATGTAGAATTACCCGGCGTTAGAGGATCGTAGTCTCAAGACTAGACTACTGTAACGCTCTCTATGTGGGGCTTCCTTTCAGACTGATGCATTCAAGTAAAGTAATGACCACTGGACTCACAACTGAGTGGCAAAGTGCTGTTCTCACTCCCTTGCTTAAATAGTGAGAGCAGCCTATCTCTGCAGACATAGCAGCTGAACGTGGTTGACAAGATTGTCCCATATGCTATCAGTCATCCATTGACTTGACGGTACAAGCATGACTTTGCATTTTTTACTACAATATTAAATTTAACCCCTTGTTCACTGAAAGGAACAAATCCTGATAATAGGTGGGGGAAAGAGGTGGCGAAACAGTAGGAGCTGCAGTCACAAAGGAATACAGCAACAGGAAACCTGCTGATGAAAATGTTGAGGAACAATGGGCAGGGGAGCCGTAGTGGTGCTAATATTTTTACTGGCGACTTTCTTATAATAAAGGAAAGAAAGTTGGCTGATGTTCTCTCTCAAATGAGTTTAGATATAACAAATTGTTTTAGAGAATGGCAAAATGAGTGTCCATTGTAGAAACCATCACCTTCCACAGAAGACAGGAAACAGCCATAAAAGAGGCCCTGATGACATTAGCACTATTGGACTGGAAGACCCAGAAAATAATAACGGAAACTACCACATTTTTTTTGCATTTTTTTGAGCCAGGAGTGGAGATGAGGTTCTGAAGAAATACATAATAGTGAGTGCAGGTACCACAGCTATGCTCATCTCTCCAACCATGCAGAATGAAATCATTGGACTATGGGGGGAAATTATCCATAGGACTATGTGGGGAAATATTGTTTCAAAAGTTGAAGCAACAGCTGAGGTTTTTTTTCCTGTTCTAGCTGACAAGGTGCAAGATATATCAAGGAAAGAGCAGTCGGTGATTTGTGCTCGTTATGTGAAAGTACAGGACGACAAACAAATATTGTGAGAAGATTTCCTTGAATTTGTACCAGCTGAAGATGTAAAGGCATCTCGGTTAGTATCAGTTATTACTTCAACTCTATTGGAATCACATAGATTTAGAGAAAATGGTCAGCCAAGGATATGACAGTGTTGCTGCACTGAGTGGCAAATGGGAGTCTGACCAATAATTTCTAAGAAATATCCTAAAGCATAGCATGTTCATTATGTGGGGCGCAGTTTAAAAATAGCCGCTGTTCATCTCCACAATACACAATTGCCTTGGAACTGTCAAATCAATTATCAGTTTTTTCTGCCAGTCTTTGCAAAGTCTTCAAAAAAATGTAAGAAAAGAAAGTTGGGATATGAGCCAACACAATATTCTCTGATTGTGTGAGACAAGGTGGATGGAAAAACATCCATCAATAGGTTGATTAGCTGAAATGTATTCACCAATAGCACAAACTTCGCAGATTTTACAGATCTACAATTCATAAGAAATGTCACAGCCAGCTTTTCAGTTTTTACTTTGTGTAACATCAGGAGAATATTAGGAATATAATTATTCATATTAAATGAACAGTTCTCTTATAGTGCCACACTTTGTCAGACGTTTCAGAAGGTGGATTCCGATCTTGTTCAGTCCTGCTAATACAGTATGTTAAAAATTATAATTCAGACATTACAAGAAATAAGAGAAACCCGAACAGTTTCCTGTAATTGATTTTTCAGCTGAGAAACTAGTTGGTGACTTTGGAGAGGAAATAAAGAGGGCGAGAACAGCCAGTCGTCAAATAGTATGGGACAATGCACCTGCTGAGTGCTCCAAGGAGTACTATAAAATAAATCTTTATCTCCCAATCCTGGAACACTTCATAACAGAACTGAACTCTAGATTTTCTGACCGCAATATGTGGATTGCAATATTGCTTGCAACTTCCTCTCCCAAGAAAATGTGAAAGGGCTAAGTCGCAGTCTTTTGACCAGTGTTTTAATGTGTATGATCGGTTGGTTGAACATTTTCCAGTTTTTGAAGCAGAACTGCAAATGTGGAAAAAAATAAACAGCAGTTTTTAAAGGTAAGAGCCCAAGGCCTGTATTAGAAGCAATAGAAAATTGCGACCAACTTTTAAATTCCCAATATCTGCATATTGTTGGTGATCCTAAGCAACTCTGCCAGTCTGAACCATGACATCTGAGAGAATATATTCCACTTTGAAGCGGCTGATATCATGGCTCCACAATTCCACGTGGGGGATGCTGGACTGATAGGGCTCAGTCTCCCCAGTGCTCATTGGATAAAACCGGTAATATTATTTTCTGCTTTTCAGAAAGAAGGAAAAGATTCAAATTGAATGTTGTGATTTTTAAAAAAAATAAAAATGAGAATTATTTTACATTTTTAAATAATGCTGTAATAAATCTTGGCTTAAAACAGGGTTGTAAATGGAGGAACTATTTTAAGTAAGACATGTTTTTCATACATAATGATTATTTGAATTCCGGCAACCACAGTCTACTCAAAGTTACACTCTTCCTATTCTTTATGTCTATATTTGGCTATGCCTGCTTCCCAGGATACCAGCTTCAGGATTCAGTGCTCAACAGTTGCCCCAAACAAGTAAAATAACTGCTTGTGACAAAATGTGATCTGGACTGCAAGCATCTTCTAAACTGTTCTAGTTTTGAGCTGCCTTCTTTCTCCACAGTTTGGGCACTACAGTCTCACAGGTCTATAGCATGCCTCCGCTCTAGATCCTCCCAAGATGTCCACTGACATTCTGTTCTCACAGTCTCCTGTTCATGTTTTGGCAGCTAGAGATGGCAGCCCCAGTATAAAGAAAGAGAGCCAAAACACCTGTGGTGACACATGGCTGGCTACTATAATTCACTTAATACTCCTCCAAAAAAAACCCCGGAAGTAAGGTTCATGGCAACTGAGTCAATGGAGGTAGGATCGGGAACTTGCTAATGTGTAATGATAATATGGTCCTGCCTGGAAGTTCTCCTGTACTGCAGTGCATGAATAAATGTCCCTTCCCTGCACTACATATAAGATGACCTCCGTGCACTAGGCTAGGCAATTCCAGCAAGTGCAGGGACTAAATTTCCCATCGTAGGACCCTCCATGTGCCATCCTCTTTGCTACTGCTGCACTGTCAAACATAGTTGTGTGGTTTTGCAGGGAGGTAGAGAAAATAAGAACAGCTTTGGGGGGGGTCATACATAGCCCACAAGCAGGATTGCCAAGGCTCATACGTTGGTGCTGACACAGGTTTTGGAGTTCATTCTCTAGGTCACGAAAACTCTAGCAGTGGGACACTGCTAAGTTGGCAATCCTGACCCATTAGCCTCCTTTTGAAATTGTTACTGAAGAGTGACCCCTATGACATCACAAAAACATGATAAAGCAGTAATGGGAAGGGGGCGGAGCTACAAACAGCGAGGCAGCAAGGAATCTGGCATCTCCAGATTTCTGCTGCATGTTGTGAATCCAGAACCCCCCCCCCAAGAAATTGGGGGTCGGGGAGGGTCAGGAGAAACCCACCCTGAGTCGCAGGAGAGCGGAGATATTCTGGGGGGTGGAAAGCAACCACCTCTTAGATCCAGACAAAGGATTCTGCCAACGCCATTTTTTAATGTCTTCCTAGCTCCGTGGCAGGAGGGAAGCATGAAGATTCATGAATGACTGCATTAACAAGGACTAATTGGTCTCAACATCGCCTCTGTAAGTACAAAATAAACTTAAGTGGCTGATTTCAAAGAAGACAGTGTAATCCTGAAGCAGCAAACAAGCTTCAAACCCAAACAGACCGGTATTTTATTACTGCATCATGCCTGGAAACAGAAACTAGAGCTGATAAAGACAGAGACTTTTGCTATTATCCCCTATCCTCGGTGGGAACAACTCATAGTTATTCCTATGAACTTTTATAATAATAATAATAATAATAATAATAATAATAATAATAATAATAATAATAATAATAATAATAATAATAATAATAATAATAATAATAATAATAATAATAATAATAAAGAAAAGAAGATTTAAGGAGACGAAATGCTGCAAGAGGTGGAGTCTAACTTAATGGAAGTTTTATTATGACTGATTCTATAATCTACAATCGAAGCTATCTGGGGAAAGCTGGAGTCTGGGACAGTATAAATCATTAGCTTTGCTGAGGAATTGACTTTTATTACTTAAGTACTTTATGGCTGTAGGCTGGAAGAAGTAAGCAAGCCATGTGGGGGGCATTTTTATAATAAGGAATGTTTCTTCAAATGAGGTGCATATCTGGAAATTAGAAAGCATCTCTGCCCATCTACTTTGTAACCATGATGGATTTAACAGAAGTAAATGCCTTTCAGAACTTACAAGGGAACATTATGAATCACCTTAAAAGGTGAAAGGTTTGGGCTAAACCTGATAGAATTGTTAAATCAAATTTTGTACATGACAATAAGTAATTGTCAGGATCAGTACTGTAAAGAGAAGCAAAGCTTGAAAGTATACAGCTGAGGTGATTGGAACAGCTGTGAATGTAGCCCTAGGATTGGTCATCTATGGGATAAAACTAGCAGACCAAGCATACACAATCTGTGGGTTGTTGTGGGTGATGCTGTTGGTGTGTTTGTGGAGAAGAGTCGTCGTGTTCCTGTCCTGGAGAATCCTGGAGGAAGCCGTGTCTACGTGCTTGGTATTGAAGAGGAACTCTGGCTATTTGGACGGAATGTATGGTATACGACTACTGAACTTATTTACTGGACATTGACTCTGATATATGCACTAAATTCTCTGGAAACTGTTGTGCATTACTTTGAAACTGAGAACAAAGACTTAGCTGTAAATTTACCTGTATATTCTGTAAATAATACAACATCTGCTATCAACACTACTCTGGTGCTTGGCATCTTCATCATCTCGGGGAAGATCTTTTGGTTATCGCACCCTGGTGTGTACCTGTACTACCGCTACTCTGTCAAAAGTCAATTTTCTGAACTCCAGACTGTGCTTTCAGAGATGGAGGAAAAGACGGAGCATTGGAATCTTTCATCAGAACAGCAGACTGAAACAGAAACAGACCAGCTCACTATAGCAGCACAAGGAAAAGTGACTTTATTTGTTTTTAGAAAGGAGGGTAAAATCCTTAAAAAGGAGGTTAGGGAAACTGATTTGTATTGTGAGAAAGAGGTTCAGGTTGATGAAAAAAAGAGGTGTCCTAATTTGGTGGCTGAATATGCAAAGCAAGGAAGCAAAAAGGCGGGGCTGAAAGGGAAACGAAATGATTACAAATCAGACATTGCTTGGCTTCAAAAGGAGAATATATCTGGGAAAAATCCACCAAATCAGAGAGAAAATAGCTTAATAGGGTTCCATAGATGGCATTTCAAAACTACTAAAAAAGGAGCCAATTCTAATTTAGGTTTAGAATGCTATAAATAAAAGGGGAAATGACAATTGATGAATACAACAACAAAGTGATTCTGATTATGTTTGGAGATAAGCAACAATTAAGAATTATTAATTATGCAATCTGAAATATGTATGATGAATATAATATTAGAAATTGTGGACTTTAAGATATACTGTAAGATGTAACTCAACTATAGGTTAATAATGCCATAAGAGATCTCGAATGAATTATAAGAATGTAACCTTAGGTTTATTATGTTATATAAGTGACTTGGAATTCCTGGTCCGTGCAATGGAGTTAAGATTTATGAAATATAAAGGGGGAATCTTATCTGATGATTATAACAACAAATTACAGTATAGATTTGAGGGGCACATAATGTACGCACAAAATGGATGTGATTTATATATTGCAAGTAATATAGACTATGTTTGGAGTCAAATGGCAAAAAAAGGAGCCAATCTAATTTCAGGTTTATAATGCTATAAATAAAAGGGAAAATGTTAATTGATGAATATAATAACGAAATAACTTTGATTATGTTTGGAGATAAACGATAATTAAGAACTATTAATTGTGCAATCTGAAATACTTATGATGAATATAATACCAGAAATTGTAGACCCTAAGGCATATATTTAGGGAAATAAAATATGTATGAATTGTAACATGATCAAATATTCTAGGCTTATAATGCTATAAATAAAAGGGGAAATGTTAATCGATGAATACAACAACAAATTACAGATTCAGAGGCGTGCAAAAATATGTATGAACTGTAATATCTGTCATACTATCGTAGCACCATTGAGAGTGTCCTAACCTATGGCATTCTGGCATGGTTTGGGAGTAGCTCTGTAGCGGACAAAAAAGTTCTACAGAGAACCATTAAAATTGCCCAGAATATCATCGGGCTCCAGCTACCAACCCTGGATGACATCTTCACATCCCGCTGTCTGAGGAAGTCACACAGCATCCTGAGAGACTCTTCCCATCCTGCTTATAACTTTTTTGAACTGTTACCATCTGGCAGAAGATATAGAACAATTAAGACTCAGACCACACATTTTCTGAATAGTTTTTATCCCAGAGCTATAATTGCAATTAATAATGAGCTTAAAGACCACCAGTAGCGAATAATTAGTTGGACTGTGTTACTTGGCCTGCGGTGTAGATGTTTGTATTTTTAGTGGGGACTTTTAGTGGGTGGGGAGTGTTTGAGGAATTTTATGTGTGTGCATGTGTCTGGTCTCTGGGTGTCTGTGAATTTCGTTGTATGGGTATACTGTGTATATACTTACAATGACAATATATTATTATTATTATTATTATTATTATTATTATTATTATTATTATTATTAATATTATTAATATTATTAATAATAATAATAATAATAATAATAATAATAATAATAATAATAATAATAATAATAATAATAATAATAATAATAATAATAATAATAATAATAATAATAAAATATATAGGTTAGATATATATAAGATCCCCAATATCTGAAATACTGATGAAATGTGAAATTCAGATATGAAATACATGTATGCTTAGATGTTTAATAGAGTACTGGAGATTATTTAATTGTAATGCATTCACACAGAGATATTAAGTACATATGAATTATAATATGATTAAGGAGCCAAAGCTAGATAAATATACCCCATGACTTTGTTTATGATGAATATAACATTAGAAATTGATGATTTTAAGGCACATATTTAGAGAAACAAAATATGAATTGCAAAATGATCAAGACATAAGGTGATATATATATATAATACTGTATACTCATTCTCTGAAATATTGATTATCATGTGAAATCCTGATATGGAATACATATTTGCATAGATTGTAAATTGAAGCTAATATAGTGTAGGAGATCATTTAATGCATCTATACAGAGATACTAAGCACATATGAAGTATAATATGATTAAGTAGCCAACGTTAGATTGTGGTTTTGCTTTGTTTTTTTATGGTGTTGTTTGTTGTTGAAATGTGGATTTCTCATGATGGTAGCATGGATATTCTGAGATATAATTGGTAGCCAAGGATGTGAGAGAAGTAATTATTAGAATTAGTACAATCTTAGGACGGACTATACCTGGAATTCTTGTAGAGCAATAAGGTTGATGCAGTCAGATTTTTAAGAATGGATAACACTGTATGGAAATGCTTGCCCCCTGCCTATATATGTGGGGTCTTGTTTTGTTTTTGTTTTTGATTCTATTTATATTTAGGTTGTGGGTTTTTTTTGCGTTTGTGTTTTGTAGGTTTATATGTGTAGAAAAAAATAAAATACATTTAAAAAAACATTATGGCACTGTCTCTCAGGTTTAGGTCCTGAAATCTCAGGAAACAGACCTGGAAACTACACAACTCATGTGTTGCCCATTTCATCTTTTAGCTGGGTTAATAATTCTGGGCTTTCCAGAGTAATTTAGGTAGAGGATACTCAGGCGTCTTTTTAAATTTTTTTAAAATGATTTGTGAGCTGCCTTGAGTCCCAATGTAGGGAGAAAGGCAGCATAGAAGTATATGAAAGGAAGGAAGGCAGGCGGGCGTTTACTATCCCATTCTTTTGTGAGCTCTCTAGAACTGTGGGGCTTCTCAAGATCACACAGGCTGGCTCAATGGAATCTAACTCTAAACTTCTCCTACTCACCAGTAAAGGTTAATTACATATTATCATAAAGATAATAAGTAGCTGAAGTGACTTAGTCTTTCTTCCTTACTCAACAGGAAGGATGGAAAGTGGGGCAATCTGGATTGGGATGCTAATGTTTGTGGTGGTGACTGGTGAGCTTTGCCTTTGCTATAATCTTGATCCATAAAGCATTCCCTATACCTGTGATTTGCTTTGCCGAAACGGATGGAACAGGGACACATTCTCTCCCCACTGCCTCTGGAAGTGGAATCAATGAGCTAAGCACTGGATATCCTCCAGAGAAATTTTTCCAGGGTAATCTGATGATTCTCAGGTGATTTGTGGTGTGCGTGCGTACATGCATGTGTGTGTATGCATGCATTGTGTGTGTGTGTGTGTGTGTGTAGGGGGAATATAGCATTTTCTATAAGTCTTGGTGTCTGATTTGTTGTCATAACTGCACCCCATTGTTTCAGGAAGCAATAAGGAGAGAGAAGGGCAAAGATGGCTCCCTCCTGCTGCTGGCATCCTCATCCTTTACTGGCTTGCTTAATTTAAAACTGGAACATTCATCCTGCAATTGGATATTTAAGTCAGTGTATATTTTTAGTTTATGACTTGGTGCTCTAGTGTTCCTATATGTTTTTTCAGGGTTCCCCCAAATCAGATTTTCCTCCAGACTTTACACTGCTAATCACTTTGGAGCCATCTCATGTATATATTTCAGAGAAAGGCAGTACATACTTTATCCTAGAAATAAATAAGTAAAATGATAATATTTTTCTGGCAGCTATCAGTGTCTCTAGAGTGGAGGACTACAGGCTATTAAACAGAAAGGGCAAAAATATGTAGTTTTAAAAATAAAAGCCCTGGAAATGAACGTAATAGTCAAAACACATCTGTCTGTATCAAAGCATTAATGACTCCCATATCCCTGGGTGCAGATTTCTTCCAGGGCTATGGTCTTGCAGAAGCCACCAAAACATCCTGAGAAGGATCTCTCCTGCAGGTTAATAACTGGACAGAATCGTAACAAGATGGACGGTCCCTTAGCTGGCCAAACGGTATGCTGTTTAGGTCACGTTTGGGAGTAACTGATTATAAACAGTGTGGTGTAGTGGATAGAGTGATGGACTAGGACTCTGGCTTCAAATCTCCACCTGGCCATGGAAACTCATTGGGGGAGTGGAACTGCTAAAATCACTGCTTAAATATCTCACTTACCCAGAAAGGGTAATAGCCCTGAAAGGCCCATTAGGGTCACTGTAAGTCGGTTGCAACTTGACAGCACGTAGCAACAACAATTAAAAACAATTATAAACAACATGTTACTTCTAATTCATTCTTTTAAAAAGAGAACCTAAGGCATAAATGCCTTTCAATTTCAGGTGTAACAGAACATTTAAATTTATGGCACTTGAATGCCAAGCTTCTCCAAAGTGGCAGGAATAAAAATGAAAAACGTAAAGAGGAAAAATGAAAAAAAAAGGGGGGGGGGATTTATTTATTTATTTATTTATTTATTTATTTATTTATTTTGATTTATTTGTTTATTTTATTTATATCCCACCTATCTGGTCGGATCAGGACCACTCTAGGCGGCTAACAACATAAAAGTACAATAAAATTGATATATAAAAGAATTGTTAGATAGTAAAACATTACACAAAGTGGGGGAAACAATAAGAGAGGGAAAAAAGGGCATCAGGAATTATCTGCCGAAACATCCATGTTTTTAACATGGGGAAGCAAATGGCAAAATGTTTTGGCACCTTAAAGACTAACAGGTTTGTTTCAATATGATTTTTTTTTGTGAAACAAAATCCGCTTCCCACCACCAAGGGGACAGATGGCATGGCACGAGCATCCCATGGGTCTAAATAAGTGGATTTAAGTCCCTGAAAATGCACCCTGAAATCAACCAGGCTTTAAGATGTCACAATATTTTCTCTATCCTTCTCCAATTCTTTTCTTTGTTTTGCTTTGCTTTTAAAGGCCTGTTTGAGAACCTGCCCACCATATACTGTACTGTAAGTCAGACCTGGAAAATATGACTACCAGAGCTAGTCTTTCAGTAGTGGAAAATCCTGCACACTGATCAGCAGTTCAGCATTTTGTATCTACTGAAGCTTTTAGGCACTTCTTAAGGATAGCCTGAGATAGAAATTCTTGCCTGAGATACACCAGAGTTTATGTAGTGACATAATCAGTCCTGGAATGATAAGAAAACTGTTTCTTTTAAAATAAAACAGCAGTTTAACTGTACCTTTGACTCCTTATGGCACTGGTTTTGTGGGTCGCAACCCCCAAGGGGGTCACAAAGTGTTTTCTGTGGGGTCACCTCAGCTATTTTTAATTGCAATTATTTTAAACTGATTCTCCTATGTGTCCACTAAGAAATACGGCCCATTGAGTTCAATGCCATTTATTCCCAGCCAGGGGACGAAGGCATCAGCATGCAAGCCACTGCCATAACCTTCCTCTCTCCCACTTTTTCTGAAAGGTGGAAATTTTCACCACAGTCCCTGGGGGCTGCCAGATGCCTTTGGCACTGGTGACAGGAAGCTAGAGTGCTGGCCAGCATTGTCCAGGGGAATGTTGCCTTGATTACATCATGGTACTGACTTTGGAGCAAGTTGCTCCTGCTCCTCACAATCCCTGATCCTGCTTGCTTTTGATTTCTTAACACCCACCTCAGCCCAGGATTGCTTAAAATAAGAAGTGTAAAGAGAAGTAATTTGTGTGTGTGTGTATGTACGCATGTGTCTTTCTTTCTCACTCCTTGTTAGCGAAGGAGGAGGGGAAGCTGCAACTTTTGAATCGTGCAGCAATGTGTAGTCGATGTTGGCACATAGACTCTCTCTCTCTCTCTCTCTCTCTCTCTCTCTCTCTCTCTCTCTCTCTCTCTCTCTCTCTCTCTCCCACCCACTGTGTGGCAGAATCGCAAGCCCTGCTCCAACTCATTTCCTTGGAAATGAGTCCTGCAGGAGCTGGTGGGAGATTAGTGATGCCCAAGTAAGCATGACCAATGAGTAGCCCGATCCTATGCAGATTTACTCAGAAGTCAGTCCTACAGAGTTCAATAAAACTTAACCCATGAGGAGACTAGGACAGCAGGAAGTCACAGAAATCTGGCAAGGGGGCCGCAGGTTACTTGACTAACTATTATAAAACAGGGGTTGTGCCTCAAAAAAGGTTGGGAAACACTGCTTGTGTAATTTATGGAGAGGGTGGTTTAAACATGGCTGCCCCATCATCTCCTTTTGAGAATAAAAGGGGAAGAATGAGATACAATCTTTTATCTTGTTTTATGATGTGCAGCCACTAGATTATAGTAACTCTGGTGGAGTTTTAGAGTTTCTCAGATCTTTTATTTCCCAGTTTTGTCTAAATTAATTCCAGGACTGAGGGGTAATTATGTGCATTATGATAATGCTTTCCTCCAGCTAATATTTTAATTGCTAGTTGTCCCTTTCCAAGGCTAGGAAAGGGAATAAAAAGCCAAAAGGTCAGAATGAGTCATCTGAAGTAGCAGATGGAGGGAGGAATAATTGTGCCAACCAAAGGGAATTACATCCTTCCTTATGCTCACATGGCACTGGACTGTATCTGCATGCAAAGTTCCGGAGGACAGAATTTGGGTGGCTCTCTTAGTCGCTGTCAATAATGCAAGAGAGGGATAAGTACTGTGGTGTTCTTTACCACAGTTATGGGAATCATTTCAAGATTTATTTACTTTGAACCATGCTAATGATTCACTGGGCATCCAGTGTGATGTAGTGGATAGAGTAACAGATTAGGACTCTGGAGAACAAGATTCGAATCCCTGCTTAGCCATGGGAACTTACTGAGGGAGTGGAACGGGTAAAACTACTCCTTATACATCTTACTTACCTTGGAAGCCCTATTAGGGTCACTATAAGTCAGCCTCAACTAACTAATGAGTCACTATACTTTTAGTTTCTTGTGCTCTTCCATTTACAGAACTCTGACTAAGTACAGCTTGGAAAATATTTTGTCAGGTATTTCCAGTCAACATGAGTTGGGGGCATTCTGGGACTCGTAGAGCCCCCCCCCCAAGGAACTTTGCCAAGCTCTGTTCAGGGCTAGCCATGTAGGGCACCAAGGAGGAAGACAGCATACAAATGAAACAAACAACGGAGCAATTACAGTTACATTTTTAAAAGAGCAGACCAAATAGAGTTGCTTGAGGTCTGTAGGCCATTTGGATACTAGGATCATACCAAAAGGCTGAGCTCCTCCTGGTGACCCTATTTAGCCCGCTCCAGCCCAGCCGTGTAGACAAGACCTTAGCCAATGTACAGTATTTTGTGGGGGCTTCAGGCTGGGTTTTTTGCAGTGGATAAGCCTCCCTTGTTTTTCTATTGCTTTTCCTATCCTTTTTTTTCCCCCAGCAGAAAATCTGTTAGAAAGAAACCACTATTTGGTCCTTTCTGTTTGCTTGCACAAGAAGCCCTCCATCTGGAAACACTCTGATTGCTAGTCTCCGTCAAGCATTAAATAGCATTTCTGAGTGTTTGGTGGCATGGCTTTTCATTGAATTACTTGTTGACTCAGTTATTTAATTTCTATCCTGATTTTCTCCCTTGCAGGACCTACGGTAGCTTACCACATACATTTTAAAAACATGTCCAGCTTTTTAAAAAGGCTCGGTAAATGACAGCATTAAAACAGTATTCATGCAACGAAGGTGCAGCTCCATATGACTCAATGCTTTCCTCACAGGATCCCTATCCTGTATTTTTTTTTAAATGTACTTAAGCATGGAGGTGAAGATGTGTCTATACTGACAAGTGAAACTATTAAAAGATTACATTCAAACATTTTCAATTCACTTCCTGGGGCTCGCTGAGCCTTAGAGACTTTGAGCAGGAATACACAAATGCTCCTTTATCACTGTTGATGTGGATCCAAACCTGAAACAAGGAGCACTCAAATATATTTGGAAACTGGCTTCAGCTGCCAAGTTTAAATATCTTCTGAATTCCAGGGAAAGGGAAGGCTTTGCTTGGCTGTCCTATACATGTGTGGAAAACCCTTCATTTGTTCTATTCAGACTCAAATCCAATTTTTAAAAAGCTTTCTATGTGTCGCTGTTAAATAAGTTTATGCCCCACTTCTGAGATTCTTCTCACAGGACTCTGATGTGAGCATATTATGCAGAAAGAGAAAAACAGAATGTTTTTTTTTAATGGCTTCCTTTCTGATCTAGGCCTAGACTACCATATTTTAAAATTTTCTTTTCTCCATAATTCAACAACAACAACAAAAAGAATCATGTTTATGCTGCTATCATATACATCAGTCTGTTCTCAGACTCCTTAAAAGTACCAAGAATTTAGATGACTGGAAAAATGTTTTCAATTACTTATTGAAACCCATGAAGGAAAAGAAATCAGGACTTATTTATGTTGATTAATACCTCTCAACCTTTCCATCCATTATTTTATTTCTCAGGAGCAATCTAGAATCTTCTCCTTCACGACAAAGAATTTGACTGTTCGATTGTTTCAACAGCTGATAATGCTTTGCTTGCATTATACCCGGTTTTTGTATCTTAAAATGATCTAAAGGGTTTCTGTTGTATTGCTCTGACATTATAGGCAGTTAGTTCAACAGCTGTCTCAGGAAAATCGGTAGAAAAGTGTTATTACACATAAAAGTATCAAGCTTAAAAGACAAGACTTGTTGTAGAACTGCCAACATGGCTTCTGCAGAAGGTAAAGTTCTGTCTCATTAACCTAGTCACCCCTGCCCAAGTTGGTCAACAACTATGAACATGCAGTATGTAAGCAATGTATAATCTGCAGCAGGGAGGGGCTTATGTGGCCCACAAGCTTCTTCAGCTGTTATCTTTAAGCTGCAGCAAATCTTCTTTCTTTAAAGCATTGTGTATTGACTGGCTTTATGAGTAATCAAAATCAGACACACTCTTCCAAATGTTCTCTGCATTAAATTAATATTTCTCTATTCATTCAAGCCATCTGTTCACCACCCCAATTACTGGGCAAAGGTATTCAGTCTGGCTTTTCCTGAATGTATATGTATATATATATATATATATATATATATATATATATATATATATATATATATATATATATATATATATATATATATATATATATATATATATATATATATATATATATATATATATATATATATATATATATATATATATATATATATATATATATATATATATATATATATATATATATATATATATATATATATATATATATATATATATATATATATATATATATATGCATGGGACACCCACGACAGACAGGTCATAGTGGAGAATTCTGACTAAATGCAATCCACCTGGAGTAGGAATTGGCAAGCCACTCCAGTATCCTTGCCAAGAATACCCCATGAACAGAAACAAAAGGCTAAAAGATATGACGCTGGAAATGGGCCCCTCAGGTTGGAAGGTGTCCAACATGCTACTGAGGAAGAGTGGAGGACAAATACAAGTAGCTCCAGAGCTAATGAAGTGGTTGGGGCAAAGTCGAAAGGATGCTTAGCTGTGGACGTGCCTGGAAGTGAAAGGAAAGTCCAATGCTGCAAAGAAAAATACTGCATAGGAACCTGGAATGTAAGATCTATGAACCTTGGTAAGCTGAATGTGGTCAAACAGGAGATGGCAAGAATAAACATTGACATCCTGGGCATCAGTGAACTAAAATGGGCAGGAATGGGCAAATTCAATTCAGATGACTATCATATCTACTATTGTGGGCAAGAAGCCCATAGAAGGAATGGAATAGCCCTCATAGTCAACAAAAGAGTGGAAAAATCTGTAATTGGATATAATCTCAAAAATGATAGAATGATTTCAATACGAACCCAAGGCAGAGCTTTCAACATCACAATAATCCAAGTTTATGTACCAACCACCAATGCTGCAGAGACTGAAACTGACCAATTCTATGAAGACTTACAACACCTTCTAGAACTGATACCAAAGAAAGATGTTCTTCTCATTCTATGGGATTGGAATGCTAAAGTAGGGAGTCAAGAGATAAAAGGAACAACAGGTAGGTTTGGCCCTGGAGTTCAAAACGAAGCAGGGCAAAGGCTAATAGAGTTTTGTCAAGAGAACAAGCTGGTCAAACTATGGCAAGTCCTTAAAGAAATGGGAGCGCCTGGTCACCTTATCTATCTCCTGAGAAACCTATACATGGGACAGGAAGCAACAGCATCTTAAAAAGCAGAGACATCACTTTGCCAACAAAAGTATGAATAGCCAGAGCTATGGTTTTTCCTGTAGTGATGTATGGAAGTGAGAGCTGGACCATAAAGAAAGCTGACCACCGAAGAATTGATGTTTTGAACTGTGGTGCTGGAGGAGGCTCTTAAGAGTCCCCTGGAGTGCAAGGAGAACAAAACTATCCATTCTAAAGGAAATCAAACCCGAGTGCTCACTGGAAGGACAGATCCTGAAGCTGAGGCTCCAGTAGTTTGGCCATCTCATGAGAAGAGAAGAGTCCTTGGAAAAGACCCTGATGTTAGGAAAGTGTGAAGGCAGGAGGAGAAGGGAACGACCGAGGACGAGATGGATGGACAGTGTCACTGAAGGTAACATGAATTTGACCCAACTCCGGGATGCAGTGGAAGACAGGAGGGCCTGGCATGCTCTGGTCCATGGGGTCACGAAGAGTCAGACACGGCTAAACAACAACAACAATATATATAAGCTACCCAATATATATGAACCAGTACACACTCTCTCTCTCTCTCTCTCTCTCTCTCTCTCTCTCTTTTACACACACACACACACACACACACACACACACACACACACACACACACACACACACACACACACACACACACACACACACACACACACACACACACACACACATATATGCTGGGTTTTATTCTGGAATTTGCAGTTGACACAACTTTCCCAAGCTCTGAGAAAAACTGTGCTGGTTTTTATATATAAGTGCTGGTTATCCCCATTGCATAACCATTGACCATGCTGGGATTGTGGAAGCTGCATGTCAAAGAATAACATGTCCCAGTTCTGGCTTCTCTCTAGTCCACCAAATCAAGGCACCTGGGACTATTTCGCCCAAGGGTGGAGACAATTCTGAGAAACAGCTGGATGTTATATTTTTAAAAATGGATACTGGCAACCATGGTGTGTTTATTAATCCCAGAATTTCGAGGGGCCACCACCCTACATGGTAGACATTAATATAATGTTGGGGGCGGGACACCCAAAACAAATCCCCCTTTGTCTTTATTTCACTTAAGACTTTGCAGTTGCAGACTTCATGATTACAATGTTAGTATCAAAAATCACACACACACACAGAGCACTAATTTTGGCTCTTTGGAAAGTCATGTCTGATAAAGAGAGTGCCATCATGGAAGTGTGTATATTGTTGTTGCCATTTAGTTGGCCCAATCCATTGCTATGGATCTTTAAACCATGTTAGAAAAAGTAGTTGTGGCAACGATGGCTTGCTTCAGCCCAGTTCCCTGGATGTGCGTGCACTGTCTTTTTCTCTCTCTTCTCAGTTCCCCCTGTGGGAAGCACAACGTAATGATAAGTAAACTGTGACCCACACTACTGCAGCTAATGTACTGCTGTTTCCTTGGCAATCCAACCATCAGTCACAACACATGAGGGAAACCATTTGTTCAAACATTTGCAGTGACAACTAATTCCTGGGGGCGAAATAAGCTTTTTTTTTTTAATGCACTGGGCTTTATGCCACACTATGGACACTTCCTCCTTGTTGCAGCAATTTTTCTATTTTCTGCCTTTTAAAAAAGCTCTTTCCAGCTTTCTCCTTAAAAAGCATTAATTATCCCCATGCCAGGCTTCATGTTAACAGAAATTCGAAGTCTTTTTATAAAAAACAATCCTTTTAATATCATTTTCTGCCCAGTATAGTGTTGTTGTTGTTGTTGTTTAGTCATTAAATCGTGTCCAACTCTTTGTGACCCCATGGACCGGAGCACGCCAGGCCCTCCTGTCTTCCACTGCCTCCTGGAGTTTGGTCAAATTTCATGTTGGTAGCTTCGGTGACACTGTCCAACCATCTCGTCCTCTGTCGCCCCTTCTCCTCTTGCCTTCACACTTTCCCAACATCAAGTTAAATAAGCAGAGAGACAATATATAGCCTTGTCATACTCTTCTCCCAATTTTGAACTAATCAGTTGTTCTATATCCAGTTCTAACTGATGTTTCCTGTCCCACATATAGATTTCTCAGGAGATAGATAAGGTGTTGAGGCACTCCCATTTCTTTAAGAACATGCCATAGTTTTTTTGGTCGACACAGTCAAAGGCTTCAGTTTAAGCTTGAGGTTTGCTATAAGAAGCTGGTGATCAAAGCTACAATCAGCTCCAGATCTTGTTTTTGCTGATCAGATTGTGGTTCTGATTGTGATCAGAGGCAATGATACTGGCAAAGGTACTTGGCAAAGATACTGGACTGGCTTGCCAGTTCCTGCTCCAGGTGGATCATGTTTAGTCAGATCAGAGATTGTGGCTCTGATTGTGATCAGAGCTACAATCAACTCCAGGTCTTGTTTTTGCTGACTCTATAGAGCTTCTCCATCTTTGGCTGCAGAGAACATAATCAATCTGATTTCGATATTGCCCATCTGGTGATGTCCATGTGTAGAGTCGCCTCATGTGTTATTAGAAAAGAGTGTTTGTGATGACCAGCTTGTTCTCTTGACAAAACTCGGTTAGCCTTTGCCCTGCTTCATTTTGAACTCCAAAGCCAAACCTCCATGTTGTTCCTTTTATTTCTTGACTCCCTACTTTAGCATTCCAATCCCCTATAATTAGGTGTCAGCTCTAGAAGGTGTTATAAGTCTTCATTGAATTGATCAATTTCAGCCTCTTTGGCATATGTGGTTGGTGCATAAACTTGGATTACTGTGATGTTGAAAGGTCTTCCTTGGATTTGTACTGAAATCATTCTATAATTTTTGAGTTTATATCCCAGTACAGCTTTCCCCTGTGAAGGCAAGAGGAAAAGGGGACAACAGAGGATGAGATGGTTGGACAGTGTCATTGAAGCTACCGATGTGAATTTGACCCAACTCTGGGAGGCAGTGGAGGACAGGGGGACCTGGAGTGCTCTGATCCATGGGATCACCAAGAGTTGGACATGACTGAACGACTAAAGAACAACAACAGCTTTCCCCACTCTTTTGTTGACTATGAGGGCTACACCATTTCTTCTATGGGATTCGTGCCCACTATAGTAGATATGATAATCGTATGAAATGAATTCACCCATTCCTGTCCATTTTAGTTCACTGACACCCAGGAGTGCCTTGCTAGTTCCTGCTCCAGGTGGATCATGTTTAGTCAGAACTCTCCACTATGTCCTGTCCATCTTGGTTGTCCCTGCACGGCATAGCCCATAGCTTCTCTGAATTACTCAAGCCCCTTTTCCACGACAAGGCAACAGTCTATAGTGAACACTGGCCAAATATAATCTGGGGGGAAAATGAAATAAAACAATGAAGACTACCAATTTAGGTAGCATGCATAAAATACAAAATTGCTATATTCACCTCTAGGCTGTAATTATTTTCTCTTAATAGGTCAGCAAAATTTCATAATGATTTCAGGATGAGGATTAATCTAGGAGCTATGGTCAAGAGCCAATAGTAATGGATATCATTTTGCCAAAAAATTGTGAAGTTTGAACAACCTTCATTTTCTGCTTTATCTTGTCTGCTAATAAATGACCTTGAAATGTCTGTAAGCAAACTTTGAGGAATGAGCCCATTGAACTTACTGTAGTGATTTCCTCTTGCAGTTCTAGTTGCTTCTCTCAAGTGTAAAATGAGCTCCTTGTGCAATGAAGACTGTGGAAAAATACAGAGAATTGGAAGGATTGGCATTCTGTCGAGAGTTTGGTGGTATTATTAATTTCTGTTTGGTATTTGTATGATGTTTTGTTTGGCTATGATCTTGATTTCTATGAAGCTCTTGTTCCAAAGTGCCATGACCAACTCATACAGAAAGCTGTGTGGCATTCATTTACTAGGAGTTAAGTGCCAGTGAGAAAGTACTTTGTAAGTCAGCTGACTTTATCATTGAACTTCCTGCCTTCAGTGAGCCAGAAGTGAAACATTGAGCCCAAAAGGAATAAGAATCACTAGCACATGGTTAATGTATCAGATGACCCACGAAAGTATTCAGTCGACAAGTTTGTACAGCTTGAATGCCATGCTCTTTAACTCTATGGATTGAGAACATAAAAGGCATTCAAAATGAGTTAATGCCCATGTTGCCTCTAGCCACAGATGAAAACAGGAGCAGGAAACTTTTAGCCCTCCAGATGCTTTACCATACAATCCCCATCAGCCCCACCCAACATGGCCAACGCCAATGGATTTTGAGAGCCATAGTCCAAAATATTTGGAAACCCAAAATGTTTCCCAACCTTGCTGGTTAGTTTGCATGCACTGGAACCCAAGAACACTTTCAGATGATCCTTCATATCAGGCAAAGATATCTGTTGTTTGTTCTGAATAATCTTTAAAAATTCAGTCCCATTTCTCTCCTTCTTGTTTTTATGGGTAATATATTATTTCTGCCACGTAGATTAAACATCAAGGACATTTAGGAAGATTCTACATATGTTTTTTTTTTCATACAGGAAAAGTTGTAGCACTGAAAGGATTTCTGATTGTACATTGTTGTTTTAATGCAGATTTTGTTTCCTCATTAACAGGAAAATGGAAATTTGTCAGCAAAGCAAATTCAGGACCATGCAGAGATTTTGAAGAGATGCTGAAGAGATTTGTGTGCACTTTGGTGACCAAATTGGGTGACATAACTTCTAGCTGGGATGAGAAAGGTGAGCTCCAGTTGCGGTAGGCAGGTGCAGTGATTGTGGTCAAACTGGTGGCAGCTGTAGTGATGAGCTGGGTGTGTTGAAAGAGCCGCTGCATTCACACTTCCTACCACCTATTCCCTTTTCTCCTGTTTTAGATTCCTCAACCTTTTCCCCATCTTTTTTCAGCCTAGTTCCTTCCTTCCTTCCTTCCTTCCTTCCTTCCTCCCTCCCTCCCTCCCTCCCTCTCTCCCCTGCTTGATGCTTCCTCTTGGAAGAAGTATGGATCCTGCTTCTCTTCTAGCAGGGTTATCCCTTTCCTTCTGACCTACTTCCTCCTTGATCAACAAAGCAAAATGAAACAAAACAAAACATCTCTATGCCCAGTATTTACCAAACATGGGGCACAGGGGAAACCATGGAGCATTTCCACTACTCCAAGAGGGTCGCTATTGCGTGCCTTGGTTGCACAACAGATTTTGAACTAAAGTGAGACTGAAACCACAATAGGGAGCCTGCTAGGGTGAGGGCACACATTATTGGCCTTTTGTTCCAAATTCACTGAATAGGCTATTGACTTATGTGTCTGTATTTTTCTCTCTCAAAACAGCAGTCTTTTAAGCTAACACCAATTGAAAGTTAACTGTTCTTTGAAACAGATGATTAAAGGTATTACCCCAGAGGCCTTTACCATTCTTTTCACTTTCCAGCAACTTCATTAGAGAGGTGTTGTCTCAGGAGCTGTCCCTCCCTAGTTGCCACTACAGTATATTTGACAGAAACATGCAAGCTGCAATATTTTGAATGGAGCTTTTAAACTCCCAGTTACAGGATGATGGAAGAAGAGATGCATCTTAGTGTGACAGCAAAGTCAATAACATAGCTTCTTCATTTTTAAAAATATATCCCTCTCCCAAGTGTTGATAGTACCTCAGTGGAAACTCTTTCAGGATGAAGAAAAATAAATAAATGAGCACAAGAAGAAAAAGCAAGGACGTATTTCAAATTGGCTGGAATGAAGTTTTGCATGGTGAGGATTCCTTTTACATCCACTACCTCAGTGGTCCCCAACCTTGGGCCTCCAGATGTTCTTGGACTGCAATTCCCAGAAGCCTTCACTACCACCTCTGCTGGCCAGGATTTCTGGGAGCTGAAGTCCAAGAACACCTGGAGGCCCAAGGTTGGGGACCACTGCTCTACCTTGTCTCCCTCACTTTTATCTTTTTACGAGTTTCATTCTTTTCATATGTGCCAAGCTCACCATCTTGCTAGATGTTTAAGAAACACAGTGCAAACATGGGATCCTATATCAGCTGAGGTAGAAGAGATAATTTAAATAATGTCCCTTGATTCTGACTTACGGACAACCCTTCCTGCATTTCCTAGGCACTCAGAAGTAGTTTACTATTTCCTTCTTCTGAGGGTGTTCTGAGACTGTGCAGCTTGTCCGAAGTTAAACAGGTTGGCTGTTTTCCTAGAAGGCACAGTAGGAACTAGATCTCCTGACTGCTGCTTTGAATCATTGAGCTATCCAGCTGGACTAAGATATGCTGAGTTCGTATGCTATGTCATGGTTACAAGGTCTCATAGCATTTCCCAAAATTGTGCATTTTTCTAACGTAATGTTGGGTTCCTTTTTTTAAAAGAAACATTTAGAGGAACCTCATAATCTGAATCACAGTGTGGTGTAGAGGAGAGATTGGCAGAATAGGAGATGTGAGATCTTGCTTGGCCATGGAAGCTCATTGGGGTTGGCAGTAGTAAGCCACTACTTTAACGTCTCATGTACCTTGAAAATTCTTCCTCTCTGAACCTTGATGCCCAAGTTTCGGTGGTGGCCAGGAGTGTATTAGCACAATTAAAATTAGTGCACCAGCTACACCCATTCATAGAAAGATCTGATCTTGCCACAGTGGCACATGCCTTAGTTACATCTTGGCCAGATTATTGTAACATGCTCTAAGTGGGTCTGCCTATGGAAAGTGTCAGGAAAGTTCAGTGGGTCAAAAACACAGTGGCCTGATTGCTAGCTGGGGCTGGTTGTGTGTAGGCATCCTTCAGTCTCGAGAGACTATGGTAACATGCTCTGAATAGAGGTCTTGGAACAGTGTCTAGTGTGGCTGAGAAGGCCAATTTGAGAGTGACAATCCCTTCCACACTGAAGACAAATCCAATCTGTCCCCTGTCCAGCTCCCTGATTTTGCTGGTTTGGGGACTGCCTCTTTGCCTCGGCCTCCTGAACAAGTGTCTCTTCAAAATGTGAGAGGCCATGATGCACTACCTGCCTCCAGGCTGAATGTTCAGATGTGAAGGTTTCCCATCTGTTGAGGTCCATTCCTAAGGCCTTCAGATCCTGCTTGCAGATATCCTTGTATTGCAGCGGTGGTCTCCCTCTGGGGTGAATTCCCTGCACTAATTCTCCATACAGGAGATCCTTTGGAATCCAACCATCAGCCATTCTCATGACATGCCCAAGCCAATGTAGACATAACTGTTTCAATAATGTATACATGCTGAAAATTCTAGTTCATTCTAGGACTACTCTGTTTGGAACTTTGTCCTGCCGGGTGATACCAAAAATGCATCAGAGGCAACGCATATGGAACGTGTTCAGTTTCCTCTCCTGAAGAAGGGTCCAGGACTCACTGCTGTACAGGAGTGTGCTCAGGACACAGTCTCTATAGACCTGGATCTTGGTATATTCCATCAGCTTCTGATTAAGTCATACTCTCTTTGTGAGTCTAGAGAACATGGTAGCTGCTTTGCCAATGCATTTATCCAGCTTGACATCTAAATGGGGCTGGTTACAGGGATCATATAAGCTCCCTGTTACACCAGCTCCTCTGACTGCTGATCTGTTTCCAGGAACCATCCAAAGTGCTGATGCTAACCTATAAATCCCTAAATGGCTTGGGTCCAAGCTGTCTTAAAGACCGTGTCTCCATTATAAGCCTGCTTAGATGTTAAGATCATCAGGAGAGACCTTTCTCTCACTCACACCACCTTCATAGGTGCATTTGGCTGGGACACAGGAGAGGGCCTTCTCTGTTGCTTATCCCAGACTCTGGAACTCCCTCCCACAGGAGGCCAGGCTGGCTCTGTCTTTGCTGTCCTTATACAAGCAGGCAAGACCTTTCTCTTCAGGCAAGCTTTCCCTGACTGACTAGCTGCTTGAATGAGATTTTTAAATGGACTGCATTAGAGTTTTGAATGTGTTTTAGTATTGCTTTTATTTACTATTTCTCAGAGTGGTGTTTTTTGATCCTTTTTAATATTTGTATACTTATTGCTTTTAGCTTTAAATATTGTCCTTTAATTATGTAAGCCACTTTTGTGTGCTAATTGTTTTGAGTTTTAAATATTGTCCTTCAATGACAGAAGTCACCTTTGTATACTCATTGTTTTTAAACGTTTTTCTTTTAATTAGGTAAGCCACCTTGGGTCCTTTCTAAGGAAAAAGGCAGGATAAAAACAAACAAACAGGCATAAATATTGGGGTTTTCATAAGTTGGAAGCAGTGTGACAGCATATAATAACAACAAGCTGTGGTTGTTAGTACATTTAGCTTCGAAAGGAGAATAAGTCTGCTTCTAATGGTCTCCTGTTTATTGATGAATCATGGCAGTGAGCAAAATCTCCCTGCAGATATTATTACTAAAGCTTGAAAAATTAACTTTTTGAACCACACTCCCAAGATCCCTGAACCAGTAGAGTCACAGAGAGATTCTGGGAGTTATCCACCAAAAAAGTAGCTTATTCTTTCCAACTTTAATTAAGGCTAGCAGAATCTTCTGTCTTTGGGAAATCAAAAGATCTGTGGTGAGTGGGATTTTCACTGTGAGCCAAGTATGGGGTTAAAAATACTTAATTGCATTCAAGCCATACTTTGGCTTCTATCTAGAATGGTCCCCCAGCAGCTGCTTTCAAAAACTTACAAAACATACACAGTGCAAAGCTGTACCTACTGTAATGAGTAATGTGGCCCACAATTACTTACTGTGCTCTCTCATAACTCATATGATAGAAAAAATTACAGGGGACTATGAAGATATGGCTCAAAGAGTCCTCTGTCACTGTTGACATAATTTTTAAAAAAGAATGTTTCTTTATAACTTTCTGCCAAAAAATGAAGAGAAACACACACAAATCACTGATCGGGGCTGTGGCAACTGCCACATGCCATCTCCAAATAGTCTTGAGACTTGCATTTGGGGCAGAGAAAGTGTTTGAGCTAGTTTCCTTTCAATGCTGGATAGTACCAGTCCAGAAGAGTATGATGTTTACCACTGAAAAGACATGGAGATTTAGTGATTTAGCATAGTAAATCACAGTTAGATTAGGCTCATTTGAATCAACAGAATGTACAGAGGCGTTGACTCACTAAATCCCCACTAATTCAATGGGCCTACTATAGTGTAATTTACATTAAGCAATACTATTTTGGCCACTATGAGTTTTCATTATAAAACCATTTGACTCTTACTGCAAATTGTAAAAACAAACAAACAAACAAAAACCCTCTTATACATGCAGAGGATACTTGATCAAAACTCCCCCTATCTTGAAAAATCTGGGTCCAATTTAAGCATTTTCCTCTTGCTCCTCTTGTTTCACAATCACCCTCTGTTACTACCCTCCCCTATGAATGTATTCTTTGGCAAATCCAAATATGACATGTGGCGGCTTCAGAGTGAAAATGCTGACAACGTGTTTGTGAAATTCCAGTGAAACTCCCTGACATTCTCACAGCTGAATGAGCCAGTTACAGGCTGAGGCGCTTCAGCTTTCAGCTTCCACCTTCAAAGCAGGCAGAATAACTGAGACAGAGAAGAAACTCTGATTGAAACACCTCTGGTGAAACATATCTTTCAGAAGCAAGTGTGTCAGAGCTTCATTTCCCTCCCAACCATATATAGGAGGTGTGTGAACAGCCCACCCCACCCCATCATGCTTATTTCAATTACTAAAACTGCTATCTTTCTGTGTGTTGGTCCTGCCAGTTTCTGCAGGCCATCAATGTTTATGAAAAAGTAAGGCAGTCCCATCATTTTTTAAAATTCAAGGTTATCTTGTAGTCCATCAAAATCTACAAATAATGATATGCTGGGATTTCATTTTCATCATTGTCACCCTCAAATTGCTAACTTATGAGGAGTTCATGGAAAACTTCCTGGCATAATGTAATCATGTCCCCATTGATTTGGGTGATCAGGGCAAATATGTTCCTTACAAAAAAAAATCTCCATGTTGTAACAGATCACTGGGGAAAATTTAGCACAGCTGTTGTCTGCATTGTGAACAAACCATCTGTTTCACATCTCAGCTGTCCTAATGTCAGTGTTTCAATGACATATGCATGCACTCCTTCTCAGTATCTTTAAAGAGATACTTCCAACTTACTTACAGACATAGATTCTCCATCTTAAAAGCCCGACTCACTGGAAATTGGCTGTTTATTGCTGAAACCTTCAGATTTCAGTGGCTTGTAACTTCCTTTCCCATCCCCCTAAAGATAGGGGTATTTTTAGCCTGAAAGTAAACTGATTTAGTAGAGGATGTGCACTGCTTCCTGTACAGGCCTAAACCCAATTGCTAGTCCTCATTAGAGAAGAATCATTGAATATATTTTTGAACTGTGCACATATGTAAATTACTGTGATTCAACAGATCTGCTCAATTTGGGATTACCAGTTGGGTTCAGGTCAAAAACATCAATGCTGTTTCCCCTGCTGTCTCTAATAGCAGTAAATACTGAAGTAATAATGTTCTTCGTTGCACCTGATTTTGCACAGATATGCCAAAAATGTGCTCAGTTGTGTCACCAGCTGACAATTAATGCCTTGGAGTTGGAACATTTGAAATGAAAGTTATTAAGTAGTCTATGTGTCTAGTTTATTTGATTGTTTACTGAAAATTATGTGATGGGCTTCTGAAAACCATCCACAATTAGCAATGATGATTGTGAAAATAATTACGTAAAGACAAGTGAAAGGTCAAATAATGTACTGTATGATACCTACGGGTGCCAATTGCTTGCTTCATCTGATCTACATCCTCTTGAGGGAGTTCAAACCAAATTTTTGAGATCTATTTTGACTATACCCCCCTGTACACCTAATGTAGCCATTCGACTGGAGGCTGGCCTAATTGCCATAAGACCACGTGCCAAAGTCCACATCTTTAATTACTGGCTAAAGCTTCTCTTCTCTTCAGAAGGCTTGGTGCACATGCCACTTTTTGACTCCTTTCAATCAGCATGGAAACTGCAACTTACAAAAGAAATAAGGCAAATGGGCTTTTCCACCAATGTTCTTTTGGTGATGGGGATTGTCAGCTCTGCAGCAAGATTTTGTGCAATGGCACAGCGCTCCCTTGTAGTCTCCTGAGCTTACGGGATGACTGGTTTTGGCATGAGGGTGGTTTATTGTCTGGCATGGAGAGGTGTTTTGGCCCAATTGAAGGGACAATGGCCCCGGGGGGATAGCTGTAGAGGTGCTGTGTTTTATTCTCCCCATGTTTTACAACCAGTGCACAGTTGATTGCCGGTTGTGCACTTTTTAAATTGCATTTTGTGTTTTTTGACCATGTAGTGTGTTTTATGGATTGACTACACACTTTTGAACTGCATTTTGTGTATTTGTGCAGAAGGTGGCAATGGTAAACCCTTGCTGAATTTTCCTTACCACGAAAACCCCACAATGAGACAGTCCAAAATGAAACAAGAGATAATGGTGGAATATGAGACTCAGGTCGGAAAGCACTCAATCAGCTACTAGGGAAGACGAAAGGACAAGTACAAATAGTTCTCTTGCTAATGGTGCCACTAGATTAAAATGAAAAGGATGTCTAATGGCTGACATGCACATAAGTGAGTGAAACATCCAATGCTGCACAACATATGTAATTAGATCACAGAACATAAGTATGAATCAACGTAAACTGGAAACTGGAAGGCAAGAAATGAAACATATAAACATTGCACTGTTTAGTGTAAATCAACTAAAGTGGCTTGGAATGAGATGTTCAGATCAGAGATTGGTAAATTATAGGATCTTTACACAACTCCTGGAATCTCCAAGCTGGAAAGACCAATAGTTAGCTCTTAGAGAAAAGGATTAATGTAACATGTACTTTGTGCCTAAAGTGCCATAAAAGAAAAACAGATGGAACTTGGAGGGGAAAGTGATGCTCTACATTAAGTACATAAACCTAGAAGGAAATAAAACCACACAAAGTAGAATAAACACAACAAATGCAATACAGATAGGAAAAGATTAATATAAGACAATTGGACTGTCAAAGGCAAAACGAAAAATAATTCCATAATTTTAAAGCCTTTCACACTTGATGAAAAACAGCCTTGACAATTGTTTTGTGTTTGGATGAGAAGTAATGAAGTGATGAAAAAAGGAGTCAGTGTCTGGGATTTTCCCTTGAGTGGTGTCACTTTATGAATGGTAGCACAAGAGGGTGCCCTCTAGACGATCTTGACTGCGGTTGTTGCTGTTGTCCACAATGAGGCTGCCCTTTGCTATGTAAGCTTGGCATCCTTTTTCCTGCTGACAGTGCACGGACAATATTTGTGCAGCAGCATCAGACCATTTCCTGGATTTTAGAATTGTGGGTACAGAAGCACAGTACCCCACATTCATAAACCAGAGGTTTTCTGAAGAATTGAAAATAACTTCTGTGTCTTAACATGCCCTAAGGGGATGGTTTATTTAATTCAAAGAATAGCTTCTAGAAAAGAAAGATTTGTCGAGATCCAACTTATTGGCAGTTCCACAGCTTTTCTTAAAGCTTGTAGCATATATTGATCCTTCTCAAATAGCAGTGACTTCCAGCTTACCAGAGACATTACAATGTAATACGTGGCATGAAGTCTCTCAGAATCTTGAGCATCCTGCTGACTTTATTAACAAAACAGCAATTTTCTAGTCCTTAGGATGGCTGAGATAAATTTGAAAACACAACAACAATATGCGCTGAAGGCTGAGAAACAAGGCTTGGATCAAAAATAACCATTCCTCCTGTGGCTTCTCCACCTCTCAGCAGCTTTTGACACTATGGCTCATAGCGTCCTGCTGGACTGTCTCCCTGGGAGGACATTTCTGCAGTACTTTAGCTGTTATCTGCTTGATCGGTTCCAGAGAATAATGCTGGATGGCTCTACCTAAGCTCCCTGGCAAAGGGACTTTGGGATGCCACAGCTGCCCTGTACCCAGCCTTCCTTGCTAAGTGGGGTGTTTTGGTGGGAGCAGGTGCATCGTGCCTACAAGTTTCCACCACCACCATGGTGAAGAGAATGTGAAGGCCCAGGGCAACGAAAAGGTTGTGACTGGCCCCTCTTCTCTCCTCTAAGCAGGCTGAGTTAATTTATGTAAAATTCTAATCAACAAAAAAGTAGTATTAAATGGCTGGAATATTTGCTGTTTCACAAGAAACAAGGGTGTGACAAATAAACTGGTTACAATCCTGTTGGAGTACGGTAACCTCGTGGCATGTAACTACAATGATGCCGTCATTTAATTGAATTTGAAACCTTCCTTTCTGCTCCCCCTTCAAGTTCTGAGTCCCCCTAGGGTGCCCTTTTGCCCTGAGGAAGCTTTGGGGAGCCTTAGGGTGGGGCAGGCGGGGGGAGCTTTTCATAGTCCAAAATAGCTCCTGGATAACTGCCACGAGAATCAGGACCCAGGCATTGATCTGGCAGTAATTTTTGGCTATCCTGATCATTTGCTTCCAATAATATATTATTAATTTTCCCTACTATACCTTTCACTATATCGCATCCATCTTCACTTCCTTTTTGTAATATAATTCCTTCATATTTTGTAAATTGCCTACACTTACCATTCCTTTTTACCCAGTTCTTTGTCTATTTCTCTAGCTGAATAATATAATACCAAGATATTTTATCCATACCTACCACTTGTTTTATTTAATCCATGTTTATTCCAATAATTTGTCTCTGTATTAAATTCTCAATCAGTCTTTTTAGGTTTCCTGGGAATTTCTCCAAGGAGGAATTGATGTGATATATATTTGTCTGTATCTATTTCAAATTAACAGCATATTTTTTAAAGATGCAAATTTCTCTCTTTTTTTAACTATATTTTATTATCTTGTACAAAAAGAACATTTACAAGGCTCAAATACAATTCTTGTGTTTTCTTATTCAACCAAATTAGTTTGTTAGGCTGAAAAGTACTATCCAGCATATGCTTTAATAGTTTGGCTATATAGTATAGTCTTAAATTTGGAAGTCCCAGCCCTCCAACGTTTTGAGATGTATAAGATCTCCTCTTATTAATCCTTGACTTCTTATCTCCTTTACAAAATTCATTAATCATATTTTGCCAATCCCTTAACTCTTCTTTCTTAAGCTTTATTAGTAGCATAATACGTAAATAGAAATTTTATCTTAGGTAGTATCTCTATTTTGCATGCTACATTTCTGCTAAACTATTACAATCCAATTTCACAAATGCTTTATGGCTCTCAACTATTCGCTTACGCTAATCTACGACCTCTGGAGATTGTTCAGACCAAATTTGCGAGAGCCATTCTTGGAGTTCCACCTTGTACTTCCAATGTGGCTCTTTGCTTAGAACTCGGGTTAATATCCATTAAAGCACGGGCTAAAGTCCTTACGGTGAAATACTGGCTTAAACTGATTTTTTCATTAGAAGGCTTGGTCCCACTGATCCTACTAGATTCCTTTCAGTCGGAGTGGAAGAAGCATATAACTGAAGAGATATCGAAAATTGGCTTTCCCCCCAGTATGCTTATAGTAATGGGTCTCACGGATGCCATCAAAGCGGTGAAATTAAGGGTATGGGACACTGAACTACAGGACCATGTTGGCCAGTTAGAGAAGTACAACTTTCTTAAGAAATCTCCTTTTATCACCTCCTTGTATTTAGCCAGCACTATGTCATCTAAAGCCATAAGGGCTTTTACGCTAGCTAGGCTCAATATATTTCCTTCTAAGCTTCTGGAGGGAAGATTTCAAGGTTTGCCTACATCAGATTGTCTTTGCCCTTGTAACAGTGATAAAGTTGAATCAGTTGGTCATGTTCACCTTTTCTGTACTTGCTATCGGGATCTTCGTATGGAGCTTTTATCACCTATTATCTGTAAATCTCCCAGGAGATCAGAGGAGGATTATGTCCAGTTGCTACTCTGTGATGATACCCCTTATATTACGAGAGAAGTGGCCAAATTCTGTGCTGCAGCAATGGTTATTCATAATCAGATGTTTGGGTCGGTGATTTTAGATGGATAATATAATGCTTTTAATATAACACTGGCTGAGGTTTTACTTATATTAAGGATATATGATGTTATTAACTGGAAAGAAGGGGTTGTTTTATCATGTTTTAATGGAATTTTATTACCCTGACTGATTTTATGAAACTATAATTATATGTATCTGTTTTATATTGATTTGGTTTTAATGGTCTTTGACCGTAATAAAGTATTCATTCAAATATATTAGATTTCTCTGAAATTCTTTCCATTTCAATATTTATTGCTGATATGCCTTTTATCCTTATCTATCATATATTTTCTTTCCAACAACCTTATTTCATCCTCAATATTTGTAATGTGTTTTATGCATTCTCTTTTAAGATTATACGATTCCCTGATACTAATTACTTTCATAGTGTCCCACATATTAACCTGGCTGCAACCTTCCCTGCCATTTATTTCCCATGTTTTCATCACTTCCTTTTCTTTAATGTATGATTTCTTTTACTGAAAAATATTGGTATCTAATCTCATCTTTTAACTTATCTGTAATCACATTTAATTATAATATCTATGCTTAGCAAAGCATAACTTGTATTATTTCAACCTCAGTTTTAACTACTGTACTCTTGAAATCAAACTGTTAGATATGAATATACAGTGGTGCCTCGCACAACGAGCGCCCTGTAGAGCGATGAATTCTTTCTACGGGGACGTTTTTTCGATCTCTAATGCGATCGCAGAGCGACGGCCCCAATGGGTGAAAATCGCAGAGCGAAGGTCGGTAAGCGGTTCGCTTACCGACCTTCGCTTTGCGACCCGCCGATCAGCTGTTCCGTGGCTTCAAAATGGCCGCCGGAAGCCCCAAAATGGCCGCGCGCAGCGTTTTCGCACCCTTGTTAAGCGAGGGGAAAGCGCGAAAATGGCTGCCGGCCATAGAGGAACATTGCTGTACGGTGAGTAAACCAGCCGATTGGAACGGATTAAACTAAGTTTAATGCATTCCAATGGCTTTTTTCTTTCCGTACAGCGATGTTTCACACAGCGAGGGTTAATCCGGAACGGATTAACCTCGCTGTGCGAGGTACCACTGTATAGTCTATTCTGGAGTAACTCTTATGAATGGAGGAGGAAAACTAGTAAGCCTTTGCATCTCCTTTCATCACTGTCCAAATATCTGCAAATAATTCTTATCAAAACTCTAATGCTTTTCAATTTTCTCTGCTTTAGTATGGTTTGATTTTTTTTCTTTATCCATAACCATTTTAAAATCACTTGCCATTATTAAAACCTCTTTCTTTATTTCTTCCATTTCCTTCAGCACTTCTTTACATGAATTATTTTGAGATACAATTGAAGAATAGACATTAATCAAAATATATTAATCCCCTTCCAATTCTCCTTGTATAATTATAAAGCTCAGTCTGTTATCTTCATTCATTTTATTAATTTTTAAATCACTTTTTTTAGAATTGATGGTTGCAACCTCTTTTGCCTTGAACTTCCATAAGCTTTTTAATAAATAACAGACCTAGTTTAACTTCATAAATTCTCTCACGTCCTCACCAAATGAGCCTATGAGGCCTATTGTGGAGCTGAGAGAAGGGTCTTCCCAGAAAAACTTAAAAACTAAAGAAACTCATATGGGGTGATAAAGTCCTTGAAATAACGGACCCAAGCTGTATGGGGCATTATAGGTAATAACTGTAAGCTCTCAACTCTCCTAAGAGAATGCTGAGGCTGAAATAGAGAGGTTCGGAGTCCAGTTGACCGCTATTTAAGTTGAGATGAGTCCTTGTCTCAACCAGGCTGTCCCACTGGAACCCTTTTTCCAAGTCTATTCCCACTTAATAATTACTGAGTAAACCAAGTTAAAATCATGAGTCTTAGAGTCATCCAGAGCTCTCAAAACTCAGGCAATTACTGGACTCAAAGTAGCTTAATTTGTGGCCTTCTAGAAAAACCAATTAAGTAATGTAGCAGGTTATCTGCTCAAGAGACCAAGCATACGTTTTAAAGTATTATTGTTTTATTAGAAAAATAAGGAATTAGAGATATTCAGTTTGTTGCAAAGCATAGCATTCAAAATCATTTCCATAATCTACTATAGTTGGAAATCTAGCAAATTCCAGCTACAAAAATTAAAATAAGAAAAATCTACTAGCTAGAAAGGCAGGTAAGGCTAAGCCCCCCTTTCTATTCTCCTACTATAAACTACATCTCAGCATTGGGAACTCCAAAGTCCATTCAAAAATCAAAAATCCATGGTAACATTCAATAATCCAAAAATGAATCTAAAAAGAGTCTCTGTCCCTGTAATATCCTGTCATTTTCTTCACACGCTGGTAACACCTCCTCCTTCACTCTCCACTGACGTAAGCTAATCAGGATGAAGGACTGCTCATCTCTCTCCACCTCCTCTTCTCATGGGATCGCAGGTGCTGTTGACATTCTTCCTCAGTGTTATGGCTCGGCTCATCGTCTTCAGCCTTGGCCATGATAACATGATAACATTCCTAACTAGCTGCAAGAGAAAACAGCTTCTCGATGCTTCTAGTAAAATGACACAGACTAAGATGGATTCCTTCTACACCATTCCATGACTACAAATCCCATTTAGAAATTATATTTTAGCTTCAATATCCTAAACCATGACAATAACCAGTGCTTCGAATTGGCCCAGAAGCAGTCTGGTAGCCGTTTTCTCATATTATATGAAAAAAAGAACTTTCCTCATTTATACTGACCATACCATGCACAATGCAAGAAGCCCCGTTTCCAGTAAATTGTCCTAATGCAACTAATGAAGGCTGAAGGAAGAAGGCAATATTGCACAGGAATAAAAAGCGACCAAGCTTGATCTAATCAGGATCAAATGTTCAAACAACAGACACTTACTCTGGCAGGTGGCAGGGATTGATAATAAATGTCACTTTATGCTTGACATTTATTCAGAATGCAGGCAATGACCAAAGCGTCAGCTTATAACAAACAGAATGAAGCATTAGTTCTTCAATGAATCACTGGTAAAGGTGAATAGAAAGCTAAATCTTCCTCTTTATTCTGTTTCAGCTAGGGTCTAAAAAACTGCCCACCTGCTCGTGCGCCTGTTTCTCTTAACATTACTCACTGCACATACAGATTTTGATTCGATCTGATCTTTACAATTCGGCTTTCAAATCGGGTAGTCCTGAGATATAATGGCTGTACATTGTTGCTGAATATTCTCCAAATATTATGAATTTATTCAAAATCTGGGGTGGAGATGTAACCATGTTAGTTTGCTGAAGCAAAAGCAACAGCACTTTTGTGGCACTTAAAGACTAGCAAGTTTTATTCGGAACCAACACAGATACCTTGCTTTGCCCAGGTTGTTGTTGTTGTTTAGTTATTAAGTCGTGTCCGACTCTTTGTGACCCCATGGACCAGAGCACGCCAGGCCCTCCTGTCTTCCACTGCCTCCTGGAGTTGGGTCAAATTCATGTTGGTAGCTTTGTTGACACTGTCCAACCATCTCGTCCTCTGTTGCCCCTTCTCCTCTTGCCTTCACACTTTCCCAACATCAAGTTAAATAAGCAGAGAGACAATATATAGCCTTGTCATACTCCTCTCCCAATTTTGAACTAATCAGTTGTTCTATATCCAGTTCTAACTGATGTTTCCTGTCCCACATGTAGATTTTTCAGGAGATAGATAAGGTGTTGAGGCACCCCCATTTCTTTAAGAACATGCCATAGTTTTTTTTTTGGTCGACACAGTCAAAGGCTTTTGTGTAGTCAATGAATCAAGTAGATGTTTTTCTGGAACTCTCTGGCTTTCTCCATAATCCAGCGCATGTTAGAAATTTAATCTCTAGTTCCTCTGCTCCTTTGAAATCCAGCTTGTACTTCAGGGAGTTCTTAGTCCACATACTGCTGAAGCCTGCCTTGGAGGATTTTGAGCACAACCTTGCTTGTGTGTGAAATGAGTGCAATTGTACGGTAGTTGGAGCATTCTTTGGCACTGCCCTTCTTTGGGATTGGGATGTAGACTGATCTTTTCCAATCCTCTGGCTACTGCTGAGTTTTCCAAACTTGCTGGCATATTGAGTGTAGCACCTTAACAGTGCCATTTTTAAAGATTTTAAATAGTTCAACTGGAATGCCATCACCACCACTGGTCTTGTTGTTAGCCATGCTTTCTAAGGCCCACTTGACTTCGCTCTCCAGGATGTCTGGCTCAAGGTCAATAACCACACTATCTGGGTTGTCCGGGACATTCAGATCTTTCTGGTATAATTCCTCTGTGTATTCTTGCCACCTCTTCTTGATGTCTTCTGCTTCTGTTAGTTCCCTCCCATTTTTGTCCTTTATCATGTCCATCTTTGCATGAAATGTTCCTTTAATATCTTCAATTTTCTTGAACAGATCTCTGATTTATCCCTTTCTATTATTTTCCTCTATTTCTTTGCACTGTTCATTTAAGAAGTCCCCCTTGTCTTTCCTTGCTATTCTTCGGAAGTCTCCATTCAATTTTCTGTAATTTTCCCTATCTCGTTTACATTTTGTTTCCCTTCCCTTCTCTGCTATTTGTAAGGCCTCACTGAACAGCCACTTTGCTTTCTTGCATTCCCTCCTGTCTTCCGTTGCCTCCCAGAGTTGAGTCAAATTCATGTTGATAGTTTTGATGACACTGTACAACCATCTCGTCCTCTGTCCTCCCCTTCTCCTCTTGCCATCACACTTTCCCAACATCAGGGTCTTTTTCAGGGAGTCTTCTCTTCTCATGAGATGGCCAAAGTATTGGAGCCCCAGCTTCAGGATCTGTCCTTCCACTGAGCACTCAAGGTTGATTTCTTTCAAAATGGATAGGTTTGTTCTCTTTGCAGTCCAGGGGACTCTCAAGAGTCTCCTCTACCACCACAGTTCAAAAGCATGAGGATAGAAACCCATTAATTCCAACCCCCTCCTCATCCTCTTATCTCTCTTCTGTCCCTGCTCTAACTTTTCCTCCTCCCGCCCCACTAGTCTTTTTACTCCCTCCATTGCAATACTCTCTCACCCCAGGGGTCACTTCTCCTCATGTGGAAACAAGGCTGTCTATGTAGAAATCTGGGCTATAGGTTTCACAATTACATTCATTCATTTATTTTAGTTTTTGTAAATAAAACCCAGTATTTTCAGCCTATACTGTTTGTCAGATTTGCGTGGGTCATAGCACATCACCACTGAAGCCAATTTTTTGACACAGTTCTTAGAACTCACATTGTAACATGATAAAAGAGAGCTGACAGGAGCCTAATGGACAACAGATGAACTACTCATTTCCTAGCCAAAGGGACGGGCTCTCATAATTGCAGTTTATATGACATGCTTAACAGAAGCTTCTAGCAAAAGCCTATGATCAAGTGCTACGAAAAGCTATGGCCGCAGTTGGAGTTCTGGGAGCTGAAACACAATACAATAAAATACAATAAACTCTGTCACTAGGTAAAAACTACTATTAAATGAAATACACACATTAAAACCCATTTGAACATCTCAGGACCATATTTACAATTCGTAGAAGGCAACTGTATATAATTCAGTTGTGATTAGCTGAGAGGGATGGTGTCTTGCAAATGTCTGGAAGAAGGTTATTCCAAAGGGAAGGGGCCATGGCTGAGAAGATTTGAGGGGCTTTTGAAGCTATATGTAGTATATGTGTGTTGCACTTGCATAACCTCACCGTACCAAGTATAGCCAGTTATTTATTGACTTTAGGACCATCAACATAAAAACCTGTGTGTTGCTGTTTTAGAGATGTTTTGGGGAAATCAAACAAAACTCTGAAAACCTTTACCTTCCACAGTTCTGCTGCTGCCAGAACTCTTGTTTGTAGAACAAGAAGATGCGCAAGTAGCCATGCTGGCATTTCGCTCCCACCAGGGCTCCAGAGTTCATGACAGGCCCAAAGGCGTACACCTACTGACTCTCTTCTGATTCCTGTCTTTTTGGTAGGCTGGCATTTTTCAAGTGCAAGACCCATGCACATACCTTCAAGCGCTGAGCTAGTGAGCCCGGGCGACAGCTGCGAATGAGTAGAAATGGGTGCCCAGTCTTTAAAGCCAAGCACCACAGGGAAAAAAAATTCAAGCTGTTTTCTCCTTCAGCTCTACTTATCATGAGATTTGTCTTCCACCCAGAAATCTAGAAAAACATAGCAATTCTGATACTTCAGATGATGCTGGGGGCAGCTGATGATTGGGAGTACAGTAGTATCCCAGCTCACAAGCCACCCTTGCCAAATGTGCCTCTCAGAATCTTTGAGAAGATTAAATTAAGGCAATACTCATGCGTTCTTTCTTAAACTTGTTTAGGAAGAAGAGAAACTCCCTTGAGGAAGACTGGAATGAAAAAATGGCTAAAATGTCATTTCAAACTTTTCAAGCTCATGGGAGGAAAATAGCACCTTTTACATTACCATAGAATGCTTTCAAATTTCTGTCAATCAATTGGCATGAGCCATAGGCTGGAACTGACTGTGATTTCCCCCCTCAGAACTGTAGCCTGGGGCAACATTTCATTGTTTCTGCTACTGGCTGATAAACTCATTTTTGTTTCTGTTTTACTTCTGGGAATTAATAGCAAGGTAATGAATGGCATGCTCAAGAATAACTCAAATAGTCATTAAATGGCAAAGAGAAGGAAGCCATAAATCAGGCATCCACTTGTAACATGCCAGCTTTATTTGAATCACTCTCCTTGGGAAGCTTATCAATTTTATTTGCCTTTTCCATCTTAACTTTTTAGTGGGCTGCCTCTTGTGGAAAGCTAGAGTGCACAAGCCATATGTTTCAGGGATCTGTTATCTACTTCTTTTCACTGCCATTCCACTTGGTGTCTCTGGAATGACAGGCTGTTCAAAATTTTCCATAAAATACTCAAGTTCCAATTCACCTTTGCAGTGCTAAAAATAAATGTCACTCCCTTGGCTCATGTAATGAAAATGGCTTCCTTGGCACTGTTTCCAATTACTCTGACATATTCAAACTTGTATTTAGGTACCATGAAAAACAATTAGCATACTTCAAGAAGGCTTCTATTTAATTGTAGCTGGGAGATGCCTGGAAATGTAAAATTTTCAAGACCTCCCTGACACTAGCTGACAATGATCTTGTATTGCAAAGCATTTTTCACAAGAGATCTGTTCCTGACAAACAGAAATAGTTCCTTCCTTCCTTCCTTCCTTCCTTCCTTCCTTCCTTCCTTCCTTCCTTCCTTCCTTCCTTCCTTCCTTCCTTCCTTCCTTCCTTCCTTCCTTCCATCTCATTTGGATTTTCATACTGTTTACTGATGCTACATTCTGAGACATTTTGTGAGATTTTGCTGGCAGAGAAACAAGATATATGTTTACTTTAAAACACACACACACAAAAATTCAGTCTCTAGACAAGATCTTTGCTCTTGTTTTTGTGTGTGGTGCTGTATTCAAGTTTGTCGCTGCAGCTAACAGGCATTACAAATGCAAGATAAACTTTGTTTTGAAAAGGAATAGTGGAAGCCCTTTCTCATTTAAAGGAAGCTAGTCTGGCCTTGAGCCAGACATGCTGGAGAGTGAAGTCAAGTGGGCCTTAGAAAGCATGGCTAACAACAAGGCCAGTGGAGGTGATGGCATTTCAGTTGAACTATTTAAAATCTTAAAAGATGATGCTGTTAAGATGCTACACTCAATATACCAGCATGTTTGGAAAACTCAGCAGTGGCCAGAGGATTGGAAAAGATCAGTCTACATCCCAATCCCAAAAAAGTGCAGTACCAAAGAATGCTCCAACTATGGTACAATTGCACTCATTTCACACGCTAGCAAGGTTATGCTCAAAATCCTACAAGGAAGGCTTCAGCAGTATGTGGACTAAGAACTCCCTGAAGTACAAGCTGGATTTCAAAGGGGCAGAGGAACTAGAGACTAAATTGCTAATGTGAGCTAGATTATGGAGAAAGCCAGAGAGTTCCAGAAAAACATATACTTTTCCTTCATTGACTACGCAAAGGCCTTTGACTGTGTGGACCACAACAAACTATGGCAAGTTCTCAAAGAAATGGGAGTGCCTGACCACCTTATCTATCTCCCGAGAAATCTATATGTGGGACAGGAAACAACAGTTGGAACTGGATATGGAACAACTGATTAGTTCAAAATTGGGAAAGGAGTATGACAAGGCTGTATATTGTCTCCCTGCAGAATACATCATACGAAAGGCTAGACTGGAGGAATCCTAAGCGAGAATTAAGATTGCCGGAAGAAATATCAACAACCTTAGATATGCAGATGATACCACTCTGATGGCAGAAAGTGAGGAGGAATTAAAGAACCTCTTAATGAGGGTGAAAGAGGAGATTGCAAAAAATGGTCTGAAGCTGAACATCAAAAAAACTAAGATTGTGGCCACTGGTCCCATCACCTCCTGACAAATAGAAGGGGGAGATATGGAGGCAGTGACAGATTTTACCTTCCTGGGCTCCATGATCACTGCAGATCAGACCTGGGCAAAGTGTGGCCTGAGGGCCACATACGGCCCGCGAGCCACTCCTGTCCGGCCCGCGGACAGTTTTGAACATCAAAACCATTTATAGCTTTTTGTCTAAAGTTGATCAGTTGCTTATCTTTAACATACCACAAAAACCCTCTTTAGTGTTTGTGATTATTAATAAGTTTAAAATAAAAACAGCCATAACATCACTGTTTCATTTTATTTTTAAGTAAAGTTGGTTTGGCCCCCAAACACACTTCAGATTTTTCATGTGGCCCCCGTATAGAAATTAATTGCCCACCCCTGTTGCAGATGGTGACTGCAGCCACAAAATTAAAACACGCCTGCTACTTGGGAGGAGAGTGATGACAAACCTAGACAGCATCTTTAAAAGCAGAGACATCACCTTGTCGACAAAGGTCCGCATAGCCAAAGTTATGGTTTTTCCAGGAGTGATGTATGGAAGTGAGAGCTGGACCATAAAGAAAGCTGACCGCCAAAGAATTGATGCTTTTGAAGTGTGGTTCTGGAGGAGATTCTTGAGAGTCCCCTGGACTGCAAGGAGATCAAAACTATCCGTTCTGCTCATTGGAAGGACAGATCCTGAAGCTGAGGCTTCAATACTTTGGCCATCTCATGAGAAGAGAAGACTCCCTGGAAAAGACCCTAATGTTGGGAAAGTGTGAAGGCAAGAGGAGAAGGGGCGACAGAGGAAGAGATGGTTGTGCAGTGTCATTGAAACTATCAACATGAATTTGACTCAACTCCTGGAGGCAACGGAAGACAGGAGGGCCTGGCATGCCCTGGTCCATGGGGTCATGACGAGTCAGACATTACTTAATGACTAAACAACAACAGTCTGGTGTGGTGGCTAGTGTAATGCCCTAGGATTAAGAAGACATGGGTTCAAATCCCCACACAGCCATGGAAACTCAATTGGGGAGTAACACAAGGAAAATCACTCCAAAATATTCTGTCTACTTTGAAAACCTTACTAGGATCAACATAAATCAGAACCAACATAATAGCATGTAACACACTCGCAGAAGGCCATTTGGGCAATGACCACTTGGTAATGGAATACACTGTCTAGGAAAATTTGCCTGGTGCCAACATGTCTTTCTTTAAACTGTTAGTCTAAAACTAGTTTGTTCTCTCAGATCTTTGAATCTTTGCTATTACTGTTGCCATTTTGAGCTTCCACTTTGATTCTTGGTGTGTTTTAGCTCATTTTGAATCCATAATTTATCAGGTTAGCTTTGTTTTGTATTTTCATTTTATTGGCTTTTGGTACCGAGGGGTGAAGTTCCTCATCACTTAAATGGGTAGTTCTCTCTCTGGCTGTCATGTGTATAGCATGAACATCTGCAGAAGGGAGGCCTACATGCCTGCCATCTGTACACATGTAGACCTTCATGTTAAATGTGCAAATGCTGGAAGGAGTAGACAATATCTGCACAGTGTTTTGGGTAGGGCTGAATGACACAGCACACTTCCCTTTTTCCATGTGCAGGCAAGGGCATTCAGAGCCTTGGTCCCTGAAAAAACTGATACGTTTTTTCAGGGTTTGACCAGCTGCGCCTTATGTTCTCCAGGTTGCTACTATTCTCTGTATTCTTAGGTGAGAAGCATATGGTAGTCACTGCTTCCATGTATTATTGTGAGAGAAAGAAAAGTAAGGTTCCTTTGAGTTCCATTTTTTTTTAAGGTGCTGCAAGTGCGACGATGCACACTCTCTCTGTGTTGGGTGATTCCCATATAAAATAATTATCTGCCAGGTGGTGACCTATTTTGGGTAAGCTGGCACTCCATTGTTTATCTGGTTCTGTGTGAATCTGTTTGCTACAAAGCTCCTAACTGTGAACACAGACATATGGTTATATCTAACAAGAGCTGGTGAATTTTTATCCCAGTCCCTCAGTTCTCATAAAATACAGTAAGAGCATAAACACATTCCTCTCTAAGTTTCTCAAAATACAGGATATTACAGTAGCCACAGATGGGAGCTTTTTGATTACAGTATTTGAAGTAGATGTAGCTGGACTCTCCATCCTGACCTGTAAAAGCTTTGCTGATGCAAACACAGTACACTGTGGTAAGAAACGCTGATGTGATCCCATTTGACAAATGTCATGCCCTCTTTTTGATGAGGATGACATAATTAGTGGGAAGGGCATAATTATCTTGTCAATGCCAAACAAGATGGCGAGGAAAGAATTTGCCTCTACTGTCTTCTGTATATTAAATAGAAGTCTTGATTTTGCTTGATTAAAAAAATTAAAAATTAATATAAATAAACCTCCAGTAATATGCGTAGAAGCCAACCAGAATTATTGCTTATAAGATTTTCAGAATGACAGAATCATTTTGGATCGGAAAGATATCCTAAGGGGCATCTAGTTCAAGTCCTGCCCATGTAGGAAATCCTCAGGTAAGCATCCCCGATAGATGGCCAACAACCTCTGTTTAAAAACCTCCAATGAAGGTTTTCATTTTTCCAGATAGCCTATTTCACTGGCAAACTGCTCTTGCTAATCAGGATGTTCCTTGTAATGTTTATTTGAAATCTCCTTTCACGTAATTTGATTTCATAGCTTTGGGGCTAGTCTCTGGAGCTGGAAAAAAAAATAACCTTTGCTCCATCTTGTCACATGGCAGCCCTCCAACTATATGAAACCAGTTAACACTTCACCTCGCGGTTTTCTCCTCTCCAGGCCAAACTTAGCTTCCTCAATAGTTTCTTCACAGCCCTTGCTTCCCTTGGTGGCTGCTTTCCTATGGGCATGCTTCAACTTGTTGATATTGTTCTTAAATTACGGTGCCCAATTTAAGCGCTTCTTTTAGAAGCTCTTCACCAAATTATTCAAAATTATCACATTATACTGAAGCTTTATACCCTTGTGGCAAATGTATTCCTTCATGAATTGATTCATGAGTTTCACCATTCAATGGCACATCAGGCCAAAAGCAACAGAAAAAGAAAAAAGAAGAGGAAAACATTGTGTCACCTTGAAGACTAACTGCTATATTTTAATGTGAGCTTTCATGGACAAGTTCACTTCCTCAGACACGACTGAATATTTCAGATGAGACTGACTATTTCAGATGATCGTGCTGAAACAATATGGAACCAAATAGCCTATGGGTATTTTTCAGATGACTAATGTTTACATATACAGGGAGGCAAAGGTAACTCCTAGTCTCCCAACATAAATTATTATTGTTAATGCTTCTACAATCGTTTCCTTCTTTTTCTCACTATCCTGCAAAGGTTATCTTCCAGGAGGATTCCAGCTGTAACTCTGTATTCAAGGTCCCTATAATGGGTTACTCTTTGTTGGCTGGTTGGTGTAGGTAGGTTTGCTCTGTGTTGATTTTTGGTTTAGTTCTAGAGTGTGTGATCCTTGCTCTCAAAACCATCCAGATGGCTTAAGCTGTCCCTTTGCTTAAGCCACTTGACAATATCAAGAAGCTGAAGGTTTGCTCCTGCTCCCCCACAAAAGGTGAGAAAGAGAATGCAAAGGTGGTGGTTGTGTTTTTAAAGCCCCAAGGCACTGCCAATGCAATATGCTAGTTTTTTTAAAAAAAATTAAAAGCTTCTTCTCCCCCCCCCCTCCACAGGGAAGTGGGAGGAAGTTTTAAGTTTCCTACAATCATGGAACAGCTTAATCAAAATACAGAAGAGGAGACACGAGGGGACAAGAAGGGGGATTTGTTTTCTTTGTTTCTTTCCCTTCAAAAGAAGGGAAGGAAGGGCCGAATAGGCTCACTTGAAGTGTGGTGTGGTGGGTGCAAAAATTACCTAAAATGGCATACCACCTCAAATTGACCCTGTTTAGCATGATTCAGCCCAATTCAGGCTGGGATAATTTGACCATCTAGTCATATCCTCAGTTAGGTTGCCTAAAGACAGAGTACTGTGAGATGTAAGCCACCTGCTTATGGGATGGCTTAAATGCTTAACTATTAAACAAATTACTTTTGCTGTTCTGTCTCAACATTAGAAAATACTGTCATATGGAAGAATAATTTATTTATTTGGACCAACATTTAAATTCCAACTACAGACCCTAATAGTACTTTTTGTGTATTCAAAAAGTAGACTGCGTCCCTCCTACAAAAATAAAAGTTCCTGCTTTTTCATTTGGTCATTCCTTATTCTGGGAGATCTAGCCCCACCATCACGTATTCCAGTTATCTTAGAATCTTAGAACTGCTGGAAGTCACCTTCTGGATCATCAAGTCCAGCCCCTAACAAAGAGGCACAGCGGGGAATGATATTCCCAGCCTCTGGCTCCACAGCCAGATGCATAAACTGCTGAGATATTCAATGATGAACCTTGTAAACATCTTACCAGGTGAAATATCCTGCCAAATCAAAGGTCACTCTGACTGTAGTAAACAAGATGACTGCTCGAAAACAGTGAATATTTAAAAGCTAGTTTTGACATCTGTGTGCTTTCAAGCCCATCTTCCTGGGCTGTCAGCAATTCATGCATTGTACATTTATCTTCACATTCCCCTTTGGATGATGAGCACATGGAGATAATCCACCTGGCTCTTGGCAGGTGGTGTTCTGTAATCAATCTTCTTTCTGCCATTGGGCTCTTTAGTTGTTAGGCAAAGGCACTGATCACGGCTTGAAAAATACCAGCTTCAAATAACAGCTATGAATACATTAACAATAAGCAATATGCTTCTCGGTACCACTTAGTTTCTGGGGAACTTGAGTGGGAGTGTGGTATAGCGCTTGGGTCCTTCTTGTGGACTTCCTGTGAACAACTGGTTGGCCATCATGAGAAAACGATGCTGAATCAGATAGGTCTTTAGTCTGATCCAGCATGACTTTTCTTGTGGGGAGGAGTTCTAGCCCAGTAGCAGAATACATGTTCGGCATATAGAAGCTCCCATCTTTGACCCCAACATATTCATCTTCGGCTAGAAAAGAAATCCTGCTTGAAACGCTAGAGAGCTACTAGTCAAAACTGATAATACTAGGCTAGATGGACCAATGGTCTGATTTGGTGTAGACCACCATCTTATGGTCTTGTGCTCTTATAACTGAAACTGGTCTTGTGAAAGCTTCCAGAAGAAAAGACTTTTCACAGCTGGATTGTTTTTACTGTCTAATCCAGGGACATGCTCGCTGTGGGTCTCTGGGTATTGTGGGACTACAAACCCATCATCCTTCATTAATTTGACCACTGTGGATGAAAGATGCAGTCCAACAACATCTGGAGGGCCACAAACACAGGGGTGGGAGTTTGAAATGATGAAATTCATTTCGAAGTGATCCCTCCACTACTTACGCGTCAGGCCACTGAAGGCTCCAAGTCACCCACCTCTTCTGACTCTGAATAGAATGTGCAGATTATGCTTTGAGAAATGTTTGTAAGGAGTTTTACTAATCAACACACCAACTGACATTATTTAATTTATTTTTGCCACCTTGAATCATATGAATGTCGCTGATTTATTTTATATTGTTATTGTTTTATGAATTTGTTGTTAGCCACCAAGAGTAGACTTCAGTCTAGATTGGGCGGGATATAAATTAAATAAATAAAATAAATAAATAAACCATATTGGTCCATGAGCAGATCACCTATCCCAGAACCTTGCCTGTACTCTGAGCAAGGTACATTTTTGCTCTCCTAAATTATCATGTGTGAATTTGATGCTCTCCGTTCATCCACCCACCCACCCACTTTAAACATTTCAATCAAATGATTTCCACATTAGCTTTCAGCAGCTTAAAACAATGCACGAGTAAAATACAGTGCCATGAAGACAATTTGAAAGCAGCAGTGGGACTGCATCTGCATAATAAGCAGCAGATTTACTGGCTGTCCTCCAAACACTTGAACATTTGCAGATATCTAACATCCAGTAGTACATGGCAGCAAATTTTGTTTCTCAACTTTGATATTTTATTCCAGTGGCTTGTCTTTGGTGCCTCATGCACAATGCTTACTAGCATTTGACAGTGATCTGTGACTATCATGGAAGAATAAAGTGCTCCTTTAACTGTCAAAGCATGATGTTTGAAATAAAATGGGTACAATTCAGTTTTTTAAAAAAAAAACTGGAAGGAGGTACGTGCAAAATTCCAACTGCTGAAGAAACTCAAAGAGTGACCATTTCCAAAGGTAGGTTATTTCAGTGCCTTTCTGATTAATGACTGGTTTATTCGATTGATTTCTTCACAGAGAAAGAAGGATCTAACCTCAGGTGAGTCTGGTTGGATGGGCAGAGCCTCACAGGAGCCTTTAAATAGAGGCAGACCAATCTCAGAGTTTAGCTACAGTTTCCTTTCTTGGGATTGTACCTACCCAAATCCATGGCAGTCACAGGTTGGCGGCGGTAGCAGCAGCTCTGGAAGTTGCAGTCCAAAAGAGTCATATCTCCAAGCTGTGGGGAATCCTTCTTTGAAGCTTGGAGAACTCAAGCATTGGAGTTTCCTAACAATCCACTGTCCTGAAAGGTTCCATGAAATCAATGTGAAACCAATGGAAGAGAAATAATTAAAGACAAGATTGGAACTAGTACAGATTATTGGCCAGTTATTGCGCAGACAGGTCTGGGAACCAAAAGTACAGTATTCTAGATTCTTCAGATCCATAGCAATTTCTTGACTGCCCCTCTAACACTAGTATTTCCCCCACTTCTTTTCCCTCTCACATTGGACAAAAGTTTTGGCTACCAAGATTTCAAACTTGTCACCAGCGATCCTCAAATTTAACTTCTCCTAAATTATGAAGTTAGAAATAAAGTCGTTTGGCCAATTTCTTATACAGTAATAGACATACTAGTTGTAACCCATCCGCTCTGATTTCCCCTTATAACGGTGGAAGGTAATTCACTTCGCCTAAGCTTAAATACCAGAGAGCAAGGGTAGTGCAGTGGATACAATGCCATTCAAATACCTCCCCCATGCTGTTTGAGGGATTTTGTGAGCTTAGGTCCAGAAACAGCTTTTCCAAGCCTGGATCAGAGACAGAGAACCTCATGCCTGTGAGTCACATGTAACTGCCAGGCATCCTCCACCCCCATTCCTTCCTGAAGCCCTGCCCTTGGAAAGCACTGAAGGGCTGTGAAGCCTGGTTCCTCCAAACCTCTGCCTCACAGCATGTCCTCCATAACAGTGGTCCCAAACCTTGGGCCTCCAGATGTTCTTGAACTACAACTCCCAGAAGCCTTCACCACCACCTCTGCTGGCCAGGATTTCTGGGAATGGAAGTCCAAGAACATCTGGAGGCCTAAGGTTGGGGACCACTGGTGTATAAAACCAAGATATCCATGATGAGTGATCCACATCTCGTGCTGTGTGTGACAGAATGTGCCAGAAGGTTAGCCCTATTCAGGTATTCATATTCTAATTTCTAACTACATGCAAGGAGGAAGGATGGGCATGACCACACACTAGCTGTGCTTCATGCTCATTGCCTATAAGACAGATGTCTCAAGCCAAGAGACACAAGCTCTATTCAGATATGTAGGGCTCAAAGGATGGTGGGGATGTGGAGGTGAAGGCCCAGCCCGCCTTCATGTCTCTGCCTTCCTGAAATGTCCTTCAGACCTTTGCAGCTTCAGAATGAAGTGGCACAGGAACTGTAAACATGTTCAACTGAATGCACAAACAATATCCCCATGATCAAAAGCCCTGATAAGGAGGAGTGACAACCACAGAAACACAATTAAGAGTGTTCGGAGGTACAGTGGTGCCTCGCTTAACGATTGCCTTGTTTAGCGATGAATTTGCATAACGATGTGTTTTTTTAGAAAATAATATGCACCGTATAACGATGTTTCCTATGGGCGATTTTCGCTTAGCGAAGTTTGGGATCATGCTTCGCATAACGAATGCGATTTTAGGTCCCCCGCTTCACTTAACGATGTTTTTTTTTCAATTAAAAAAGTGTCTTAGAAGGGTCAAAAACGGTTCTAAATGCTTGGATTCGTTAGAGGACCCCCTAAGTCATGTGCAAACCTGATTTGGCTTTGATCTGACTTTTCGTTAATTTATGATTAATTTTTTTTTTCGGCCCATAGGAACCAATGGACCTGTCAAAATCTGACAGCTCCATGCTTTCCTATGGGGGAGAAAACAATTCGCCATAAATTAACGAAAGTTCAGATCAAAGCCAAATCAGGTTTGGCTTAGCGATGTTTCCTATGGGTTTTTTCGCTTAACGACGGCAATTGGAACGGATTAACCGGTTTCCAATGCATTCCTATGGGGAAATGGTGTTTCGCATAGCGGTGGTTTCACATAGCGATTTTTTTTGAACGAATTAACATCGCTATGAGAGGCACCACTGTATATGCTTCAAGCACTTATGCAAATCTTTCTGCTGAACCTGTGAAAATCTGCAGGACTTTTGAGAGGGATGAGGATATGAAGGGAAGGGTGTTGGGTTCAGGCAATGAGCAGGCTGATGGGCTTTGTGGTGATCACCAGATAATGGATAATAGGATAGCAAAGAGTCTCTTAGCAATAGATTAAAGACGTCAGCCACACACACAGATGGATGTCTGCCAGCAGTACTCCTGGTGGGCGACTCAGCAAGGAAGCAGAATGAGAAGTCTTCTGACTCTCTATGTGTCCGTCTCTGTCTCTCTCGGTCTCTCTTTCTGTCCGTCTTGGTCTGCCCTGCCCCCAGGAGACTGTCCTTTTATTAACATTACAAGGTCACAGGTAGTGACAGCATTACAGATAGTAAACAGAGTTCAGATAGGACAATGGTTACATCATGTTATTAGGGTTGGTCTGGAGAAAGGCAATTAATTAAGCCCTCTGATTGGCCTAAGGGAAGGCCTCTATGGCAACCTCTCTATGATAATGAGAAAGAGGAGGAATGGTGGCAGCTCCTCCCCTCAGAAGCAGCCACAGGATGCTAGGAGAGTTTTCCCTCATTAGAACACCCATGCAGCTTAGCAACCTTGGGAATGGGACCCCCACAGAAGGGCTTACATGTGCACCCCCTCCCCACAACCTTTTGAATGTCTGCCAAGGGCTACAGACTCCTTGAAGATCAGGAACATGTATCACACCAAGGACGACCTACAGCAGAAGTAGCTCTCTCCATATCAGTCACGTGCATGATACATGATAAGAAACAGAGATGGGGTTTTGGAGCGTTCACATCCCTATCCATGCTCTTCTGCCTTGCATCTTGCTAGAAGGTGGGATTTCAGTGTCTAAACAGGGTAATGTAGGCCTGTGAGAGAATGAAAGTATGTGTGCGAGAGAGACAGAGAGACTGAAAAAGAAAGAAAGAAAGAGAAAGAAGCCTTTAGACATTACTCACCTTGTCTTATCCCACCAGGGAGAGCCTCACTTCTGAAGACTGATCACTTCCTGTGTAAAAGCTTTTCTATGCATTTAGGGGGAGAAATGCTTCCCTACTCTCTCTCCCTCCTTCCCTCCCTCCCTCTGTGTATGTTTAGAGACACCTGTTTTATGTTTGGCCGAGCCCACTGTCACTACAATGGCTGCAGCTTCCTACTGAGGGTTATGACTAGTGAAAGAAACTGGGTGTCATTATTTTATTTATTTATTTATTTATTTATTTATTTATTTATTTATTTATTTATTTATTTATTTATTTATTTATTTATTTATTTATTTATTTAACTTATATGCCACCCATTCTACCCAAAGGTCTCTGGGTGGCTCACAACAATTAAAATTCAATTAAAGTACAGTAAAAGATAAAATGATTAAAATACAATTAAAATAGATACTCTAAAAATTGCCATCGGGACCCACAGTTGATGTTATTTCAATTAAAAGTCTTCTGGAACAGGAAGGTTCATTAATGTCATCAGCGTCAACGTCAGATGAATCTCAGTCGGAAGGGCATTCCATATTCTGGGGGCAGCTGCCGAAAAGGCCCTTTCTCTACAAGTCATTACTCTTATCTCCTTAAGGGATGGTTCTTTCAAAAGGCCCCCCTGCCTAGATCTTAACTGCCGGGTAGGTTCATATGGAAGGAGGCGGTCATTCAGGTATCCAGGGCCCGAGACGTTTAGGGCTTTATATGTCAAAACAAGCACTATGTGTGTGAAATGGCACTCTTAATTTCTACGTCAGCTGCCATACAGTATCTAAGTTTAATGTCTATTGAGAAATATGAGCATAAGTGCATATGACTGGACAAAGGACTGGAGGCAAAATGAATACAATAATCTGAATGTTTTGCAAAGGGCTTTGGCTAAGGTCCCAGAGAGAAGAAAGGGGTGAGTACACTCTCTGCTCTTGTAAGCCAAGATTCTAGGAGAAAATAATCACAGCCATCTATTATTTTCACTAACGAAACATACACAGTTGCTCTTAGGGAAATGACACATCATGTAGCAATGCTGAAATGATGTGGTTCTTCAGTCACTCCATTGGCCTGTCAGACTAGAACACAGCCAATGACAAATTTGTGATTTCTGGGTGTCACCTCTTCCATGGCTGGCTGATTAAATCCAGAGCATGTTTAATGCTTTCAGATTGCATTTTTAGAACTGCTGACTATACTGCATAGATTTCTGTTTTGTGCCTCTACTTTTCTTAATGTCAGCATTTGTTCTTGGTACAGTACATGTCTCTCTCACACACTCTCTTTCCAGGGTTCCCCTGCCCTGCCCCCCCCCCCCAGCTTCTTGTGGTTCTTTCTCCTCCTAGGTCAGCAGTCTCAGTGTCCCAAAAGCTGCCTAAAATGAGCCGCCGCCGCTGTGGAGGGAGGGCACACGGAGGCCCTGTGCCAGGAAGCTCTTTCACATTTTGAAAGGGCTTCTCCTTTTTCTGCCTCCAGCTTAGATGAGATGGAGTTTAGATGCAGCTCTCCATTTCTGGACTGTTATCTAAGAGCATTCTCATCACTGTTTCATTCAGCCTGAAGCCTCTCCAAACGTTTTCTATGCCTGCGAAAGGACGCGAGCTGGGTAGCTTAATGGAATGGCAGTAGTGTACAGCTGCAGGCGCTTTGTCTTTTTCTTTGTCCCTGTCCCACCGCCCGTGTTGACACACCCCAGTCACTCTGTCCTATATTCAACTCACACGGACAATCTTACAGTGTCATACAAACAATTTCTTTTCACAACAATCCTGTTTCTCTGATTAGTCTGTCACATTGCGCTGGTGGGATTTTCTCATATATTTCTCTTTAACCACTAATCATTACAAGAGTGAAACTTTACAGTCCAGTATCTCACTGTCTCACCTCTTCTATCATTCTTTTCCTATAATAAGGGGCATGCTGCTGCCATTCTAACTCCAGTTCCCGCTCTTGATTTCTAGTTCTCAGAGAGATCTAGAACTTCCAATGTTCTCTCAGAACTGTCCATTGTGTTGGTTTTGAACATGCAAGGGCACCCTGATGCTTTACCTACTGTTTTTATTGTAAGCCGCCTAGAGTGGTCTAATTTGATCAGATAGGCGGGATAGAAATAAAATAAATAAATAAATAAATAAATAAATAAATAAATAATAAAAGTATCATTTTAATGAGTGCCACCTGTTTTGCCTCACAGTCTGGCTTTACATGAGATGGAAAAAGGTGAGTGATGCTACTTACTGTGGGTCTTCACAATATAAAAAAGTTACTTTTTTGAACTACAAGTCCTAGAATCCTCCAACTACCAGGATTCTTAGAACTATAGACAGAAAAAGAGGCAGCCCTTTCTAACAAAACTAAACTCTGTGGGCACTGTAACAGTCACTGAAGTTTGCTCTAATCACTCTACCAGGCTACTTGGCATTTCCTGGGCATGCATGAGAGTCAGGTAGGAAGGCTACGGTCCTGGTTACAAGCCCTTACAGAAAGCTCAGCTCTATAGCAATGGGGAGGAACCTTGGTTTGGAGGTTCGTAGCATGTTTCCTTTCCCCACCCTCCCAGCTGGCTCCCCCACTCACCAGGCAGCATGCGCTGCTCGTTTTCTCCTCTTTGTGCAATCATCCAGTCATCATAGGAGCACATGCTTCCCTCCTCCACCTCCTCCCTTGGCAGCCACCCACTCAGATGAGGTGGACAGGCAGGGATTCCTGGTAGGATCTTTTAGAGGTCATTAATTCATTGGATTGCCATAAGCTGTAAATAGTCTGATGGCACACAGTAACAACCACCTTGTGCCCACTTGTATGCAAAGTTGGCACAGCTGTGCATCTCCTTTTTCCAGGTCATTATTTTGAACAAAAGGTTTGGGCACAATGTGGCTGGTCTACACACCTCTTTACAATGTTAGAACACCATGATGGGTCGGAGAACAGGTGGGGAGGTTTCTATTTCCAAATGGCAGAAACGCATAACATGTGACCTGTGGGCCCCATGCACATCTCTTCTTTGGATTTCGAAACCCCCCCTGCCAAATTTGGTGTAATGACACCAGATTTCAGGAGTATAGTGGCACCAAGGAAAGCCACATTCTGATTTTCTGTCAAGGTGTCTGGGGAGCTCACACATTGTTTTTTTTGCCAGATCAAACTCCTAGAAGCACAGTTCAGCTTAAAAATGAGATGTGATTGCTTGAAATCTCAAACACAGATTTTTTTTTGGGGGGGGGGTCTCTGTTCTTTATTATTTGACAATGAAGGGGCAGCAGACCTGTAGGATGTAGCCCTTTGTGAACTTGTGAAGATAGGCAGAGGCTCCTTGGGGTTTTTGATTCCCCCCAGTGGTGGTGGGGATAGGGCCATAGGGATGCCTGGCCATAGGGATGCCTGATGCATGGGAACACCAGGCTGCATGGGCTGGGAGTTCAGTCTCCCAGGGTGTCTCCTTTTGTTTAGCCCAGTGCAAACTGCACATTCCAGAGGACCCCAAGAAGAAGGGGTTGTTAAACCACTTTGTAGTCTCCTATACTTAGAAAATAGACAGCATCTTAAACTAGACAGCATTTTAAACAGTCAGAGACATCACCTTGCCGACAAAGGTCTGCATAGTCAAAGCTACGGTTTTTCCAGCAGTGATGTATGGAAGTGAAAGCTGGACCATACAGAAGGCGGACCGCCAAAGAATTGATGCCTTTGAATTGCGGTGCTGGAGAAAACTCTTAAAAGTCCCCTGGATGGCAAGGAGATCAAACCTATCAATTTTGAAGGAAATCAACCCTGAATGCTCACTGGAAGGACAGATCCTGAAGCTGAGGCTCCAAGTACTTTGGCCATCTCATGAGAAGAGAAGACTCCCTGGAAAAGACCGTGATGTTAGGAAAGTGTGAAGGCAAGAGGAGAAGGGGACGACAGAGGACGAGATGGCTGGACAGTGTCATTGAAGCGACCAACATGAATTTGACCCAACTCTGGGAGGCAGTGGAAGATAGGAGGGCCTGGCGTGCTCTGGTCCATGGGGTCACAAAGAGTCGGACATGGCTTAACGACTAAACAACAACAATACAGTGGTGCCTCGCATAGCGATCGCTCCGTTTAGCAATGAAATCACTTTGCGACGCATTTTTTGCGATTGCAAAAGGGATCGGTTTGCGATGTTCCCTATGGGGGAATTTCCCTTTGCGATGCTTGGTTCCCTGCTTCGGGAACCGAGCATCGCAAAGTGACGATTTAAAAACAACTGATTGGCGGTTTCAAAATGGCCACCGGGTAAACAAAATGGCCGCCTGCTGTGTTTAGAGACGGATTCCTCACTTAAGAGGCAGCGAAAATGGCCGCACTATGGAGGATCTTCTCTGAATGGTGAGTTTTAAGCCCATAGGAATGCATTGAAGGGGTTTCGATGCATTTCTATGGGCTTCTTAATATCGCATAGCGACGTTTTCGTTCTGCAGCAATTTTTGCGGAATGAATTAACGTCGCAATGCACCACTGTACTGTACTTAGAAAACTCTGGAAACAGCCACCATAAGTCAAAATTTACCTAATGATACATGTTTATTATGATTAAATCAGACTAGGTGTATGGGCATGCTGTGCATAAGATGATAGTGGGAGCCAAGGTGAGGGACCTGAAGTTATTACAATGGGGGGCAGCTCTTTGTCAATAGCATTCCTGAAATATATTTACAGCCAAATCTGTCCATGTACTGGTTCTTTCACCCCTCACTCTGTGTGCTGGGAGGGCCAGGGAGTGTAGAAGAGAGAGAGAGAGAGAGAGAAAGTGTGCGTGTCTACAACTAATGAATTCAAAGGCATGAACTGAAGGTTACAAAAGGGAGAGCAAGCCAGAATAGTTCCTCAGATCATTTTGGTCAGCGGAGTCACATCTCCCATTCGTGCTCTGTGATCAAATTAATGAGGAACAGTGTGCAGACAAAGCCTCTCTGTGGCACATAAAGGGATATCATCACACACACAACACAAGCAGCGGGAAGGGGAAAAGCAGTGAACTACAGAAGCTCCTGAGTGATTCATTGAGCGGGTGAATCATCCATATGGGCATTTTGCTCCTGGAGATAGAACAGTGTAAAGAATAAGAGGGGGGGGGAAGAGATTGGATTTAGTATGTTTTAATGAAATGATAGTGACTAGAACACTTGTTGTGAAGATGTTTCTGTTTGTCAAATCATCAGGCTTCATTGACAAATGCATTTAGGTAAATATCTTAGGGAGAGGACACAAGGCGGGTTGGCATTGGCATTGGGGTGCTGAATCCAAATAAGTGGCCCCTTGAGGCTGCCTTTCATTTAAAATAAGAGGATGCACATTTACTGAGTGCAGTCATGTGTGTGTGTGTGTGTGTGTGTGTGTGTGTGTGTAAACTGTGCTTAATGCGAATATTAGTTTATGTATGATGTATGTATGATAAATTAGTATTAACATTGACACCCAGCGCACACCCGGTGTTCCTACCTATGATCAAGTCATAGATTAGAGATATTGTGAAACAACGCCTGAGAGCCTGAAGGCAAATTGGTGAGGCACCTCAGGTGAACGTGGCAAGAGGCAGGAGGCAGAAGATCCCATGCTAATGCCATTGGCACAACTGGTCCCGTCTTCTCACTGCATCATCTTTGTCTGTAATCACAGTAATGGTGGTGGTGTCCGTATTATCCACACAAGCAGCTGGCAACACTTCTTGGATACATTTCTCAGAAAGATGATACAAAAACATTTTTAAATATATTTTTTAATGCAGGTGAAGAGAGGGAGGGAGGGAGGGAGGAAAATACATAGCACATAGTTGTGAACTAGTAATACACATTAATAGAAACTGACGATTAAAAGGAGCTGTTAACAATCACAACAGAGCAGCAGGTACCATAAGAGTAGCAATTAATAAAATGCATATATAAATAAATGTTAACCAAGCATTCAGTGGCATACTAATTGCTCTGGGCATAATAAAAGCAGCATAAGATGGATCCACTGCTGCTTTGTTGGTATCCAGTCACAGCCAGGGTGTTAAACACAGATTGATATAATCAGGCGGAAACAGAATGCAATACTTCCCCTAGTTAAATAAATTTCAATTTAACTAATGTAATTTCTTTTTCTGTTCTCTGGTGTACAAAGGATTTCAGCAGAATGGAATGCAATTGACTAAGAACACAGTGTTAGGATGTATATATAGTTACACAAACATAATAACTACACAAATTTAAATAAACATATCAATTAAACTTAGAAACATTTAAATGTTACAAATGTTTAGGAGCTGGGATTTTCCATTGGGTAGTCCTCCCCACTTTTCGTGCGTCTTCTGTGCTGTGAAACCAGAACTGCAATATTTGTGAGCCAAACGGTGGCCAAGGTAACAAACAGCTGTAGTCACAGATGTTAATACTATCATCCTACTGTGATGGCAATTAAATGTGCAGCCCAATTGATTCACTTTGGATGAAAGAGAACCTGACTTGCTGACAAATCTTAGTCCAGCATTTTCATCCTGGACCCCAAGTTCGAAGTTTTCTTGTTTCAGGCCAGCAAGGAGATACTTTGGGAGGTCAAAATATTCTACTTTGTGAATTGTAGTCATTTTTGACATCATGTCTAGTTAAATTCCTCTATTTGCTCAGCAGAAGTACAAAGATTCACAGAGCAGAATTAGTTTCAAATTCACTAGAGCAGGCCACCACTTTTTCTCTTCAACTGGCACTTATAGTCTTAATAACGCACTCTAAGACATTAATAATTTTTGATTTTCACAATGGAGAGAAGTGAAAAGCGGTGTGCCCCAGGGATCTGTCCTGAGACTGGTGCTTTTCAACCTGTTCATAGATGACCTGGAGACCGGGATAAGCAGTGAGGTGGCCAAGTTTGCAGATGACACAAAACTCTTCCGGGTAGTGAAGACCAGAAGGGATTGTGAAGAGCTCCAGAAGGACCTCTACAAATTGGGACAACAGGTAGCAAAATGGCAAATGGGTTTCAATATAAGAAAATGTAAAGTAATGCACATTGGGGCAAAAAAAAAAAATCAAAACTTTATCAGCTGATGGGTTCTGAGCTGATGGGTCAGGAAAGACAGCTGGTGGACAGCTCAATGAAAGTGTCAACCCAATGTGCGGCAGCAGTGAAAAAGGCCAATTCCATGCTAGGTATCATTAAAAAGGGGACTGAGGATTTATTTATTTTTATTTATTTAGATTTATAGTCCGCCCATTTAGTGAACATGCCACTACTTTGGGCAGGGCATCTCCCTTCGCTCACGTAGGCTCTTTCTCTCTCGGACCCATGCGTGAAGCAGTGGGGGTGTGGACGTACGTGTGCCAACGTGAGTGCTTCCCCACCCCTTCGCACATACGCAGGAGCGCCTGCCCGCCTGCTCACCCCTTCGCGTGGGCACATGCATGACAGGGTGGGGGAGTGCTCATGCCAGCGCTGGCATGAGTGCGCAAAGCAGCTGTGGGGAGGGGAGTGCGTGCAGGGGGGGGCAGGAGGTCTGTTTCCGTGGCCTGGTCCGGCTCAGGCTACGGACCAGCACTGGGCTGTGGACTGGAGGTTGACAACCTCTGGTCTAGAGAAAAGGCACCTGAGGGGGGACTTGATTGAGACATATAAAATTATGCAGGGGATGGCTAAAGTGGAGAGAGGGAGGCTCTTTTCCCTCTCATGCAATACCAGAACCAAGGGACATCCACTCAAATTGAGTGTTGGGAGAGTGAGAACAGATAAAAGAAAATATTTCTTTACCCAGTGTGTTGTTAGTCTGTGGAACTCCTTGCCACAGGATGTGGTGATGGCATCTGGCCTAGACGCCTTTAAAGGGGAATTGGACAGATTCCTGGAGGAAAAGTCCATCGCAGGTTACAAGCCATGATGGGGATGTATAATCTCCCCCAGTCTTAAAAGGAAAGTACCTCCAAATGCCAGATGCAGGCGAGGGGTATCAGGAGAGAGGTATCTCATTGTCTCGTGTGCTCCCAGAGGCGTCTGGTGGGTCCGTCATGAGATACAGGGAGCTGGACTAGATGGGCCCTTGGCCTGATCCAGCAAGTTTTTTTCTTTTGTTCTTATGTTCTAATAGTAGAAAGAATAAAAGCTATTTTCTTTACTTACAGTTGAAACAGATCAAACAACAGGACTGACAAATGGGGCTGCCCTGAGCAACCGGCCTCAACAGCCTCATTGCTTTCAACAGACAACTGAGAGGAGGGAAAACAGCTAGAGCAGAGGTGCTCTTTGAGTTCAGAGGCTGGGAAGGAACTACTGGTTAGTGCTGGATATATTGACAGTCAAACTAGCCCAGAAAGGTCCCTCCCAAATCTACTAAAGGCAACATGCGAGGTTGCAAAATTCCAACCATTTTTGCCTATTTATTCTGTTGCATGGTAACCATCTTGTTAGCCTTCTGTAGACAGCAGAAGAGAATTGCAATTGCCCTTTTGGAGGATGAAGGGCTCAACAAACCCCTGAAGGCTTTGGCTGAGGCTACAGACAGCATTGCCTCAGTAGAGGTGAAGGCAGGGACTGCATCTGAGCCTGCTGAACGTCTTAGTTTCTGGATTCAATTTCAGATTAAGGGGCTGCCCTTAAGCAACAAAAGGCTCTGCCACACAAGGCCCGTATGAACAAAATACTATCACCAAGCGTGGACTGTAGATCACAGATGATGTTATAGGGGTTTTAACTGGCAGCAGAAGATCACTGCTGATGTTGTTGTTTAGTCGTTAAGTCGTGTCCAACTCTTCGTGACCCCATGGACCAGAGCACACCAGGTCCTCCTGCATAGTTTGCTGTGGTCCACACAGTCAAAGGCTTTTGCATAGTCAATGAAGCAGAAGTAGATGTTTTTCTGGAATTCTCTGGCTTTCTCCATTATCCAGAGCATGTTAGCATTTGGTCTCGAGTTCCTCTGCCTCTTCGGAATCCAGCTTGTACTTCTGGGAGTTCTTGGTCCACATACTGTTGAAGCCTTCCATGTACGATTTTTGAGCATAACCTTTCTAGCGTGTGAAATGAGTGCAATTGTACAGTAGTTGGAGCATTCTTTGGCACTACCTTTCTTTGGGATTGGGATGTAGACTGATCCAATTCTCTGGCCACTGCTGAGTTTTCCAAACTTGCTGGCATATTGAGTGTAGCACCTTAACAGCCTCATCTTTTAAGATTTTAAATAGTTCAACTGGAATGCCATCACCTCCACTGGCCTTGCTGTTGGCCATGCTTCCTAAGGCCCACTTGAATTCGCTCTCCAGAATGTCTGGCAGCAACCACACTATCTGAGTTGTCTGGGACATTCAGATCTTTCTGGTATAATTCCTCTGTGTATTCTTGCCACCTCTTCTTGATGTCTTCTGCTTCTGTGAGGTCCCTACCATTTTTGTCCTTTATCATGTCCATCTTTGAACAGATCTCTGGTTTTTCCCTTTCTCTATTTCTTTGCACTTTTCATTTAAGAAGGCCCTCTTGTCTCTCCTTGCTATTCTTTGGGAGTCTGCATTCATTTTTCTGTAACTTTCCCTATCTCCCTCGTATTTTGCTTCCCTTCTCTTCTCTGCTATTTGTAAGGCCTCGTTGGACAGACACTTTGCTTTCTTGCATTTCCCTTTTTTTGGGATGGTTTTTGTTGCTGCCTCCTGTACAGTGTTACAAGCCTCCATCCATAGTTCTTCAGGCACTCTGTCCACCAAATCTAGTTCCTTAAATCTGTTCTTCACTTCCACTGTGTATTCATAAGGGATTTGGCTTCTCTGAATTACTCAAGCCCCTTCGCCATGACAAGGCAGCTCCGTGGTTGAAGTTGTGACCTTTCTGGGCCTAACCTTTTAAACAACAAAAGTTAGCTGGGCTAATCTTTTTGTGGCTTATTTTGAGACTAGTTTAAATGTTTTGAAGCATGCCAAAGGTAACTCTGCTGCCCCTGTTTGAGTTTGTAACTGAAGGGCAGGAACAAATGTGAAGTCTGCAGGCTGCTGCAAGAAAACCAACAAAAGTGTCATGTACATGAAAGACAAACAAGATTTGTTTGGAAGAAGCATAAGTGGACTCCAACCCTTTCTCTCCCTTAGATGCCTCTCAGAAAGCCAGTTGCAATCTACAAAAGCTTATGCCCAATAAAACTTGCTAGTCTTCAAGGCGCCATGAGATTCTTTGTTCATGTGTACGTGGATATTGATAGTACAGTGGTGCCTCACTTGACGACGTTAATCTGTTCCAGTGAAATCGCTGTAGAACGAAATCGTTGTCAAGCGGGGAAGAAAACCCATTGAAACGCATTAAAAACCAGTTAATGCATTCCAATGGGCGAAATACCTCATCGTCCAGTGAAGATCCTCCAAAGGGGGCCATTTTCCCGTGCCTGTTAAGTGAAAATTAAGTCTTGAAAATAGCTGGGAGCCATTTTGCACAGTGGGTGGCCATTTTGAAACCCGACAATCAGCTGTTTTCTGACTGTCATTAAGTGAAAAATCGGTTCCCGAAGCAGGGAACGGATCATCATAAAGCGGTTTTTCCCATTAAAACATCATTTTGCGATTGCAAAAGCGATCGCAAAAATCTCATCGTCAAGTGGATTCGTCGTTTAACAAGGTAGTCGTTAAGCGAGGCACCACTGTAGTTGGGGTTCCAGAACCACATAGTGAGCATATACCGTTGCACAGAGGTACCTGGAAAATGAATCAATCTGCTGCATCGAATAGTCCCCACTCAGGTTTTTGATGGAAGTTTTTGGGCCTGGCAGACTTTCTCAAGAAGCTAATTCTACTGGGTTCAGACGATAAAGATGTAAACCTCTTAATGTTTTGCATAATAACACTAGTTTCCAACTCTACTCAGCAGCTGGATCCTGAGCCAAAAAAGGCGTTCCAGCCAGGTTGCCAACCTTTTTCTGGCAAGGTGCCTGTACTTTTAACAGCTCCCTGACATGCAAAAATAATATCTTGTCAAGAAAGGGATTAGCTTCTGAATTTGTGAGCATCATGCCACTGCTCAAGGCCAGAAGCCTAGCCAGAAAAAAGCTGGCAAACTCTTGCATATAATGATCTCCAGAAAAGTGTTCCACAAATCTTAATCATTGTGTTGTTAATATCCCTTTTTCCAGAAAGCTCCACCACTGCATAATTGACACTATTTGTTTGTGGCTAGAATTGTCACATTATCCCTAAAGAAAATAAGATCCTAGCTTTATCAGCCATATAATGACATAAATGTAAGTGCTGGAGTTTCACCAAATAATGACATAGTAGTGGGTAAAACTTTGCCTGTTGACCCTTCTTCAGTCAAAGAGTTATTTGATTTAGGAGCTCTTTTAGAGGAAAAAGGGAGGGGCACTACCTGCTATGCCCAAGGAAACAGACAGGTGCTAGGACAGATGTCCTTACCTGCTCTAGGAAGCTGTCAGAGCCTAGTGTCCCTTTGAGCTCAACAACCCTGAGGGAAATATTTAAACTTAATTCAATGATCTTGTGCACAGCAGTGCACTACATTATCGTCACCTGGCTGCCTAGTTGGCTGATGATTGATTACAGTCCCCGTTGCCCTTCTTCCAAAGCACAGGGGCTTACATACATAGTGCGATTGCCTTCGCACCTCCATGTATTCCCTTAACAGCCCTGGAAATAGATTAGGTTGTGAGAGAGTGCCTGTGAATGATCGGGATGCTGCATTTTAAAATTAAAGTCATAACAGGTCACAGTTGAATAGTGTCCATCTGTTTCTCAGTTGGCTGGATTGTGCTGGTGAGGTGGAGATAGATAACAACTGTGTGAGGGTTGCAACTTTCAAGTAAAGTACATTTCCCCTGCTTGTATTTTTATAGAATGGTTTAAAAAGTGCCTGTAATTCGGCTACAAATGCTGAGAAATCCAAGGATTATATTCCATTAAAATCATAATGAAAAAATAGGTCAGGATTATAGTCTTAAATCAGGCCCTCTTGAACATATGGTAGCCTTAAAATGCTACACACCCAGCCAATCTGAGCTTGTTCAAGGTCCCTAGATTTCTACCCTGTTTAGGGTACATAGCCTTTTCTTTCTTCCATGCTCAAACCAATAGCTGCCTCTAGTGTTAAATACATGTAACTACAATCTGAGGATTTAAAAAAACCATTTTCTTTGGTGCAACTACATTGATAAATATAAGAAATGCTCCCAGATTAGGACAGTCTGGTATAAATTATTTTCCATTGACTATATGATGTAAACGTCAATGTGAATCTGCCTGTCTCCCCTACCCCCCATCCATAGTTTTTCCCTCTGCCAATGGGGCTTCTAATGTTTTGGAACTGAATTTCTTTGTATTGGTTCAGACACTGTGGTCGACTGAGCCACCGAGGAGGGGTCTGTAGCCGTTGTATTTAAAGCCATTCCAGCTGGCTCCAAAGAGATAGGGCAGGAGGGAAACTGGCTGTTATTTGAATCTTCCTTACACCTGGTATCTGGATCTGCTTCCATATCCCCCTTGCCTTCCCATTCTATTCTATTCCATGCTTTTCTTTCTTTTAATGGCTTGCTAATCTAGTGCTGTGGCAGCTAGACAACCAAAAACAGAGGGGAGGGAGGATGTTTTAAAGTAGCTCTGTTCTAATCATGCCTCCTTTAAATCTGAATAGTCCGAGCAGAGCAGAGCAGAGCTATACTAACAAGCTAGAAACAAGGCTGAAGGGAAAATCTCCTCCTCTCTCTTCATTTTTTTTATTTCCTCTTTGATCACCTAGCTGGCCTAGCACTAAAACAGTAAGCTTTTAAAAGAAAAAAGAAAACAGAATGAAAAGGGGGGGGGGGAGGAAAAAGCAGATCCAGGTACCAGATATGGGGAGAAGAGAATCTGAATATGGCAAATTTGAATATCAGCAAATATGGCTGATTTCCTCTACACTCTGTTCACTCTTGTGTGGTGGGCTGAAGCGAATAAACCCAGGGGAACCCAACTTCTTAGGTGCAATTTCACAACAAATCTATTTGCATTTTTCCTGCTATGTAGTCACACCCTCTGTTTGTTTTGTTTTAGGGAAGCTGAACTGAACATCAATATGTGTTTGCTAGCATTTATGATACGTAATCCCTCAGTACGCCATGGTGTTCCATGACATTGTATAATGGGAAGGGTTGGATTTAGAGGAACATACTGTAGCTGAATTTAAGTTCCAACCAACTTAATCTGGATCAAACCCAACATATGAAAGTACTCAGCAGGAAAATCACAATGAAATTTGCAATAATGCCTATAGCATCAATAGATTTCCCCATCTTTTATTTATAATGGGTTCATATTTCTCATGTTCGATTGTTTATTTAATTAACATGCTACCCATTTAGTGGATTCACAGTACTGTGGTGGTACAAAAACAACAACAAAAAAAACCCCCATAACTTCACCCACTTCATTCCCATAAAAATCATCACATAATCAAAATGGTGATGTAACCAACTCAGATGTGGTGGTCTACAAAAATCTGAGGTTGCAACATTAACATTTACTTTGAGAGTAAGATGTCCTTAAAGGCTGCCTTATATAACTCTTGTTTCTAACTTACTGTGACCTGCTGTGGTTTTCGAGGTATGTAAGATGTCCAAGTCTGGTTTACCATTGCTACCAGCAGTGAGTTTCCACATTCAAATGGGGTTTGAACCCGGGTCTTCCGAGTTCTAGTCTGATATACTATTCACTACATCACACACTCTCCTCTCCTCTAGTTTAGATACAGTTTGTGTATTTTTATTGTTACCCAACATTTACTTGAGCTTTTATGGTTTTGAATGGCTCTGCTCAGTTACAGTTGCCCCACTATAATCCTGGAAGTTTTATCACAACCAGACAGTTTCCACAACATGGAGACTGCCAGCCTGGTTTGGCAATGAATCATCTTGCTCTCCCTCATCAACTCTTTTTTCATTTCCTACCTATTGTAGCATAATTTTCTTCAGAATTAAAGCCCAATCGTGTTGTTTCCAGTGTTTGTTGTGTAAATTAAAAGTACTAAAAATAGCCATGAAGGCTATATACTCATAGTGAACACTCTGAATATGAGAAAAATTGAGTAGCCACGAGGCTACAGGTAATGATGGGGAGTGGTTTTGTTTCAGGACTTCGCTTTGATAGGAGTCTGAACCCAGGGCCAATCTCACCCTCTCCGCCTGCTGCATCTCACAGGGTTGTTGTGAGAAGAAAGTGAGGATGAGGAGAGCCACAGACAAGCAAATCAAATAAAGTCAAGAAAAAGTGGCCATGTCCTGAGAACTTGGGTGGGAGGCAGCCTAGAACCGCAGTGATCAAACTTAAGAAGGACACAGTAGGGGCGCTACTTTGTGTTTGCATGCACGTATGATAATAATGGAAGCACATAAGGTGACTGGAAAGCGAAGAGCCACTTTGTTGACTTTGAAAACTAATGATGTGACAACAATGATTTTCCTCCCAGATTATTTATGCATGGGAAGTGTTGCATTGCAGTAAACCATGGTCTTCAGGCATTAAGAATCATCCTGTCATATCATTATAAGAGGAGGTGTAACAGATATCATGGGATGATCACTGGAGAGGACCCTGCCTGGTGCCTTTATTGTTGGAGTTCTATTTGCAGCCTCACATGCTGCTTTTAGTTTGTTTGACTGAGAGGGATGTTGCTAGCCAAGAATTCCTTCTAGCCTTTGAACTCAAAGAGCCCCACCTCTCTGTTGAGTGATATTTCCCTCTTTTTAAGTTGGTTGGTGGTAGTTGTTTGCTGTTAATTTGGTTGCTTGATTGCTAAGTATGAACGTGCTAAAGAAATCAATATACAGTACACACAGTCTGTAATTTCAAGCAACTGTAATGTTCTTTCACACTTTCTACTATAAATTCCTCAGTAAATTATTAAGATTTCAAATGTTAATGAGAAAGGGGTGAACTGTCAATCTCTGTACTTCTACTGTGTAGCAAAAAGAAATTTTAACCAGAAATTCAAAACTCTGTAACATTTATAATGGCCTAAATAACCCTGAAGTGCTGTTTTCTTCCATATAAACCAGTGGTTCCCAACCTTGCGTAAACCAGATTCTTGGGCTACAACTCCCAGAAGCCTTCACCACTAGCTGTGCTGGCTGGGGTTTCTGGGAATTGCAGTTCACAAACACCTGTGTTACCCAGGGTTGGGAACCACCAATATAAACCTATTCACTCAGATCTTTAGCTGGGTTTACTCACTGCCTTAGAAGATATGGCCTTCTTAACTAATTCTTAACCAATTCTGAAATGGATTTAGCTGGGAAGCACATCTGTCCGTACAATCTATGAATGCATCAGTGTGAACTTTGATGTTGTTAGGATTTCTGCTCTTGATGCTGGCTGTATGTTGAAGATTTTAGTTTTAGGTAATATGTTGGCATTGCATCGCATAACTATCTGTGTATATGTGTGGTTTTGATATTACAAAATATAAGTATGTCTACACTGTGACTGCATTGTACTCCATTTTTCTGTGGATAAGCTTCAGATTTCAGAAGAGGTATTCGTCTGTGCTAGCATATCAAGACTAGCACACCTTAAAGACTAACTGTTAAATTTTAATGTGAGCTTTTGTGGAAGTTTCCTCAGACACAACAGATTCCAATTTCTTTTGTACAGTACTGGTACAAACTTCTAGGGCGGGGGTTGGGGTAGAAGATTTTTTCATGTTAATGCTAAGGATGTTTTGTTGGTATTGAGCATTTTGTAAAACAGCAAAATTCTTGTTAAGGATTATCAAATGTTGTCAATCAGTAATAACAGGCCAGTTAATCCAGCCAGCCACCACAGCAATGTATTTTACATTCTCCTAAGTTTCAAGACCACTGGGCACTCCACTATAATGTTAACTTCCTCCCTAATTCAAGTGCTTGGTAATCTAATAGGCCATCAGAAATCTCGCTGAAAGCACACGCAGCCTCCGGGCAGATGAATAGGTATGTCTGCGTAATCTACATCTGTACCTGCTAATTTAAATGCCTCTCTGAAAGCACTTCACCTGGAAATAAATTTGAATCTCAATTGCTCTAAATTATTGTTCTGTATGAGCTTTTAATTTGATAACGAGTATCACTGCATTAAGATTTTCCCCCCTTTTAAATGTTGGCTCAAGATGACATATCAAGTTCCCCAATAACATGAAGCTGCAAAAAGATCACAAATGAATAATGTCAAAGCATCTTTAGCAAAGTGTAATGTCTTTTGATTGTGGATCCTGCTCTCTATCATGAATGAACAATTCACCTTTAATTAAGAGGGACTTAATGATGGGATATGAGAAAACAGCTAAAGTACATACATGCTGTACAATGTTATAATGTGCACATTTCCATTATTTCTACACAGCTAAGCCAAGGATGGGTTCCAGTGTGATGTAAGTCATCCAGGCTGCGTGCCTCACTATGATGATGCAACTGAAAAGCTCAAACAGCCATTATCAAGATGACAAGGATGAGTTTTAAGATGGTAATGATATGTGTTTTTTTCCTCCTTTCCTTTCACTTTGTAGCTTTACTTGAAAGGAACTGCAATGATGGACACATTTCTATGGTGTTTTTGTGACTGATCCAACATGTAGTCAGATCCTTAACTGATCCGTGCTATGTATTTAGTGAGTAAATCGTTGTCAAGAAAACGCAGCCTTGTAATGGTGGCAGAGGCATTAGATGGGTACATAGCATGGCAAGCATGTCTTGACTGGTCTCTTCTGTTGCATTCTGCACAGACCTATACAGGCCGCAGATGACTAGCTTGTGGCATGTATTGGGAGGCTGCAAACTCACCACCTAATCACTATTCTTGCCTGTAGGCCATTAGACCTACTTTGCATGGCGATCGCAAAAAGACTGTTGTAAAGCAGATTTGTCGTAATGCGAAGCAATAGTAAAGCGAGGCACCACTGTATAGGACAAATTTTCTGTAACTGTAGAGAAATTCAATTAATTTTAATGTGTTTAATTCTACCTTTATTTCATATACATCCATAATTTTAATTTGTGCAATGTTCTGATATGAACAAAGATGTTAGACTACAAATACAGATCTGCATGCTGGAACAGGTTTTTTCCCCTTTTCTTTTCAGGAGAGGGCCATCCACAAACTCTCTCCAAGCCTCCACAGAATAATGGAGAAAATGAAACACATTTCAGGAAGTCTGATTTTACTTTGCAGGCTCTGGTTAGGTTGCACATGTGAGTGGTCAACACCTCCCCCCTCCATTGATGTGTAAAGTACCAATCTAGCATTATTAATTTGTATGGTAATCAAAAGGAAGTCACATTTTTACCTTATGAACACAATGAAATTAAATTCTAGCATAATTTCTAACATCTGATTTTACAGCTGGCATTTACATCTAATTTTCATTTGCTAATTTCTTCCAGGAGGCTGCTGTATAATTTCAAATACAATTCTATTACAGACAAAATAAGTAATCAAGTCTCAGCACCAGCATCTTCCACATAGCTTGAGTCTGATGGAAGCATGCTGATAATGGGGCAAAGCAAGAATAATGGATGGTATTGAATGTCCACACATACACCTTCCCCTGCAGCAACTTTTATGAATGCATGCAGAGGGGAACAATCCTTAGAAGCTCCCATGTGTCCAAAAAGATTGCTCAGGAGGCCTGGGTAAGTCTTCAAAGCAGAATTTTGGGGGATGGCAGGAGGGAGAAACCAAAGACCCCAATGCTAATAGAAAACATTTTAGAGTTAGGCTCATATCTGTTCCCCTCTTCTCCAAATGTATAGAAGTTATCTATCTAAAAGAGTACACACATTTTTAACACCAGCTGATTCAAATAAAATATACTGTTGCAGCTTCTCTTCAATAAGTTATTGCTTGATGAAATAGATTTCTGGCTAGGGTTGCAGCACTTAAATACACGGTAGGGTTACTCACAAGGCAGTGTTTAATGGTTTGCCACCTATGCCATCTCATACCCACCCAACTTGTTCCCGTCTTCTAATTTATCAAGCATCTGCACAGTTTTGATGAGGATTATTTATTTATTTATTTATTTATTTATTTATTTATTTATTTATTTATTTATTTATTTAATTTATATGCCGCCCACTCTACCCAAAGGTCTCTGGGCGGCTCACAACAACCAAAATTCAATGCAGTAAAACAAAATGATTAAAATACAGTTAAAATACAATTAAAAAATACAATTAAAATTGCCATCATTAAGACCCACAGTTAATGTTATTTCAATTAAAAGCCTTCTGGAACAGGAAGGTTTTGACCTGGCGCCGAAATATCATCAGTGTCGGCGCCAGGCGAATTTCAGTTGGGAGGGCGTTCCATAGTCTGGGGGCAGCTGCCGAGAAGGCCCTTTGTCTACAAGCCATCCCTCTTACCTCCTTGAGGGATGGCTCTTTCAAAAGGGCCCCCTGGCAAGATCTTAACAGCCTGGTAGGCTCATATGGAAGGAGGCGGTCCTTCAAGTATCCAGGGCCCAAGCCGTTTAGGGCTTTATATGTCAAAACAAGCACTTTGAATTGGGCCCGGACAGCAACTGGTAACCAGTGTAAATTATACAGAATCGGCTTGATGTGCTCTCTGGCGGCCCCACCACTCACCAGCCGCGCAGCTCGATTCTGGACCAGTTGCAGTCGCCGGACCATCTTCAAAGGCAGCCCCACGTAGAGCGCATTGCAATAATCAATACGAGATGTTACCAGTGCATGTGTAACTGTCATGAGACTCCGCTCGTCCAGGTAGGGCCGTAGCTGGTATAATTTCCGCAGCTGGAGGAAGGCGCCCCTGGCCACCGAGTCCACCTGGGCTTCCAGTGTTAGACTGGGGTCCAGGAGCACCCCCAAGCTGCGGACCCTGTCCCTTAGGGGGAGTGTAACCCCATTCAGGACAGGGAAGTTGCCCTCCAACCTGTCCGGCGAAGCACCCACTAACAGCACTTCCGTCTTGTCTGGATTGAGTTTCAATTTATTAACCCTCATCCAGTCCATTATCAGGTCCAGACACGAGTTCAGCACAGAAACCGCCTCACCTGGATTGGTGGAAAACGAGAGGTAGAGCTGAGTGTCGTCAGCATATTGCTGACTCCTCAGCCCAAACCTCCTGATGACCTCTCCCAGCGGTTTCATGTAGATGTTAAACAGCATGGGGGACAGTATCGAGCCCTGAGGAACCCCATGACATAAATGCCATGGGGCAGAGCAACTGTCCCCCAGCACCACCCTCTGGATACGGTCAGCTAGGAAGGAGCGGAACCACCGTAAAACAGTGCCCCCAACTCCTAACCCAGCCAGCCTATCCAGAAGGACACCATGGTCGATGGTGTCGAAAGCCGCTGAGAGGTCCAGGAGTATCAACAGGGTCACACTCCCCCTGTCTCTCTCCCGGCAAAGGTCATCATACAGGGCGACCAAGGCTGTCTCTGTACCAAAACCCGGCCTGAAACCCGATTGAAATGGATCCAGAAAATCCGTTTCATCCAGCAGCGCCTGGAGTTGCCCGGCCACAACCCGCTCCAACACCTTGCCCAAATAAGGGAGGTTCGCCACTGGTCGGTAGTTGACCACCAGCCTTGGGTCCAGGTTAGGCTTTTTAAGGAGTGGTCGAATTACCGCCTCTTTCAAGGCGGTAGGGACCACTCCCTCTCTCAGAGAGGCGTTCACGGCCTCCTGGACCCAAGTGCGAACCCCCCTGGCAGATCTTCCAATTAGCCAAGATGGGCAAGGGTCGAGCGGCGTGGTGGTAGAACGGACAGATCCAAGCACCCTGTCCACATCCTCGGGTCTCAACAGTTGAAACTCATCCATTAAAGTTTGACCTAAGTACGGCACACTGGACACATCTTCCGATTTTGCAGTAACAGTGGAGTCCAGCCCACTGCGAATCTGAGCGATTTTTTCCTCAAAATGAATAGCAAACTCATCACAGCGAGCTGATGAGCAGTCCGGGACCTCCACCGGGTTTCCCGGTTGAAGAAGATCCCGGACCACCCGAAACAGCTCTGCTGGACGACATTCTGAGGAAGCAATACGGCTGGAGAAATATTGCCGTTTCGCCAGCCGTATTGCCACGAAATAGGCCCGATAATGGGCTCTAAGTCGTGTTCGATCGGATTCCCAGCGGGACTTCCTCCACCTGCGCTCTAGCCGTCTCCCCTCTTGCTTCATCGCCCGCAGTTCAGAAGTATACCAGGGAGCTGTCTGGGCTCGGCGAGCAGGGAGAGGGCGCTTAGGCGCAATCGTGTCAACCGCCCGGGTCATCTCCCTATTCCATAGGGTGACCTGAGCTTCGACAGGAGCGCCGACCATATCAGACGGATACTCCCCCAGAGCATTCAGGAAACCATCCGGATCCATTAGTCTCCGGGGGCGGATCATCTTAATCGATCCCCCACCCTTGCAGAGGGAAGAAGAAGCTAATAGACTGAATTTGACCAGGAAGTGGTCTGACCATGACAATGGGGTCACGACCAGCCCCTCCACATCCAAACCACCACCTTCCAGTCCCGTTGTGAAAACCAGGTCCAAGGTGTGGCCGTTCTCATGTGTCGGGCCGATGACACATTGAGACAGCCCCATGGTTGTCATGGCGGCCATGAAGTCCTGAGCTGCCCCAGTCAAGGCAGCCTCAGCATGGATGTTGAGGTCCCCCAGCACCAGCAGCCTGGGAGTCCTCAACACCAGGTCTGAGACTGCCTCCGTCAGCTCAGGTAGGGAGACTGCTGGTACGCAGCAGGGTGGGCGGTACACCAACAGAATCCCTAATCTGTCTCGTGAGCCCAACACACAATACAGGCCCTCAAGACCTCCTCTCAAAGGGATAGGAAGCCTGGTCAAGGAGATAGAACTCCTATAGACTATAGCAACTCCCCCTCCTCGACCCTCTGAGCGACACTGGTGCTGGACTGAGTACCCAGGAGGACACAGCTGGGAGAGGGGGACACCACCTTCCTCTCCCACCCAGGTCTCAGTAATGCACGCCAGGTCAGCCCCCTCATCCAGAATTACATCATGGATGAGGGCAGCTTTGTTTTGTACTGACCTGGCGTTCATCAACAGCACCGTGTGGCTCGAGGGTTTGCTGATATGGTCGCCTGATACCATCTGGTTGGAGGTAGGACTAGAAGAGGGGATAGATGTAAGATATCTAACCTCTCTTCTCCTACGCGGGCATGTTCTACCCCCACCGCCATTCCTTCCCCTACCCAGCACCACCTCAATGGCTGCCCCCTCCAACGCCCTCCCCCCTTCCTGTTCCATCAGGTCCACTGTGGGTCTCTATGCAACTCAATGATAGTTAAAAACAAACAAAACAAACCCACACACCCTTCTAATGCCCCTTCTCCCCTCCCAGCCAGATGGCTGGTGTTGCAGAAGGGGTGGGGTGGCCCAAAGCAGCAGCAGGGTCCTGGTCCTGAAGGGCAGGGGAGTGCAGGCCAGAAATACTCCCAGGCACTGTCTCTCACCCAGTGCCTGGGGACGGCAGATGTTACCAGCAACTCCCCCAACGACAGGAACGTTGCTCTCAGAGGGCCCTGGCACCGGCTTCTTGCTTTTATAGCTTCCCTCCCCTCCCAGCCAGGTGGCTGGTGTTGAGGAAGGGGTGGGGTTGCCCAAAGCAGCAGCAGCAGCAGCAGCAGCAGGGTCCTGGTCCTGAAGGGTAGGGGAGTGCAGGCCAGAAATACTCCCAGGCACTGTCTCTCACCCAGTGCCTGGGGACGGCAGATGTTACCAGCGACTCCCCCAACGACAGGAACGTTGCTCTCAGAGGGCCCTGGCACCGGCTTCTTGCTTTTACAGCTTCCCTCCCCTCCCAGCCAGGTGGCTGGTGTTGAGGAAGGGGTGGGGTTGCCCAAAGCAGCAGCAGCAGCAGCAGCAGGGTCCTGGTCCTGAAGGGCAGGGGAGTGCAGGCCAGAAATACTCCCAGGCACTGTCTCTCACCCAGTGCCTGGGGACGGCAGATGTTACCAGCGACTCCCCCAACGACAGGAACGTTGCTCTCAGAGGGCCCTGGCACCGGCTTCTTGCTTTTACAGCTTCCCTCCCCTCCCAGCCAGGTGGCTGGTGTTGAGGAAGGGGTGGGGTTGCCCAAAGCAGCAGCAGCAGCAGCAGCAGCAGGGTCCCGGTCCTGAAGGGCAGGGGAGTGCAGGCCAGAAATACTCCCAGGCACTGTCTCTCACCCAGTGCCTGGGGACGGCAGATGTTACCAGCGACTCCCCCAACGACAGGAACGTTGCTCTCAGAGGGCCCTGGCACCGGCTTCTTGCTTTTATAGCATGTATTTCCTTTTGAAATCTGTTCTCCTGTCACAAATTTAATGAATTTTCAAAATGAAAAGTAAGAAAAGGGCTTCAATATGTTCAGTGAGTGAGGTATCTGGCCGCAGAGCCAGAGGCTGTGAGTTAAATTCCCCACTGTGCCTCCTAGGAGTACAGCCAGCCAGCCTTTGTAGCCTTGGGCAAGCTGAACAGTGCCAAAATGCCCCCAGAAGAAGGGAATGGTAAACCAATTCTGAATACTCTCTGCACCTAGAAAACCAGAAAAGGATTGCCATAAGCCAGAATTGACTTGATGGCATATAAATAAAAACAACAATAAATTATGTTAAGCAAAGCAAAGGAAAGGCAATTTTTAGTCAGGTATTTTGCCGTAGCACATGCTGAATTATTCTGCAACATGTCTCTGAACCTAGTGGGAATTACAGAAGCTTGGAAACTTAGAATACAAAACATGAACTGTATAATAAACAAAAAGACATGGCATCTTTAAAGCTAACCAGTTTATCTCAGTGTGACCCTTTCATGGATTATAATCCATTTAGCCGGACACAGATGGCACGAGGTGCCACATCTAGTTTCATAAAAGATTTGTTTGCAAAAGCTTAAATCAACGCTGATCTGCTTCGGCAGAGGGCTGGACTTGATGGCCTTTGAAGGCCCCTTCTAACTTAGTTATTCTATGATTCTATTTAGAAATCTTTTGCTGGGCTCTTTCCTAACTTGTTCTGGTAGGAAGAAATGAAAACCCATAAACACGTCCATGATAATAATAATGATTTTATTCTGGAAAAAAGCACCATCTTATTTTTATATGAAGTATGAAATCCAATGCTGCTACGGAAAACTGATATTGCAACCTGAACGATACAAATAGCGTCATTTCAGACAGTATTTCAGTTAAAGCAGATTTTTGTGCTACTTACAGCAAGGACAAAGAGAACAAGTCAAGAAAGTCATGATGTACAACAGACATTAGTTGAAAATGAATAGATAACTTTTATACCCTGTGGGTCCACAGACCTTCTACAAAGGAACATCTCCAATGATTGACAGAAAGATGACAGCATTACAAGCTGTCACCTATTTTTATTGACATGTATCATTCAAGCTGCAAACACTACCAGGCTTTTTGATATGAATGACTATTCTGACATCAATATTTCATAAAGACATTTTAGAAAAGAATCCACACTACACAAATACCATGATTTGAGTTTTGAATTTTTTTTTACCTACTCCTTGAAAACATGTTGCAAGTCTCAGTCTTGCTTTTGTTGCAACGACTAGAGACAAGCTAGAGCCTATTCTCTTGCAATGAACAGAAACCTATCTTTCCACGTCACAAATGCAAATTAGGGTGTCTATATGCAACATACCACAATTCATTTCCTGCAAACAAGTATATGCAGGGTCCACTACCTCTGCAGAAAGCATGCTACCAGAAACCAGACAGCACTGCCCCTTGCTTTCAGAGCTTATTCTTGGTACAACTTTCCTTCATTATATTATGTTTAATCATATAGTATGACCACATAATTTCCAAAGGACACAACAGCATACTTCAATTAACATATTTTTTTCACACAGCAAACAAAGTAGTTAAAACAATGTACTTCATTGCCTTGTTCAGGTCCCAGACACAGCTCCACTATCACTTCATTATCTGAAAACCAGCTAGCTACTCATTTACAGAAATATCATGCAGTGCTATCATGTATCTCTTGGATTGGAAACACCATAAACGAAACATGGATTTTGTAGTTGTGCCTCAGTATTTTACATAGAATACCATGTTTTGCAGAGACAAAGAAAATCTGATCTGCTTTGGCCTTGAGATCCATGCAGCAATCAGAACAGTCACTGTTGCTATGTCAAGCATCACAATGTGAACAGGCCTGCAGCATTTATTGCCGTAAGGTGTGAACTAAGGATGTGCATTGAAGGGATTCAATATTTTCAAACTTTTGCTTCCAGCATTAGAAGAGCTGATGCCTTTGGAACATTCTGAGCACGACCTTCTCTCTATGCAAAACAGCCGAGTGTGTGATTAAATATTCAAGTAATGAACTCAACAGGGTTAGAGATACATTTGCTGTGCAAAATTAAGATGATAGTATTCAGCGCAATGCAAGAGCCACACTCTTGAATGTTCTGCTTAAGCATTTCTTCATCTGGCAGACGCACAGGTCATTATCAGAAGGCGGCTTCTGAAATTAATTGGCTTACTCTTAAGATCCAGAATCTGGGCTGAATATATTTACCACCAAGCCTGCCAGATAACTTTCCATAACTTAGTGCTGTCAGATTAGTTTATGCAAGTGGACCTGTTAAGCATTAGTGCATAGCTTCTATCTTTAGGGTGGATATAAGATGTGCAATAAACTTTTTAAAGCCCATAGGTATGGAAGCTGTAAAGATGTGCAGAGAATAAAAGAGCTCTTTCCTAACCTGGGGACTATATATGTTGTTTGCAAAGTACAGTATTATGCTAGCAAGCCATTAAATAAGAATGGCTTTACCTGAACTGTTAAAAGGTAAAGGTTTTCCTTGACATTTAGTCCAGTCGTGTCCAACTCTAGGGGGCAGTGCTCATCCTCGTTTCCAAGCCACAGAGGCAGCATTTGTCCGAAGACAATTTCAGTGATCATGTGGCCAGCGGGAATAGACACGGAACACTGTTACCTTCCCACCGTGGTGGTACCTATTTATCTACTTGCATTTGCACACTTTCGAACTGCTAGGTTGGCAGGAGCTGGGACAAGCAATGGGAGCTCACTCCGTTGCGTGGATTTGATCTTACGACTGCTGGTCTTCCGACCTTGCAGCACAGAGGCTTCTGTGGTTTAGTGAAGGCCATTTTCTCTGAGGACTCTAGGGGACAGCAGTAAGATGTCAGAAAACAGGCTACTAGAGTTCTAGGGTAAGATCTACTGTTCCTGCAATGATGTCTTGATGCCTAGAGGATTTACAGGAATATAACATGTCTGGGGCAATGCTAGCAATCCTTGTGTGAAGAGTTCTTAAGCAATATGTAATCTCTCTCTCTCTACCATCTTTGTTTTGCTTTAGACTTCTTAATGGAAAGAAATTCAAGCTCAATATTATCACTTCGTTGTCGTTTAGTCGTGTCCGACTCTTCGTGACCCCACTTAAATATTGCTTACTCAGATTATCTGTTACACACTGGGGGGGGGCTACTGCAAAAGGACACAGTCTTTCAGATATTATTACTGTTATTGTCTGTTGTTCTCTTCTACTGTCACAAATGTAGTATTAGATCCTCTTGAAAATGATGGTTATTTTCCTTCAGCAACTGCTAGTTCAAGGTTCTTGTTGGCAAGTTTTTACAGCACTGGCCATATATAGTTTAAACTGAATGATAAGCCAATCACAAAAAAATACCTTTAAAGGGGAAAAATAGCACCAGGATGAAAGCAGTATCTGCTTTGACTTCCTGTGTTTCTTGGGAATAATGAACAGCCAGTAAAGACACACTCATGTCATAGAATTAGGCTTACAGTGTCCCGGTCTTTGACCAAGTGAAAGGAAAAGGTTCCTGGACTAAGCAGACAGATAGCTACATTCTGCTAGGAAGGAAGGAAAGAAAGAAACCATGTGTTAATTTTATCGTCTACTAGTTATTCCATCATTTTCCAATTTCACATAAGTTAGTGTAAATAATAATACAGGGGAACAGCTACCAGACACAGTTACTCTTCCCCTATTATGATTACTAACAGATGCAGCTACATAGGGACAGACCTGCACACTGCTGCGTACTAATTACATGCCGATTAAACACACAACCATACTGAAAGATTCTTGTGCACATCTTCTGCATATGGATTAGCAACTCTGGTCCTAGACCAACAGTGAGCAAAGCACTACCCTCGAGATATTTCTGGACCACAACTCCTATCAGCCCTTGCCTGAATAGCCAATGGTGAAGAATGCTGGGAACTGGAGTTCAATATCTGGAGGGCCAAACTTTGGCCACTCCTGCCCTAGACAGGAGTTTTTTCCCCTCACTTATTAATATTGTTAGAAACAAACTGCTTGAGAAAGCAAACTTTTCTCTTTCTTTCTTTTTAATGTGTGAGGTCACAGTGAATTCTTCAGGAGCAGAACTGTTAAACTGCTCTTGTGGTTGTCATGCAAGATTCCTGATGGCACCAGAGTACTTGGACTTTGGCAGGTCAACACTGTAATTCAAGAGAAAACAGAAGACTTGTAATACTAGTATTTTAATCCTTTGTCTGAAATGCAGAGAAAAAGAACTTCTTGAACTGCTTAGCAATTGGTAGCCTACTGTATTTAAATGACTAAATAACCAGCCATCAGCTGAAGCAAACATTTCAGATGTTAAACTTTGGACCCGTGATTCTAGTTCAAGTATTGCTTTTGAGTACAACAAGATGAAACTGATTATTTCTAGTTATTTCATAACTTACTAACATACATTTTAAAATGCCACCATCCCTTAACATTATTGTAGCCTCTATTACAACATACCATGTTTGTTAGTGTATAAGATGCCCCCATGTATAAGACACCCCCACCACTTTTCTAACCCAAAATTAAGAAATCTAAGGAGGGCTTAGCAAGTGGAGAGGGAAAGCAGGGATCAAAGTGCTGAAAGCAGGGATCAAAGCACTTAGCATGTGAAGGGGGAAAGAGGGATCAAAGTGCTGCGCAATCACTTTGATCCCTACTTTGCACCTCCAATTTCTGCCAAGAAAGTGGAGGCAAGAAAGTAGAGGGGAAAGCAGGGATCAAAGCGCTGAAAGAACTTTGATCCCTGCCATTCCCTTCCACTTTCTTGCCTCCAATTTCTTGCCAAGAAAGTGGAGGGGGAAAGCAGGTATCAAAACAATCATGCAGCACTTTGATCTCTCTTTCTCCCTCCACTCGCTAAGCAGTCTTCGAAAGTGAAGGGGGAAAAGCAGGGATCAAAGCACCACATGATCGCTTTGATCCATGTTTTCCCTTTTCTTGCTAAGCTCCAAGAAAGGGGAAGAAAGGGGAAAACAGGGATCAAAGCGATCGTGCAGCGCTTTGATCCCTTTCCCCCTTCCTTACTTCCATGTATAAGACAACCCTCAATTTTTAGTCTAAAGATTTTAGACAAAACTATCATCTTATATACATAAAAATACAGTAACATGCATCTTACAAGCTCAAAGACACCATCACACAGTATGGACTTGTCACTTAGGACATTCAGGAATTTCAGTTTCCTTGTAATCATGACAAATATCATTCAAGTCGGTGTATTCTTTCTCTGTTGTTACAACAGCTGGAAATCACTAACAACCAAAGGAGTATTCTTTTACAGAGTAAAATATTCCTAATGGTATTTGTCATAAAATTCTTGTGAAGAATTTTAAAACAGTTGCATCTAACATGATTTTTGACCCTTAAAAGATACATGAGAGAAGGAAAGTCTACATTTGTTTTGGCACATTACATCATCTAGAGCAATTTAAAAATGAAACAGGAGTTTGTGTCTTTGTGACTACGGTTGTCATTTTGCTGTTCCGATTCTCTTGAAGATTTCACAAAGTTAGATGCGGCTTTTATTCTGCCTTTGCTCCTCTACTTAGATTCAGCACATGTATCATCCTCTGAAGGCACAGAGGGGACGCTATCATGGGACATGGTGTCAATGCTCTGCACTTCTGACTGAAGGTGGACAGAGACCTCAACAGCTATTTCTTTGCCGTGGTCATTCACAGAGCCATCATCCGAATCTCCAGCTGGCGAATTGCTGCGCTTGATTTCTGGGTTTAAGGGATAGAGCCCTGCTTGAGTACCTATGGCCTGGCTTGCTTTCACACCATCTCCCACTTCATCAGGGTCATCCATGTGGACTGCTTCAAATATCTCTTCCATAAAGGCCCTGCAGTTAAGGATTAGCGGTGGAAGAGGAATACTTCTGGCAAGCTCTTCAATGTATCGAGCAAATTCCATGGTCTTAAACTGGGTGACCTTGGCCAGCTCTAGTGTTTTAGCGGAAGTAATGATGGGAATGCGTTTGGCAATTTCAAAGGCCTTCTGCAATTTCTCAGCCCCTTCTGTTCTGAAGAACTCATTTATGGCCTTCTCTGTCTTGCGGAGATGGCTGCTCATCATGCACAGGCGGGTTATATTTAAGATCATAATGATTGTAAAGGCAACCAGGCAGACAATCATGTAGTAAATGCCCATGTCCCCAGACGTGGAGACAACCCTGAGAGTAACTGAGTAATAAAAGGTGCCATTTCCATTCATAGCTACACATGTGTATCGCCCCCGGTCATCAAAGGTTACATGAGTGATATTCAGAGCACTCTCAGAAGTCAACCATCTTCCATCTAAAGAACAGAATACAAAAGAGACTTCAATGTCACTGTTTCAGATTTTACTATGCCTTTACTACACAACCAGTGGGCATAAGAGATAAAGGCTGTTTTTCTGGTAGCTCCTTCTTTATTGGCCTCCTTAGCAGGTTGTAAAGGACCTTTAAAGAGCTTTTTATTCCAATAAGTTTTTAACTGTTACTGATGAACTACAGTTTTAAAGCTTGTATCTTGTATCTGCCAGACTGGACTGGGAAATTTTAAATGTTGCTGTCTTTAATTTAATGTAATTCATTTGTTTATCATAAATTACTCTTGGGGGAATATTTACCTGGAATATCTGCTAGCTCAATGTAAATAATTCATTTTCTTGTATTAAACCTAAATCTGAGCTTGCTGAAGCAAACACGGGCTCATGGAAAAATTCATGCAACCAGCACATGAGATTTAAGTATCAAGTGTCCTTAAAAGTATGTCAATGAACACGAACAGTCTACTGCAACAGGATTATGCAAAACTGATTAGACTGCCACTTTTTTAAACAGCAGCATGTGTTACTACAGCTTCTTGCACTAATGAATGGATAAATAGGATTCCCCACTGAGATACAATGCTCAGGATGAAATCACAATTCGTATACTAATTTAAAATATTGTGTATACTACATTTTGATGGGGATATTTTTGAACAGAGGGATAGCATATCTACTTTTCTAACTGTGGCTCTGATAAAGCACAATACAAATATAGCACCAGTCCTCACTATCCAGTGGGCCAGCTATGTTGTAGTGGTAGTCAAACATGTCTCTCTTACCTGCTCCCTCTTGTGCCAGCCGATGCCCTTTTGAGTTGTACCAAAGGATGGAGTCATGTTGGCTGATGTTCAGCTTACATTCAAGGAAAGCACAGTTGCCCTCCTTCACAATGACATCTTGAGGTACTGCTGATTTTGTCAAGGTTTGTAAGACAGGTATAAGTGACTTTTTCAGAGGCAGGGTCCTTGACCCAGATGCAATTGTCAAGTTGGAGGCCACATCTTCAAGAGCCCAAATGCTCGTATTGAAAAACAGAATCAACAGGTAGCAACAGAGCTTCATGGAAGCTTAGAACAAAGTGATTTTCTCATTCAATTTCAGATGATGTGAACTGTTGAAAAGGAAACCAATTGCATTACGCTGGCCACCACCAAAGAAGGTCTTCATAGAATCATCAAAAAGAGGACTTGAAAGACTTTTTAAATCAAACGAATGGAAAAAACTGAAACAGGAAAAAAAATCAATATTATTAAAAATACAAAAATTATGGTTTTCAAACTAAAACACCAGATTTCAGGATGAAATGGCATAAAACGGTATTTCTCTGGACTTGGAACAAACTTAAACAAACAGCTATCAGAGCCAGTGTAATGTTGTAAAGGGGAAATAAAATACAAATACTTTGTGTTTCTTGCACTGCACAAAGTGGAAGATTTGCTGACTCTCTCTTCCTTCTGCAGCCACATCTCACATTGAGGTTCCTCTAGCTCTTTCATGACCTGTCCAGGGGGTAGTGGGGGAAATAGGAATTGACAAAAATCAGTCCCCTCCCTTCAGTGACCCTACCCTGCAAGTATAGGAATGTTGCACAGGAACCCTGGACCTAAGTCACAGTGCTGGAAGGAAAAACAGCAGCACAAATCATTTCTTTCCTGACTTCTCTAACACAAATGAACCTATGAATTTGTCTCTATGTGCTTATGTTTTTTGCAACAGGTCCAAGCCATGCCAGATTTAACTAAGGACAGATGAGGATTGGTAGCTTTGTGGGTAGTGTAGATAAGGCTATGCTGAAAGCAGTAACTTGGGAACAAGGAAACCTGCCCAGGGGGAGAGGTCTTCTAAGTGAAATTATTAAAACAAGTGTTTGTTCACTACTGGGTTATAATTTTAAAAGGCAGACTAATTAAGCATTTGAAACAAGTGAAAAAAATTAAAAAGAATTATCTCAGAGGGGGGGGGATATCTGTTCCTGTGGTTCTTCCCCTTAGCACAACAATACACCCACAACAATACACACTAATCACCCATCTACAGAAAAAGACAAAAGCTTATCTCACAGCCATAAATACTGGCACTCCCAAGCCAACTACACCAGAGCACAGGTTGCTGTGCTCTGAAGATGCCGGCCACAGAGACTGGCAAAACATCAGGAAGAACAACCTTCAGAACATGGCCAAAGAGCCCGAAAAACCCAGAACAACCATTAGATCCCGGCTGTGAAAGCCTTCGCAAATATTTTGGATTTGTTTGTTTTTTTATTTTTTTATTTTTTGCAGTTCCAGTGTGGGACTTGCTGTGTTTATTTTCAATTTTTTTTTTGTTTTTTTTCCCCTTCGGCCAGAACGGATTAATCGGTTTTCAATGCATTCCTATGGGAAATGGAGCTTCTACTTATGAATATTTCAACTAATGAACATCTTCTGGGACGGATGAAGTTCGTAAGTAGATGTTATACTGTATTCAAATATACACCCAATTTATTTGCACGTATAAAACTGCACTTCCAAACATTTTCAGCCACAATGTGACAGACTAAGCTCTTAATGCATTTATATCTTTCTGCAGTTTGGTTCCTTCTGACCCAATCCCATTTCTGCATTTCCCTCAGCAGCTCTGAATATGAAATACTGCTCTTCATGTTGCTATTATACAAAAAGTTTCATCTACAAAGCCTCTTAAAACTCCTTGTCACATTCCCGCCTGTCCCTTGGTTGTTTCCCCAATCCTAGGGCACAAACTATGTGTCATTTCGCTGCCACAAGTTGATAACATCAACATTCTTTATTATTAATCACCAAGGTCCAGGAAATGTGTCATTTTAAAACCAAGCAGAAATTGTTTATTGTTACAAGAAATGAAAGTTCTGTGTTATTAACCTTCAACTAAACAAGTTTCCTTTCTATTCTCTGCCGTATTCCCAAACTCTCTCTCAGTTCCAAACTTCAAATCTAAAACTCCCCATCTCCAATCCCTAGTCTAACTCTCTCCTCCCCCTGCAGAGACTCTTATATCTCGTGACTCCGCCTCTCCAGCACTCTCATTGGTCCATGCAGATAGCACATTAATATTCATGACCTGGGCGGATGCCACACTCCTAATGAACTATTTCTTTCCTGAAATGCATATGAGCCAACTACATTAAAATACTTTTATTTCAAAGCAAACAAACAAACAAACAAACAAACAAAAACAAAAAACCTTCCTACTATGATTTAAATAAATAACCTTTCAATAATAGTCATATTTCCAACCATTTTTTACCTTTCTGGATCCTGCACTTTTTCTAAAGCATCTTGAACTTTAAAAACAGAATGGCAGATACAAAACAAACAATTTTTATAAATATCTTGGAAACACAATTGAAATCAATACGACTTGTAAGATTATACTAGAAGTTTCCTATGGTAAATAAAATATATGTATACCCACTAACATTGTAGCATTTCCCCAAGAATGTTACATAAGAGCCTTTAAACATTATGGTCCTAATTATGAGTGAAAAGCTTGTCCTAAGAACATAAAAAGAGCCATACTGGTATTGCTAGGGAAGTACATTTGCCCTTAGTCTGGCATACTGATTTTCCATCCAATGGGAACAAAAGTTGAAACATTCTTTTGTTGCTGTCATGTTTTGTTAAAAGCAAAGAACACAAGAAACCACACACTCTTTTTTCTGTCATGTTAGCTAGAATAGCTTGAGATTTGGCAGCTTGTCTGCCATGGCTTCATTGTGTCCTATACAGTAGTTTTGTTCTGCCGGTATACCAACCAAACAGGGTGGATAAAAATCAACAATATTTAAAAATCAAATTGGTTTAAATCATGATTTATATCACAAATTAAATGTAAAAAAAATCAAGTTTTTATTTTTAAATCATCAAAAAATCTAATTTTTTATATTTAAATCATGGTTTACGTAATGAATTAAATCAGTTCAATTTTAAAAATCAATCTGATGTGATTTAAATCAATTTGAAATCCACCTTGCAACTAGCAACTTCACTTCCAACTATATTTAAAATTTTACATATTGTCTGAAATCTTGTAGTGCAGTTACATGAAAGGCATAAATTTTCACATTTCAAGTTAAGAAATCTCCGTGAGCATTATTCGTTACAGAACTTAGCATGCAAGCTCATGTCCACAGAGATGTCTTAATTTGCAGCAAAGTGCATCTAAAAGTTACGTCTTTTGATTAACTGAACAACAGGATTTCAGCCATTGTTTTTCTTCATTTCTCTCGCCTATCAGCTATAAAACTACTTATTAAACCATCTCTCTCATAAATCCAATTCTCTGTACTTTCTCTCCTGTAGCATTTTATAATATTTACCTTACCCTCTGGATACTGACCAAGCCTCTTTTTTTTGCCTTTTCCTCACATAAACCCTTAAACATATTTTCTCTCACTCTGCCATCTATATGATGCCATCTTCTCTTATTTTAGGCCAAAGTGTATAAACATTTACTGTAACTCAGGGTGGATTAGATTTAAATCAAGTGAATTTAAATCACTAGCAGGGTGGATAAAATCAATATTTAAAAAATATTTTTTAAATCCCATTTTTAAAAATTAAAATCAGATTTTTAAAATTTACATCATTTTTAAAAAAGCATTATTTTTGGTCCACCCTGCTAGTGATTTAAATCATTTTGATTTAAATCAAATCCACCCTGCTAGTAAGATTTCTTTTCTGCATCACTCACAAAGCCCTTCTACTTCTCTTGCCTCATTTTTATCAAGATTATGACTCTGTAGTCAGGTATCAGTCAAACTTAATTTACATGCTGCACCTATTTTAGCTGCTTTTAAAAATGATAATAGTAATACCGCTCATTAAAATGCAATACCTGTTTAGATGGGAGAATCTTGTAACTCTTTTCTTATGAAATTAATTCATGCAACTTTATTTATTGCATTTCTAGGAGGTCACAAACATCTAACTGCTCCTCACAACTGGAAAACATCTGGGTTTGCTGTCTTTCAAAAACCTGGGATTATTACAGACAACAATTGTATATTCTCTGAAGAATATATTATATCATACATCTTGCCATCAAAGCTTTTTATGCTTGATCTATAAAACCGTTTATTCGTGGCGCAGTGGTTAAAACGCTGTACTGCAGCTAAAAACCGTGCTCACGACCTGGGGTTCAAATCCCAGGTAGCCGGCTCAAGGTTGACTCAGCCTTCCATCCTTCCGAGGTCGGTAAAATGAGTACCCAGCTTGCTGGGGGGGCAATGTGTAGCCTGTATAATTAAAAATTGTAAACCGCCCGGAGAGTGCTTGTAGCGCTATGGGGCGGTATATAAGTCCAATAAATAAATAAATAAATAAATAAATAAATAAATAAATAAATAAATAAATAAATAAATAAATAAATAAATAATTTTTTATAGAAAAATTGCAAACATCTACTATTGAGCTTTTGGGAGGAAAGAATTAGGGTTATTATATTAGTTTCACAACAACTATTTAAAACAGCAACCCACAAAACACAAGGAGGATACAATTACATCATGTCCTATATTCACAAATAGAGATCAGCATGAAATTAATCACGAACCAAAAAATCCAGTGAACTGGGTTGGTTCATGGTTTGTTTCATGACCCAATTCTTGGATTCCGTTTTGCTGAAGCAAAACAAAACACTGAACTTTTTTCTCTTCGCCATTTCACTTGATTTGGGATGGCTGTCCCCTTCCCACTGGCCCTGTTGCCTCTGCCTACCAGCTTTTGCCACCTCCGCCGGGACAGGTGCTATCCTCAGAGGCAGCAGGCCTGGCTTCCCTGCCAGGAGCTGGCTGTTCTCTCTGAACATGTGCCTGTAGCGGCAGCAGAGACGGCAGGAGCAGGTGCCCCACCCTGGGCACAAACAGGAAAAAGGAACTCTAAACCAGTTCACTTTTGGGGGGTTCATGCCCATCTCCACCACAAACCACCAGTTTTCTGGCTCATCAGTATCTCTATTCACAAACACTAAAGTCATGGACATCACACAGTAACTGCTATGACTGACACCGACTCAACACATTTAATTTTCACCATACAATGCATCTTGCATATGATCATGCACACAATCTGGAGTGCATGTATGCAGAAGCAGAACATGTCCTGCTCATAGTGCTCTTAATGCTTATTAACATCATTGTATGCAATATTATGCAATTTTATGCAGTGCAAAATCATCACAACTATCAGAGTAAAAGAGCACTTACACAAGATTTCACAGTCTCATCAATGTTTTTGTAAACAATATTACTGCATAAGGAGATTAGGAAGCAAAATCCAAGCATAGAGCATATGAGTGTCTGGTCTTGAGATAGCAGAAGGTAAGTATTTTCTATATTAATTGAATGGTGACATTTGATTGAATGTTGTTTTTCGACTGTAAATACTTTCACTTCTTTATCTCCAGCAGACACAAATTTCAAGAGCTTGTGTTTAACTCAAATACAGGAAACTTGCTTGACACAAATTTCCTGCCACTGAAGAAATCTGCTCCTAATGTGCCAATGAACAGCAAAATAGCTGTTTGCATGGGAGGAGACTGTATGTATATGGAAATATACAAACCAGGATACAAACCATATATCCTGCTAACTGCCATATCTTTAATCATTTCAAATATTTATTTTTACTATGCATCATATTCTGAAAATACAGAATATTGTCTACCCCTTTGAGCTCCCAATTCTGTGAATAATATGCATGCCTTAGTTCACTGCACAGCACTGAATGAGAAGGGGGCAAACACATTATTTAAAAATGGGAAACAGGGAACATATGTTCTTGGGATTTAATTTTTCAGAAGGTATAATATCAGGTTTCCAAACTACTTTGTAAACTTAGGACAGATTCTTGGGAGGCACTCCCAAAAGTCTTGACAGTAGGATCACACCCAATTTGTTCTCCTTATCTTTGTTCATACAGTATTTTAACTTGTCAAAACATTTTAGATATAAATAAAGAGAACCAGGATGCTGATCAGTTGATGTCACAGTAAGCCTATCGTTGTGATGCTCAAGGTAATCTTCCTTGGAAATTCCTTTCTTTCACGAAACTAGGAAGTCGTCATTCTACAACCTGAACTATCATCCTCCACTGCTATTTTTATTTCAAAAATGCCTCTGACCACCACATGGTGAGGGAATCAAAATTTGTGGACTCTTAGTACAATGCAAGCTTCTCTGCATTGTGGCTCATGCTTTGGTAACTGAAAGTCAAGCATAACACGATGCCCGTTTCAAGCATCAGAAAGAGAATCATTGGCGTAATATTAAATTGACCTGACATCAAAACGAAAAAAGCTTTATCAAACAGGGTTGCATGTGCAGCACCACTGTCTCTTTGTGGCACCAGGCATTTAAAATAAGATTCAGAATACCTTAAAACACGTGGTATATTTAACAGATTTAAACTGAAGAGATTTCATTGGTTTGATAAATCATACAAGTTCCACAAACAAAGGTCTACATACTGTACTTACTTGTTTTATTTGTTTTATCTGAATGGTGGACCAAAAAATGGAGGATCAAAAGGATTCCCAAAACAATTTATGACTGGCACTCAAAATGTGCTGTTAAACATGCATGCACATAATTTTTTCAGTTGCATACAGCACAAATAAATTAAATGTGCAATGATTATAGCTGCTAATTTTAATTTTTTTTCAAGAACTGACCTTACTCTTCAAGACAGAAACACATGTATGTGAAAAACACTTAGTTGCATGCCCCTACACCATGGCTGAAGTTTTGTTTAAAACAAGTGTTTAATATTCTCCTAATTTTGTATTCCTTCCACATGCACCAGGAAAAACATGAAGCCAGGAGAGGAAAAAGATAGAATGTCATTTGCATATTGTTTTGCTTTTCTCAAGAAACTCCAAAAGATGAGCATATAAAGGACTATTTACGGCAGATGGCGATTGCTGCCAATGCTAGACCTGTCCAAGCAGGCATGTTAATATTACAACTTGGGAAAAAGAAAAGGGGCAAGCTTTACGGGTGTCTGGCCCAAAGCTCTCTCATTCCTAATAAGGAGTAAATTCATTCCAAAGACTCCAAGAGAAGAAATTTGAGGGTAGTGCTTCTTCATCTTTTCTAGGTAAAGGGCCCCTTTGAAAATCCGAGTAATTCTATGGACCCCTTCCTAAGAGTGGAACAATATCTTAATAACATTATTTTACCTTTTTGAAAGATTTTTCAAAGACTATACTTCAAGTACTAGAAAAGGAAGGAGTCAAAATGTTTTCAAAACAAGAAATTCTAGTCATTCCACCCTGAACGAGCAGGTTTTAACCTCAGCCACGGGCAGATGCGACCAAGCTCTGCTCCAACCCAACGAAATATCAGAACCTCTTCCTTATCTTGCAAAACATGTCGATTTAGAAGAGAAAACAAACATGTCAGGCAAAACCCAAAGTTGGGTAGGTGGGTAGATAAATTATAGATAGACAGAAAGACAGACAAAAACGCTGTGGCACCTTAAAGACTTTGCTGCCCCCCTACCCTCCCGGCCGCGCTGAGGCGCACAAGCAACGAGCCCACGGGCCCCCTTCCACATCCCACGGTCCAGTAAATCCCGCCACCTTGCTTGTGGGACCTCTAAGGTCACTCTCGGCTGAGCGAAAAAACAGGCCCTTCTTCCACAACCGATCGTCTTGCAGGAAACAGCTTCAACGAGTACCCGTGACGTCAAAATCGTGCGCCGTGACTTCACTCTCCCCTTTCAAAAGGTCAAACCGCTGATGATTAATCGTGACTCCATTATGCCCACAACACAACGGAGATCTTCCTTCTTGGGTCCCCAACACAGAAAGGAGGAGATCCACACCTGCTATTTTTTTTTTCCTGGCATAAACCACCACTTCAGCCGGCCCTCTGTTTCTTTACTGCGCAGGCGCAATTCTCAAATGGAGGCGGGGAAACGAGGCGATGACGCAAGTTCCGCTACCTGCAGGATTCTTCGGTGTGGAAGCCGTTCTTTCCCCTCGTCTCTACGGTGTGGAGGAACGATCGCCGAATGCTTTCTCTGCGCGCATGTTGACGCCTTGCTGAGACGTGGCCGTGACTCCCCTTGGCGGAAAGCAGAAGAAGGAGGCTCGGCCGGAGCCTGCCCTGTAGGTAAGGAGAAGTCGGCCCCTGGCTCTCTCAGTCTCTCCTCCCCCCTTCCCGGTGTTTGCATGGTCTACGATTCAGGCCTTTCCCCCCCAATCCCATCAGAGCTCTGGCAGAACCGATCCTGGGCGCCTCTTGTTCCCAGGAAAGAGAGCTTCACGGCGGCCCACTTGCAGCCAGAGCTGTTTTGGCCTGCAGCCTCTATTCAACCGAGCCAGTGGGGGCACGCCCGTCGGGGCAAGTGGGACGGCTTATCCGAGGTAGAAAGCTCTCTCTCTCTCTCTCTCTGTGTGTGTGTGTGTGTGTGTGTGTGTGTGTGTGTGTGTGTGTGTGTGTGTGTGTGTGTGTGTGTGTGTGTGTGTGTGTGTGTGTGTGTGTGTGTGTGTGTGTGTGTGTGTGTGTGTGTGTGTGTGTGTGTGTAAAAGTTGCAACTAGAGTTGTATAGTCGTTTAGTCCTGTCCAGCTCTTCGTGACCCCATGGACCAGAGCACGCCAGGCCCTCCTGTCTTCCACTGCCTCCCGGGAGTCTAGTCAAATTCATGTTGGTTGCTTCGATGACACTGTCCAACCATCTCATCCTCTGTCGTCCCCTTCTCCTCTTGCTTTCACATTTTCCCAACATCAGGGTCTTTTCCAAGGAGTCTTTTCTTCTCATGAGATGGCCAAAGTACTGGAGCCTCAGCTTCAGGATCTGTCCTTCCAGTGAGCACTCAGGGTTGATTTCCTACAAAATGGATAGGTTTGTTCTCCTTGCAGTCCAGGGGACTCTCAAGAGTCTCTTCCACCACCACAACTAGAGTAGACCCACTTGAATCAATGGAACATATGGAAGAGTTGACTCAGTACATACATCCCCATTGATTCATTAGGACTACTCTTCTGCAATTTACTGTGCTAAGCAGGAATCCAGGTGCCTGCCACTCCAGTGTTCTGAATTAAGATTGTTGCCTGCCTTCTTTCTCATACTCACGGCTTGTACTTCTGAATAAACTATACTAGTGTTCATATATAGTCCTTATTGCAAGCATCTTTAAAATTCATATATGAATATAGTTTTCCAAAGCAGCTAACTTCCCCTACCCCACAATTCCATTTGTTTTTTGCACTTGTCTTCTGTATATTCTCTGAGCAGAGACTTTGTCTTTCCAGCTTAGTTCATTCTAATAAAAGTGGGTTTTTTTTTACTCCATTCTATTGTTCACCCAGAAAGGTTCTGAAAGTATCTCACAGCAAATATTGGCTATAAGACATGCAGAAGGAGAAGGAGTTGAGAGGAAGAAGAAAAATATCAAACAGGAGCACTAGATCTTGATATAAAGTTCAGCAGGTTATACAGCTGGATTTAATCATAAAAAAGAGTTGCTCCCCCTCTGTCTCCCTTAGATCACTGGTTCTTAACCTTGGGTTACTCAGGGGTTTTGGACTGCAACTCCCAGAAGCCTTCACCACCAACTGTGCTGGCTGGGGTTTCTGGGAGTTGCAGTTCAAAAACATCCGAGTAACAAAGGTTAAGAACCACTGCCTTAGATGACCAGTAGTTGGAGGGAGAAAGGTTTTCAGCTGCATCTCCATCCAGGTTTATACTTCTCTATTTGACAGTGTCAAAGCAGTGTAGAGGAGAAGAGAAGACTCCTTGGGAAAGACCTTGATGTTGGGAAGGTGTGAAGGTAAGAGGAGAAGGGGATGACAGAGGATGAGATGGTTGGACTGTCATCGAAGCAACCAACATGAATCTGACACAACTCCGGGAGGCAGTGGAAGATAGGAGGGCCTTGCATGCGCTGGTCCATGGGGTCATGAAGAGTCAGACACGACTAAACGACGATTTGACAGTGTGTTCTCTTCGGTGGATAGCACCCACTGATGTCATTTTATAATGTGTAACACTAATGGTTGGCTGAAAGGTCAATATGATAATGTATATCACACCAGATGTGTGTAAGAAGAATTGAAATTTGACAAATCGGATACTTGAATCATAGAATCATAGAAAAGTGAAGTTGGAAGGGGCCTACAAGGCCATCAAGTCCAACCCCCTGCTCAGTGCAGGAATACAATCAAAGTATATCTGCCAGGTGATTAGCTAAGTTTTTCTTGAATGCCTCCAGTGTTGGGACACTCACCAACTCCCCATTGTTGTGTGCCCTGCACTCTGGGATGATCAAGAACAGATCTTGCTCCTCCTCTGTATGACAGCCTTTCAAATATTTGCAATTTGTCACGCCACGTATAACTAATTATATTTTTAGCTGTATTTATCTTTCAAACATTTTGTAGGCAGCCTTGAGTCCTCTTAATAGAGAGAAATGGGGGATATAAATTAAAGGAACGAATAGGATTTCTGGAAGGAAAGATGAACCAAGCTGAAGGATACTTGAGGGGCATCCATTTAATTTGGCATCCTTAGCATGGTTTGGTGGTTAGAGTGTTCAGACCTGGACTTGGGAGGTCTAGATCATAGGTCGAGAAACAGGGGCAAATTACCCCAAATTGGGTAAAAGTGAAAATCCTGGGGGTAATGAGCAGAGTGATTAAAGTGGTAGGGAAAGCCCCCCCCCTTCTGCGTTGGCTGTCTCTAGCACGCATGTCATTGCTAGCACCACTCTGGCAGCCACTAATGATGATTAAATCCTGTGCGAGCTAGCAAAAATTTAATGCAACTTGCTAGGCACGTTGGACACCTTACTACTCCCTATACCACACCAGCAAAAAATAGTGCACATCTTTATCAAATTTGGTGCATCCTGCTAGTTCGGTACATCCTGTGTAGATTCCATAATAGTTTTAATTCGAATAATGTATGATTTCCTTCCTTTCGAATCAAGGGGGTAATGTCAGCGTAAAAAAGTTCCCTGACCCCTGGTCTAGATTCAGATCCCATCTGAATTGTAAAACTCATTGGATGACTTTGAGCCTGTCATCCTCTCTCTGCCTGTCCTGCCTCACAGGGCTATTATGGGGATGAAATGAGAAATACAAAAATGATGTCGGCTGCCCTGAATTCTGATGAGTATGATAGGATAGAGATGTAAGTAATGACTTACTCTAAACTAATCTCTATATGCAAAGGATGCTGTGAGGTCAAAAATGTACAAAAGATTGTGTGAATAATATTAGCATATCAAAATAGCAGCTACTTATGATTCCTTTTTCCTACTTAAAAATATATTTGCCCTGAAACAGAAACTTATTTCTGGATCAGCTTAGAAAAGTGCTGTGATACAGTATATCAAAGTTATTTGAGACTTCCATTCTCTTTGAGATGCAAGGTTTTTCTGGATTAAAATTGTGGGACACCTCATTCTTACACCAAAGACGACGTAAACATAGTGTCTTGGTCAGTTCTTAGAATAACTGACATTGCATTCTTTGCAATGTCAGTACATCCCAGTTAACATTGCTTATCAGTGTCTTGCCGTCCACTTTGCTTTGATGATGGTTGGGTGGTGCTGAGGATCCTGGCATTCTGCAGTGCTTATGTGTAATTGATGTGGGAGAAAGGACTTATTAGGCTTCTTTGGTGTGATTTTGTCACTGCTCTCAGACTGAGTAGGAAAAGAAGAATGAAACATGCAGAGGGTCTCAATTTCTTCAAGACTGTAGGCTAATAAATGTATTATTTAAACATTTATTTATTTATTTATTTATCTATTTATCTATTTATCTATCTATCTATCTATTTATTTATTTAATCTAGACTGAAGTCTACTCTGGGTGGCTAACTACAATACATAAAAGTAAAAGCAATTTAAAATAAAAACAACAGTATTAATATCATTCAAGGCGGCAAAAAATAGATTAGGTAACAGGAGGGAAGGCCTGCCTAAAGTGCCAGGTCTTAAGTTTGCTCTTAAAAACACCCAGCGCGGGATCCTGGCAGATTTCTAAGGGTAGACTGTTCCAGAGGTGAGAGGCCACCGCTGAGAAGGCCGGGTTTCTTGTTCTTTCTGTCCGGCCCTCCCTTCTTTCTATTAGGCCCCTCAGCTACCCCTCCTGGCTAGAACAAGTGATTTGGGTAGATCTAGGTGGGAAGAGGCGTTGCACTAGATACTTATGCTCTTAAAATTAAATATACTTATACAGTACTCTTAAAAATACTTATACTCTTTTTCTTCTCTTGTTCAAGACTGCTAAGAAAAAGAATGAAAATAAAGTCAGAATGAACCACAATAAATAACAAGATTAAAATAAAGTAAAGCCCATGGAAAACAGCAAGGAGGAAGTGGATAGGTCAATTCCCAGTACATGGGACCCTCGACTTACAGACGGCTCGACTTACAGACTTTTCGAGTTACAGACTTCTCTGGCTGCAAAATTTAGATTCGACTTGCAGCCAGAGAACCGACTTGCAGACCAGAAAAAAAAACAAAATGGAATAAAAATAGAATAAAAACCACTGGTTATGGGATTAATCGGTTTTCAGTGCATTGTAGGTCAATGGAGATTCGACTTACAGACTTTTCGACTTGCAGCCACCATTCCAATACGGATTAATTCCTTAAGTAGAGGGTCCACTGTATATTCTCTGTAAGGATGTCCAGAGTTTGGATATGGCAAAAGATAAGGCGTTGTCCCAACCAACCGTAGACTAGGAACTGACAAGAACACTTCTGTAAATGATCCAAATAATTGACAGTGGTCCAATAATGTTGTAACTTGGGCATATGTCACCATGGACGCACCAGAAATGGGTGTTCCTGGTGCAGCAGCCTAAAGTGGGCACACACATTTGTGCCACTGCTGTACATGTATGCCCAGTGTCAGATTTGAATGCAGAAGATGCATACAAGATGGCTTTACTTTTCATGATATTTTTCAGCTTTCACCACATAGACTTTAGGAATTTTAGCTATATGGATGATGTAATCGGTGGTATTGAGTACTTCTCTGTAATGGAAAGATAGACTAAAATGGTAATAAATAAAAATAAAATATTGTGTAAGTTTTCTTTGAGGTTGTTTGTTATTGTGATTAAAAACACATCTGCTGCAACTGCATAATTTATGGTGGAATGTTATTCCTTATTGTTTTTAAGCTGGGTTTAGAAGTATCGTTAAATTATTAATATTAGAATATATGCAGAATATTGTAAAGGTTATATTAAAATTGCTTTTAATGTTTTAATTTACTGGCTGATATCCTGTTCCCATAAGTTATGAGGATGATGACATCAGCATGGATGATTTCTTTCAGAAAAAAAGCATTTTAAGTTTCTCTCCTTGAAGGTCCTGAGGTTTCTGTGGAATCTCTTTCATTGTATAGGCCAAGGGATGGGGGGGGGATATTTAATTAGCAAAAAATAGCCTCCACAAGTACAACAGTGGCCGGTTTTGGTTGTTAAAGACTTTCCTCTCCTGTCCTATGACCCCAAACAGCTTCTGGACAGTGAAATTGATTCCACAAGGAGCCACAGGACCTTCAGGGAACAACAATTAAACATGTTTTCTTTCCAAAAATTTTCCACATTTCCTGCTGATATAACTTCTACAACAGGATTTCAATCATTGTGGGTTTTTTCATATTTTTTAATTGTTTGTGAGACATTTTGGATCCTTATAATAAGAGAAAGGAAGCATAGATCTAAAATAAATTATAGAATCATAGAATAACTGGGTTGGAAAGGGCCTATAAAAGCCATTGAATCCAACACCCTGCTCAATGCAGGAATCCAAATCAAAGCAGATCAGACAGATGGTTGTTCATTTTTTTTCTTGAATGCCTCCGACATTTCTATATAAATAAATAAAATTATTGATACACTTTTTCTTCATCTAATTGTTTTACAGTCAGTTTCAAACCACTCTAATTATTAACATGTGTATACAGTGGACCCTCTACTTACTGAATTAATCCATATTGGAACGGTGGCTGCAGGTCGAAAAGTCTGTAGGTCGAGTCTCCATTGACCTACAATGGATTGAAAACCCATTAATCCCCTAACCGGCCGTTTCTGTTCCATTTTTGTTCCATTTTTGTTTTTTTCTGGTCTGTAGGTCGATTCTCCGGCTGCAAGTCGAACCTAAATTTTGCAGCCAGAGAAGTCTGTAACTTGAAAAGTCTGTAAGTCGAGGGTCCACTGTACACTAAATGTAAGCTATATGTCTGTTATCTGCCCCCTCCCTGACATGCTAGTTGGATGTGGACATGAGTCTGTCTTGATACTGTAATTAAAATAATGTGTAGGTTCTAAAATGCCTAATGTTTAAGCCTCCAAGTGCATTTACAACAAATACATTTACAATTTACAGCAAACCCCATTTTGCTTGAAAGCGTAGGCTGCCGTACTTCGCAGAAATAAGAGTGAAAGGTATTGATCTCAGAGGTTTGCTTTTGAGTTGAATGTCTTGCACCAAGGGCCATAACATATAGCATTGTTGTTCAGATGGTTTAAGTGATCCAGTGCAAGTTACAGGCTATAGAATCTGAAAATGATTGCTAAGGGTGATGATGGGAGTTTTCAGCAAAAAAAAAAAAAAAGAGTAAACTGTAAATTTTCTACTGCAAATAAACAGAGTTCTGATTTAGTATAGGTGTTTGTTTAGCTGGGTGGCCATTTGTGGTAAGTGGATTGGCTAGCTGTGCATGGTGGGTCCAAAGGGCCCGGCTTCCTATGGTGGAGAGGAATACAAACAGTCCATCTCTAGTGGAGGCAGATTTGAAAAAAAATGCATTTATTTATTTATTTATTCAGGACATTTATAATCTGCCCTATATCCTAAGAGCATAGAGTGAAGTACAACAATAAAAACACTAAAATAATTCAGTATTTTAAAACTATTTAAAACACATTTAAAACATTAGAAACTACATACAGATGAAAAACAATGAAGAAGCTTCTTCAGCCTGTTAAAGCCATGATCCTTTATCCTTTAAGGCAGGACATAGATGTCAAGTTCAAAGGCAATGTTATATGAAAACTAGTTTTATTGCACCATTTGTTCTTATTTTAAAACATGTCAGGTCAAAAGCTTTACATTATTTATATTTTAAAAACACTATCATATCCATGTTTACTCACAATTGCCCATTTAAATTGTGCTGATTGATTGATTTTACAAAAAAAAGTGTTTCTAAGAGTAAAAAAGGCTATGGAAAAATACGTAATTAGTGGAAAAGGGCCAATTTGGGGGGGGGGGGACCCTCTGATTTAACTGTGAGTAGCATAAAGAGATGCCCATAGAGGGCCTTCCTTTCTTTTAGTCTAGTTTTTTTTTGAACAAAACTAAAGATGTTAACGAGAAGTATTGGCAGAGAAGGAGAGGCAGAGTTTACAGTTCATTTCCCTGTGCAGAGTACTCACTGCAGCAACTGTACTGCAAAATTTTTATTGGCAGTATAATATAGTCTGTGCATGGTTACTGTAGTGGTTACTGAGGTGAAAAAGGACTGCTGATACTTGCAAATAAAGGTGTGCAAATTCAGAGAAGGTCAACAAGGATGATCAGGGGACTGGAAACTAAGCCCAGTGAGGAGAGACTGAAAGAGCTGGGCACCTTTAGCCTTGAGAAAAGAGGACTGAGGAGAAATATGGGAGCACTCTTTAAATACTTGAAAGGAGGAGGGCAGGATCTGTGCGTCTAGAGTGCAGGATCCCTGGCTGTGGAGCTGGAGGTTGAAAGTTCAATTCCCCACTCTGCCTCCTTGACATGGGCTGGACTTAATGATCCATAGGGTCCCTTCCAGCTCTGCAGTTCTAAGATGATGGTACATCAGGGCATAATAATGTTTCAAGTTACAGGAAGATGACTTTTGGTTGAATATCAGGAAAAACCTCCCAGTTTTATCTCCATGTAAGTGGAGCAGTAGCAGTTTCCTAATATTCAAAGGCTCACTGAAAAAAATTCTACCTTTGGTCCAGTTGTTTCCAGAAAAACCTCATTGTTCTGACCTAATTCATAAGACATTTGTGCATCGTGTGAAATTTTCCTAAATTGTAACAAAAATCATTTATACACTTAGGGTATGGTGTGGTCATGTCCCAAAAGGAGAACGAACCTTTGAGAGAAGATTCTTGTGAGCCTGTTGAAAATGATGAGAAGGCAGAGAAGGCTGAGCCTACTGAGCCTGATGGTGTGGAAGCCGAGCCTGTGTCTATGACACGGAAAAGACCTGAAGCTAAATCTTCTGAGAATGCTTCTTCACCAGAGCCCCCGAGCCCCCGAGAAAAGGTATCTGCGTCAAACATTCTATTGGTGGGTTTTCGCTTCCTGTATAATGTTGATTTTCTTTATATTCTATGATCATTACAAGTCTAGGAAGATGAGAAACCAACTTTGAATTTGGTGATATGGAACTATAAGAAGCAAATACTTATTTTAGGGGTGTTCTGTGTATGACGTTGTAGATGGCACCACTAATAGAATGCTGGTCATTCTTATAGAAAAGTGTTTAATGGCTAATTGATACATTTAATTTTCCCCCACAATTTGTCATGCTTTTGACTTTTCTACATGCAAATGAGATACAAGTGGTGAAGAGCAGGGTTGCAAGGTTTGATCGTTTCTGTCATGCAAGAAAACCGAGAAAGCTAGCCTTAGTGGAATTGTAAGTCTGTAAGGGTTATTATAAATGGTTTACTTTGAGGCATTTGAACTCATTGAAAAGAACAGTGGGGTCTCGACTTACGAACTTAATCCGTATTGGAAGGTGGTTCTTAGGTCAAAAAGTTCGTAGGTCGAATCTGCATTTCCCATAGAAATGCATTGAAAACCATTTAATCCATATCTGCTCTTTTCCGTCCATAGAAACTAATGGGAAGCTGCTATTTTGCCTTCTGCCACTAGAGGGGGATATTTTTTCTTTTTTCCCCCTTAGGTTCAGGAAACGAGGAGGAAGGCAGGGAACAGTTTGCAAAGCACTTTAGAAATCTCTTTTTTTGAATGAAGCCAATTTTAAATCATGTTTTAAAGCATGTTGTGCTGATTTTTTCAGCACAAAGACACACAGGCAGGCTTTTTAGGTGCTGAGGAAGCCTCCCCAAGCCTCTTCAGAGCCAGCCAGTCAGCTGATAGGCGGGGAGAGGAGGGTGCAGGAGGGGGGGGAAGCACAAAATGGCTGCCAGGCTCCCTTCTGGGTGTCGTCTCTTAGCTTTTTCCTGCTGTTTGGGGGCTACCAAGGCCTGGTAAGTGACTTTCTTTTATTTATTTTTAAGTTTCTGACCCTTTTTTCCCCTCCAGAAGCCTCTAAGGGGAGGGAGGGGGCACTTTTTTTCCTGTTCGTAACTCGAGGGACGTTCGTATGTCGAGTCCTTATTTCCCCTATAGAGCGGGTTCATAAGTTGAATTGTTCGTAAGTAGGGTCGTTCGTAAGTCGAGACCCCACTATACTGCAAAGGCTGGTGTTTGTTCCTTCCTTTGATGTTTGACTACATGTGTTTGTACATGAAATATTAGTCTTGTCTTCCAGAGAAAAACCATAACAACGATTGTACGGTTTTGTTTGCCACCAGTTCTGTACATTTTTAAAAATTATTTTATTAGATTTATACCCCGCCCATCTAGACAGATAGTCTGGACGGCATAACAAAATTTAAAAACAATAAAACCAATAACATGTAAAAATCCAAGATGTAAAAATATAGATAATAAAATACAGCAGGAGGGAAAGCCTGCCTAAATAGCCATGTCTAAAGACACCCAGAGAGGGAGCCAAGCAGATCTCTAAGGGCAAGTTGTTCCAGAGTCGAGGCCACTGCCGAGAAGGCCCGGTTCCTCGTTCTTTCCTTCTGGGCCTCCCTTGGCGTTAGGCCGCTCAATCGCCCCGCCTGGCTAGGATGAGTGTCTCTGGTAGATGTAGAAAACGTTTTATCCAACCTAGAACCTTGACATACAACAGGTTATTGCTTTATCGTTTATATTTCTAACATTTCCCAAGTAAACAGGGTATTATTTAATTTTTTTAACTTGTATTCAGCATTTGCATCCAAACATTTAAGGCAGCAACCATCAAGCATACATAATGTGGCAGTATGAACAGGAATACAGTACTGTATTTCTAATCCTCCTAGAATGTTTTGTGATAATCTAGATTAAGACTGCCATAAAAAATTCTTGGAGGATTAAAAACACAGTATTTCTGTTTTCTTTATAGTTTTTCCTGGCTAGGAGTCAGTTTCAGTAAATAAGGGCATTGAATTTCAAAGTTACAGTCATGAGATTGGTCACCTACTTTTCTTTTCCACTTAAAGGACACTACTTTCTCAGATGGATCACGAACAGGATGGGAATACTGGGGGAACTGGGGAAAATCCTTGCTTTCCACTGCTTCGGCTACAGTGGCTACAGTAGGTAAGGCTTATGAAAATGTGAGGATGTACTCTGGATCTTGAAATTAAAATCAAATGGTCTTGACTCAGGATTGCTTCTTCTCTGTTTTTTATTTTTTTTTTAGCTAACCATAGTAAATACAAAGTGTTTTGTTGAAAATACAGAAGAAAAATAAGCAGAGATAGTGTCACTATCAGAGATAGTGTCACATGTAGAGTGTATACGAATTCTTACCAAATCTTTCTCTCAAAATGTATGGGACAAAAGAGGTTATCACAAGAATTTTAATTTAAGCTTATAGCTCGATCAAATCGTGCCTTGTAGGGTGTTGTTGTTTTTTTCCAAGTGCAGCATACTGACCAGAACAGTTCTATCTTATTGACTGACCTTTGCTTCTTTGGTGAACTAATTTCTTTTCTCCTTAGGAATAAACTAATATTCTCTGTTTTATCTAGGTTATGGAATCTCAAACGTCATTGAAAAGGCAGAGACATCCCTTGGGATCCCTAGCCCTACTGAATTTTCTTCTGAGGCCAAAGATTCTGCAGAAGGTCAGATCTTATTAAACCTATTTTATTAACAATAAAATCTGCTGGAAGGTTGCCACCTGTGTTACTATGGATGATGGTGCTATTACGTATTTCTCACTTGTGGAATCCTGTCACACACTGCTAGAGAAACGAGCCATCTCACTGACATTGCTTAATTTGTGAGCTGTAAGGCCCTCCAAAATGTTGCTGCTGCCCTCTTCTCCTGCCAGGCTCTCCCAAGAAGAATGACAACTCCAAGCTAATTCATCAAAGAGGCTCAGACATTGTTGTAAACTTGTACAGGATCCTGTGGTATAGTTGCCTCAGAAAGGTTTCTCCTTATGCTCAGTCTCTGCTGTGTGTGCCATTACTGATTCTAACCCAGGGAAAAATGCATGTCTTGTATCGTAAGATTGTATGCGCTCCTACTGGCTGGTAGCCAGATCATGTTCCCCAAGGGGCTTTGGGCTTGTTTGGGAATAGCACCTCCCAAATGGTGCACACTCTTGCAAAAGTAGAGTCCTAAACCACATATTTTGAACCATGTGACCCCCAGATTCTGTTTTTGTTTGGACAACTGCAGTTTGTAATTCTTAAACCCCATTATCTTTTTTTAAAAGAAAATCAAAATTCTGAAGAAAGCAGCAATGACAAAGGAGAGACTGAAAATTCTTCACCTGTTAGTGGTGCATTTGGAATGTTTTCTACCATCTCTGCTGCTGTTCAGACCACAGTGAGTGAGATTAAAACGGGAATATAGTAATACTGTCTTAGCTTATTATCTGGTAGCCTTTATTCTGTTGTTTCTTCATGCTGAAGTTGCTTCACAACTGGTCATTAAGTGTTTAATCATTTACATAGTGCCGTGTATTATTTATGACAATTAATAAGTAATCTGTTGTTTATTGGTAAGAAGTCTGGAGCCTGTTTATGTTAGGAAAAATATCAAATCAAAGGATCTGAATAGTAATAGACATTTTAGCCTTCAGATACAAGATATGGTAAAGGTATTACGGTACTTACTAAAGAAGGATTTCCCGTTACATTTTAAATACTTCAATGCCAATGTGATTTCTTTAATCTCTGTTTGATGTTTAAATATGTTTAGTTGTCAAAGAGCTAAAGGAAAACACATAAGCAGTAGCAAAAGATGTGCCATTTGATACTTTGTGGAATGTGCTAACAATTCATTAGATACTAATGTTCAGGCGGTAGGACTGGCCAAAATTTTATATCATTTTCAGAATAAAAACCCTAATGAAGTCCACTTCAACTCATATACTGTATAATCAAACCCTTAAAAAATTCAACATGTAAGCTGCTAAAATAAAAAATAAGATATAAATAGACAAAGATTAGCTAAAAGCACATTACACTTTAATTAGCCAAATACATGCTAGAATAAATAAAAATGTATAGATTGTCCCACTGCCAAGGGAGGCTAAGCTCTTTCTTGTATTCTTCACCTATCTCTTACCTCCTGCTCATAGTGATAAACAAAATCTATCCTGAACTTTGAGTATTTGCTTCCCAGAACTTTCAGTAAGTCACTGTGTTTCATGATAAGCTTATGCTTCCTTTAAGTTTAATTTTGATTTTTTGTTTTTATAGGGGAAAACAGTTATTAGTGGAAGTTTAGATGCATTAGAATTCATTGGCAAGAAGACCATGGATGTGATTGCAGAAGGTGACCCTGGGTTTAAGAGAACAAAAGGTTTAATGAACCGAAATTCCACACTTTCTCAGGTACTGGCTTCATATAAACTCCAATACAACAACAAATGCTTTCCCCCCTCATTTCCCCCAGTTAAAAATGTTTAAACCATGCAACTGTGCAGAATGGAGCATCAAATATTCATGTCTTGACCTTTTCCTTTTTTTAATTCATTTTTTTTCTTTCAACAGTTTTAATGCTTCAGTTTTTCTGTTTGTAGATCTTGCGAGAAGCAAAGGAGAGAGAAGAACAGCAGACATTAACCGAGGTTTCCATGGCTACAGAGAAGAAAGCCCATTATGGGCTACTCTTTGATGAGTTTCAGGGTCTTTCTCATCTGGAAGCCTTAGAGATGCTTTCCAGGGAGAGTGAATCAAAGGTAACGGCCTTCAGCAATTTACTTTTTTCTTTTTTACAGCTGTAGAGGAATAAGGATCAGTATCTGTATAAAATTTGAGAGATTGCAAGCACCAATAAATGTAAAAGCAGAGGAAATGGTCTTCTGCTCTCCCCTGTTCTTCCTTTCCTCTTTGTCTAGTGTACTATCAAATAAAAGCTTTCTCGATCTTTGTTGCCCTGACTTGTTCCTCAACTTGGCAATCGAGAGTAAGAAAAAAAAAATCAGTGGAATTGTGAGATATGATGGGTTTGATCCTTCTGTTTCCTTGTGGAGTGGAGACTGTATGCAAACGCTATGCACCCCTTCTCAAAAAGAAAATTCCTTTTGCTAGGCAGTCTGTCATAAGTGCTATTGCCTCAAATTTAACATCAAGTATAAAGCTAGAGGTTGCTTCTGTGGCTTTCTTCCCTTCATTTAGGTGAAGTCAGTTACGAGCACACTCTCTGGAGAGGAGCTAGATATGTTAAAGGCAGAATTGGAACAACTCAAAGAAGCATTTTCCTTAGCTGAATTTTGTGATGATGAAGAGGAAGAAAAAAAAGGTAATTTTGAAAATCCCGTTGTTCAAAAGTACAAAAGGCAGACCTTGAAAAAAACTGAATGGCAAACTAATCTCTTTGTTGATATATGTGCTGTACTGACACATAAAAGGAAGAAAAATGATAATAAGAGCAGGCCTAGTGAGTTGTGTTAGTTGTGCACCTAGCCTTCTGTGTCTGACAGTTGCCAATTCTCTGGAATCTTTGGAAGAATAATTGATTGGCAGAGTCAGGAACTGAGTGATATCTGCACGTGTAATTTTTCTAGGTGAATGCCCTTGCCAAGATTATGAATGCTCATTGACCTCTTGATTAATCATGAGTACTGTTCATTGCTTTTACATTTGTGTCCTCCCGCTTCCTCCAGTAAGTTCTTGATTGAGCACACCGAATTATCTTATTTTTTCCTTCAGAACAAACAACCCTGCAAGGTAGGTTAGGATTCAGTGAGTAGTTAGTTCAAAGTGAATCACTGAACAAAGTGACTCAGTGGACATTTGAGTCCAGTCCTCTCTGCTCCACACCTAAATATGTGCCCATTGTGTGATTTTAGTGCCATCGGGGTTGTATTTGGTGTATGAATTCCTCTAGTTGGATATTGCTTGAGACTCTGGACATAAGTATTCTTGAGTCTGTGATTGTATGCTTAAATGAATAATATTGCAAACTGAGGACACTGCGTTAGAAACTAAGAGGCAAAGGGGACATTTGGACCTCCAGGTGTTGTTCCAGTGAGCACTCAGAGTTGATTTCCTTTAGAATTGATAGGTTTGTTCTCCTTGCAGTCCAGGGGACTCTCAAGAGCCTCCTCCAGCACCACAATTCAAAAGCATCAATTCTTCGGCGGTCTGCTTTCTTTATGGTCCAGCTCTCACTTCCATACATCACTACAGGGAAAACCATAGCTTTGACTATGCGGACCTTTGTCGGCAAAGTGATCTCTGCTTTTTAGGATGCTGTCTTGGTTTCTCATCACTTTCCTCCCAAGAAGCAGGCGTCTTTTAATTTCGTGGCTGCTGTCTCCAGCTGCAGTGATCATGGAGCCCAAGAAAGTAAAATCTGTCACTGCCTCCATATCTTCCCCTTCTATTTCCCAGGAGGTGATGGGACCAGTGGCCATGAGCTTCGTTTTTTTTTATGTTCAGCTTCAGACTGTTTTTTGCACTCTCCTCTTTCACCCTCATTACAAGGTTCCTTAATCCCCCCTCACTTTCTGCCATCAGAGTGGTATCATCTGCATATCGGAGGTCGTTGATATTTCTTCCGGCAATCTTAATTCCGGTTTGGGATTCCTCCAGTCCAGCCTTCTGCATGATGTATTCTGCATATAAGTTGAATAAGCAGGGGACAACTTACAGCCTTGTCGTGCTCCTTTCCCAATTTTGAACCAATCAGTTGTTCCATATCCTGTCCCACATATAGGTTTCTCAGGAGATAGATAAGGTGGTGAGGCACTCCCATTTCTTTAAGGACTTGCCATAGTTTGTTGTGGTCCACACAGTCAAAGGCTTTTGCATAGTCAATGAAGCAGAAGTAGATGTTTTTCTGGAATTCTCTGGCTTTCTCTATAATCCAGCGCATGTTTGCAATTTGGTCTCTAGTTCCTCTGCCCCTTCGGAATCCAGCTTGTACTTCTGGGAGTTCACGGTCCACATACTGCTGAAGCCTACCTTGTAGGATTTTGAGCATAACCTTGCTAGCTTGTGAAATGAGTGCAATTGTACGGTAGTTGGAGCATTCTTTGGCACTGCCTTTCTTTGGGATTGGGATGTAGACTGATCTTTTCCAGTCCTCTGGCCACTGTTGAGTTTTCCAAACTTGCTGGCATATTGAATGTAGCACCTTAACAGCATCATATTTTAAGATTTTAAATAGTTCTACTGGAATACCATCACCTCCACTGGCCTTGTTGTTAGCCAAGCTTTCTAAGGCCCACTTGACTTCACTCTCCAGGATGTCTGACTTACCATTCATACTTTGTGTTCTTTTGCTTTCAGAAGAGGGAGACTTCACAAAAGAAATATCTGACATTTTTTCTCAACTACGTGTCTCTACAAAGCCAGCCAAACTGACCCAAGTGAGTGAGCTTTTTGTCCTTTCTTGGCTTGTTAGTGTTTTCTTTGGAATTGTTGCAACATGGAGGGTAGCATTTCCTAAGCTTTATTCCTCATTAACAGGAACTGGAAGTATTAAGGGGAACTTCGAAAGTTCAAATGTCTGGTACAGTACTGCGAATCTTCTGCTCTTAACAAGATAAACCCCTCAGGTGGTTTCTGTACTTGAATTAGTACACTTTCAAAAGGCCATGAGGGACGTGGTGGTGCTGCGGGCTAAACCACAGAAGCCTGTGCTGCAGGGTCAGAAGACCAGCAGTCGTAAGATCGAATCCACGCGACGGAGTGAGCTGTCACTTGTCCCAGCTCCCGCCAACCTAGTGGTTCGAAAGCATGCAAATGCAAGTAGATAAATAGGGACCACCTCGGTGGGAAGGTAACAGCGTTCCGTGTCTAAGTCGCACTGGCCATGTGACCACGGAAGATTGTCTTCGGACAAAACGCTGGCTCTACGGCTTGGAAAAGGGGATGAGCACTGTCCCCTAGAGTCGAACACGACTGGACAAAAATTGTCAAGGGGAACCTTTACCTTTACCTTACCAAAAGGCCATGGCCTTTTGTTTCCTGAATTTCATTTTTGACATATTGGCTTATTTCTTAGATTTCATGTGGTAAAAGTTTAAAGAGCTGTGAGCTTGAGTAGGCAGATTGAGTTCGTTCTTCAGTGAAATGTGATTACTTTTGCTTTGGATCAACCGTGTTCTCTTTTTCTCTTGCAGTAATTTGCAGAGCCAGTGAGTGGCACTGCATTCCAAAATCAGATTTAAGTTCTTGCTCATCATGAGCCACCTTCTATTTTAATACATTTGGTATTCAGTATGGAGGAGAAATACTTGTTTTAAAAGATGTACTTATAGAATCTTAATCGACCACGTGATTCTAAGAATTCAGATAACCCTTTTTCGAAACTTGTGTCTTCACACGTTTGTTTCTGTATTTATTTTTAAATTATATAAGTGGCCCTAGGATATGCCTCATTAAAGCAAAATAGTTACTAAAAATGAAAGATCAGGAATTTACATTTAGAACTAAATAACATATTCACAACAGTCTCAGACTAAAAACTCAACCACTGATCAGCTGACATCTGGCCAATTAATATAAGTTATTTTCTAACATTTAATTCTCTGTTTTTGATGTTCAGTTTGTGAGTGCTGAGAAGAAAGCACCACCCATTTGTAAGGGATATATGACTGAGCTTGTAGAAGTATGGAAAAACTGTGAGGGGGAAAATCCTAAGGACAGGGGGAGATGCCGCAAAGTGGTACAGTGAGGACTGAACAAGGTGTGGGTTTCAGTAGTAAAGGGGAAATGAAATGGCAGAATCACTGCAACATATTGTTAAAGTCCCATGGGCAAGCTAGTTCCTGACACTTGCTGGAGCATGTTCAAGAAATGGAATCTTGGATGGGGTCATACAGGTAAAAGCAGGCTTCATTCTTGATGACTGAAATCATTGAAGTAATGAGAAGGCTGGTGCCTAAAAAGCACACCTTTATTTCCTCAAGTACTGTAGTTGAATAGTGGGTATTTATTCATGTGAGGAAAAGGGACACTTTTGTTGGAGGGACACATTTACCATTTTCTCTTTCCTTATGAGTGTTTTTTTCCCCTTCTGGAAATAGTCTTAGTGCTTCTCAAAGATTTCCATTCTAGCTTCACTCAGATCTCTAGGGAAGAGAATTACTTTTGCAAAAATATGAGCTTCTTAGTGGTTCATTGAGAAGCTCAGTAGGCCTCTAACTTCTCATTGTCATCTTAAAGGAATGGAAACCATGATTGTTCACTTCACATGTGTGGATGCATTCCATCTGCAGCTTGAATAGAATCATGCTTCCTCTCATTTCATGTAACATGCTGATGTGCCTCTATTTCCTTTTGGACAGGCAAGGAACTCTGCTTGTGACTTGGTTAAAAATCTCAATGTGCAGACTGTACAACCAGGAAGGCAAAAGGAAGGAGACCAGCAGCTGAGTTCAGGGGATTATGAACCAGAGGATAAAAAATCAGTAGAGGTAATAATTTCAACCTGAAGAATATTGCTATGAAATCTAGCAATAGATGGACAGATTATGTTTTCTGTGCATGGCACGTTTGGGTATGGTTGGATGGGAAACTGATATAAAGGTGATCCTCCTCCTCCTCCTCTTCCCATGATGATGATGATGATGATGAAACACCAGGCACCATCAAAATTATAAAAACATTGACTGATATAACAGAAACAAGTTTTAACTAAAAATCTAAGTATCTGTTAAATATCGGCGCATTATGTATGCTCTTCCTGATATTGCCATTTTTTGTAGCTCTGATGATGTGATTTCTGATTCAGTTCTGCAACTGCTTATAGTACTGTGTGAAATTTCTTGATATTGTTCCCAAAGCCCAAGTGACTATGGGGACCACTGAAGTGTGTTTCTTCCAGAGGCGAGATGTTTCGATTGTTAGGTCTCTGTACTCTGTACCTCTGGAATTGCAATGTCAGTGATCCAGACATTTCTTTGTTCTATGACTACTATGTCTGTGTGTTATGACTGTGTATTATGTTTAAGGTGTCTATCCACTTGGATGTGGAAATCCCACAAGATCTTGGCTTCCTCGTTTTCTGAAACCTTCTCTACTTGATCTTCCCATGGTTTTCTGATACTGTTTCCAACCTTTGCAGGATATTCACGCATTTGCTATCAGAAGTCTGGCTGAATTGACAGCTTATTCCATTGAAGTGTTCCATAAAACTGCTGCATTGATTCTTCATGGTCAGAAAGAAGATGTGTTGGCCATAGACCGAGCCAAAGCCCTTTCACAGTAAGACTGATGACTCTTGTCCACATGGTCGTGTAGGGTTCAAATTACAGCATGCTGTGTATTGCCTTTGGTAGGATCTGTTCATGGTTCTCATAATAACACGATTTTAGACCAAACTGTAGTTGGTGCTTAGACCAGGATGTTTTTTTTTCACTGCCCACATCCCAATCAAATGTACTGACATATGCCATATTGTTGAACGAAAGACTGGGCTGCAGTGGACACAGGCTACTTAATACATCTGTAGAGTTTGTCATTGAAAATCATGTCACTGCACCCCACCCCTTGTGCTGATTTTTGAGTTGCATAAACCCAGCACTACTAGCTTTCTGATCCAAATTATTCATCCTCAACAAGATTTTCAAATCCTACTCCCTCCCCTCCAGGGGCGGGGGGGATTTCAAATATATAGCTGAAACCATACAAAGGTAAAAGTTGTTTACATGGGAGGAATTTTTGAAGCAGAGAGAGGGGGGGGCTTGGGAATAGAATAAGAACCCATTTCCATTTTTCAGATCCAAAGTGCCCTTTTCAAAGTGAAACAAAAAGTATTTTCCTGCTATGAAAAGGCCATCAGGGTAGTTTTATCTGTAACAGTCTAATTTGGCCCCGAGTTTGCAGGTAGTGATGGAGAAGTCTAATAGATGAGTCAATACCATGCAAATTCAAGCTGTGACCTTTGAAGTGAATGGGCCTCCTTGACCCTATTTCAGAAGCCATCTGGAAGCAGTCAGTAAAGATCTCTGGGAAAGCAGAACTGTCTCATCTCAGGCAGCAGGATGGAAAGTGGAGAGAGAGAGAGAGAGAGAGAGAGAGAGAGAGAGGAGAAAGGGGCTGAAAGAGAGGAAAGTGGTGGTCCCAAATACTTTTGCTTACGCCCTGTTCACTTCACCTGCTTGTGTCTTGCCTGCTGTCCATGTGCAACCTCGTGCTGCGACAAGCATAAACTTCTGAGGCTTCCGGTATTCCTGCAATTGAAATCATACCCATATGGCCATAGTAATTAGGCCTTCTTGTGATTCCACAGGATCTCAAAGCTGCTTAAAGGGTATCTTTTATGTTTGAGAATAAGGGCTTTAATTTTTCTCCCCACTCAAAAGAGTAATTGGTGGCACATACAGATTTGCCTCCTGAGGAGATAAGAGGTCGGATCTTGGGGATAGTGTATACAAGTTATTTCTGTTCTTTCAGTCATGTGTTGTGAATTTTCTGGGTTGTAAAATCTCAGATGACTGGCATACACTATTTTTACAGAAAGAAACTGGCTAAAATCCAATTACATACACTGGCATAAGTGCAATGGTGTAAATTCCAGTGGTGATTAACTGATAGTTAAGAGTTGTTGCTTCTGTTCCTCTTCATGCTTCAGTTTACCTGACTTGGCACATGATGAGGAATGCAAACACTGATTCTTGAAATAGTAACAGTTCTCTGCTATGATTTACACTGCTGCTCTGATGCCAACGTATGTAAGTAATAAGATTTTGGACATTATACCTAAGCAAAGTTATGGATTGGATAGATCACCTGGTTTATAGCTTGGTAATAATCTGATAAACATAATACTGACAACTTGGTTCTTGTGGGTAGTTCCTATTCTATTTATATGGAAATCCCCTTTTGTTTGTTTATGAATATTTATTGAAAAGTAATACCGTATTTGCCGGTGTATAAGGCGACTGGGTGTATAAGACGGCGCCCCAACATTCCCACTCAGAATGTAGAGTTTGTTATATACTTGCTGTATAAGACTACGCCCCCTTCCGCATGCGTGATTCTGCTTTGGCTGCATCATGGGGAGAGTTCCTTTTGCCCCTTTTGGTTCCTTTTTGGAGGCAGCAGCCATTTTGGAGAGGCGGCAGCCATTTTGGAGAGGCGGCAGCCATGTGGTCGCATCTCAAAATAGCTGCTGTCTCTCTGCTGTTCCGACAGTCAGCTGTTCGGCGCTAGAGTCAGGCTGTTCCCAGGCTAGGAGCTGGGCTCTACTGGGTCTTACTACCAGGTAAGTGACTTCGCTGGGAGATAGGGAGGGTTTGCTAGACATGCACCCGGTGTACAAGACAACCCCCCCCACTTGGAGGCATGTTTTTCAGGGCCAAAAAGTAGTCTTGTACGCCAGCAAATACGGTATATGGAATAAAGTTAAATAAGTTTTATTTACTTGCATGGGTGGCTATTGTTCTTTTGTAGGATGACCATGATGCTGTGTAAAGAACTGTCATCTCTTTCTAAAGACTTTGCTACCTGCTTAACAGCTGCTGGGGTAAGATGTCAAAGTTGAAAGACTTAATAAGAATGATGTAACTACAGTGAACTGCAGGATCTGAAAAAGTGGCCTTCCTTTTATACTGTTTAGAACAGGGGTTTAAAACTTAATTTACCTGGGGGCCGCTAGAGACAGAGTCTGGGTGAGGCTGGGCCGCATCAGATTTTCCGCCAAGCGGAGCAAGAGCCCGAGGAAACCGCCCAGGAGTTTCCTTAGCCGACAGACAGGTGGGCTGGCTGGCAGGCTGCAGTTCTGGATGGAGGGTGCAAGAGGTGCTGTCTTGGGAGAGAGCCGGTGAGCGAGGCAAGGCTTTTTTTTACTCTTGACAGCAGAGGATGTGTGGGCGCTTTGGGGGGCAGGCAAGGCGAGGGCCACAAACTATCATCTGGGGGCCCGCAAATGGCCCCCGGGCCGCATGTTTGAGACCCCTGGTTTAGAATATTGCTGAGTGTGTTTTGTTTTGGTAAAGGAGGAAAACCTATTATCCCTTGTTACTACAGCAGTCTCTCTTCATTTTTTTAAAAAGATGGATGGACGGAAAATCCTCCTTTTGTGAAGTGATGTTTGGCAATGTCAGAAGAATGTGTTCACTATCTTTTTGTATTTCATACTGCCTACTGAAATAGGAGTACTTTTGGTCCTATGTGCTGTATCTGAAGGCTGCAACATTGTTGTTATGTGCCATTGAGTTGCCCCAGCTCATGGCGACTCCATAAATGAGTGCTGTCCAGTTGTCTTCAACTGCCCTGCTCAGCTCTTGCAAACTCAAGCCTATGGCTTCCTTTAGGGAGCCAGTCCATTTTGTGTTTTGTCTTACTCTTTCCTGCTGTCTTCTACCTTTCCCAGCATTATAGTTTTTTTTTCTGAGAATTCTCCCTTCTCATAATATACCTGAGGTAGCACAGCCTCAATTTCAAAATTTTTGCATCCAGGGATAATTTATGCTTGAAATGATCTATTTTTAAATAAGTTTTTCCTGTCAGCTTTTTAACTGCCCAGCTTTCACACCCCATACATGGTGATCGGAAATACAAGAGCATGGATGATCTTGGTCTCCACTGAAACCGCCTTATATTTTATGATCTTTTCCAATTCTTTCACTACTGCCCTTCCAAGTATTAGTCTTCTTCTGATTTCTTGGCTGAAGTCTCCATTTGGATTGATGGTTGAACCAAGGTATACAAAATCTCTGACTTCTTTCAATTTCTTCATTGCCAGTGTTGAAGTTGTGTAGTTCTTCTGTAGTTGTGATTTAATGTTCAACTAGAGTCCTGCTTTCGCACTTTCTTCTTTCACTTCCATCAAAAGTAATTTTAAGTTGTTGCTGCTTTCTGCTGGTAAGATGGTGGCATCTGCATATCTTAAATTATTGATGCTTCTTCCACCAGTTTTCACTCCTCTTTCACTGGAGTCTAGGCTGGCTTTCCATATGATAAGTTCTGCATACAGATTGAAAAAATACGGAGATAAAATGCACCTTTGTCTAACACTTTTGCCTATAGGAAACCACTCTGTCTCTCCATATTCTGTCATAACAATAGCTTCTTGTTCACAGTAGAGATTGCACATCTGGACAATCAAGTGCTGAGGCACACATTTCTTTCAGAACAACCCATAGTTTCTCAGTTCTACACAGTCAAAGGTTTTACTGTAGTCTTTAAAGCATAGACTGATCTTCTGAAATTCTTTGGTACTGTCCAGTAGCCAGCAGATATTTGCAACCTAAAGCGCCTCTTCCTTTCAGAATTAAGCTTGAACATCAGGCATTTTTCAATTCGTATAAGGTAAAAATCTTTGATGCAACACATTGAACCTCACTTTGCTTGCATGGGATATTAAAGTAATGGTCCTATAGTTACCACATTCCTACACATCTCTTTTCTTAGGGATTAGAATGTATTTTGAGCATTTCCAGGCTACTGTTGCAAAAATGCTGATCTTGGAAACAGGATTGCAGGGGGTCAAGAAGGACTTTTATATTCTCTTCTCCAACAGTTTCAAAAGCCAGGAAACAACATTTCGCCCTCTGTAGCTCCAGCTAGCTAGTTGAATTGCAGGGAAGGTGGGCCAAGTCCTGTTGACATTTGTGGGCCACACAAGGAATGATTGAGTGCTGCATGTGGTGGTGGAGAAACAGTGTGTGTGCTCCTGTGGAATTGCTGCCCCTCCTCCATTTTCCTTCCTTCCTCTGAAGCTTGTGGTGACTGAATGTTATGGATCTCCTGTTTTCAGGAACAATTTTTCCTCTAGTTAGCCCTCTTAATAAATGTGGTTTATGCTGACACACTCTCTTTCTCTAACAGCTCAGCTGGGGGACTGTGATCCTGCTGTGTATGTAGCATGCTCTTTATAGGCAGTGCTTCTTCAGAACTGCATGCTCAGACCGTATCAGATGAATTATGATTTAAAAATGAATGGGATAAATTCTGATATAAATCAGTGGAACTGTCCTGAATTACTTTTAAGACTAAAAGTCAAATTTTATTCAGTCTTCTTTCTTTTTTTGTTATCAGCTTTTAAATGCAACCTAAAATATATGACTTTTTCAGGTGGAAGAGAAGGCAGATGTCCTTAACCCTTTAATCACTGGAGTATTTTTGGAGGTAAGTTGTAATACACTTGCAAGTGTAGATTTTTACTGAATATGGTTCTGTCTGAAATGACCAACTGATTATTTATTATGAGTGAAAGGAGAAATACAAGTTGAAGGATTCGGTATGGCTGTTATACTGAGCCTCTGGTTCATGTTACACAACTGATAGCATGTTTCTAGACCCTCATTCCTCAGTGAGTCATTTGATGTGATGCCCTTACAAAGTAGATTAGGTGTAGAGTGGAGGAAGTAATTAAAAAAAATCTGGAGATAACATAACAGGTTGTCCTATAAAACTTTAACTTGGATTAAAAAATAAATCTGTGACTTCCACATCATCCTTAGTCTCTAGATTCTGTTGTAACTTTGATAGACTTCATGAATAAGGTATAAAGTATATACATGGTTTGTCAAAAAGAAATATGGATAGGTGTGGCTTTCAATCAGTGTGCATACAGTAGGCCCATGTTCCCTACGCACCTATTGCTACATAAGCTCCCACTAACCTGTTCAGGTGTTCAGTTTGGGGAGAGATGTTGAGACGGTGTGAAATCTATCTGATGCCAACCCCTGGGGTTACTTAAGTATTCTGCATTCAAAGGGAAGCTCTCACATGACTGTCCTCTTTGTCCTTGTTTATAGGCTTCAAACAGCACTTCTTATATCCAAGATGCATTCCAACTGCTGCTGCCAGTTCTACAGATCTCACATATCCAGACTCAGACAGAACTAACACAGCAATAAATGACTTCAACAGTACCACAGTCTTCCTAAATGATATTCTCTGGTTCCACGAAACAATAGGAGCATGTTAAAGAGATACAAACTTTGATTTGTAGCTTTTCATTGACTGGTAATGTTGCTCAATGGCCATGAATTAACTGCCCGAGTTTGTGAAGAGGGGAAAAAATCTAGATAACACAGCAAGTTTAAAATATGGGGTGGCTTTTTCACTGTGCCAAATAACATTCTGTCTATTGTTGCTGCATACGCTGCAGTATGAAAATATGCTACTATATTCTTTCACAGGAAGATAAATGAATAAAGGACTGAGAGGGCTGTATGACTGTAATGATGGCATCAGACCGTAGATGAATAATTGGAGTTAGTAACTGTAGTAAGGGGTACTATATAAACTCTGAATGGTTGCCTCAGGTTAAATATGAATTGGTTTAGGATGATGTTACTGCAAAAAGAAGATATTTAGCAGTCTCAGGACAATAATTTTTCTGTCATGTTAATTTCTCAATGACCTGAGGATTCAAAAGAAGAAACTCAAGAAGACTTTTAGAGTTGCCATCCTGCGCATAGTTATATGGGAATAAGCTTTGTTAAACACAGTATGACCTCCCAAGTAAACATGCATAAAGTTATGCTTCTGCCTGTTTAAACATTTGGTTAAAAGCCTGGTTGACCTCCTATTGTCCTAATGTTGTCTTTCTCTGTTAATGAAAACATGGAGATAAATGAGGAATTCTAAAATCTCTTTTGGATGATACTATATCCAAGATGAAAGGAATCCTGTGGGCACACTTTTGTGGATAGAGCAGAAGCTCAAACCTGAGCTGTCTGACACATTTTCAGTGTTCTAGCTGTCAGGAATAAATAAACAGTAGCTCAGAGAGAATTGCCTCAATTTAAAGATTTAATTCAGGACTATTTTGGTTATAGAAAGGTAAGATAGGAAGAGTTGATGCAGTGTTTTATCCATGTTAGCCTTGCTCCAAGTGTTTGAAAATTCCTGCTGAGAAGAGAATGATACAGAACTGGACTCCCTGATGCAGACTTGCTTCTTCAAGCAACTTTTAGAACACTATTATTTGTCCTCTTTGATAGAATTGTTACTTTGCACTTTTAATAATTTTTGTACCACTGTGAATGGGCTGTGTTCCCCTGCCCCTTGTGCATGTTATCCTTCAAAACGAGTTCCAGTCTCTGTGATTCCATTTCCTTTCTGCTTTTTTTCCAGGTAGAGTAAGGCTGGGGAACAAGTGGCACTCCAGATGTTGTTGGACTCCAATTCCCATCAGCCTCAGTTAGCCCTAACCAAAGATCAGGTGGAATGCGAGTAGTAGTTCATCAGCATCTGGAGAGCTGTAAGTTCTCTCCCTGAACTGAGGTGTGAAATAGTGCTTGAACAGTAGGGACAAAAGAGTTGGGATAGAGATGAATTCCATGTTTCTTGTCATTTTAAAACAATGACTGAACTCGCTGTTCAGGTGTGTTGTAATACTTCAGCTATTACAAACTTTTTAAAACCTTCATACTCTACTTTTTAAAAAAGTATATACCTGCTAAATTTGTTCAATAGCATACTCTTATTAAGAAAATGTTGTCAGATTAACACACTTAAGAGTGACAACAGACATGTTCAGTTTTGTATATCAGGGCAAAAATCTTTTCTTTGGCTTTAGATATATGATCTATTATTTTACATAGGTTCTTTTTCTAGTGAGGAATCTATTTTGCATATGTGTGATATTTTTGAAATGTGCACTATATTACAGAATTTCAGCAATGTAATAAAGAAAAACATTCTCTTTAACAAATAAGCTGTCTATTCTCTGTCTATAGGCTGAAATGCAGCTATTCCAGACCCTATTACTAAAGGATGCATTAATCTTCTCAAGCATTGCTCTAAAACAGAATTCCTTTTGTCTTTGAGCTGTCTAGCTACTAAGCCTTCCTACGAGATTTGTGGTTTGATGCCCACTGGGAAAGCCAAGGGCACTGCCTGCCATCTCAGTAACGGGGCTGCAGCTTTAGAATGGTTCTATAGCCTGGTACAAACAGATAATACCGTTCTGTATTGGCCAAGACTTCTGTAGTACAAAGACTTAAGGAGAAGGAACTGGGTAAAATGGATTAGATACGCTCCTGCTCCTCAGTGTAGCAATTAGCAGATGTGGCAGGGGCTTTGGAAAAATAACAGAAACTAGGAGACAGGTAAATGTGCTGCATTGCCTTTGTAAGTTTATAACTTTATACAGTGGTGTCTCGCTTAACGATTTTAATTGGTTCTGGAAAAAACATCGCTATGGGAAAACATCGCTAAGCGAAACGCGTTTTCCCATAGAGATGCATTGAAAACCGGATAATCCGTTCCAATGGGAACGGATTGCCATCCTTAAGCAAAAATCGCCATAGGAAACATCGCTAAGCAAAACGCGGTTCCCCCATTGGAATGCATTGAAACCTTTTCAGTGCATTTCAATGGGGGAGAAAAAAAATCACCAAAAATTCAAAAAGAGTCAGAACAAAGCCAAATTTGGTTAACAAAGGGTTTATTAAGTGCACTAATGATTTCAAGCACTCTAAACCCTTTTTAAACAATTTAACACCTTTTAAAAATAGTGAAAACGGAGCTGTCAAAAACATCGCTAAGCGAAACAGGGGAACCTAAACTGTCATTGCTAAGCGAAGCAAGGTCCGGAACATCGCTATGCGAAATTTCCCCATTGGAAACATTGCTAAACGGAACGCAAGATCACTCCTAAAACCTCATCGCTAAGCGAATACATCGTTAAACGAGGCAATCGCTAAGCGAGGCACCACTGTAGTTGGTTTATAAAGTCCACAACAAGGTTCCTGTGTGAATTTTAAAACAAAAACTTCTCAAAAATTTTGCAGATTTCTTCATAAATGTCATAGAATGTGAGATTGAGAGAAAGCTGAATGGAAGCAGAGACAAGGCTTACAGGCTTATTCATGCAGGCAAAGGGATTTGAGTACCTTCTGCATAAAAATTAAGGTTTTAATCCCTATGTAGTCGTCTTGTGTTTGTGATGCTATGGTAGCGTTGTTAAGCTGTTTTGCCAGCTCTTTACCTTAAACAGCTATGTGGTAAGCAGATACAGCATGGCCTTCCCCATATGGGGAATACCCATATGTTGGCCAGTTCGAATGGTTGGGGCTTTGTTAATTCTGGCATTGCTGAGGGGGTGAGGGACTGGCAAGCTTAAATTTGTGTAACTGAATTCATGCTTATACTTGTCCTGCCTCCATTTCCTTCCCTTGCCTCTGCTGTTTCCCTGCATACAAAGCATAGACTTGTACTTTTGTACTCTTGCGAAACATAATTACACACACTGGTGGGACTATACAACAAAAGTCAGTCATTATGACCAAGATTCAGAGTTCCTCTGAGACAGAATCTGCTTTCCTACTGGGCGGACGTTGGGCATGTTTTTTTTATCACTGAAACTTCCTTCTTCCTGCAGCTTTCTGTGCCACTTTAAAAGCTGTAGGAACAGATATGTCTAGAACAGTATGGAAAGTAGCACTGAGGCGTAAAGGGGGAATTAGTGTAAAAGTGCCTTCCCTCATCTTCCACCAAGAGCCTCACTAGCTATGATTCTGATTCCAGCTAACAGACGAGGTAATGCACCCTTCAGAGAAGAAGGCTGTGTATTTCAATGTGAGTTTGCCTCAGTCAACCTTTGTCAAATTAGCTTGCTTGTTATATGTAATTGGTCATCCTGGGAGATGGTCCAGTTTTGTTTGCATATCTTAATGTCTCAGACAAGGAGCACTGAAAGATTTGCATTTGCATGTCTGAAGATATATTAATAGAAGAAATACACATTTGATTTCAGGTGTGATCCGACTCCCAAATTTCTTTCACAAATGAGAGTATTACTTCTGTTTTTGGAAGGGGCAGTCTGTCTCCTCATATGGATGATGATAATCTGCAGCATGGTTTAACATCACAGTTTTAAACGCTGGTTTTATTATTTCCAATTTATGAAGCTCTGAGTGTCAAGATTGATGGGCCAGTGGAACACAAAACCCTAGCATGAGGAGCAGCTACAAAAGAAAATGTCATTCCACCTGTGACATGCCACCTGAGGAATTCCTGGCACCTACAAGATGCCCTTTCCAATGCCAGATGAAAACCTTTTAAAGAATTTATTTCATGTTACTTCTGTTTGGCTTATTTCAGCTTGAGTTTATTCAACTTGCCTTTTCTTTGTTTTCTGATCTGTTTTATATTTTATTTATGTTTTTCATTTTTATGCCACTGAGAGGATGCAGTTTACTGGTTAACTTGAAAAATGTACCAAATAAAGTAAAAAATTAAAAAATAAAGTAGCATAGCAGTAATAATAGCAGGTGACATACCCAGACCTCTGGGTAAGGGGAAATTGCAGGAATGGGAGTGCATATACATGATTATGGAGACAAGTATTTACATTATGTCTGCATATTTTGTGTAAGCTAATTTCTGTTTCAGAGGTGGGATAAAAATCAAATATACAAGTGCTTAAGTCTAAACTCTATGTTTCACTAATAATTTCAGCAAGACATCCCTCCCTTCTCCTCCCCAACCCCTCTCATCACCTGAGAACTGGAGGGTTATCAGGTCCTATACGTATGTTTTTGAGGGTGCACAGAGAGGTTGCAGTGGGGAGTGTTATTTCCACGCAGTTGTGCTATAAACTGCTGGTGGGATCCACTGCTCATAAATATTAAGAAACAAAACAGAACAACACCAAAAAATTTTTTTAAAAAAAAGACATTGTGGTACCTTAAAGTCTAACTACTGTATTTTAATGTAAACTTTTGTGGAACTAACCCATTTCATCAGACAGGAATGAAAAATATAGAGACTACATGGTAAAGTGTTTGTGCAAGGCTCTAAAAGGGGCAGTGGCGTTTGGTTGCATTTCACACCTAATCATGATTTAAGGACCCCTATGTGGTATTTTTGACCAAACTCCGGGAGGCAGTGGAAGACAGGAGGGCCTAGCGTGCTCTGGTCCAGGGGGTCACGAAGAGTCGGACACGACTAAACGACTAAACAACAGCAACAATGTGGTAATTTAGTTCTTTTGAAGGTTAATTTTGTAAACAGCCATAATGATTAAAAGAAACAACAGCAAAAGCAACGTGGTAATACAGTACAGAGAATTTTAACTTTAACTTTGAGCCTTGTTCTGAAAAAGTGGGTTTGCTTAGTTGTGAAGGAAAATAACTTTACATAACAACATAATACAGTATCACATGTGTTAGCGGCTTAAGAAACCTTGGATAATGTTTAATCCATAATATTGAATCCATAAATACATAAGGGCATAGGAAGCTGTTACATGCAGATCAGACAGTTGGCTTCATCTAATCTAGCATTATTGACGCAGACAGGCAGGAGCCGTTCAGTGTTTCAGGCGGAATTCCTTCCTAGACCCGCCTAACCAGTCTTGGTGCATAGGTGGGTCTTATTGATGGATGGGTGTGCGTGCCCGCTATACAAAGAAAAGGAAAAGGGAGTTGTGCATGCCTGATGGGATTTTGTGCTTTGCCACCTTTGCAACCGTGGGCAAGCTGCACAATCCCAGAGCACCACCAGAAATGAGGAGTGGCAAACCACTTCTGAGTACTTCATGCCTAGAAACATCTGAATTGTGGATTGCCATAGGCTGCAATAGTCTTGATGCAATGCAAAATTAATTAACTCATTAATTAGGACCATTTAAAGGAATGGGTATTACGGTATATTAGCATGAACATACAAGTCCCCACTCGTTTGAGTGGGTCTCTAGTTGAGATGAAAACTGCAATACTCCCAACCCATGTTTCCATTCCATCAGTGGCAGGCAGGGTATTCCACTGGCCAGAAAGGACGGGTGAGCATTTCTTCTGCCTTCCCCCAACCGCAATAGAGCCAAATTCAGCCATTTCTTTTTCTAAACAAAACCAAACCACCATTTCTTGTTTTGTTTTGTTTAAGGAGACATTGCTGAATTTTGGATATATTGAGGGGGTGATGGTGAGGAAGAGGTTTATAAACATCCTTTGTGGCTGGTGGTGTATACACCCTGCCACTGATGAGATCCAAGACTTGGTTATTTTGTTCGTTTGCATACAGAAAAACACAAAGCGACCACCCTTCATTCTCCCTGTTGGTTACAACGGAGAGGGCAAGAGGTCTCTGCTGGGACACAGTTTGGCTGAACTGGCCCGAACTAGAAGTTTCTGGCAGAGATAGCCAGGATTTAGGAAGGAGGTTGCCTCAGTAAGGCCTGTAGATATGGAAGTATACTCTCTGACAGCATGCTATGCCTGCGCCCGGGGCGGGGTGAGGTGGGCAGGGTGGAACCAGTTTTTCTTCTTTTCCAAGACACAAGCGGGGAGGAGACACAGCACAAATGACAAGGCAGGAACCGGGAGCTGCATTTCCATCAAGTAAGAGAGCACCTGGGAGGCTGCCTGTCTTTCTTCCCCATCAAGTGAGGTTGGTTTTCTTGTTCATTTTCTCACTAGAAAAGAACTCCACTGACGACTCAGTCTGTAGTTAACAAGAATGTGACCTTTGTTGGACATGCAGATCTAGAATTCTGGACTGTTTGTATTAAGGATGATTTATGGGATGGGGGTCTGGATGTTTATGTTACTATTTATTTCTCAGCTTTGTAGAGGAAAGAAGACTGACCAAGCAAGGCTTCCACCGTGGCAAGTTGGTAGGAAGAGTAAATGTTAGGGATTGCCAAATGTATGGAGGGAAAATAATTGCATTCAGGATTGTATTACATGTTTGATTTGCCTTGCTGCAGTTTGTTTGGTTCCCCCACTCCTCAGATCCATTGGCATCTTGCCTTTTAGCGAGCCCAAGTGTCCCCTCCCCCTACCATCCAATTCATTGTCACAGCAACAAACCTGTGAGGTAGGTCAGTCTGAGCATGCTTGGCTCAAGGTTACAGGGTAACTTTCATGGCTTACGAGGGGCAGAAGTCCCCAAAGTCCTGATCTAACAACTGTACCAAATTGGTCTTGTTGACAGCCTTCTTGTTTTGCTTAACTTTAACATAGTGAGGAGGAAGCTGGAGTGTCTTCTATTCAGGTAGCCATGTCAATCACAGCCTCACACATAATTGTGCCATTTGCTTGCCCAGAGCTGTGTATCCTGCCTGTGTAATTCATGATAATGCTGAAGGGGTGTGTGTGGCTGTGTGGCTATGTGTGGGTGTTTAGAAACCAAGTCCCATGAAAGCTGTTCTTTCCAAAGACACAGAATCAGTCCAGTGCAGGGAATCTTCAATATTTCCATCTTCTATACACTGAAAAAATAATAGGCACTCCCTTTTGCACATGTTCTGCCCCAGGCATCTACCAGTCCTGCTCAGACACAGCGAACCTGCTTTGCCTTGGCCTGAGAATTTTCAACTGAAAGCTGAACATATTCAAAGCTTCCTGACGAGAGCTGCATCGTAACTGAAAGATGTCATCCATTCTTAAAGGTGAGCGGCTTTTCCAAAAGTCAACCTAATGTTGTTTTCTTTATGTAAAAGGGTGTGTGTGTGTGTGTGTGTGTGTGTGTCTAATTAAGAGGCTGGCCATGAATGATGGGAGTTGTAGTCCAAGGGCAACATGCTGAAGGGCTAAAGTGTTTCTTTGTTGACCTTTCATCCCACCCTGCTTTCTGTTTTGAGAACTGGGACCTGCATGAAAATGATTCAGTGCATCCCCATCTCCAAAGGAAAGGTCTTGTGCCCAGGGCTTCAGTTGACTTGGGCCTTGATTCTCAAACCCTTGTTCAGATCAAGTAAGGAAAAGTGGCACAAGAAACTTCAGGCAGGCAGCTGCTCTGATCCACATTGCATATCAGAACAGGAAAAGGTAGATGAGCAACTACTCTGAAGCTTTTCCTTGTTGTGATATACAGAGGCTTAGGTCAAGAACAATATTTTCAGGGTGGAGAAATAACTTTTTAAAATTGTAGAATATCTTCCTACGATTCAGATTGGAATTGGTTGGCAAATACTTAAACTGATCCAAATCCTTTCCCTCCAGAACACTTAAAACTGTTCCGTTGCCTCTTTCTCCCACTTGCCTCTCTGCCCACCTCTGCTTATTGCCATGTGTATCTACTCAATGATCTCTTAATATTTCTGCACATCTAGGAGGCCTGCAGCTTCTTGTCAGGCTGTGTATCATTTTGCCTTGGCCATAACATACCATTGTTTCCTTAATTTTGATTGCTGGTCTCTACTGGCTGAAAGGAACTCATTCTCAACATTCAGTGCCATTCATCAACCAAACAAGGTGCTGGAGGGCCTCATGTGACTGAACCAGTCTATCCACTTCCCCTTGAAGCCAAGAGCCAAAGTTTGCCATTTCTTCATCCATATTCCCTATCTTTTCACTTGTTTGAGAGCTGTTGTGGGGAGTCATCTACTTAGTAAGAGAGCAAACCAGGTAGTTTTCTATGGTAAGAGCTTGCTGTTTCTGCTGCCAGGTTAGCTATTCAATTGAGGATGAGTGGGAAACACTCTGTGGGCTACATGTACTCCTCAGGTGCTTCAGGGCCCCTTCTGGATCACTCTGGATTTCCTGCCCCAAAATGGATAATCAACACTCTGGGAAGCCTCGGTTCCTTCTCTCAGTGTGGGGATAGCTTTGGTGCGTTTTCAAAAGGGAACTTCCAGTCACAGTGTTTTTTTAAAAAAGTAGATAAGGGAGTTTGGGACTTCCAATAGCACAGAATAAGGTCCAATTTCTGTATGCCTCTCCTTTTCTAATTTCAGGACCAGCCTACCTGTAACAGAGTGAGGGGGCCTCCTCTGAAGGGATGTGTGGGAAGCAGCAGCAAACGGCTGAAAAGATAGGGTTCTGGGCCTCACATATCCTGCATGGTGCTGCCTACACCTGTTGCTATCAGCTGTGGTGTGAAAGCAAATTGCAGTTGCCTGTCCAGTTGCCTTTTGTCCATGGAACAGGGTAGAACGAATGCCATATTTCCCTTAGCCTTAAGCGGCAAAAAATCTCGGAGCTGTACTTATGTGACGTAATAGTACTTGCTCCTTGGTTTGATAAATGGAATGAAATGACACCAAATCATGAGGGCTGGCACTGCATATGCATCTAAGGGATCCAGTCTTTTACTCTCCATAAGTGCAAAGTAAGACAACTGTATACTTTGCTCTTGACAACCAAAGACTGAAAATTCCCTTATTTCGGGGAAGTCGAACAATCTTACATCCTGCTTTGTAAACACCACCATACCCATATTTCCTATTTCTGTATTCTTTGTCTTCTTAGTGTTTGGGAGAGAGGAAAAAGACAAGGACAAGGATAAAGACAAGGACAAAGACAAAGACAAGAAAGATGGAAACAAAAAAGATAAGAAAAAGAAAAAGGAGAAAAAGGTAAGAAAAAGGTGGAGAATTAGGGGTAGCCTTTCTAGAAGGTAACATGGTTTCTTCAGACAGCACATTCTCAATAATATACAGTAAATAGCCCTCTAAAACCTGTACTGTCAGATCACGACATGGGCATTGCAGTTTTGTATACATATATGTGAGGCATCTGTGCAATGTCTCAATTAAAAATCTGCAAAACCAGCTGAAAAGCCCCAAAGCATGGCTAGCCGGTTTTGCCTAGGTCATGAGCTTCCAAAGATCAGTACAAGGTGTGCAAGTCCATGAAGAGGTATAGACATCTTTCATCATGAATTCATTTTCTTGCTTTGGCAAATCATTGCAATAAATCTTCCTTGATACGAGTTATTTCTCACTCTAAAGCAACTGCTTTAAGTTGAAACATAATGGCTTGAGATTGTTGTTTCTAAGAACTTGTGCTTTATTGTAAATTTAAATTCTAGGCTCTGTCCTAGACTCTGAAGGTTTGAGATCCACCATTACTAAATCTGTGTGTGTCATAATAGTGTTTCAGTATTTCATGACAATTGTAAGTGGATAATGCAGTTTTCTGTTTCCAAGGCAAGTCTAGCAATATATTAGATAGTAGTGTGTAAAAGATGGCAAGGACAGTATTGGAAGAATGTGCCCAAGCATACATGCACAATGAGTTAGTGGGCAATCATATTTTTATGGCGGACCTATACACATTTACTGGGAATTGACAACTTTTTATGTATTAACTAGGATTTATTAATCAGAATGTGGAAATGTTACTGTTTTGACCGATAACTCAAGTGGCCATGCTGCTGGTTGCAAGATTCTGGGAATGTAGTCTGATAAAGTAACTTTCTCAAGCCCTGATATTTGTAAAGCTATGTGTGGAATATCTCTGAGCCATCCACATTACCTAACTTCAACTGGTGTTTATCCACAAAAGGAAGCAAAGCACAGACATTCACTCTTTATTCACATTTTCTGTGCATTCACATGATGTGCATGGTCACTACTATTTACACATGCTTGTCAGTCATGAAGAGAACAAGCAAGACAATACACAAAAATACAATTTTAATGTATTTATTTATATTTTGGACATATTCATGCTAGATACAGCATTGTGTGAGTGGAAATACATTCACATAATGGAATTCTGTCAGTTGTGGTTTTTTTAATCTCAACCATTATTAAAATCTCCACTGAAGCATCTCATATATCCCTGAAGCAGATTTTGGATTTGGGGGTAAATCCCAGGTTCTACAGGGTGCCAGGACTCAGGACAACAGTAGATGCCTGATCATCAGTAGATGGACACAACAAGGTGTCAGTCATATTAACATTTGAAGGGGCATCAAAACATGCCAGTGGCACTAGGAAATGTAAAACACGGGTATCACAAAAGAATCTTTAAAAGTATCCAGGTCCTGAAGCACTACATAAGCCGCCTAGAGTGGTCCTGAGTTGACTAGACAGGCGGGATAGAAATAAAATAAAATAAAATAAAATAAAATAAAATAAATAAATAAATAAATAAATAAATAAATAAGCAATTGTCAGAATCCAACTGCTGAATTATAGTTCCCATTAACTCTTAGTAGACAACTGCCATTCATTAACAGAGCCCTGGCTGCATTCATTCCAGTGCGTTCAGTTGTGTAATAGGTTGCGAATGGAGGAAGGCAACTGACATCTTGTTAATGAATGGCAATTGGCTGTAAGAGTTAATGAGGGTGTAGAATACCAATAGGATTTTGGACACTGAAAGTACATGGCTATAGACCCTTTTTGGAACTGTGGAATGCTCTTCACAGGAGAGGTGTGTATTTCAAACAACCTTCTAAACTGGTACAGAAGCTGAAAAAGAAGGGGAATGGCTTGCCTGATGGTGGTAAGCTTAGTCGTTTATCTAACTGGGAGTCCAGTTTTTACTTTTAGCTCTTATCTCACATGGGTCAATGAGTCATTACATACCGCAACCACTATTCTAATATGACTCATGCAACGTGTGGGTTGTTCTTAAGACCTTTCATAAACAGGTTTGTTGGCTGCATCCTCCTTATATGAGTCAATCTTGGCCCAAATTGGTTAACTAAAGCAAAAAGTTTGCTCAGGGCTGGGTGTGTAACAAGGAGACAGAAAGATTCCCCTGGGCAATGTAAGAAAGCAGTTTGGTGGGTGTGTAATATCCTTCAAAAGGCACTTTATATATAAGCCTCCAAACAAGAATGTGGTAGTGAAATGGGCAACTATCTCTCAGGTTCACATTCCCACTTTCATGTTGCCATATAACACATTACTGGCACAAAGTGTGTTGGTGTGTACTGATAGTGGGGAAAGCAAAGGTAGCGTTTTTGGCCATAAGAAAAATGCTGAGGTCTGTGGACTTTGAAGGTGTGGCTGGCTGTGCTCAATTACTTTCTTCTGTAAGTGGGCCATCTCTGTTCATTTATGTAAACATAGGTGAATATTGAAGATTTAAAATGAGATTCTTATCCTTCAGTTTAGCCCATGAAACAATAATATAATCACAAGGACCACAACAGAACCATATCTTTGGGCCAGTCACTTGTCTCAACCTGGCTTACCTCACAGGGCTGTTGTGAGGATAAAGGAAGGAGAATGGAAGCCATGTAGGCCATCTAAAGCCCACGGAAGGAAACATGGGACATACAGTAAACATAACAAATAACAACAGTAAACAACAACACAGCTCCTGCACAGCTGGGTCTGGTTATTTTGATACAGTGGATTAAAAAGTCGTAAATCAGGATGTGAGAACTTCTCTCCCTCCCAAAGTTTTTGACCTGCAACTACCTGCATATGGCACTCATCAGGTATGCCAGTTAGGGCTGATGGCAACTACAGCCTTACAGCACCCAGAAGACCAGGGCTTCTCAACCCTGTTCTAAAAACAAGCAAACGATCACTTGTTGAAGTAATTCTCTCTTTACAACTAGTCTACACTCTGCTCTTTCATAGTTTCCCAGTTCTAGGAAGGTCATCGCTTTTGTTATTTCCTACCCTGCACATTTCAGAAACTCCTTTCTGCAGTCTTTCATCAGTCAACATCTACAAGGTCTTGCCAAAAAAGCACTTTTCCTGTCCAAAGTAAACAGAGCAGGCTGCAAACACGACTGGCCCACAGAATGAACTTCCCCTTTGACCTCTTTGCAATCTGCTTCCTAAAAGCCTGCTGAAGAATCTGGTGCTCATATGATTGGGAGGATCCCCTACATTTTCTTTGTGGTTGTGGAGAAATGGATGACCACACATCCAGGAGTAGGATGTGTTAAAAAGGCAGCCATGAAAAATGGAGTTGCCACATTCATAATAATAAATGCATTTGTATATTGTGTTTTCCAGAATACAGTATAGTGCACTCAAAGTGGTTTGCAGATAAAAGTATAGAATTACCACAACTGCAACATGAAACATAAACTGTTTATATTCAAATTATTTAAAATGTATCAGGTAGAATCTCTGTTGCTTTATGTAATCATATAAGGTCAATTCTGTAAGCAACATCACTTATTTCCTGAGATTGGCCATGTGCTTGGGACGTATGACCTGCAGTCTGGGGAATGAGAACTCCACTTGCATGATTTTTCACAACAGAATGTTGCTCATCAAGTTCCAATGGGCATAAGACATACCAACAGGTCAGTTAACAACATCTAATGCCAATAACTCATATTCACATTAAGCGATTTAATAAACACGACAAGATATGAGAACTAACATAATCTTGCCCACATTAACATTAGAGAAAAGGGGAAAAAGGGGGGAAGTATATATAGACTTTCCAGGAGACACTTTGTGTACCCCACTCTCCAGCAACAGAAACAGACTCTTCTGTCACAAGGATTCTAAGTTTTGAGGCAAGTAAGAAACCCTCAACTTTATGCAACGATCTTTCTGGCTGTGTCTAAGGAACAACATATTAGGAGAAAATAAATGGAAAAAGGCCCTCATTAAGTAGATGTCCTGATGAAAGGTCATCCCTAGTCCTGTTATTTCATATATTTATACTTCCACATTTCCACTATGAAGTCATGATCAGGGCACGTTAGAATCTAAAAAAACAAAACAAAAACCCAACAAAAACATGTAAAACCAAATCTAACCTCAAAATCAGCAAAGTGAAACAAAACCAACCCCATCATAAATGCCATTATAATCAACCAAATGCATAGTTTTAAAAAATGTGGCAGATTAAGCTTTATGTGCTGGTTTAAAAATATGTTTTCACACCTTTTTAAAAAAGCAGTTAGAGTGCAACTCTGATGATAGTACACTCTACATTCTGGGAGCCACACTCTGGAGTAAGTCCTCAACTCTGTGCCTCTTAGGCAGGTCTCTACAATTGTTGGCATTCTTAAGAAGGCCTCTCCTGAAGGCAACAGTGATAGCAGCTCCTTTCTGAAGACCCTCAAGTCTGGAGATAGGTTCAAGGCAGAAGGAAACAGGAAGCCCCTCATGGCACAGACATCTCTCCCCTGTCTGTCAGTCCTGTACAGCTGTACAGTGGTGCCTTGCTTGACGAGGATAATTTGTTCCGTTCAAATCGCTGTTAAGCGAAATCCTCATCAAGCGAAATGAAAAAGCCCATTGAAATGCACTGAAAACCAGTTCAATGCGTTCTAATGGGCTAAATACCTCATCGTAAAGCAAAGATCCTCCATAGGGCGGCCATTTTCCAGTGCCTGTATAGTGAGGAATCTGTCCTAAAGCAAAGCGGGGAGCCATTTTGCACAGCGGGCAGCTATTTTAGAGCCGCCAATCAGCTGTTCTAAAATCATCGTCTAGTGAAAAATCGGTTCCCGAAGCAGGGAACCGATAATCGTGAAGCAAATTTTTCCTATTAGAACATTGTTTTGCGATCGCAAAAGCAATCACAATAATTTCATTGTCAAGCGGTTTCATCGTTTAACGAGGTAATCGTTAAGCGAGGCACCACTGTACTGGTGATGATGGCTTATTTATTGTGCTATAGTTTTTAACAAAATACTGCACAAAGAACAAAGCATGCTGTTTTCTATGGGGATAAGTTATAATCAAATATACATAGAAAGGGAAGGAGAAACTGAGGTGCAAGAAAAGTAGATTATAAGCAAAGTTCAGATTCCCATACTTTGTTCCATGGGTTGGCCTCAGATGGAGTCTGGTCTGGAGGAGGAGACTAGTACAGTTGTTCAAATTGCATCTATCTAAGTCAATGGCTTTGTGTTTATTCTCCCTACATCCTCCTTGCCAAGCAAAGGGGCTGTAAAGCCTTCTAGAAAGAGAAGCATCTCTAAAGATAAAGGGGCAGTTCTGGGTTAAGATCCACGAACACAGATCTCTCTCAATGATCCCTGAACTAACTGGCAACGTCTCGTTAGGCTTTCAGACAGGACTATGGCCAGGCCCTACATAGCAATAACAGGGACTGTGAGTCAAGATTATTTTGCATGTAAACTATGTGCTGTACTACTGAGCTATGGCCCTTCCCAAGGCTGTGTTAACTGGCACCTCAGTATCATGTGTCATCCATGGAATAATCTCTTGCCTGTTGCTTCCCAGCATGACGGACAACATGAAGACAACAGTAGCAGCAGCTCTGACAGTGATTCTGACAAGGTAATATGTTTCATGAGTGCTTGGTAGATCAAACGGGAAAATGTTTTTTGTTTTGGTTTTTTTTTCTTCTTCTTAGCATTGCTTGATACTTTGCTAAACAGAGACTGTGGCGCTTCAGCAGGTTATGCTTTCTTCTCCCCATTATCTGAATGCAAAGGAAAGATTCACCTGGTGAACATTTGCCTTCTGTAATCAGTGGAAAGCATGTTTTCACGGACTATGAGATAAGACAGGTTGCTGCACATCCATTATTGACTGTACTGACATTACAGTTCTCTTCAAGATGAAGTGTATACACTTTGAGAGAACAACTGGCCTTTTTACAAGATGCCTTTCACTCCCTGGGAAAGAATATAATAAAAGAGGTTCAAGATTAGACGAAATGCTTATCTGGTCCAATATTCTGTTCCCAGATGACCCACTAGATACATATGAGAAGCCCACAAGCAGGATTTAGGTGCAATAACACTAACCTATTCACTTATTACCACTTGGTTGTCATCAACAGGTTTAGCAATGAATGCCTGTCCCTTTTGTCTCTATTGTGTAGTAATCCAGACAGAGATTTAACATGTTTCTGAGAACTGAGTGGTTGAATAATATCTACTCCATGGGTGGCCAATGTTTGGCAAACCATTCACAATTTCTAGCTCACCAGTCTCAGAATGGCTCCATGACTCACAAGAACTGTCCTGGCCACATAGCTGTTCAAAGTTTTATTTCACTGTTGTCACTTGTCATCTGCAGTAAGGCCTTTCAGGGAAGTAGAATGAAATTTTGACATCTAGCTTAGGAGTCATCTATCTTTATTGATTGGGGATTTTGGCTGCTTTGATCAAAGTAGCTGATGTACAAATTCCTCTCCTCTCTTTGTTAATTACCAGGTTAAATTCAATGTAAGATATTTACGTCAAAGCCTTGAATTTTCAGTAAACCTAATTAAGATCAAAACGATCTTCCATAAATATGCATTGCATGGAAACTGAGGAATATATATTGTGGAAACTGAGGAAGTAGATAGCACTAGTGGCCACCCAAGTGGGATGGTGGAAGGGCTTATTCTCTCATTGTGAGACTTATTTCCTCATGGTCTCCAGGTCCAGATCATGGGTCACTGGTAGTAGATGCTAGTTACAAAATAATATGGGGAACAGATCTCAATAAAGTGGCTGACTGCAACAACTGATTCAGATAAATAATCAGGCATAACAATGTAAATTGGATAGTGACGCAAAAATGTGTATTAGAAGTTTATTAAGAATATTCCAGTTAGGATTTATAAAACTGTATGAGAAGCAGATATAGGATACCTCCGCCTGAAAATGCAAGAATATGAGAATACCCAAGCAGATGGAGACCTTTCTCTTCAGGCAGCCTCCCCCTTAACTCTCTGAGAAGAGTTTTAAAATGGATTGTTGTGTCTTACTGCTTTTAAATGTGCTTTTAGTATTGATTTTATTTATCATTTTTAATATAATATTCGTTCATTTCTTTTAAAATATTTGTATACTTACTTTTTTTAGCTTTTAAATATTGTCTTTTAATGAAGTAAGCCACCTTTGGCCCTTTTAAAGGAAGAAGGTGGTGGTGATGAATATTTTAAATAAATAAATAAATAAATGCTGGGAGTATAAACAGTCTAACAGGATTTTTCCCCACATTTAGTGGTAATTTGAGTTTGTTTTAAAATATTGGCAATATATTCACCATATACCCGTTATATAATTTGGTGTAAAATTCCATCAATGCCTCTTAACTCTTTAGATATGTGAATTGCTATTTTAGAAGGGAGGAATAGCAGTCAGGAACTGGAAAACAATGTTCAAAAATTGGGAAGTAGGCAATACAAATAAAATTCATTTTGGTTTTGTGCTATGTCATAGGATAGGTGTAGGATTTAATTTTTGGCCCAAGGGCAGGACTATGACCACTATACCTCTGGAGAGGGGGCTGCATGTCCACAAGTGCTTCTCTTATCTCTGGCGGAAGATACAATAACTTTCCTCCTCCACAGCACTCAGACAGGCTTGAGTTGCAAGGGAAACCCTCCCAGTCAGCCTTTTCCCATGGCAATCATGGGGAAATGTGTATTTTGAAATATCCTTAGTTTGCATAGGTCTGAATGAGGCTGTATATATTATGTATATTGTATATGTATTAATTATTGTGTGTATTAATTATTGTTTGTCCTTCTATTTTTAACTTCCCTCTTCTTTCTTTGTTTATAGTCTAATCAAATTCATTTTCCTGTCTATAGTGCAGGGGTGGTCAAAGTATGCATTTGCCATTCCATGGGCATTTTTGTGGCCCTCAAGCGTCCCCAAGAGTCTACCCCATAGGGGGACAAAGTATTTAAAAATAGCATGTTTCTCCCCCCCTAGTCCTGGAGGCCTCCTAAAACTTTTCCGAGCTTGCCTAGCCTGACACTGTATCAAAAAGCTTTTGTGGACAAAAGTGGTGACCTAATTTTATTACTTTTGCTAAAATATTGTGGACTTGAAAGTCACCCTTATGATATTCAAGTTGCACCAAACCATAGGGCAATATTGGATGGGCAAGGTTTAGCAGGAGAAGGTTTGTCTATACAGATGAGGGTTCTCAAACCAAATTCCCTCCTGATATGTTGGAGCAGAACCTCCATCATTCCTAGCCAGCACAGTTGGAGAAGGCTGATGCAGATACAGAGGGAAAGTGAATGACTACTGCAAAAGGGCCTTCGGTCTGTGAGGAAAGCAGATGTGGTTCAGTGACCATGAAAGCTACACCTGATCGATTTTACCTAATGAAAAAGGACAGAAACAGTTCTGGGGTTGTGAATGTAATTATTATCATACTGAGGGGAGACACTTTTCTTCAGCTTCATTGTATGCTTTCTTTTTTCATCACACAGGATCACAGGGGAGACAAGAAAAAGGAAAAGGATTAATTACAGGGTGGCCTACAGTGGATCCTCAGGGAATTTGGAAGTGAAGGATGATATGTCTGCATTTTGTTTATCCAAAATAAATATGTGTTTATTTTGTCTCTGTTAAAACGTCACATACTATTTATATCTGAGCGTTCAGCCTGGAGGCAGGCGGTGCAGCATGGCCTCTCCCAATTTGAAGAGACACTTGTCCAGCAGGCCGAGGCAAAGAGGCAGTCCCGAAAGCAGCAAAATCAGGGAGCTGGACAGGGGACAGATTGGATTTCTCTTCAGTGTGGAAGGGATTGTCACTCTTGAATTGGCCTTCTCAGCCACACGAGACGCTGTTCCAAGTCCTCCATACAGAGCATGTTACCATAGTCTCTTGAGACTGAAGGATACCTATTTATATCTTTTTATTATTATTATTATCAAGTAGCTGCCAGCTATCATTCCCCGATACTTCTTGTTCATAATTAGCAACAAAAAGTGGAACCTGCAATCAGTGCTGTAGCATGGCTTAATTTCCTAACAAGTGCTCCTGTTCAAGATGCCAGCCAGCCATCAATATCTGTAGGGTACTCCTCTTGCATTTTCTAAGGTTGTTTTTGTCTGATATTTTTTGGCTGAAATCCTGTTAGGCAGCTTACCCCCACATGAAGTTGCTGATACCATCCACAGTTGTTGTTGTTGTTTTTTTTTTTTGAAAAATAAATGTGTCTGATTCTCCCGAAGGTCCTGAGGCTGTCTTCGGATCCCTTTCATCATGGGGAAACCTCAGTTTAGTTTCCATACTTTTTTTTTTAAAAAAAATCACCTTCTGATTAAGATGATTTTTTTAATGCCTTACATCAGGGGTCATCAACCCCCAGTCCGTGGCCCAGTGCCAGTTCGTGGGCTTGCCAGAACTGGGTTGTGGATACAGATCTCTGCCCCCCGCACACGTGGGGGGGCATGTCACGCCCACGGTGGGCATATTACACTCCCTCAGGGGCCTTGCTGTGCCTGCAGTGGGCATGTCATGTGAGTGCGGGGGTATTGCACTTACATGAGTGCGACATGCCCTGCACAAACGTGACATGCCCCCCACGCATAGAACTCGCTCCCCCCAGCCGGTCTGCAGCCCCAAAAAGGTTGGGGACTGCTGCCTTACATGACATAAGGTAAAGCAACAGGATTTCAGCCAATATCATGTGATTACAGAGTATGCTCAGTTTCTAGGGCACCATGCAGTGGCATAGCTTGTTGTTTTTGTCCCCCCCCTTATGAGTACAGTGGTGCCTTGCACAACGGGTGCCTCACACAACGATGAATTCACACAACGATGGCTTTTTCTGATAAATTTGCCGCCTCACACAACAATGTTTCCTATGGGGGATTTTCACACAACGAAGAGCTTCAAAAGCAGGGAAACGGAGATCAAAGAGCCCTTTCCGATGTGCCTTTTCGCTCCTGTAAAAGTGTCTTAAACTGTTTGAAGCCTGTTTTAAATGCTTGCAATCGTTAGCCCACCTCCTGAACCCTATGCAAACTTAATTTGGTGTTGTTCTGAGTCTTCGTTAATTTTTGGTGATTTTTTGTTTTCTCTCTCATTGAAATGTATTGGACGGACAGTTCAATAGAGTTCAATGAGGGAAAAACAAAAAATCACCAAAAATTAATGACTCAGAACAACACCAAATTAAGTTTGCATAGGTTTCAGGAGGTGGGCTAACGATTGCAAGCATTTAAAACAGGCTTCAAACAGTTTAAGACACTTTTACAGGAGTGAAAAGGGGCATCGGAAAGAGCTTTAAAAGGGAAACGGAGATCAAAGAGCCCTTTCCGATGTGCCTTTTCGCTCCTGTAAAAGTGTCTTAAACTGTTTGAAGCCTGTTTTAAATGCTTGCAATCGTTAGCCCACCTCCTGAACCCTATGCAAACTTAATTTGGTGTTGTTCTGAGTCTTCGTTAATTTTTGGTGATTTTTTGTTTTCTCCATTGAAAGCCATTGAATGGTCTGTCTAATGGCTTTCAATGGAGAAAACAAAAAATCACCAAAAATTAATGACAACTCAGAACAACACCAAATTAAGTTTGCATACGTTTCACAAGCTGGACTATCGATGCCAAGCATTTAAAACAGGTTTCAAACAGTTTAAGGCATTTTAAATGAGGGAAAAGAGACATCGGAATGCTATTCAAATGCATTGAGTCGGCTTCAATACATTTGCATGGAGGAAACATTGTTTCACTCAACGATGTTTCCTATGGGGATTTTCGCTCAAGGACGGCAATCCGTTCCAATTGGAACGGATTAACCGGTTTTCAATGCATTCCTATGGGAAATGGTGTTTCACAGAACGATGTTTCACACAACGTTGATTTTTTTGGAACCAATTAACATCGTTGTGTGAGGCACCACTGTATACCTTGTCTGCACCATTAGAGAACTGCCACAGCTGTAGGAATCTTGGCCATGGCTACTGTGTCTCAGTGGATTGTGATGTAGACTCCAGAGGGGTCTAATATTGAGAAAGTACCATCACCAGCTTGCTGTACAGATGGACTTATCTTTCTTTTTTTGCTGTGAAAAAATACCGGGACTTCGGCGGGAGAACAAATAAGAAAAGGCATGGCATTCTGAAGAAGCCACCATCTGTCTGTAAGAGTTTACACCCTCATAAATGTGTTAGATTTTCAGGTGCCACAAGACTGTGTGTCAATTTTGCTGCAACTAAGCCTCTCCGGAGGCAAACTGAACTTTTGTAACAGTTGGGACCAAAGAATGGTAGGCATACTTATGATGAGTCATAATCAGGAATGTTTTACCTGGTTTCATTCATTTGCTTTGCCCCATTCTCATCTTTTTTTAAAAAAAGGCAAAGGAATGCTAATGGATGCAGAGGAGAGGAAGCTTGAAGGAGAAGATGGCAATTTGTGCTACTAAGCTCTCCTGCCCTTTTGCCACTGACAGCTTTACTGCCCCCTTGTTTTTCTACTGTCTGTGGAACATGGCCCATTTCTTTAAGCCATCTTGTTTTCAGGATAGCTCGTGTACAACATCTTATTTGTTCACTTCATGGAAGCCTGCAGGCTGGATTGTGCCTATTCACTTCATTATCATTACCACGTGTATCTAGTTTTTCTGCCTGATGACAAAAGACCACTGAGGATACATTTGAAGATATTTTAAAAAGCAGTGTAAGAAGAAAAAAATGACTTATGTAGACTTGTTGGGGAGAAGGAAGGATGGTGAAAATGTCTGCTTACGGTTGAAGTTACTGGTGGTATTAAGTGAAGGCAAACAAAGACTTCATCAGTCGCAGTCAGAAAGAAAAACCTGGTCCTGCTTTATATGCAATGCTGTGATTTTAGAGGTGGCAGCAAGTACTGCTCAAAGCAGTCAAGCAGATGCCAATGGGAAGAACACAATCTGCCTTCAGCCGAGTCAAAACTTTGACTCCCCAAGCTCAGTACCCAGGCCTTTCAAACAGTCTGAGCTAGTGATGCCGGGGATGGAACCTGATGCGTTTTGTATGCAAACCCCTATTCTCTCCTAATGAGGTAAAGACCTAACATTTCCCATTTGAGCCCTGGGGACTCTTAATGACCAACCTTACAGTGTCACAGTAAAAATTAATATGATAATATTGCTGTGCTTTAGCAGGTTAGCATAATCAAACTAACAGTGTGGAAGGTATGGTCGTGTGAAGGATTTTTTTTTTCTGGAATAGTCCTTTAGCAATAATAACAATAACAATGATAAAATCTCAGCCACAGGACCACTAGGCAAAGACTGAGGTAGTGAGGCCATCTGCTGGTACCACTTATATGATGCAGTTATCTAAACAGTCTTACCTCATTCCTGTTTTGTAATGATTTCTTTAGCCAACACATGATTGGACAGCAAAAATTAATTTAACAGAAAGGCTATGCTTCTTGTTAAGTAATTTTTTTGCCCTGAATGCAGTAATTGTATTAGCTGAGGGAAAACAATGGCTGACTACATGTTTGCCATTCCTTTCTCCACACCGTGTGTGTATGCTACACAAACTTCTCTGTATCTCTTTGGAAGGGTGGCATAACTGACAGACAAGGCCCATGTTAAGTGTCACCAAGGAGGAGCTGTCCTGGTTCTTAGAGGCTCTGAGGCACAATTTTGCCAGGAACTAAAACTGGCAGCTTCGCTGAGTATCTGCCCACACAGCACATACATGCTTTTATGTATGCGCACACAGCTACAATTCATTCCTATGTGGGGAAAAGTAAATCCTGTATTTGTGGAGTGGTATGGGAACCTGACCACTACACCTATCTCAGACCCCATGGAGTAGGAAAGCCCAGCCCTCCTGTTATGCTTCCAATATTTCCCCCCTGCTTGGATTTTGCTTTGTTCAGAGGGTAAGGGGAGCAGGCAATGTGAACGCCTGTTTAAGGGTTTCACACCAGCTGCCTGGTTTTCAGAGTATGTAGGAGGGAACTGTAGATCTCTGTTTCCCCCAAGTACATGCACTGGCCATGCTGGTTGCATATTAAAATGTGTGATGACACAAAACCTCACATGGATTTTTTTGCTGCTCGAAAGGATGATACATCAAAAGACCTCTCTTTTTCTGTACAGAAACCCTGTATCTTAATATTCAAGTGGGGTGTGTATGTCTGCACTATTAGATTTGCCAATTATGCAGCCTCTCTTCCTTGAGGTTTTTTTTTGCAGCTACTGATTAATAATGACCTGTAGAGATTTATTTTTTTTCTTTGCAAATGTGAGGATCCTGTAACTCCCCTGTGTTGAGGAGTTATAAATTAGAAACTGCTGTCATTAATCATAAATGTTGAACCAGTGTTCAGAGGTAATAGTCTGATCCAGTACAAAGCAGAAATCATGTATTGGTCTCAGAGCTCATCCAAAATTCATTGGGGGGGAGGGACGGAAAAAAAGAGCAGGAAATATTTGAAATAAATGGGAACACACCAAAGGCTTATCATGTATAGGAGGCTGCAGATTTCTCTCACTCCAGCTATGGATACTGATGTACAGTATTTTGACTAAAGACATTCCTGCTGATGCATGGGCATAGCCTTGTCATTCCCCACTTGGAAAATGGGACTGTTATATAACAAAACCCATACAGAATGTGTAGAGGCATGCTTTTATGTTATTTGAGAATGCACTGTGAGATTATAAATCTGAAAGTTCACATTAAGTTAGAGGCCAATCAAAAAGGCAAAACAACAGCAACAACAAACAAAAACTCTGCATTCATCTGGTCAGAGCCCGAAGGATCCTTGGTTCCTGTCCTTCTAGCTATGCCAAATTTCATCTAGCAAACAATGTTTCATACAATCATGAAGTTAGAAGGGGACTATAAATCCATCGAGCCCAACCCCCTGCTCAGTCTAGGAATACAAGTCAAAGGATATCTACCAGGTGGTTGTCTACATTTCTCTTGAATGCCTCTTTAGGTAATTGGTTCCATTGCCATACTGCTCTAACAGGAGGTTTTTCCTGATGTTCAGCCTAAATCTAGCTTCCTGTAACTTGAGCCCATTGTTGAATGTCCTGCAGTCTGGGATGATTGAGAAGAGATTCTGCCCCTCCTCTGTATGACAGCCTTTCAAGCATTTGAAAAGTGCTGTCATATCTCTCCCCCCCCTCCTCCGGTCTTCTTTTCTAAAGGCTAAACATGCCCTGTTCTTTCAGTCTTTCCTTGTAACACTTGGTTTCCAGCCCCAAATCATCCTTGTTGCCCTCCTCTGAACTACAGTGGTGCATTATGATTGCTTCGTTTAATGACGAAATCGCATTATGATGAACTTTTTGCGATCGCAAAATGATGTTTCCTATGGGGGAATTTCGCTTTGCGATGATCGGTTCCCTGCTTCGGGAACCAATTCTTTGCAAAACAACAATTTTCTGACAGCTGATCGGCAGTTTCACAATGGCCACCGAGTAAATAAAATGGCTCCCCGCTGTGTTTAGGGACGGATTCCTCGCAAGACAGGCAGCAAAAATGGCTGCCCTATGGAGGATCTTCGCTGGACAGTGAGTTTTAAGCCCATCGGAACACATTAAACAGGTTTTAATGCGTTTCTATGGGCTTTTTAATTTCGCTTTACGATGTTTTCATTCTACAGCAATTTCGCTGGAACGAATTAACATCATAATGCGAGGCACCACTGTAGTTTATCAGCATCATTATTGAAGTGTAGTGTCCATAACTGGACATAGTATTCACTAGTACTGTGCACTAACCAGTGCCAAATAGAGGGAAACAAGTACATTGAGGGATTTGAAGACTATACTTCTATTAATGCAGTCTAAAAGAGCATTTGCCTTTTTGTAGCCACATTGTCACGTTCCCGGGGGTTACAACAGCAGAGTCCGATAAGCCAGTCCTATGTCAGGAATTCAGGGAATGCAGAGCCGATATCCAAATACTAAAGCTAACTCATACAAGGTTGGCTTTGGTAGGGTCAGAGTCCAAAGCCAAGGGTGCAGAGAACAAGGTTCAAGGTTGTCAGGAGCGTGGATGCAAGCCAGAAGTTTGACTTGTTACTTCCACGGACTTTCAGCCATCTGAGAGCTGTTTATATAGTAAAAACAGTCGAACTGCTGGAAGCCTTTTCATCCTGTCAGAACTCAGGGCTAGTTGATCAGATATTTCTACGGGCAGCCTTCAAACGATCCTCTGACCTTTTCATCATAAGTCTTCCCCAAAGCCCGGCCCTCAGTCTGTCTACTGGGGGAGGAGAATCTGAAGACGATTCAGGTGTTTGTATTTTTAATCGCTCAGCATTCTCCTCAGCTACAGTTAACCCTTCAGGTTCCGGATCTTCGGCTGCATTCATGACACACATCACAATTCCTGCTCATGTGACCCACCAATACATATATAATGACATCACATACATAACGCTGTGCTTTTAGCCACGATTTATAACAAAGTACATCTGAATCTGCTGTGAACAAACTTCAAAATACTTCCCTTGTAAAGTGTGTGTGTGTGTGTGTGTGTGTGTGTGTGTGTGTGTGTGTGAGAGAGAGAGAGAGAGAGAGAGAGAGAGAGAAAGAAACCACAGGAAGAGAGTCGGAGTCTTTCACTATCAGTATGACTGAGTATTCGGATGGACTTTATGATTGTCTTTCTTCAATTTCTGCTAATAAAACTGGTACTGTTGAGTAAAGAGACTTCTCAACATTATCAAAATGAATTTCATAATAATACATTTTGGCTGAGGCTCAGAATGGATCACTGACCGAATCTGAAATGTAAATGAACTGATGCTATTGATGAGGTGCATTAAAGCAAAGTGAAGCTTTTTCCAGTTGTCTTAAAAATCGGTGCTGTTATAGCAAGGAATGTCTGTCAATAAGATCCTTCATGAGAAACTTTAATATTTGATGCACTTCATGGTTTTAAATCTTGAGTTAAGCCATTGTTGTTTTTCTCTGCTTTTTTTGTTCTGGTTATAGTTTGGTGTTCAAAAATTTTAATAAAACAATTTAATCATTAAGAAAACAAAGCATGTGAAGCAGGAACTCATGTATTTCCTTATTCTGCTCATGCATGGGTTGGCTTTTCCTTTGTTTGGTAGTGACAGCAACTGATAACTGACATTCCAGATTTCTAGTACACATAAAGGTAAAGGTTCCCCTTGACCATTTTTGTCCAGTCGTGTTCGACTCTAGGGGGCGGTGCTCATCCCCGTTTCCAAGCCATAGAGCCAGCGTTTCGTCCGAAGACAATCTTCCGTGGTCACATGGCCAGTGCGACTTAGACACAGAACGCTGTTACCTTCCCACCTAGGTGGTCCCTATTTATCTACTCACATTTGCATGCTTTCGAACCGCTAGATTGGCGGGAGCAAGTACCACACAGAAAGACCATTTTTGGATACTTTTATTATGTGTCTGTCTGTCTGGGACTACATAAACCTATACAGTAATATAGTGTGCTAAAGTGAGGGCTGGAACTGTGGAGGGAATTTGAGGTCTGCACACAAATCCTGGCTGTCAATGCCCCTGTACCCTTTCTCTTGGACCTTTCTACAATGAGCAGGGAAATTTGAGGAGAGCTTCTGTTCATTCGAATGGGGGTAGAAGTCTCCGCATGACTGAGAATGTTAGGCTTAGGGTTACAAGATTTTTTTGGTGTTCATACAAATGCAAATAGGGACATTGTTGGGGACCCAGTTTCAGGGAAGGAGACACAAAGGCCGGTCTTGAGAATGTCCTCACATCCCCTCTTAGTCCTCTTCTAAACTGGCCGAATGCTTGCATGGGGCCACAAGGTACCAAATTTCTATATGAAACACTATGTGTATGTGTTCAAAGGATGCCTGTGTCCACAACCGAGCCAACAAATGATGCTCTCTGGCATGATTTCCCCACCCATCCAAGTGGATGTACGTAGCCAACCAAATTATTTTTTCCTAAGAGGCAGAAAATCTCACAAGAGCTTCTTCTGATCTCTACCTGTCAAAAATGTAACAATAACAATTTGAATAATCAACTCTTTGCTGCCCTTTCATAAAACCCCACATCTACTCCTTGAGGCAGCTGAGTTACTAATGTGTGGTACAGGCACAGTGCAGGCAAGCAAACTCTGTCCTCAACCATCACAGGACATGCCAGCTTTGTCCATAGTTTTCTAAGTGCATTTCTGCAGCAAGCTAAGAATCTTCCCTTTGCCCTCACCTGACTGCAGGAGTAAGTCACAATGCATTCAGCTTGAATGCACGGATGGCTTCCAGGTTTGTATTTTCATGGGGCTGAGGACAGGGTTGGTGGATGGGACCTCACACTTTATGTTCTTTGAAATGCTAAATTGGCTGCATCCACAACAAACATTTATTCACTGTACTCTGCACCTGTGATACCAGTACTGCATCTCAGTGTCCAATATGAAGCAAGGCTGAAACTAGTGATGACAAAGTGGGACCCAAACCCTTCCTTTCTGGGTTTTTCTCACACTACTGCCAGGTGGTGATGTATTCTTTTTCCTGCTTTGCTCCACTGCATGATTTGGACCTTAGTACCCTATGAATGCATGGATTTTGTGGCTGTGTGTCACTAGATGATGTTTTCTCCTGGGTGCATTTCTCCTGGTTAGTCTCCACTCCTCCATGGCTTACTGTGGCTCCTGTTTATTTTTCTTGGGATATGATCTCTTTTTTTTTTTGCATTTTTTAAAAATGTAACTTTTGCGCTATAGCAAAAGTTATAGCTAAAGTGAAGACTGCAAAAAATTAAAATTAAAATTAGAAAGTGTTGCAGTGGAAATTTGAAGGTTTTTATTTTATTAAGAATAGTGGGTGGATAAAATAAAGGAAAAGAGAGTGAAGTACGTTGTGAACAATAACAACAAATGCCATAAAGACCACTGAGCAACCTCAGAAAGACCAGGGATACTACCACATTGTGGATGAGTCCTATGGCTTATCCTCTCTTCAGTAGGTTCTAAGTACAGTGGTGCCTCGCTTAGCGATCGCTCCGTTGAGTGACGAAATTGCTTAGCGATGGGGTTTTGGCCATCGCAAGAGTGATCGCTTAGCGATGGTCCCTATGGGGGAAAATAGCTTTGCGATGATCACGGGGAAGCGATCACCGCAAAGCCCTATTTTCGGCCAGCTGATCGGCGGTTCAAAAATGGCTGCCAGAAAAAAAATGGCCGCCCACTGTATTGCCTCACTTTAGAGGCATGAAAATGGCCACCCCTATGGAGGATCTTCACATAAGGTTAGTTTTTAAGCCCATAGGAACACATTAATGGTGTTTTAATGCGTTTCTATGGGCTTTTTTATTCCGTTTAGTGATGAGATCGCTTAGCAACGTTTTTCCGGGAATGGATTAATGTAGCTAAGCGAGGCACCACTGTACTTTTGACACTTTGATGAGAATCCCAGATTACATATAAAAAACCCTGTAATGTCACTACTTGTTTCTAAAATAAAACCCTCGTTCATTCGTTTAGTCGTGTCCGACTCTTCGTGACCCCATGGACCAGAGCACGGAGTTGGTTGCTTCGATGACACTGTCCAGCCATCTCATCCTCTGTTGTCCCCTTCTCCTCTTGCCTTCACACTTTCCTAACATCAAGGTCTTTTCCAGGGAGTCTTCTCTTCTCATGAGATGGCCAAAGTACTGGAGCCTCAGCTTCAGGATCTGTCCTTCCAGTGAGCACGCAGGGTTGATTTCCTTTAGAATTGATAGGTTTGTTCTCCTTGCAGTCCAGGGGACTCTCAAGAGCCTCCTCCAGCACCACAATTCAAAGGCATTAATTCTTTGGCAGTCTGCTTTCTTTATGGTCCAGCTCTCACTTCCATACATCATGACAGGAAAAACCATAGCTTTGACTATTCGGAATTTTGTTGGCAAGGTGATGTCTCTGCTTTACTTCTAGGTTTTTAGAAACAACACTCTCTGTGGCTACTGATTATGTTCAGTCCTCATGGAATGGTTTGACACAGTTCTTTCTTCTTTAGGTTTTCCTTTTCTTTCTCCCCCCCCCCCCCCCTTTGTAAACCTTACAGTTATCTTTTGTGTGGATGGTGCTGCTTTGGCTACATAAGCATTGATCCTAGAATACTGTAATAAGTTCATAGTTAGCCCAAAGGGTTAATATTACTGCCAATAAACAAGACACATTCCTTTCAGGAATAAAACACAGCTGCTTAATATGTTGACATGAAGGACCCATGGGTCCAGGGAGGCCCACACTAACCAGACACCTTACTCTAGCTTTCCTGGTGAGGGTGAAATGAGGAGGCCCAAATATACTGACGGTTGGGGGAATCTTCCTGCCCTGCAACTCCCCAACAATTCAGTTTAACCGGACTAAGCAGGGTTTCTAGAATTCCCAAAACTCCACAAGTTGACGTGTTTTGACTTACACCAACCCTGCAAGGTAGAAATACCACCATTCCACAAAACCTACAAGCTCCCAGCAGACGGCCAAAGCAAGGCCTTGAAGGTGAAACAATTGTATGAAGAAATGTTATATTTTATATAAAGATGGTAAAAAAGGGTAAAAAAGTTTCAAAAGCAATCAAAGACGTTTTGGAGCAAATAATCAATTAAGAGTTTGAGACAAGAGCAATACAAGGCAAAGTACAACAATACTTACATTTTAGCAACGTTTCAGCATATCCTCAGAGCAAACACAAAGTGTAGAACAGCAAATGAGCAATCTCTCCTGAAGGATACTAAGCCAACTAAAGAACTCCTGAACCCATTTTTATTCCTAAAGCTTCTACTTCTGGACCCTTCCAATCAGGCATGGAGTTACCTCAAACTTTCAGGAAGGCAAGAACAGTTTCTGACCCCTCCCCTCACTCAGCTGAAAACCACCTTCTCAGTTAGCTCAGTTCCAAAGAATGAGCCAGCCTAGCCTTGGGGGCAGCTCTCACACCAATAAGCTGCAAGTGTTATTCCCTTTCAATCAGTGGTGGACATTACCCTGCTTCTCTCAGTCTGTTGGTTCCAGGCACTGACAACAACCACAAATTTTCCAAAGGAGCATCAGAGTCCATGATCCCTCAGTTTTTCAGTTTCTTTACAGCTAACAAAGTTAAATAACACTCAAACATATTGCATCCTTCCAAGATACCCTAAAGATAACATGCAACTTTGGAGAAAAGAATTAGCATAATAAACCACATGCTGAAGTTATATAAGACACTAAATGGTGAATTAGAAAAGAAGGAAAGAGAGCAAGAGTGAGAGAATCATTATTACTTAAGAGATACCTTGTTGACACATGTCCACTCATATTTATATAACTGTACTATCATACATGGATTTTCTCTAGGAGTAATGCCACAGCACAGACTATGTACAGAGGATCCCATGGGAACACAAATTACATTTGGATTAATTCACTCTACATTGCATTTTAAGAGTTTGTTGTATAAACACTATGCAAAGTATTAATGTCATATGACACAACCAAGCTATTTGTGTGTGCATTACGGGTAGATATATATGGCTTTTGCATGTAAAAATCAGATATACAATCATGTAAACATCACAATCATACATAGTCATGAGTACCTGAACAGACAGTCTAATTTGTTGCAGGGAATCTTTAACCCTTGGCTGTTCCAGACTCTAATACCCACAATAATTTATTGTTGGCCATGCCAGCTTGGGCTTTGCAAGCTGAAGGCCAAAACAACTGAGGGGCCAAAGGTTTTCCACTCTGGTCTAACCCTTACCGCCCAGAGAGACAGTCATGCTAAGTCATGAAGGAAAACAGGGCTAACTGGGGCTCATGTTCAATCTGCAGCTTTAAAAGCTTCTAATGTGGAAACACTACTGCTCAGGAAATCTAGAAATTGTTTTCTTGTCTGAAAAATGTAAAACCCCCCCCACAAAACCCACTCTCCTGCTAGAATTTCTCGGAGAGAGAGAAAGTTTGGAAGCTTCCCATTCTGGTGCTTTGATTGTGGACATGAGCTGGGAAGTGCCATAGCGCTAAACTCTTTCTGCCACCAAACAAAGCAAGAACAAAGGAAAAACTAGGAGGGACAAAAAGCAGGGAAGATGATGGAAACTGTTGTATACTAGGAGAGGGGAGATGTTTCATGGATGGAGAAAAAAATATTGACAACAACAGTCCAAAATCAGACACTTTGGGGTGTGGTGTGGAGTTCCATACAGAATGCTCTGTAACTGTTTAGGCCTTCCTGCTTCTCTGTAGCAGCACAAGCTATCTGAAAGTGGAAGGACAAAATGCCACTGCCTCCTCACTGCTTCTGCCATGGAAACCAGGACTAGCAGCAACAGCTCTCCCACAGAACCAGACAGGCCTTTGGGTCTGTAGGGATGGCTAAAGCTCTCCTACTACTTGAGGCAAGAAGCAAAACACTGTCTCCCACAGGTGTGTAACAGCATCCACTCCCACACAATGTGGCAATTGGACCTCTGTACACATTGCACAGAGAAGCATGAAACAAGACCGTAACTATAAGCATGAAGGTTTAGAAAGCAAATAGCATGCTGGACAGGCTGTTGCCTGCGTGTGTGTCTTTGTCTCTACGATAAAAGTCAAATACGGTAATGAAAGTTAAGTTAAGGTATTCTCTGGTTATAATAAAATATTTAAAATCGACATCTGCAAAGGAAATCACACCTTGTATTTTCTTCTGAATTCTACAACTTCTGATCACTTTATGTGATTGTTTATATCCCACCTTTCTCCTTAAAAAGGACCCAAGGCATCTTAAAACATTAAAAAGACTGCATTTAAAAGTTAAAGGTATACAGATTTTTTAAAAGAATTATATTAAAAACAGTAAATAAAGTACTAAAATATATTTAATACAACAGAGCACAACAGTTCATTTTAAAAACCTTCTCATCCCACCAGGGATGAGAAGGAAAAGCCTACCTGCTTGCAGAAGGACGACAATGGGAAGCCACCCTAGTTTCCCATGGGAGGGAGTGCCAGAGTCTGGGAGCAGCAACAGAGAAGGCCCTCTCTCGTGTTCCCACCAAATACACCTGCAAAGGTGGTGGGACTGAGAGAAAGGTTTCTTCTGATTAAACCCAGGCAGGCTCATAGAGGGAGATGTAGATAGCTTGGAACCAAGCCGTTTAGAGCTTTATAGGTTAAAAACAGCACTTTGAATTGTGCCCAGAAATGGACTGACAACCAGTGAAGCAGCTGTAGCAGGGAAGTTGTAATTTCCCTGTAACCAGCCCCAGTTAGCAATCTGGCTGCTGCATTTTGGACCCTCTGGAGTTTCTGAACACTTTCCAAAGGCAGCCCCACATAGAGCATGTTACAGTAATCCAGCTGAGATGTAACTAGGGTATGTGTCACCATGGCCAAGTCGGATCTCTCAAGAAACAGGTGCAGCTGGTGCACTAGACTTACTGGTACAAAGGCAATTTTGGCAACTGCTGAAACCTGGGGATCCAGGCTCAGAGATTAATTCAGGACCACCCCCAAACTGTGCACCTGTGTTTTCAAGGGGAGTGTAACCCCATTCAGCACAGGCTTTTTGACTGACCAGGAGCACCTCTGTCTTGTCTGGTTTAAGTTTCAGTTTATTCAGCTAACACTTCCCCTCTTGCAAATCAGATGCAGACAGCATGCCCGTTTTGGGCGATTTCTGTGGTATTCCCAGGGATCTTTGGGTTTTTGCTCTCTCTTATTTTTACATCAGATTTTACTTATGGCAAAACATCACAGATGTGTCATGAGAACATCATGTGACAGAACAACATTATTTAACTATATCACCGTTTCCTAACCTGGGGATCATGACGCCCAAGGGAGTCATGGAATATCTTCTTGGGGGGGGTGTCACAGGTCACCTTATACACGTTGTAGCTCTTGTTAAATAGTTCCTTCCTTGAGTTTTTGGGTAGTATAATAAATTAGCAAGAATGTCTGCCTACGAGAAACAGGCCCTTTGGGGGAGAAAGAACCCTCTACTTTCTGAGAAGGGATGACTTTATTAAAAATGCTTTTTTATTCAAACATGGTGGTGTGTGTGTTGCAGGTTCCTTGGTTATTGTAGCAGCGGGTCACAACTTGAAAAAGCTTGGGAACCACTGAATTACATACACTAGCAATATCCATTGCTGCTATACAGTGGTGCCTCGCATAACGGGCGCCCCGTTTAATGACGAATTTGCATAGTGATGAAGAATTTGCGATCGCTTTTGCAATCGCATAACGATGTATCCTATGGGGGGAAATCGCTTTGCGACGATCGGTACCCTGTTTCACTTACCGATCATCACATAGTGATGATTTTTCCCCAGCTGATCGGTGGTTCCAAAATGGCTGCCGGGTAAAACAGGGACGGATTCCTCGCTTACCAGGCAGAGAAAATGGCTGCCGTATGGAGGATTATAAAATTTAAAAAACCTAATTATAAAATTTAATAAACCTTTCCTTCATGAATTTTGACAGCAGCCACACAAAATTTTGCCACATTAAACAGCATACTAATATGCTGCCCCAAAAGCAATAAGAGTGTAATGCACCTCTAAATGTCCAGGAAATAACTTTAAACAAGGTTGAATAAAAGTTTTTCAAATATCAAGATTAAAAGGGCAATGCAATAAACACGAGTTATTGTTTCTATTTCCTCAAGAATTACAAGGACATTTGTGTTGGCAGTATGGAATTTTTTTAAAACTGCCCCTCCTGGCTAGTGATAGTAGAGCACTGAGCCGGTTGAGAGTGAAAGCTATATGGTACTTTTGTACTGATGTGATGTACATCTGTAAAGTATGCAAATTGGATGGTCTAATAGCATGCAAATTAGGCAACCCATGTTTGGTTGGGTAAATCTTACCCATGCTGAATCTTATAAAATAATGGAACTGTTACTCTGTGCTGGAAGCCTATAGGAGTGGCAATTTCCCTTTAGAACAAGACATAGACACTCCATGCCTTATTTTTCCCAACCCCAACCCCTCTCCAATGTAGATCATTTCTAGGGTTTTGTTTGTTTAGGCTGGTATAGCCAATAGTCCAGGCGAATACTGTTGTCTAAATCCCAGAACTTGCCCTAAATTGAAACTAACCAGCAAATGGAGGAGAATTCTGCTCCTTCTCATGCCCTCTAGTGACGTATAGATCAGGAACAGCAGCAGCAGCAGCAAAAACAACCATGACAAAAGGATACATGATCTGAATTAGCAAAGGGAAAATATTGGCCCATCAGATGCTTTGGACTTCAACTCCCAGAAGCCCAACCAGTACAGCCACTGGCAAAAGGTTATGGGAACCATTGTTCAAAAACACTTGGAAGGCCAGATTCCTTGTTTGTCAGTAAAGATGGACACGGACCCCCCAAACTGGCAGTTTGTGCCAATTTGTTTTTTGGCCAAAGAGGTGTTCAGCCTACCCAGTCCCGCCTCCTCCGGAAGGTGCCCACTCAGAGGCAAGTGTTCAGCTGCCTCCGAGCATGCGCTTGCCGGAATAGGTAGGGCTGGGAAACACCGAACACCCGTCTGGCTGAAAAAATGAATCAGCACAAACTGCTAATTCGGTGGTTTGTGCCCATCTCTACATGAGCCGAACAGATAGTTTGGTGAAGACAAGCATGAAAAGGGAATCTGAAAACGAGTCAAGCAACGAGTTGCCAAATGGTGAATGTGGAACATATTTCAGTCTCAGAATCATCAAGAGTTACTACCTTAGAAGAAGAAATTGCAAAAGCAGTGATGAAAAGTCAACTACAAAATGCAAGGTCAAAATACAAGCTCAATTCTAATTAGGGATTTCTACTGGATTTACAGCGGTTCCTAGTCTGGTGTCATGAGCAGACTGACAGACCTAGGACTCTGGTTTGAAACCCTGCCCAGCCATAGAAAATGGGGAGTGGAATTGCTAAAACCACTCTTTAAATATCTCACCTTGAAAACCCTATTAGAGTCACTGTATGTCGGTTCCAACTTGATGGTACAGAACCACACACACATGCTGAGGCTCCAATACTTTGGCCATCTCATGAGAAGAGAGGAATCCCTGGAAAAGACCTTAATGTTGGGAAAGTACGAAGGCAAGAGGAGAAGGGGAAGGCAGAGGATGAGATGGTTGGACAGTGTCACCGAAGCAACCAACATGAATTTGACACAACTACGGGAAGCAGTGGAAGATAGGAGGGACTGGCGTGCTCTGGTCCATGGAGTCACGAAGAGCCGGACACGACTAAACGAAACGAATTGGTACATAAATATATGTAAATCTGGAGCTCACTCATAATTTTCTTTTTTTATGCTGTAGCTGCACACTGTATGGTGAGATGAGAGGAATGACACATTGTTGTAGTAAGTTAAACAAGACCACTGCCATTTTTCAAGGTACTGAAGAATCAACAGGCAGAGAGGCAAGGTTCTGAAAGCAAAGGAAGTAGTGAGCAGAAGAACAATTACCAAGTGACCAAGACTACTGAAAAAAAAAACATGAGAGATCAGTTTTGCAGTTAGGAGGTGATAAAAACATATTCTGACCAGCTGCAGCATTTTCGCAATTAATATGCTAACACAGCCTCTTGACATTGTTTCCTCCAGATGATTTGATCTCCAAAACAAAAGCAAATTAATTTGCATATTCTGAAACTGCAAGGGACATCAGAGAACAACCACACTTCCTTTAGTGCTCGAGTCAGCTCCACATCTTATTGCAGAGCTTTCTGTTTCATTTAAAAGAAATAAATGTCAGCTGGAGAAAAGGTGGTTCCATAAATAGCTTCCCAGCAACCAGGTCAGACTGACCTGGGATATCATCTCACTAGTGCTGCTGTTTAATCAACCTGTATTTGGTTATTGTGCACAGTGATTAGAAATTATGATCGTGATTTCACTACCAGAAGGGAATGCCAGGAAAGCAAAGCAAAGCATGTTGCTTATACACCACCCCATCACAATTAAAGCATTCTCTGGTGGTTTACAATTTAATTCTGCAGGTTACACATCGCCCCTCCCTCCTGGAAGCTGGATACTCAATCTACCAATCTTGGAAGAAAGGAAGTCTGATTCAACCCTGAGGCAGTTACATGAATCCAATGGGAGTGAACACAGGTCATGAGCAGAGTTTTGACTGCAGTACTGAAGTTTAACCACTGTCTCCTAGGAACCCACGTCCAATAGTTTAAACACTGTGCCACAAAGCTCCTAGATCTTCAAAAAGGAACACATGAAGAATAGATTTCTCACTTTGGGAAAACTATAGGGTACAATCAAGAATGTAAGCCTCAGCCTGGCAAAACCTCTTTCCTTCTACACCCCTAAATACTTCCACAGCTTAGAGCCGCAAAATTAGCTTTCTTGCCCTCCATTTGTTTGTTTGTTTACTTAAAACTACTGTTTCTATTTTATTTTTGTTTTATCACACACAGATCTAACTTATACAGGTCAGAATCCTCCACAGAAAAGCTGAAGGGAGGTGCGCAAGTGTCCACACACAGCCCCTGGCATGCTGCCCTTCACATGCTCACACAATTGCTGTTGCACATGGGTGTTTTCTCAGTAGGGTTCTGCCCATAATTCTTAGCTGCAGAAGGAGAATGAGACAGGCACTTTACCTTATCTCTCACCAGTTTGCTAACTGAAAACATTTCGAAATAGCCTCCAGGAAGCTGACACCTAACAAACTAGTTCACTTCCAGTGCCATCTTTTGAATATCCAGAGTTACTATAGGTTCTTTTTTCAAGTCCAAGATTCTGACCAAGTATTGCCTTAATTCAAATAACAAGAATAATGCATTTGCTGGGAGGTTTAATACATGTTGCATGTGTAAACTGAATGGCCGGTTAGACATGGGTAATAAGCACAGCACAAGCTGAACCATCTTTTAAGACTGTAAAGCAACAAATCAGTTTCCTCAGTGATTATACAACAAAATAAAATAAAAACTAAAATACTGCAGCACCTTTAAGACAGGTAGATTTGTTTCACTGTGAGCTGTTGTAGATTCCTTCAGACTCATGGATTATGATATTTAGGCCACAAGTTTAAATGCACATACATTGCAACTGGTTTTTGAGCTGGGGACCAAGTGAAATGGAATAAAGACAGGAGTAATGAACTTCCAAAGTGACAATAGCACAAGTAATTAATTCTTCATAGTGTTCATTACATAAGCGTCTTGGCAATAGATAGACTAGTTAGGTAGTATAAATAGCCTGTGGGCTGGTGCCCGGTGGTTAGGCTGTGGGTGAAATTCTAATACTGAGGTAGTGCTGAGAGCAGATCTTTTCCACAGAAAACAACTTCTTCTTTTTTCACTATACCCAAAACTGTAGGGGGAGAAAAGCTTATTAACATATATAATTCACAAAATTTCAATTTCTATTCCAAAATATCCCATTACAGCCAGATACAAAAAAAGTAAAAGGCGAAAGATTTATACGATCTGAAGAGAAACCAGATACAAAAAAAGTAAAACGATGGCAAGGAAAGCTAGAAAATTTTATTGCAGGAAAGGGAAAGAAGATAAGATTTATAAATAGCATCAAATATAGACAGGGTCAAAAGGGGGGGATTAGGAATACCACAGCTCCTAAAATACTATGAAGCTTTGCAAATAAACCAAATTATTAAATTTATACAAATTGACGAGACTTGTAAAAATTCAGACTGGGTTAAAATGGAAAGTGAAATGAAAATGGACATAGTAAACAAGTATATTTATACTACAAAAACAATTGGAAAAGGAGAACAAATACAGAACCCATTCATTTCTGAAACATTAAGGATATGGAGAAAACATAGTAAAACATTGCCCCCCCCAGTATCCCCTTTATGTCCCCTCATGGATCACCCAGATTTTAAGTCTAAAGAAAAATATGCACAATTTAAGGAATGGAAGCAAATTGGAATATATAGAATTATTGACTTATTCGAGTCAGGGGAACCACTCACTATCAGACAAATAGAGGAGAAAACAAAGCAAATAAAAAGCAATTGGCTACAAATAAAACAAATAAGAAGTTTCGCTACTCACTTAAAACAAAAAACTGGCCTTCTAAGAACATTAACCGAATTCAAACAATATTGTATACAAAAAGATAAAAATAAAAAGAAAGGATTAACCTCACTAATATATAAAAGTATTATTGAAAAAGAATATGGAAAAGGTGGAGGATCTAAAACAGTGTGGGAAACAAATTTAAATATTAATATACCTGAAGAAACTTGGACAGGAATCTGGAAAAAATATCCATATAAATCTATTTCAGCAAGTGCAAAAGAAACGGTCCTAAAGGTAGTGCACCGATGGCATCTATGCCCTACAAAACTACACAGAATTAATAAAGATATATCTGATAAATGTTGGAGGAACTGCGGACAAAAGGAACTCTGGAACATATGTGGATCTCTTGCCCCAAAATAGAAACTTTTTGGCTGGAGGTAATTAAATGGATAGAAACACTGACTAATCAAAAAATAGAGATTAATGAAACATTATTGTTATTTTCATTATTCACGGGGGGAAATGAGAAACTACAATATAAAGAATTAATTGCAAATCTCATAGGCACCGCAAGATCTGAAATAGCTAAAAATTGGAAAAAAGCCCAAGTTCTCTCACTGCAAGCATTCACAAGTAAAATATGGCATACATTGTTGATGGAAAAAATGACGAATAAAGTTAGAGTACATAGAGGCGAAATAAGCCATAGTAAATTCACGGAAAACTGGAAGCTGTTATTAAAATATGCCGATAAAATGGAGACATGTGGTTTGAAAAGAGACTTAGATTGTTGGTCAATTTTTTTTTAAAGGTGATGGGTAAAGGTATATATATGTGATTTGGAGAAAAGTGGGGAATAGTTTTGTATTTAATATTTGTAAAATATTCGATTGTCTTTTCATTCTTTAGAAAGAAAGAAAGAAAGAAAGAAAGAAAGAAAGAAATAAATAAATAAATAAATAAATAAATAAATAAATAAATAAATAAATAAAACATATATAATTCACTAAATGGCTCCCTTCCTTATTTATTATTTTAATCTGCCTACTTAATCTACCTATAACTCACTAGCAGAATTGATGGGTATAACCCACTGATATAAGCCACTCACTTGAAATCTAATTAGACTGAAATGGGCTAACACAGCTACATCTTTGAAAATTGTTCATTTAGAGTTGGGTTATGGTAGGTCGGCCAGACAAGTCATTCATTTAAGCAGTGAGAATTCATTTTGCACAGTGCTTTGTACCTTGGTTTTGTTCTTCAGTATATAAAGTGACACCAACCCTGCTTTACAATTTGAGTAGATATAAATGCAAAATAAATATGCTGATGGAAGCAAAAGGTATTAATATGCTTAAAATGCTTCTTGGAAAACATGTTTTCACTGAGTGAGGTGAATGATAAAACAGGTATGAAATGAAGCACCCGCACTTATTCATCTGATGATTTTTTTAGTTGGGAAAAGAATGTTGAGGCTCAGTCAATGCATGTTTTAAAAAAAACAACAGCAACATCATACTGGCCTAAATCCAGTTGTAGATCCAAGCCAGACCTATTTAATTAACTGCTGAATTGGAAGTCAACACTTCTATTAATTTACCTAATATAACAGGTCTACTCTAACTGGACTAACAACCAGACAGCCATAGGTTACTAATTCACAGGGTTGCCATTAAATCAGAAGCACATTAACGACACATGACAACAGAGACAGTAAGTTCTGGATGCAGTTGTGGGTTTGGTAGTAAGTGATCAAGGGCAACCAATCCAAACTCACCCAGCATGTTTCATAGTTTATAAATAATTAGAACTAGAGTTTCCTAAGTCCTAGTTCAACACTATAATCGCTATACCACACTAGATCCTATCGATGTAAATATGTTATCATATGAGCAGAAATCTACCAGGAGGGTGGGGCTTTCTTCCCCTTCCTTCTTCTCTTTTCTCCCTCCCCACTGCAGCTCTCTGTGCCACCTACAAACCAATTCCAAAAGTGGTTGTTGTGGGTTTTTCGGGCTTCTTGGCTGTGTTCTGAAAGTGGTTCTTCCTAATGTTTCGCCAGTCTCTGTGGCCGGCATCTTCAGAGGACAGCACAGGTTGCTGTCCTCTGAAGATGCCAGCCACAGAGACTGGCGAAACGTTAGGAAGAACCACTTTCAGAACATGGCCAAGAAGCCCGAAAAACCCACAACAACCATTAGATCCCGGCCGTGAAAGCCTTCGCGAATACAATTCCAAAAGGTTTTCCAGAAATCCAGAGCAGATTTTGAGTGGGTGTGTGGGGAATTTAAGGAGACAGGGAGTTGCCCCTCACCCAGTTCCACTGACCCAAACATTTCCACTAGCATTGATAGACTGTAGGTGATTCCCTCTTTTCTTTTCTTTCAAGAAAAGCAAAGCAAAAAGCAAAGGCATATATTCTTTCATATATTTGAGAACTACATATAAATTTTTTTTGCCAAAGGCCAGAAGACAAAGCTTTGCAACAAGTAGCTATTATATAAAAGAAGGTTGGTATACATTGAATAAAACAACAGCAAATTATAAGTATGAAAAGCATAATTGCATACATTAATACAGTGCAAAGCCATCCATAAACTGTCCCACCAGGAAGGATGTCTTGTCCTATGTTATTAGTGAGTTGTCTCAGCTGAGCAAGATGATTGTTCACTGCATGACTATTATCAGATAAATTAAAGCAACAGAGATCATTAAAAGACTCACAACCAATGTGATTATGCAACATGAGATAATCCAATGCTGCGCGGTTGTCTAAAATAGCATCATGTAGTTGTCACTGTTCCTGATTCAGCAGGGCAATAGCAGTGGAAGTGCGGTTAATGGCTTTAGCTAAGGTGCACGCAATGTTGGCAAGAATGTGAGAATTATGAACAGCAAGGCCAGGAACGCCAACAAGCAATGCAACTCAAGGAGTTCTGCAAAGCAAAAGGTTGCATTAAGTTGATTGCTAATCTACTAAGGCAGCATTGTGTTTCTGACGGATTGGCTGGAATATAGCTAAAAGTATGTTGAACACATGTAAAAAACCACTCTGGAGGTAAGACGATATGTACCCAATTATAAGAAATGTTAACAGCATGTGTACAATTACATGTGGCTTTGGTTGTAGAAATGCATGTATCAGAGGATGTGTTTGTGTGTGTTTAGTCGTTTAGTCGTGTCCGACTCTTCGTGACCCCATGGACCAGAGCACGCCAGGCCCTCCTGTCTTCTACTGCCTCCCGGAGTTGTGTCAGGTTCATGTTGGTTGCTTCGCAGACACTGTCCAGCCATCTCATCCTCGGTCGTCCCCTTCTCCTCTTGCCATCACACTTTCCCAACATCAGGGTCTTTTCCAGGGAGTCTTTTCTTCTCATTAGATGGCCAAAGTACTGGAGCCTCAGCTTCAGGATCTGTCCTTCCAGTGAGCACTCAGGGTTGATTTCCTTTAGAACTGATAGGTTTGTTCTCCTTGCAGTCCAGGGGATTCTCAAGAGCCTCCTCCAGCACCACAATTCAAAGGCATCAATTCTTCGGCGGTCTGCTTTCTTTATGGTCCAGCTCTCACTTCCATACATCACGACAGGAAAAACCATAGCTTTGACTATTCGGACTTTTGTTGGCAAGGTGATGTCTCTGCTTTTCAAGATGCTGTCCAGATTTGTCATCGCTTTCCTCCCAAGAAGAAGGCGCCTTTTAATTTCAGGGCTGCTGTCTCCATCTGCAGTGATCATGGAGCCCAGGAAGACAGTTGACTATTCTGGCACATTAGGTGTTTTCATTAGTTGCTACAAAAGGGGTGTAAAAGGAAAAAGCATCAATGGGTACCATTTTTGTTATTCACCACCAGTCATGAGAATTAGTGTATTCAATGGCAGTGGCATTAAACCATTGACCTAACAAAGTGTCATTAGCAATGTCGCAGGGTTCTTTACAGACAGGAATTAAGCAAATTCCCAGTAGTCCATGCATAACATATGCCTCCTGCAGGCAGAAGTGAGAGACGTTCACAATTTCCACCAGCCTTTAAACAGGCATGCAAATCTTCTCGAGCCTCTGCGACACCTATTGGAACAGTTCCAAGAATGAAAATACAGCTCAACAGCATCAGGGAGTTAGCATTCAGCTGTGAGATAACAGCTGCTAGAAAAGTTTCAGGAGTTTCTGGAATGTGTTGCTGATTTAGAGTTCTTTTTGCATCAGCACTCAGCATCTTTAACATCCCCCAGGTAACTTTGGGCTCAGTGCCTTCAAGTCGGGTTGGGCGCTTCTGATGATGCAGAGTCATGTGGCCCCACCCCAGGGTCATGGCTGGATTGAATTCCGGAATAGGGTCCTGCAGGTTGCAATGCCAACTCATTCTTTCCACGATATGGCCTCACACACCGAGCTGGGATCCACAAAGGACATGTGGGAGTAATCACAGAAGCATAGCCGCAACCCCATGCTAGTAGGCATGTGACAGGTGAGTGAGGAGGTTAAATATGTATTGTGTGTCTACAATGAGATTTAAAGGTTGATCTTGAAACATTTGAAAGGTAAGAACAATTGCTGCCAGCTCTGCACGTTGGCTAGAGATTTGAGTACTAGTGAAAAAGGTTTTCCAGGTTCCTGGAGGTTGCTGAAAAGTAATGACGCCTCTAGTAGGCGCACCATTGGTAAAAACAGAGCATTATGGAGAGGAGTAGCAGAAAAAAGAGGGGGCAAACGAAAGGGTACTTGCTGAATGAAAGTTAAGCGAGGGTCTTTAGGAGGGTTGAAACGTATGTCAGCAACATAGTCTGAAAAAGCAATCTGATAAGTTAATGAGGTGGAAAAGAAATGATAATAGTCAGCCTTGGAAATAGTTAAGTAACAATACAGAAGATCCCAGCCTGTGAGTTGTTTAGCACAATGATATCCTTTGATTGCAAGGTCTGTAATCACACTTAGAGTAAACATTTCTCAGAGAAGTATTAGGTAAATAAAGCCATTCTGCTATAGCAATAGCCTTGACAGATTTCGGGCTGCACAACAATCCAGTAGGCAGCTAGGGAGAGGTCAAGACAACCAGCTGCAAGGGACCAAAAGAAGGAATGTGATCAACCATGGTACATCGCAAGGCTGCATTAATTTGATATATGGCATGTTTCATAGCCTTGGTGATAGGTATGGTGTCAGCAGGAGACCAATGTCCCCAGAGTGCATTAAACAAAGGTTGTAATCTATGAGTAGAGGCACAAAAATAGACGAGCCCAATTTAAGTGCTTGAGGAACTGTTGCAACTGCACTAATGTAAATTGTGATGAAGTTTTTAGTTCTGGTAAGAACAGAGAAGATGTAGTTTGCAGCAGTTTGTGTCCTAGATAAGAAAAAGGAGGTTTGTATCTTTTCTGGAGTTATGTGAAGACCTTTTTTCTCTAAGCAGTTAGCTAGAGAATCACAGACAGTCATGGGGAGGGATTGCTCTGCCACCAAAATGTCATCCATGTAATGATATACAAGCAATTCAGGGTGTTCTAAACGAAATTGCTGTAGGGCTAGACCCACAAAATATTGACATAAAATAGGAGAATTCAACATTCCCTGAGGTAAGACCTTGTACTGGTATCTTTGAGTAGGTTGGGAATTGTTGTACACAGGGACTGTAAAAGCAATTTTTCCCTGTCTTGTGGTGCCAAAGGAATGGTGAAAAAACAATCCTTGAGATCCACTATAATCAACTCATAGTGCTCAGGAATCAAATTTGAGTTAGGTAAGCCACACTGCAAAGGGCTCATAGGTTGAATGCGCTTGTTAACTTCCTGAAGGTCGTGTAACAAATGCCATTTGCCAGATTTCTTTTTGATGGTGAAAATGGGAGCATTCCATGGACTGGTAGAATACTCTATATGTCCTTGATCTAATTGCTCCTGAACTAAGGCCTCCACTACGTGGAGCTTTTCTTTAGACAATGGCCATTGATCGACTCAGGCACGTGGTCCAGGGAGTCACGTTAATGGCAAAGCTGTGTCAGATTGCATAGAGGCCTGTATTATAAATTTGTCTGCAGTTGTGCATCAATCTTTTTCAAGAGATCCTTACCCCAGATGGAAAAGGGAATATGCAAAATATAAGGAGTGACTGTGATTTGTCTAGGAGAGCCACCTAGGCTTTCCAGAACAATGGGCTGAAGGCTTTTCTGGGCTTGCTCATAGTCTCCAACTCCCCAAATGTTGTGTACTGGCTGGGTAGGACAACTTTCTGGCCAGTCTTTCTTTGCAATGATGCTAACGTCCCATATCAATTAGTCCGTTTAGGACCAGCAATCCCATTTTAAGAGGGAGCTGGGGCTGCAAGTGCTCAATGGTAGTTAAAGCAGCAACTAGAGTAGAACCAAAACCTCCAGTACGAGGGTTGGCAGGACCCATCTGTGTTAATGGAAGGAACAATACTTGAGCAATAGATTCACCTGCAGGAAGGACCTGTGATATATTAGACCAAATCTGAATAATTAGAGTTCCTTCAAAATCACCATCAGTGACACCTGGTACAACAAATAAACCCCGTGCAGAGATGCTAGAGCGGGGGAGAATGAGACCTACAGTATCTTTAGGTATTGGTCCATGATGTGCTCTTTTGACTTTGTAGACAGCAAGAGGGAATGGATAGTTGACCTCTTCAGCTGTTATCAAATCATGATCAGCACTTTTAACAGTAGGATGGATTTCATGAACTGGGGTACTATTCACTGAGTTCTCCTCATTTGACCTGGAGCTGGAGGACCACCTGACTTGGAGTTTCCTGGCAGTGGAGCAGACCGGCATTGATTGCCCCAGTGGTCACCCTTTTGACACCATGGGCACTTTTTAGAAGACTTAACAGAGGGTTTGCAATCTTTAAAATTGCACCCCAACAAAGATGCCATGTGTGAAGGATTTTTACTGAACTCACAGGGTCTTTGTGAAGTTTATCTCCAATTTCATCCCCATCGGAAAGCTTATAGCTTCCCTCCTCCTTATACCATGGACAATAAGTATTTATTTCTTTTAATAAATCCTCTACCAGATCAGAAACACCATGATGAACCTCTCTGCGAAGCAGATAAATCAATTCCTATTCGTGTCTTTTTTGAAGTGGTGAAAGGGAGTTTCCCATTGTGTTTATTTTTTCACTGAATACTCACCGGGATCCTAGAATGGATGAAGAGGCGTCTGAAACCCGAGCCGGGCGTGGTGAACTGTTGATGGTCCTACTCTAACTGCATTCTCTGTTAGACATACTTAACTAGCAACTAATACTTGTCAGGCAGAATTGGAAGAGATCTTTGAATATTTTCTAAGTACAGTATAAGCCAGAAACAGGATAATTATTTTATACTTTGTTCTATTCCTTGTTGACAGCTCTGGCAGGACAACTTGTTGCTCTATCATTTCAAGCATCTTCAAGGTGACACCTTGTGCTGCTTTTAAAATATCACCTCTGTGTGTCTGAAGAAATGGATTATAATGCAAAAAACCTCACACTGAAATAAATTAGTTTTAAAAGCATCACAATACTTTTTCTTTTGATTGTTACTATGATATTATCTGGGAAGATAGGACTGTTCTAGAGATGGGGGTATTCGTTTACGTACCTTAAACAGGCAAGGTAGTCAGACTATTACTTATTAATTAATGTATTTTTTATTTACAAACCAAACTCCCATGTCAAACAGAACAGCACAGGGCCCTATTCTTCCTGACTGATTACTATAGTGATGCTACATGTCAGACACTATAGGAGGGCTCTTCAGCTTTATAAAACTTCTTAGGCTGTGTGACCTACTTTGCAAAGAACAGTCCTTTATTTGAAGCCATTCCCTATTTGATAAGACCCAGGGTGGATCTGTTTCAAATCCCAAATTAAATCACAATTTAAATTTTCAAAAAAATCAGATTTTTAATAAATGGATTTTGACAAATTTAAATCATGATTTAAAAATCATTTTGAAAAAAATCATTGCTTTTTATGCATCCTCATAAGACCTCTTCTGGACTACTTTATTCAGTTCAGGGCACCACGCTCTAAGAAAGATATTGAAAAGCTGGAATCTGTCCAGAGGAGGGTGACCAAGATGGTAAAATGTGGTGACCAAGCCCTATAAGGAATGGTTGAGGGAATTACAGTCACTCTGAGTACAGAAGATTGAGGGATAATATGATAGCCATACTCCATGATGTGTAGTGGAGAGTAAAAGACTAGGATCCAAGAAACCTAGATTCATATACTTGCTCTGCCATAAAAACTCACTGGGTAAAACCACTACTCTGGTATCACATTTGCAGTTGTGCTTCGCTTAACGATTACCCTGTATAACGATGAATCTGTTTCACGATCGCAAAACGATGTTTTAAATGGAGTTTTTTCGCTTTGCAAAGATTGGTTTCCTGCTTCGGGAACCGATTTTTCACATTACAGCGATCAAAACAGCTGATCATCGGGTTTTCAAAATGGCCACCGGGTGCTCAAAATGGCTCCCTGCTGTTTTTGGACAGATTCCTCGCTCTACAGGCAGCAAAAATGGCTGCCCCTATGGAGGATCTTCGCTGGATGGTGAGTTTTTCAGCCCATTGGAACGCATTGAACGCCAAGAAATCAGAAGGAGACTGAGGCAGGAAGGACAGCAATGAAGGAAGTAGGAAATACCATCAGATCTAAGAATGTGTCACTGGATACCAAGACCAAGATTATCCATGCTCTTGTATTTCTAATCATCATGTATATGTGTGAAATCTGGAAGTTAAGAAAACTGACAAGAACAGAAAATGATTCACTGTGCTGGAAGAGAGCTTTGCACATACCTTGGATTGCCAGAACGACAAGCCTGGGTTTGTAAGAGCTGAGCTGGGCAGTTGAAGACTGGACCTGGAGATTATTCATTAATAGGGCTGCCATGAGTCGGAGGCAACCTGATGGAACAAAACAACTGAAGTAATACATCTTAAGAGTCTAAAGAGCATCTCTTCCTTATAAGAACAACTCCAAAATCTAAGATTACCTAACCATACTACTACAAGCCATGAATGGGCTTGCTTTTAATGGGAAGCCACCAGATCTCCAGTGTACAGTAATAGAAAAAAAACATTCAAAGATCTGTTTGCATTAAAGGCTGGCATGGTCAATCACAGTGTCTTCTTCTGAATTCAGATGGTTTAGTCAAGCATAATTCATCAACAACACCAATGGCTAAAAGCACACTGAGACAAAAAATTACTCTTTAACAAGCTCCACTTAAAATGAAATCCAGCAACTCAGAGATGCTGTAGTGTTCAAATTGGATGCTTCAAAAGAGAATGACCCAACTCAGTCCCTATTTAGACATTATAACTTGAAACCTTGTAGGGCAGTAAGTGTGGTGGAGGACAGTGTACAAATGTCACACACCCAATGTTCTATCCCATCTGGAAGTCCCTCAGACCTTCACAACTTTGCACCGATGGCACACAGGTCTAAGTGACTTACAGGTGGGGAGGCACAAGAAGTTAAACTTTCTTACATTCCTGTACATCCTATTCTTAAAGCACTGCACTGCTGCAGGTAATAATACCTGAACAAAGTTTTAATTTTTTCAACTAAGTGTTGTTTTCTGTCTTTTTAATAGCAGTGGTTTGATCTATAACAATAAGCAGGAAATAATACTAAACACTGCACAATTTAAAAAATATAGTTTTCTGTGGTATAAAAACTCATGAAACTATGGTTGCAACATTTAGTGGAACAATGTGATTTCTGATCCCAATTTCTTCTCAAACTACAGTCTAACTCATTATCTGTAGTTCTCCAGATGTCACTCGTCTGCAACACACACACAATTGTTCCAATCCAGCACAGTTAATGGCGATGAATGATGGGAGTGGCACTTTAACAAGGTATGAAGAGTTCCCATCCTGCCCTTCCTGATTTAAAACAAGAAAAAGAGCATTCCAACCTCTGTTTGCATGCAAATAAGTAGTATAATGGGGATGAGAACCTGTTAACTCAAGCAGGATTGTTCAGATTTCGGAAAGCCATGATTTCTCATCAACTGTAATGGCCCTTTGTATCAATCAATCAATCAATCAAAGCTCAAATTTGGACAAAAGCAATTGGTGAATGTGCTGAATACAGAATTGCTACAGGGCAGTAGTTCCCAACCTTGGGTCCCTATATGTTCATGGGCAACAATTCCCAGAAATCCTGGCCTGCACAGCTAGTGTGGAAGGCTTCTAGAAGTTTTAGTCCAAGAACATATGGCGATTCAAGATTGGGAAGCACTGTACAGTATAGGGGACCTACATTATCAGAGATAACTGCATGTTCCTAGCCTTGCTGATATGCTTGAAAATAATCAGTTACTGTAACTATTGCAGCTATACCATAACTCTTGACTGCTCTATTATTAAAAGGGAAGCAACCAATTTTTTGAATGTTTTCGCCATTAATATGTGAAAGCTTCCCCTTTGTAACACTTTGGGAAATTAAGACTGTTTATGAACTTTTGTTGATGTTGACAAACACAAAATGCAAGCAGTAATATTATTGCTTATTCATTTCTTCAATATATTATTACGCCCAGTAGGAGTGTAATATGATATGCAAATCATATGTTAAAGGAAAACCTTATTTCCTGCTATTATGTTTTCCCTGCAGGCACAAAATTATTTCAAGCATAATCAGACTTGTAAATGAAGTCCATGTTTATCTCCCTATTACTAGGCACAAAATGAAAGGAAACTAATTTGCAAAATGGAGGCTGAGGCAAGCTCATCCTAGGACAATCTGACATGTTTCATTACTTCAAGTTGTTTAGCTAAATTACATGCTACCTGTATAATCTAATTTGAGCCCAAGTCAAAATGACAGACTCAAAAAACTCAAAACCAAAACAGATCTTCAATACCATAAGATTAACATAAAAATGACAAGTGACAAATTAAGAAGCACTTCTACAGTATCTTTTAGAAAACCGGCAGGTGTCAATCTTTCTTACAGGTGGATTCCATAACTGGAGTTTTGCAAAAATAATACTTTACAAAACAAACAAATCCAACCAATTAACACCCTAGGATCTGACAGTCAGTGTAATACCTGGAGAAAGATATAATAGCCCATTAGTGGCCTTTCATGTTTTTTAAATGCCTTAATCCTCTGAGCTGTATGAAGATATATTGTGTAAATGTTTGTTGCCACAGCAACCAACCATTTGAGTGGTAGTCTTTGAAATCCTAGTTGACAATTCCTTTGTGACCTAAAAAGGCTGTGTAGTACTTCAGCTTCTAAAAGGGAAGATCTTTGGTATTCTTTATAATAAACAATTCATTTGCATGAAAGCACACTGCTGAGCTCTTGGAAGCAAACATTACATTCAATGGTGCAGAAAAGATAAACCTTGATTTCTAAACAGAAGACTGTTTTGAAAAAAAACACACAACTTGGTTATCTTTTTCTAGGAAAGAATTGCTTAGGAAGCTTTTGCCTCACTATGTAAACCAGGCCTAAGCATAACAATGAATGAGTATGACATGCTCCCCTCCCCCCTGCCCCTGCAAGACTGCCATATGTAACAAGTCCACCCGTTCCCACTTGTCATGACAGTCTAAAACAGGGACCAAAATCTTGTTGCATAGCTCTACTTGGGCAACAGGAATGATGTCACCAACAACAGGCCACTAATTAAAGAGTTTCTCCTTCGACTTCAGGGCACATGCAGTGAGATGAAGTTGTGCTCACTTGAAACTGAAGCAGCAGTCGGTTCATTGTGCAAACAGTACTTTGCAGCAGGATACAGTACTGGCTACTGTTCAAGGAAGCCTGGCAATCTCTGGTGGCTATCCTGGCTACAACCCCTTACCAAATACGTGACTGAGTGCTTGATGTTCTTTACTAGTCAGTGAGAGTCTCTTTGTGGAAGCTGATTTATTGATGCCCAGACCTCTCCACAAATTTCTAAGCAGTATGTACGGAACCATCACAAGTTTAAGGGTGTAGTGTAAATGTTGTAAGGCTTCTGTCCTGCTCTCCCCATCCCCATTTTGTCACTGAAAAGAGACACTGAGAGGACCAAGCCATACAAGCAGAGAAATGCATCCTTCCTGCTTTTATGTTTTCTCACCAGCAAGTGATTTCTTAAGCTCTTTTGTTATATATGGTTTCAGAATTAGAAATGGAAGCTGTTGCTTACATTTTTGACACAGTTCTGACAACACATACACAAAGAGTCTATGTTTCCATAACTGTCCCACTTTTTAAACATGGCATCTCACCCCATCTTATCACAAATAGCTTTGAGAACAGGACTTGGTCAATCTGCTTTTTTGGGACTGCAACTCTCTAAATGTGCCAATCAGTATGATGACCACACCATAGTTGTAGCTCCAGAGCCTGTAAATGTTTTGACTAAAACTCCCAGTATCTCTAGCTAGAATGGCCGATAACTATCATAGCCTGAAGGATTCTGGGAGTGGTATGCAAAAATCAAAACAAAACAAAAAACCCTCTACAATTTCGAGCAGTTTTGAAGCCCATCTCAACATTAAAAGGGTAAATTGCAAGACTTGGAAGCAGAGTTCAACCTAGGCAGGGTTACCCTCCACTGCACCTGCACAGCACCTTCTCCCTGATTCCTCCGAGGCTGTCCAACATGGTTGCGTAAGAGCACCTTACCCGGCCCACACACAGTTTGTGGAGATGCACACAAAAGCCAGGATTCCTTTCTGGGCAAACCTGCACAGGATGGAGCCATTGACTGTTGTTGTTTTGGTTTTTTTAATCTGCAACTCTTTGACATCTGGCACATCCTGTACTCTGTGGACAAACGAATCCGGAGGCGCGCGTGATTCTTACCCAACCACAATACCACCCCGCAACGCCAAGCTACGGGGAGTTGCGGGCTCAGGAAACTAGGGCGAGAAGCGGAGGCCGAGGGCAATAAAAGGACATTCTCGGAGCGGACTCGGCAGCCCACGAGCTTCTCCCTGCTAGCAAGGGAGCCGCCTTCGCCCGAGACCTCTCGGGGGACGGGGGGCGGGGGGGGGAAGACGACTCCAGGCGCACCCGAGAATCCATTCCCTCCGTCCTCCCTTGTTTTCCCTCTCGCAGCACCGGCGCCACCCTAGACTCAACCCCCTTCACAACAAACGCCCAACTCCAGGTTCCGGAGGTTATGAAACGCGCTCCGCAACGTGGGTTTCACAACAGAGGCGGGCCTACGGCGGCAACCAATGAAGCCACGCTCCGGCTCCGTCACATGGGCCCCACTCCGAATTTTATGTAATATTCGGAGCGCTGCGCTCTCTCTCTCTCTCCCCCCCCCCTTACAAAACCTAGTACTTATCCACTGTTTATATATGATCGAAGGTGAACAGAAGGGGGTCGGTGGGCGGAAAGCTGTCCGGAGAGAATGTCATCCTCCGGCGCCGCCCAGTTCTGGCTTAGGGGGTTTCTCTGCCTCCTTTTCCCACGCTGCCGGACCGTCACCTTCATTTTTCTTCCCTTCCAGCCCTCCCTCCCGCTTGGTAACCGGGGAAAGAAAACTGCCTTCCTTCCTTCCGCGGTCCCCCAAAGTTTTCCCGACAGAAAGAGAGGCAACTGGTGCGAAGCGACCTAACCTAGAAGCGGGGAAGGAACCCCAGGGGCTTCCCGTCCATCCTTGCCTCTTCCTCCAAGCCTTTGGGAACGGACCGATTGCGGGTCCTGGTGAGGTGATCCCGGAAACAGGCGAGACAAGAAGGGGCAGGGAAACGAGAGAGAGAGAGAAGGAGACAAACAAACAGAGAGAGAGAGAGAGAGAGGATTTAAGCGAACCCTCCAACAGAACCACTGCTCCAGGAACTGACCTCTCCAAAAAAAGTAATCTGTTCGCCCAAGTTTCCGCACAGAAGCTACAAAACAAGAGTGAAACGAGCTCCCACGTTTTTAAGTTTAGGAGACCCTGGTAGGGGGATATCAGAGCCAATTCTAATTCTTGCGCGCGCGTGTGTTTTAATAAGTTAAACGTCCGGATGGGTTTTAGAACAAAAGGGTCCCGGGTGACGAATTAAATAATATTGATGGTAGGTAGCAAGCGAGCGGAACCGATCGTTGTTGGTGAAGTAAATGAAAGTGATCACAGTCACAGCTTGGGATCCAGCTCTGTTGGAAGGCAAAGGGGAAGAGGGGATTTATTTATTTTTTTAAAAGCAACAACAAACCCCTGAAAAGTTGCCGGCCAGTGGGAGCCTGCGCCTTTAAGAGCGAACGAGCCGGTCGGGCTCCCGGTCTCGTCGAAAGCACCACAAGAAGGTGGGTTCCCCTCTGCCGCTTATAAAGTCTTCCCCGGAGCCCTGCAAGGAGGAGAGAGAGAAAGAGGGAGAGAGAGCGAGCAGCCCGGAGGCGCTGCCTTGGCTGCTCCCGGGACCTCCTCGATGCGGTCCCCTTTCGGGCCAGTTTGCCCTTTGCCCGTTGCCCCGGGAGGCTCGCCTTAGCCACCTTCGCCTGCCTGCCTGCTTCGGCCTCTCTCTCTCTCTCTCTCTCCCCCCCCCGCCGCCGCCTCCTTGCCGGCGGCAGCAGCCGAAGCCATGGAGGTTTTCCTCTGCCCGGCTTGCCGCTTGGTGCTGTGGGACCCGGTGACCGTGTCGTGCGGCCATTCTTTCTGCCGGCGATGCTTGGGCGAAGCCCTGCCGGCCAAGTGCCGCCTGTGCGGCGAGAAGCTGGCCCTGCTGGGCTCCCGGACGGTGGCGGGCAACGTCCTGCTGTGCAACTTGTTGGAGAAGTGCTTGCCGAAGGAGACCAAGCTGGCCCGGCTGAAGATCGACGTGGGGGACCTGCTGAGGGAGCGGGACTACCGCGGAGCGCTCAAGACCCTCCAGAAAGGGGTCGACCTGGGTAAGGCCCGCCGGGAATGGGGCGGGATGGAGGGTGGGGTGGGGTGGGGTGGGGGCGCCCCGAGATCGGCGGGTCCTCTGGGCTCCTGCCTTTCAGACACACACCCAACGGCGGCGGGTTATGCAACTTGTCACCATCTCGCGGGCTGCCTTGTATAAGAGGCGAGGGACACGTCTGGATGACAGCTTCTCGCCCAGCCAAGCCTTCTCTTCCTGCTCCTTACAGCCGCCGACATGTAAACTTTCATGCCACGGAGTTGAGCTTGTTTGTTTGTTTGTTTTGTGGGCGGGCGGGGGGCATCTGTTGTCTTTCTTACTCGTTGGGGGCCAAATTATTATTTGCATATATTTGGCATATGCACGCACACACACCCCTCAAGTTTCCTTTTGTCGCCCAAGATGAGAGATGGAATCGGGGAGCTAATGGTGGCAGGGACGACATGGGAAAATAGCTTATACAACCGTGTTGTGTGTGGTCTTTATTATTATTATAATTATTATTTTGGAGAGTCTTTTTCTATTTGGGAGTCACTGCCACTGATGAAATACTTATTTGGGGCCCTTGAAAAGTTGTGTCACACAGTTTGTAGCATCAAAATTTCTTCTGGGGCAGAAGGGCATGGGTGACCGCTTCCAGTGTGCCCATATAAGCACATAAGAAAAAAAGTTAAGCAAATCTTCATCACAGTTTCACAATTTACGTTCCTTTTCCCTGAGAGGGTTTTAGAAGTATGTAAAATGTTCAAGGAGTGGTTTACCATTATAGTAGTTAGTGGTTACTTACTGCTTCCATTCTTTTACTTACTAAGCATCCTTCAACAACAAAGAATGGGACATTGCAGCAAACTCAAGACGATGTGAGGATTTGAATCCAGCACACTGTGAGCTTCACTAAAGCACAGAGTGCTTAGTCACAGTGACTCCCCAGAGAAGAGCCTCTTTGTGCTGTTGGCTGATTACCCCCCTTCCCAATTCTGACTCAAAGTTACAATTTTTCCTTTCATAATGGGAGGTGACTTTTAAAAAAACTGCTTATTAGGCAGAACTTCAATAGATATTATTTTTCCACTGTGGATAATATGCAGTGACCTGGGAAGTTGCAGCTACTGAATTTGGATCACATAAAGGTACAGTGCCTCTGTTAGGGGTGTAGCGTAGGACAGGAGGCCAAAACAAAAGACAATGGTAGTCTGTTGATAATTAGGGAACAATCTGTATCTGTCACCTTATTCCCTTCTTAATAGTCCCAAACTGCAATCTAGGATCAGGCTTGAGGTTAGTAAAGTCAGAGATTCACCTAGCCGTGGTAAGGTTTAAGACTGACCTATGGCATTGACTCATTCAGACTTTGTTCCCGATGCAAAGCTCTTGCATTATTCCTATTCATCACTTGTAGACAGCCTGTTATAAAACCCCAGCTCTGAGTTTGCAGTGACTCAGATAGAGAGCACAGGTGTTCTAGAAAAAAAAATGCAAACAAAATGAGCCAGACGAAACTTGCAGGTGAAAATATTGTTATCAGACTGGTTTCCAGTTCTGTTATTTCCTTTTCATGTGGGGCTTTTGTCAATGGGCGGGGGAGAGGCTTTTCAACCTTACCCACACACTGTTAATTGCAAAATTAACAAGAGTAAACCTAGGACATGGTCTTTCTAGGACCTTGTCAGCTGCACAGGAATAATGTGCCTGGATTTTAGGTACTTCCTATGTACAGCTCTCGCATGATAAATGAGAAACACTCAGGGCAAAAAGTGAAAATAACGATAAAGACTAGGTCCCAACTGAGTCTTGTCTGGGCTGTTTTTAGCTCATCCAATGTGATGAGTTAAGCTTAAAAAAAAATCTAAAACAACAACAAAAACCCCAAACCTTAACCACAGAAGGAGTTGTCTTTGTGAAAACTATTCTCCTTGAAAGGACTAAAGAGTCTGGGGTGCCAAAACAAACAAACATAGATAGAACCTAACACAATAATTCACCCAAGAAATGTACTGCTGGTTTTCTTTTGTTTTTGTTTTGTTTTGTTTTGTTTTGGAGTTGCAGTGTGCTTTTTTTTTTTTTACCCGGACTGTGGAAAAGTTTAAGACTTTTTTTTAAAAAAAGGCTCCACTTAAGGATTCTTCTTCTGTAACCACAGACATAGTTTTGGACTGTATCCAACACTGGATTTCCACTAGTGGAAGAAAGGAATCCAGGACAACAGTATATGTGATTTTCCCTTCCTATTGCAACCTTTCCCCTGTACACCCCCAAAACCTGCTCTGAAGGACTGGGATCCCTGCCCACTGGTTTTCAGCAAGCTTCTAAGCTGTAGCAGGGAGAGGAAGGAAGGGAAGCAGTCTTTCAGTTGTGTACATATATCATGCTGGATTAAAGCCATAGCTTTTGCAATATTTTAGTACCCTGTGATAAATCTGGATGCAGTTTGGAGCCCTAGAATGGTCCAAAAATGTCCCTGTAGATTTCTGTTTTGCTTATGGAAGATTAATCTATACACTGTTTACTTTGACCTAAGTCCCAGGAAACCTAGATCTGTCTAAGTGGACACCGCAAGTACTGAGGTCTAGCACATGGAGCAGGTATGGTGAAGCTGTGGTCTTGCAAGTGGTGCTGAGCTGCACCTCATCCCATCACTTAAAAGCCATTGGCCACAGTAGCTAGGACTGATGGGAGCTAAAGTCCAGCAACATCCTCAGGGCAACAAATCCCCCACTCCTAACTAAAAGAGCAGGTGCAAAACACAACAAAATGATTTTACTGCGATCATTGGCCACCATGAAACATACACTGCTAATTGGGAAATAAATCTGTTGTCTGAACTTGGTGATAAAACATTTTCTGCTATTCAGTGTTATCTTTTCAACTAAATTATTCTCATTTAGGAATTAGTAAATGTCTAGTAAATATTTCATTCTAGAGATAACCGTTTTCTTTTTAGCACATGTGCAACCAGTTTTTATTGCTCTGATGGTAGAAAGATCTGAAACCCATACTGTTGAAACCCATTAATTTTGCAATAAATCACGGGTAGGAGTGGAGAATCTGCCAGTCTCCATCCAGCCCACATCATTCTTGACTGTTAGTTATGCTGACTCCAGTTGATGGGAGCTGGAGTCTCATGACATCTGGAAGGTCATAACCACAACTGTGGGTATGTAGCCTAAACTGTTCTCCAAAGCACTTAGCAGCTTGTCCATCATGGCATTCCTTATTCCCTCCCCCCCCCCCGTGTAAACACATAAGCAAATGTGTGCACTATACACAAGCTGAAAAACTCTAATCTGGAACAGCAGATCTTTGCTCAGAGAGTCTACCACCTTCTTGGCTGAGCTGCGAATTGCGCACTTCGCCTGGGTAGTTTCGGTCACCACCACATCCGGACAGTGGCCTTGTACCTTCATTAGCCGTGAGGTGACAAGGAACAATCCAACAAGGGCAGTTTCCCCCACCACTTTACATTTCTTCCAGGAGGAACTCTAACTCTCTCTCTCTCTCTCTCTCTCTCTCTCTCTCTCTCTCTCTCTCTCTCTCTCTCTCTCTCTCTCTCTCTCTCTCTCTCTCTCTGTGTGTGTGTGTGTGTGTGTGTGTGTGTGTGTGTGTGTGTGTGTGTGTGTGTAATGCATCTCTGTGACAGTAAAGGTGCTTCCTCGGGGGGAGAAGAAGTTACATGTGCTTTGCAATATTGCCTGTTTGATAATGTGGTCTCTTACCAGCATACAGTTTCAACAGTGACATTACAGTACATAGATTACCATAGCATTTTCATAAAAGCTCACCAAACTAGACATTGGTCCTTTTAACTGTTGCATTTATTGTTTTATTTTTCTTCAGTTCATAACTTCCTTGTACAGTATGACTCTCCTGCCTAGTAACTAGGCATCTCAGACCTCCTTATACTCAGTAGGCATCTTAAAAAAATATTTCAAGAAATACATCTTAATTAACCGAAGAACAGAAGACAGTCTACTCCCCCCCACACCTGATCCCTGGTTGCACCTGCTGTAATAACTTTGGGAAGAATCTTTCGACTGCATTAAGCTTTTATAGGTCCCACTGAACTCAGCGGGTTCGTCCTGGGGTTAGATGCACCCAGAACATGCTGCTAAATTTTCTTCTGGTGGAGGTGATGAGGAATGGGTGTGAATATCATTTGATTCAGCTTTTAATAAGAACTGATAAGCTTCATGTTCCTGTGGAAGTGGAACAGAAATCCTGCAATTCATAATAGAGAAGACCAGACAGACACCTTTGAAAGGTGGGAGAAAATGACGCTGCCAGATTGGTACACCCCTCGGATTAGAAATCAAAACCTATCTACCAATCTCTCGGTGCTTAGCGGTTCAAAAAAAGTCAACAAGCGTATGCCTGTGTAATCCTTTCCAAAGTCTTAATCTGATTTCAAACAGTTTAACATGCAATAGAGGCAATTCACTAAGTCGGTATAGCTCTTGCGATCCTTCTGAAATCCATTGGACCCATGCGCGGGCATTAAGGGATTGTTTCCAGTTCTCTCTCTCTTTCTTTCACTCTTACTCTCTCTCGCACACACTGTTGGTAATGATTATGCAGATGATGTGGGGATGATAAACTTTATCTTCCTGCCTGTGGTAGTATGGGATCTGGGTGAGGAGACAGAGAAATGCAAGTACAGGGGACACTTTTATTATTAGGGATTCATGTCTAACATCCATAAATAGCTTTATCTAACGTTTCACATTTTTAAAAAGACATTAAAAATCTGCTGAAGTTAATGCATATCCAAACTGAGCTGTTGTGGATACAACTATTTATCTCATGTGCAGGAACACAAGGTTTCTTTTCAGGAATTCAATAAGACTCTTCTGTAAATGCTTTTGGACAGCTAGTGATGCATCAAATGAGATCCGTTAGTTTCTGTACTTTTCCAAGTGGCAAACATGAGCAAGGACCGGATGACTCAGGACTCCTTGATTTGAGCTCAGCATGGCAACACTTGTTCTTGTCTAATGATTTGATGGACAGTACAGAGAGAACTATTTATGACATAAACTCGGAGTTGCAACTTTATATAAAAAAGGCTCTTCACACCAAGACAATGAGATGTGGAGCTCCACAATTAGCTGGCTTGAGCAGCAAAGATCACGAACGTACTTTTAGAGTCCAGTGCCTAGATGAGAGATCTCGGGCCCTCCAGATGTTTGTGGGCTGCTGCTATCTGGCCATTAGCATCTTGGCAGAAGTTGAAGTCCAGAAGCATCTGGAGGGCCACAAGTTCACCATACCTGTCTGAGAGGCTGGAAAATTGTTTTGAAATATTATCATATTCCTTCACTATGCACCAGATAACCACAATATGTACATCTAGGAACAGAAAACTTTTTCTCCTTTATTCTTTGTATTATTAAGCATTTCTGTATCAATAGATTAAACCATCATGAAGATATTTAGAAAAAAATGTTCATGTGAAGTTGTACCTAGTGTGCAGCAAATGTGGGAACTGAAGTGTTATAAATTGAGTCCAGCGATGGACAAAGAATGAGTGCATTAAAATGCTATTCAGTGCCACATGCTGACATGTTAATTAAAGAACCCATAGTTGTTAATGAAGCTAACAGTGGAACATTTCTTCCCAATCATTTCTAGTGCTTATAAAGGACAAAGTATTAGGCGAAAGGCAGCATTTGTCAGATTCCTGTTACTTGCCCCCACAATAATTATTTAAACCCAGGTTCTGGAATCATGATTCATTCTTTCTCTTCATCTGCTGCGTAATGAAGGAGCATATGTTACACTTCAGTTGGAATGTAGGGTAACTTGAGAGGCAGATTATGGGAGAGAGGATGTATTTGACACAGGGCTGCTATTTTCAGCCATCACCTTGTGTCTTGCCACCGTTACATGCAGGGACCAGAATGCTGTTCCCCTGTATTATTTATTTATTAGATTTATACCCCGCACCATCTGGCAACCAGGCCACTCTAACACCAGTATAAACAGCAATATTAAAACATTATAAAAAACAATTTAATACATAGCCAACAGGATAAATTAAAACAGATGGCAATGAAGGTGGTAAAAAAGGTGATGAAAAGGATGGCAAAAAGGATGGTAAAAAGGGAGGCTGAGATCTTAATGCTCGGGGAAAGCCTGGCGGAAGAGCCAAGTCTTCAGTGCTCGTTTGAACCCATCCAGCGAGGCTGCCAGGCAGATCTCAGTGGGCAGGTTGTTCCACAGGTGGTGGGCAACCACCGAAAAAGCCCAGTTTCCTGTTCTTTCCCTCCAGGCCTCCTTTGGGGTCAAGGCCCTCAATGCTCTGCCTGTGAAGAATGGGTATCATGTACAGATCAGGCTCAGAGCAGGTGTTTTGATGGGTACAAAGGACCTAAACCATTTAGGGCTTTAAATGTTATGATCATAACCTTGAGGTCAATGCGGAAACGAACTGGTAGCCAATGAAGGGTGGCCAGAGTGGGGGAGATGTGCTTGAATTTCTCCAACTCAGTTATTAATCTGGCCGGCAAATTCTGGACCAGTTGAAGTCTCCACATGAGCCTCAAGGGTAGCTTCCCATAGAGAGCACTGCAGTAGTCTATTCTTGAGATTACGAGGGCATGAATCAGCGTTGTGAGTGCCCCCATGTCTAGATAGGGACGCAGCTGGGCAATCCTCCGAAGATGGAAATGTGCCGTCCATACCACAGATGCCACCTGAGTTTCCATGGTGAGATCCGGGTCCAGGCAAATGCCCAAGCTGCGACCTCACTCTTTGTGAGAAGAGTCACTCCCCCAAGGGAGTGGGAGTTTCCCAATCCACTGATGCCAGGGCCACCCACACCCACAAGATTTCAGTCTTGTCCAGATTCAGCCTCAGTCCATTTGCCCTCATCTACTCCAGAATGGTCCCCAAGCAGCGTTCAAGGGTTGGAACAGCATTCACTGTAGTTGGAAAAAAGGAGAGGTAGAGCTGGTTGTCATCAACGTACTGATGATACCAGGCCCCACAACTCCAGATGACCTCACTCATTGGCCTCATATAGATATCAAATAGCATTGTCAAGATGATCGACCCTTGCAGAACCCCACAATTGAGGATCCACAGGGTGGAAATCATCTCGCCGAGCTGCACTCTCTGGGGATGGTCCTCCAGGAAGGAATGGAGCCACACCAAAGTGAGGCTACCAATCCCCAACTTGGAGTGCCACCTCAGGGGATACCATGGTTGACAGTATCAAAGGCCACTGAGATATTGAGGAGGACCCTTTATTCTTCTATGGTCTTTCAATGTGGCTCACAGCTGAACTTTTCTAAGGTTCACATCACTAGGCTAAATGAATGAATCTTTATGGTCCAGCCTTCCTAAACCTTTGTCAGAACTGAGACCTTAGTTTTCATCTGAAGGCTCTCCACCCCCACCCCCCGGACTTTTTCCTCTGTTTCAGAAAACCCACAAACATCTTTCTTTTGGTAGGGCAGTGCTTGTTGCCTCTGGAATCCCTACATAGTTCTGCTTTTGACCACCCAGCCCTTTCCTGCTCGGAATAATATAGGGTAGGGCAGATTCCCCAACACATGGGTCCTCCAGAAATTTGGACTCTGACTCCTGTCATTTGCAGCCAGTATGGCTAGTAAGTAGGAACCCTGGGGGCTGTCCAAAATTTCTGGGGGGTCACCAGGAAAGTCAATATGGAGAGTAGAGTATATAGAATAGAGAGATGGAGAGGAATAGGGAGGTGAGACTGTCTTTAGGGAACTCCAACAACATATCAGAAGTCCTTTGTGTGTTTGTCCTCTGCTATGTATAACTGCTAAATGGGCTGTGCAGAGCAATCCATATGTGATACCATGCCATTGCAGATCTTCTGTCTCTCTCACTAGAAGCTGGGTATCGTCATGGCTGCTGCCAATCAGTAGAACACATTTTGGCCTTCAACTGCATATCTGCACAACAGGCAGCTCAGGGTAGCTGACGGTATCAAACTGCATGTGCAGCATTTTACTAAGAACGTAGAAGACATGCATCTAATATGTCTAGGCATACCTGAGACACCAATGGTTTGCCTTCCTAAGCTTATTAATTCCAGCACAATACAGTGTTTCTTTTTTCAAAACTAGTTTTTAAATAGAACCTTTTTAAATACAGCCTGTTGTAGACTGAACTCAGAACCTTCTTTGATGTTGTATAGGGATATATGCCCATTGGTTTTGCTAGACCTAAAGCCTAGCAATAGATCTGGAAAATGTCACAATCTCAAACTCTGTAGATCAGCTCTTGATATAGAGAAAATCAACACTGTAGCCCCAGCCATCAAAGAACTTGGATAGCCTCAGATATGCTTGAAATTTGAGAGTTAAATTTATGCAGAGTCAACATGGTGTAGTCGCTAGAGTGTAAAATGGAAACCTCCACCACTTAACAGAGCCCACATAGTCCAGGACAGTAATGGTTGAGTCAGGAATGGCAAAACAATTTGAACATCTCATGTAAGTTTGGCAATGGATTGTGGTCAGAAGTCTTAATAGATTCTGGGCGCACCCTTCCTTGCAATCTACTAGCTTCCCAGAGAGACAAAAGGTAAGGGGATGAGGCTTGTTGCCTGTAAAATCTAGGATTCTCCCTTTCTCACTGAAAAGTCCTGTTGCAGTGGCATATTCTTAAATTCCATATCTGAAGAGGAAATGTGTTAGTTGCTAAAGCTGGGAAAGTGCCCCATGTTTTGTTTGGCATCCACTCTACCAATCCTTTATTTAAATAAATATTTGGTAACTGAGATCCAAGTCATGCACATTACCAGAAAACCTCTAAATAGCAAATACAGTACCATTAGAAGGTATTTTGAATGGTCAAAACCCATGGGTGGTTGAAAAATTAATGAACAATTGACTTTTGAGTGCTGCATATATCTTGGCAGATGGACAAAGTAGTTTTGAGGCAAAGCTACTTGTGTTTCTCTGATGTTCTTTTCCTTCACCCTTCATTATCTACCAAACTCTCTCCTTCCTCATTTGGGCCATGCTTGTGCTTTCTCTCAGAGAATGTTCATTATAGGCATGGGAGGGGACAGGGAGAGAGAATAAGGTATGTTTTCTCAGTTTCCAGCTTTCTTGTGTTTATCTGAAGGTTCGAAGAGAGGTATGTGCTGGCTGAAATCTAGCCGCTTAGTGTCATAAATTGCACTAGAGTAGGCCCATTGAATCAATAGGGCTTTGGTGAGTCAACTCTAAGTTTTGTTGACTCAAATACATCTACTTTAATTGTGATTTACTTTAACATAGTACAGTAAGTTACAGTTAGAGCAGGCCCATTTGACTCAGTGGAAGTGACAGAGGAGTTGACTCATTGTAGACCCCTGAATTCAGTGGGTGCATTCTAGTGCGATTTATTACACTGAGCAACAGGATTTGGCCTGCTGTCAGAGATCCTGCCTTATGGAGAATACTTAAGTGTGCAAGGAGAGAGGCTGTATGTGGACAAACTTCAGATGTGGGGATAGAAGATGGGACAGCATTTGAACTTGTGTCCATCCTCCATCAACAGTTGTTGAACCTATGAGCAGAATTTTCTTCCTCTCATGACTATTCACAGTGGGAATACTGTAACCCTCCCTGCCCCCTCCCTTTGCATTTCTAGTGGGTTAAGGGTTGTGTTACCTTTTCCTCAGTGTAGTTTGATCATAATAGGCTCACACCGATGTTTGCACGTATTTGTCTTTCTTCCTTAATTACGGTAATTTTTTTTTCTGGTGAGAAGAAAGATGAAAGAACTGATGAGAAAACTAGGGAGACTTAAAAGTGGGAGAGAATTGAAATGTGGTCTTGCCCTTGGTGGCCCTTTTTATTTCCCTGGGATCCTATGCACCAGTGATTCTCCTTGCATCCAACCCCCCACCCACGCTAATGAAAAGGAATGAGATTGTGTATTCCAGGTTTTGCATTAGGATGATAGGAATCTACAGATCCCCAAACCAAACAGACTTAGACAGGCTTAAACTGAAAATAAAAGTGGTCACTTTACTCACAAGGTTGGAACTAGTTAATAAACCATACTAAGTTAGCTATTGGTCAAACCTTCAGTTACATCTGCATCACACTTTCCTTGAACTCTGTCCCAACTCCCTTCATGTTGACACCACGCCTCAGTTCTTGGCTCTCAAGAAATGAAATACAGTAATTTCCCCATAACTGCTCTCAAACTTTCTCAAACCACCATTTTCTGCCTCTAGCAACGCTCAAGCTGATTCTCAGGCGCTGTGATATTTTTGAGAAAACCCTAACCCCACCATGAAATGCCGTTAGACAGGGAGTGTGTTTGTACAACAAAACCTCTTCCTTTTGTCTGAACAACACTTTAATCTCAACTATATAAAATAAACATAACATCATTTAGTATACATTGGTTTTGCATGTGGGGCATCACAGGAAGTGATGTAAAGTACAGTATACATTAGGAGCTTGTTGATATTCTGAGGAGAGGGCATATTGCTCCAAGTTCTTGCTAAGCACTTTATGACGAGAGATTTTTCTTATCTCAGAACTGCTAGATTGTACCATGGTTATGAGGAATTTTACTTTAAAGATCACGCTCTAAGTATATCTAAATGATTGAATTTTTTAAATTGTTTTTTTTCAAAGAGAACTGGCTCTTGGATGACTTTTTCCAAAGTTTCCACATTTAAAGATAGATACAAGGGTCAGGCGTCCGCTGATTTATTTCAGTGGAGAATGTAACTCACACCGCCCGCATAGAGGCTCCCTCTGTTCCATGTTCCTCATTGTCTTGACATCTCTGCAATGGAAACTCTTGTTGTATAATCACTTTCTGCAGTGCTGGTAGGTGAATCACTACTGCAGTACTGATAGGTGAATCACCACAGCAAATACAGCCATGTGCCTTTGGTTTTGATTTTTAAGTTGTGGAAGCTCACAGGACAAGATAGGATAAGGGCTCTGTTTTCAAGCTTAGACAACATGGAAACGAATAGTTTTAACCCATCTCCCCATGGTATAAGAGCAGGACTACATGTCTCCAGCTGCAAGCCTAGTCGATCCTGTCCTTAAGCATGCAGGACTGATAGACAAGTGTGTGTGTGTGTGTGTGTGTGTGTGTGTGTGTGTGTGTGTGTGTGTGTGTGTGTGTGTGTGTGTGTGTGTGTGTGTGTGTGAGAGAGAGAGAGAGAGAGAGAGAGAGAGAGAGAGAGAGAGAAGAATATTGCCAATAATCTCAACAAAAGGAAAAATAGTTGAGATCTGGTGAATATTGTATTCTAAATAAAGTTTCATGGAGGGGCCAAAGAAACTGCTCCAGGTCACAAGCTTTCCCTTTGCTGTTTTGAAACATAATATTTTAGTATGATGGTGTGGCCGCAGTATAAGATACTAACAGCAGTCAAAGCTGCCTGAGTAACATTCTTTCTTAACGAAAACAGCAAACCCTCCCCATGCAGAAGAGAACTATCAGTAGCCTCAGTTAGGACGGCAGCCCAGACGTAAAAGTCCCTATGGGAAATCTTATTCTGCAAATAAGGACTGAGCACACTTACTGGGTGCAGGATGTTGATGGACTGATGGCGAGGAAGCAGGGGGAAGAAAATTAAAGTGGAAAAAAAGAGGACTTGGAATGGAGTAGCAGAAGTCTTGAACAGGCAGCATTCTGTTTTGTTTTGCAAGGCCCGTTCGTTATTAAAAGATAACCACTTTGATAGATTGTTGATATCCAGAGCACCTCTGGAAAAAAGCACAGATTCTGCTAGCTGGTTTCTGTCTTCGTCCCTTTGTTTTTATGTTGTGATGGAATTACACAAGCTGCAGTCCTTAATTATTATTTTATTATTATTTACTTTATTTATATACCACCCATCTGGCAGCCAAGGCCATTTAATTTTTCTACTTCTGCATAGGGATTGCACTGTTCATTTGGCTATGGGACATTGGGCCATGTGCAAGTAATCACCAAAAATGAACAGAAGAATCCCATATACAGTACTGGCTATCTTTAATTTCAAATGCATTTATATCCCACCTTTGAAGAAGAACTTTCAGGAGGCAACAGCAAATGCTAAATTATTATATGAAAAATTGTGAAAAGAGCTAGCAAAGTTAAAAAACAATAACTTTGGCAACCATGTTTGGCAGCCATTCCTGTCAGTGTGACTCCTTTTTTGGTTTTATTCTGGTCAATTATCCCTAGAGATTTATGCTCTCTTGTGCTAAACTGATGACTTTTGCTTAAAAATGTCAGCCATGCATTACTGCTTCATTTGCAACGGAGATGTTCTGCTTCTGCCTGTAGCGCCAGATGATGTTACACTGAGGCTGTGCCGATCAGAGGTGTATGTGGCTTTACAGCGATACCCAGAAGCTCTGGAGGATTTGGAGGTGCTGTGCAGACAAGAGCCAGGAGAATGTGAGGTGAGTTTAATGTCCCTTTTTAAATTGTGCTCCAGGGCAAGTATCTGACCTTTCTAACATAAGCTGTGAGAGGGAGCAGGATTTTGTAGAAGATGGAACCTGTGCTGAGGTATTGTTGCAACACACTCCCCTGATCCAAATAGATGGAAAGTGAACCATTCCATTTTGAGGCACTCCTTTTTTTAATGGGTGGAGAGATCTTCTGTGAATCTCCAAATGACAGGGTTCAAATTATGAAGCCAATTAGATTGATTTTTAAATCACTCTCCTTCCTTGGCTACCCAAAGCCAACAGCATAAAAAAACCCTGTACTTGTTCTAGAGGATTCTTGGGCCTCAGTGAAACTCATTGACAGATTTGGTTAGTGTGGGCAATGAGGCATGCACCAAATAGGGGATTCATCCATCCACAGTTGCTCATAGTGCTCTTGCTGTCTGAACTTTATGGGTGAATCATTAACTGCAGAAAGTGTCCATGGAAAATCTTGCACTACTTGATTTCTAGGATGGGAAAGATAGTGAAGTCCTTTTGGCCAATTGCACAAGTCCATGTGTCTATAGCCAGCTGTTTGCTGATAGTCGTAAAGCGAAAAATCGGTCCCCGAAACAGGGAACCCATCAACGTGAAGTGAAAAAACCCAATCTGAACATCATTTTGCAATCACTTTTGTGATCACAAAAACTTCAATATTAAGCGGATTTATCATTAAATGGGGTAATTGTCCAGCTGGGCATGACTGTAATTGTAGTTCAAGTTGTACACTGCATATCTTAAACCAAGAGGGGAACATTTGATTCTCCATATATATTGAACTCCATCCCCCATCTGCCCCATTCAGAATAGTTCCTAGTACTATATGGGAATATGGTAACTGTAGCCCAAAACATACAAAGGTCCAAAGTTTCCCTACCCTGTACTCAACACACATTTTCTGGAAGGAGCACATAGATCATTATGTGAGTCATCCTTTCAGTTCTTCCAAATTGGTTTGTGAAAACCGAGAGCAAGTGTCTGATGCTGAAGGGCAGCATAGAACATGTTCACTTGTTACTGTAAATCTAGTTCTTGAATACCAGCCTGTGGCACTGGGATAGCTGGAACAGTTTTGCTGGGTGGATCTTATTCAGAAACACACTAACCAAATCTGTCAATGAACCATTAGGTTTCAAGACGAGAATGCAAACACAGCATTCTGTTAATTCGATCAACTGCCAAATCTCATTACATTTACTGGCCCTCAACAATTCAGCTAGCCCACACCTGAGAGCTGCTTGGCTTTCTGTCAAATGCAGTCTGTATTCAGTCTGTCTCATTGCCCAAATATCACTAAGTCAGTGGAACAGAAATTGTAAAGGGACGGAAGGGAGTTCCAACCAACTCCTGCAGTGAGCGCATGTGGAGTTGAGCTAGTCTGATGATTTTAACCTAGTGAAAGCCTTTGGTTTTTTTAAATTAAATTAATTATTAGAAACATAAAAATGAAAACTTATGAGGTTGCTTTCAAATGCTTGTAGCAATGATCAACCACACCATGGAATTATAATAAAATCATTATTTTTGTAGAGAAAAGTAGTCTTTGTCAACAATATGAGAAGAGTGAATTTGACACTAGAAAGCAAAGTTTTTTTATTTTCTCCATTGAATATGAGGCTGAAGACAGAGACAGCCTGAGGGTTGGGAGGAGGAGGAATTTCACTGCTCCTGATATTATTTCTCTCCAAATCTGGCCGTTTTAACCTGACAATGTGGCCTTCTACTGTTGAGCCTCTTGAGAAATCTCTGTTCTGAAACAAGACTGAGATACCAAAGCCTTTTTCCTCTGCTGGAGGAGGAAAAATGTGTACATATTATAAATGCAAAATTCCTGATTGCTAATACTAAGAATAAGGCACTTTTGTAGAAGCTTATGTTGGTTTTTTTCTATAGGATGGCCCCAAGACATGGTGTAAGGAAAATACAGCTGATGATGTCTAATTCTTAGGGCCGACAAAACATCAATCATCATATTTTCCAATATTCCTTTCATGAAATCTGCCCCCAAAAATGAAGTGTGAAATTTTTCTGAGTTTCCCCCCAAAACCTCTCCAAATGTTCTTGTCTTTTGTCAAGGACAACTTTTTTAAAAAGTTTCATGTAAACGGTGTGAGGACTAATCTAATCAGGATTTATGTGTTTGCTAACTGAGCCTCGTGCAGCCAAAACTGTGCTCATGACCTGGGGTTCAATCCTACATAGCCGGCTCAAGGTTGACTCAGCCTTCTATCCTTCCGAGGTCAGTAAAATGAGTACCCAGCTTGCTAGGGGGGCAATGTGTAGCCTGCATAATTAACTTGTAAACCGCCCAGAGAGTGCTTGAAGCACTATGGGGCGGTATATAAGCAGCACGCTTTTGCTTTTCCCCCCCTCAGAACTATTTACAGTCACTCCTGCCAATCTAGCAGTTTGAAAGCATGTAAAATGCAAGCAGATATATAGGTACCACCTCGGTGGGAAGGTAACGGCGTTCTGTGTCTAGTCGCGCTGGCCATGTGACCACGGAAATCGTCATCGGACAAATGCTGGCTCTATGACTTGGAAATGGATATGAGCACCGCAACCTAGAGTCAGACATGACTGGACATTTGTCAAGGGGAACCTTTACCTATTTACAGTACCAGTAAATTTGAAAAATCCATTTAAATTTCATCTGCTAACAAAGAATGTGTATAACATGAAGGCACAACATGCAAGAAGTCACAAGAAAATAATGTACTGTAGACAAATATATAATTATAAGAGCAACTTGGATATAAGCAAGATATGAAGTGACAACATGCAAAAATAGCTTCAAAATTAGCCATTAACACAACACAGCATTTGCCCTTAATCTTCTAACAGCCTACTAGTCAGATACTGTATAGCAGTTTGGGTTAAAGATCGAGGGAGAAAGACTTACTCCTACCTTTCCCAAGAGGCTGTTTTTGAAGTCTCAGGTGAAAGATGAGGAACATTGGTCCAGATTCCAAAATATCCATGTGGTCTGTGGGAATTTATATGGAAAAAGTCCAGGACAAAATAGAAAAAACAAAATAAAAAATAAGACAGTGAACCTCAGCAGGAGATAGAATAAAAGGAAGAGAAATGCATGTTGATTCGAAGCTTTTTACAAGGAAAAATCTAGCTCTGTATAAAATCACAAGGAACAATTTTGATTAGAGAAGAATTTTCTAAAAAGCAATAATGAAGGTTACACAGAACGGTGCAAAGTTCTGTGGATCCCTCAGCATTGGAAACACTTAACTCATTAGAAGAATTTTTTAAAGTTTTTGTCTCAGTTCCAGCAAAAGAGAGACATTTTAGCGCACAAACATCACATGGTCTAAAAATGCTGGCTGCTGTTGTATATCACGGTGCTGCCTTGTCCATGCTCTGGCAATGACAAGATGAAAAGGAGGAAAAAGTATTTTGTAACAGGCCAATGCTTTCTAGCATGACATTTTTTTTTAAAAAAAAAACTAAAAGTTACTGTTCTGATTAATTTGGAGTAATAAAGCATGAGTTACTGTTTAAAAAAATTGCAACTAGAATGTAAGCATTTGGGTGGAGCAGAATTATAACTGTAATTATTTTTTAACTTTCCAGGCTGTCAATATAGTCTGTACAGTATAAGAGCAGGCAACTTCAATGGGTCTGGTTTTGTCCTACTGAGACATCTGCTACAACCTTCCTCCAACAATGCAATTTTCCCTCCATTTTTCCCCAAACTGGAAGCAACTGGAAGTTCATATTCAGTTCATGTGCAGACAAACACACACCCTCATCTCCTGCCACAACCAAGTGTTTCTGGAGCAATTATAATCTTTACTAGACACCTATATCTACATACACATGCTCCCCCCACACACCCATCTCTACAGGGCCGGAGGTCAAGTTATGATAATAGCAGCTGCATGTGGTTCTGTGTAATTCCTATCCAAGGCTTAGCTGAAATGCGGTCGATCAACCCTGGGCCCTGGGCATTATGTAATGCAGTAAATTGTCAAACCACTGAGTGGGGTGACGTCTGAAATATTCTGCTAAAACAATATGCTTGCTTCTTTGCAGGGCTTCTTTAGGAAAGGGAAGATGCTCCTGGAAATGGGAAAACAATCAGAGGCCCTGCAGCAGTTCCAGCATTGTCTTACATTGAATTCCAGTTTCTGTGCTGCTCAATATGAGGCGGAAAGGGTAAATGCAGAATTGCAGTTTGGTTCATAAATAAAGTAGGGAAAATGAATGGGCAATGCTTTCCAGGATTACAGGATATATCCTTGAGATTCTTTTTCTGTATAAAGAGGTGGAACGCTCACGTGGCCGTACCGTAGACCTGATCCTCTTGGTTTTAAAATTTGGCCTTTTGATACAGATACTGGGGAGATAGAACTTATTCTGAAGTGATTACAGTGGTGCCTCGCTTAGCGATTGCTTCGTTTAACGATGTATTCACTTTGCGATGGGTTTCTTTGAGGAATTTTCAGCATCGTTTAACAATGTTCTCTATGGGGGAATTTCACTTAACAATGTCCATGTTTGCTCATTTTTAAGTGTCTTACAATGTTTGGAACATGTTTTAAATGGTTGGAATAGTTAGTCCACCTTGTGAAACCTATGCACACTTAGTTTGGCTTTCTTCTGAGTCTTTGTTAATTTTTGGTGATTTTTTGTTTTTTCCCTCATTGAAATCCAATGGACTGTCCGTCCAATGGATTTCAATGAGGGAAAAAACAAAAAATCACCAAAAATTAACGAAGACTCAGAAGAAAGCCAAACTAAGTGTGCATAGGTTTCACAAGGTGGACTAACTATTCCAACCATTTAAAACATGTTCCAAACATTGTAAGACACTTAAAAATGAGCAAACACGGACATCGGAAAGCCATTCAAAAGCACTGAAGCCGGCTTCAGTGCTTTTGAATGGCTTTCCGTTGGGGAAACATTGTTTCACTTAGCGATGTTTCCTATGGGGATTTTTGCTTAAGGATGTTAATCCGTTCCCATTGGAACGGATTAACCGGTTTTCAGTGCATTCCTATGGGAAATGGTGTTTCACTTAACGATGTTTCCCATAGTGATGGGTTTTTTGGAACCAATTAACATCGTTAAGCGAGGCACCACTGTATTAAAAAACACAAAACTGCATAGTCCAGTCAAGAAAAATGATACAGGCATTTTGGTAAGTGGCTAGTAAGTCCCTACTGTTGCCTTCTGGCTGCTTTGCGTATATATTTTGTTATATATTTTGCTTATACATATTTTGATGAATGGTGAAAATGGTGGCCAGAAACAGATGGCCTGTTCAACAAGAAGGAAGAGACTTTTATAAAACAATATTGTCTCAAAGTGTTTATTTTACTTGTTCCATCACAGACCTCTGATATGAATGTTTGATTGCTTGAGGGGAAAGAGAAATGTGCCTCTGCAGCAGCAGTGAAAGCAGGAAGGAAGCCTTTTGGGGCATTTTTCAGCATTCACGGCCTCTCAGCACCCTCCCCTCACCAGTGTACAAATTCTGTCTGTCTGTCTGTCTGTCTGTCTGTCTGTCTGTCTGTCTGTCTCTCTGTCTCTCTCTAGCTGCTTCTTTCAGGAGCAGTCATTCTCAATTAGGGGGCTGACGAGTCCTCTAGATGTCCCCAAACAAAGCAACAAACAAACAATCTGGAACTGCTCTTGTCTTGATAATTCCTAGTTTCATTTTTTAAATGGCTGAAAACAGCCGTTTTCAGACTTGGTAGAGCCTCATAGTGGGAGCTGGAGTAAAAAAAATGTGCCCTCTACCAAGTGCCCTGATATCAGTCACCCCTCCATTAGTGTCATGATCTCCCTTCCTCATATTCTTCAAGAACCAAATTCTACTTTATAGTCTCGCTCTTTCCAAAAATGATGTGGTGTTTTCTTGTTCCCAGATTCTCACAAATGATGCCTCCCCTCTTCCAGGCACTGTTGTGGAGCTAAAGAGTGATCTCAGTCAAAACTTGAAAGGGTCAAACTCAGGGAAAGAACAAGCTTTATTTGTATCTTTGGAAGAAAAACCTTTGCAGGTAAGCAATCTGGGTTGATGAATATACGCACTGCAAGGCTCAAGGTGGCATGAAGTGAGGTATGCAATGATACAGTACATCACTGTGTGGATCTTTTCAAGAACTCCTCTTGCGTTCATTGAGCAGTTTATGGGCTAGACCCGACCATCAACAGAATCATCCTTCCCTTGTCACTTCCTTGCATGTAAGGGTTCACCACAGGTGCATGTGTTGTTCCCACAGATGTTCATCAAGGAGTGGAGAGGTGGTGTGTGTGACCCTAACCTGTATGCCTCGATCACTGAACATGTGCAAGGGTTTGTGTAAACCCACCTTAAACTTGTGCAATACTTTGGAATGTGACTTTTCAAAAATAACTTATGCCAATTGCTCTTTAATCACTCTAACAATCATTGTAGGAGGTGAATTTGGTATTGCTGCCATTAATTTGTTATTGCTAATGAAAATAAGGTATGTTGGACAGTGTATGTGTTGTGTTCTATTTGTTTTTTAAAAATGCGACCTTCACTCAAGCATTGTAGGGAGGCTGCTTTTCTAACCTTACTGGAAATTTGAGGGACTTGCTGCAAGTGGGGGTAAGTTGAAAATTGTCTCTAGCAAAGGTTTTATATTAAACAAGGTTTAATATTCAACAAGGTTGAAAACATGGTTCATATGGCAAAGTGTGTGTGGCTGCATTTGCAAAAAAATATGGTGACATTTAAACATTTGAATATTTCAGGTCTCTAGTCTTTGTAAAATCTCTCTCTCTCTCTCTCTCTCTCTCTCTCTCTCTCTTTCTCTCTCTGCACATAGACATATAGGCTCGTCTCTCTTTTCTTCTCTTGTTCCCCCACCTATATTTTACTGTTCAACTGTTATGTAAAAGGAGTGTTTAACATGTTGCTTTTCTTTATTAAATAGGATGTGAGGAAAAAAAGGGAATTTTGTCTGGGAGAAATTGGGTCTGAGTACAACCAGGCAGCACTTTCTATGCCAGAGTGGCTGAGGAAAAAGTCAAATTTGGATGTTTCTGTAGAGAAAGAAGGAGGTAAGAATTTCCACATTGTCTTTAGGCCCGTGCTATTCTTCACTGCAATTCTTGCCTCTTTGCCTTGGAGAAATAACAGAAGGCCCTTTGCTTCCTTAACTAATTGTCACCAAAATGAATTCAGTGTGGCACCTTGATACCTCCAGTACTGCTGTCTAAAGTATGCCGGTCGACTTTTATAGCCTCTGTTAGGTATAAGATTTTACCGGACAAGCAGAGGTGTCATCTACAGAGTATGAGGGATCAGTTCAGCAATCTTTATATTGTTGCAAGGCTAATAGTAATATTATGAACCTACCCTTATAGTACAGTTATATTGGTATGGAAATAATTTTTGGAGACGGGAAAACCTGCTTTCCTACCTGATTATGTTAATAAATGCCTAGTTATTTTCAGAAAGGGAAATGTGGATCAAACTGAAAACCTATCTCACCTACCATTCTGTTCCCAGAGTGGTGAACCAGGTCCCTTTGGGGAGGGTCACAAACAAGACATCAGTAAGCTACCAACTTGCTCTTGATGTTCCCCAACAATGCACTGATATGGGATGACTATTACCTGTCAATAACCATATTCTCCACTGTGCTTGGGTGCCGGATTAACTAGTGACTCTTCCTAATCTCAGATGGCTATTTTATCCATTGGGCTGAGGCAGGTCTGGATTTGCCACTGATTCCACAGTGAGCTGTGATCCCTGTTTTCTTGGGTCGTGTACACAGTTACCTTTCACCTCTATACTGAAAACCTCTAATGAACATCTAAAAAGATGTAAAGTGGTCTTTATTAAAAGAAATGTACTTGCTAGCTGTGTGCAACATGAAACCAGTATAATATTTGTAATCTATACGGATCTCAAAAGCATGCCAGAACTGTGGCTTTGTATACTGAATCTGTTTGCACTTCAGACGATCATTTGCAAACCAACAATTGATGCAATTAACCTAGTGAGGCTTAAGGCTGGATGGGAAGTTCAACATTTTTCTCTTTCTTTTGCGTAACTAGATTTGGAAGAGGGCACATCAGCAGATGCAAGAGGACAAAAGTCTACCCAAGACTATCAACCAGATTTTGAGAGCCTCCTGAGTACATCAGACCTGGAATGTTCTCTTTGCATACGGTCAGTTTGTACTAGGACCAAGATAAAGGCTGCCTGATTTAAATAATGGCTCACCTTTGTGTGATATGGAAACTTTGTATGAGTTGCCTGATTAACATTCCAGTAAATTATGGCACACCACTGGAGGTGTAAATTAAAAAAATATGGAAGTTCAGAAGTCAAGATGAGAAACTTTTCCCCCAGATATTTTTAGGAGGGAAAAGAGAGAGAAATTCAAAGTACATAAAATATTTACTTATCAAACTTAAAGCTTACTTAGCTATTTTAAATGATAGCTGTTTCATATAATAAATTGAATGACATATTTGAAAGTGTAAGTGCATCAGAAATGGGAAAAGGTGCTGTTTTTGGCGGGGAAAGGGTTAGAGGTTTTGAAACAATTTGCTGAATTCTTTTTCATGTGATTTTTCCCCTTAATATTCTATGTACATTTTTAGGCTTTAATCATGTGGAGACTCATATTCTGTGTTGTATAAAGGTCTTGCCACCGTTTCACTGGAGTATAGTAGGGCCCCCTTATCCACAGGATTAGTATCCATTGATTCACTTATCCCCAGTCAGAAAAAATTAAACATATTCAAAGAAAAATCCTAGAAATATATATTTCTAAAATGAAGTTACCAGAGTTGGCCACTACAGGGAGCCAGAGATAATTTTATGGTCAGCCTTGGAAGAGTGAAAATTACGAATACAGTGGTGCCTCGCTTGATGAGGATAATCCGTTCCGGCGAAATCCTCAAGCGAAATAAAAAAGCCCATTGAAATGCATTGAAAACCGCTCAATGCGTTGCAATGTGCTAAATACCTCAGCGTCCAGGGAAGATCCTCCATGGGGGGGCCATTTTCCGATGCCTGTGCAGCGAAAAATCCATCCTAAAGCACAGCAGGGAGCCATTTTACACAGCAGGTGGCCATTTTGAAACCCGACGATCAGCTGTTTTGATCGTCGTAATACGAAGAATAGGTTCCCGAAGCAGGGAACCTATCGTCGGGAAATGAATTTTGCCCATTGAAACATAGTTTTGCGATCGCAAAAACCTCATTGTCAAGTGGATTTGTCATTTAACGAGGTAATCGTTAAGCGAGGCACCACTGTACTCCTTTTTTCAGACAGCCCCCTGAAAAATCCAGGTGACCATGGCTGTAGGTGGCCATATGATGTTAAATATACACACTTTCTTGTCCAAGTAGCAATAAAGGGAAGGAAGCAGTTTATTCTCCAAGACATGACAGGACAGGCTTGGTGATATAAAGCATAGTAAATGTATATGATGTATGATGGAGCAATGAGTCAAAGTAGAACTCCACCAGAGGGCATGTTTGCAAATTCAGATCGTTATTCAGTTCGGTATGCCAGGACCTAGAACAGTTATACAACTGTTCTGTTCTCCGAATAGATTATAATTTGTTGTTTATTTCACTTGAAGATTTGTCCTTCACAGAAGGGAAGCAGAGATCCTGTGAGTTCAGCCCTCATGGCATTCCTGCTTCTTGTCTAGCGTGCGTGTGTGTGCGTGTGTGTGTATTGTATATATATATATATATACAATATATATGTAGTGTGTGTGTGTGTGTGTGTGTGTGTGTGTGTGGTCCATTTTCCATTAATTTTTCCTAGTTGTAATTTTTAATCTATTTATTTTATTTGTTTATTAAACTTGTATCCCGCCCATCTAGACAGTGTCTACTCTGGGCGACTCACAACACAATAGAATCTGGTTTGTTGATCTACAGCCATTCTACACAATGAACTAAAATGCAACTTAGCCTTTCAGTATGGCAGTTGTTTCTGGAGCAGTTTCATTTATTGTTCACCTGTAACCCTTTTTCTCTGAAGGGAGATTATTTATTTTATTTTAAATTTTATTTATTTAAAATATTTTCATCCCACCTTTCTCAAAAAGAATCCAAGATTAAACAATATTTCTAAGCCAGTTATGGTACCTGTGTGGAGAGGCGTCCTGCTTGCTTCCCAATTTCCCACTCCATGCCCGTATCTCTCTAAAAGGTGGTGGTGGTGAAATCTTCCAAGAAAATAGTTAAGAATGCTGGGGCATTACATTACAATTGAAACATGAGATTTTGAATTTAGTTGGTCAATTCACAGTTATTCCAGGCAACTGACTGAAACACATCTCAGGCTTTCATACTGCTGAACATACCAGCACTATGAAACATAGTGCTGGTATGTTCAGGGTTGTTATGTGTATATTACAAATGAGCTCTCGTTCTGTGAAGTAGAGCAAATTTTAGTACTTGCACAAGAGTTGGCTTCTTCCCTTTGTTTCTGTGCATAGTCCTAGCATTCTCTCCCCCCCCCCCCCCAATTTTCTTCTAATTAAAAGTCAAGTAAAGCTTTCTGCACATGATAAGCTTAAGCTCTTGTCTCTTGTTCCTTTTGGTGAATTGAATGGAAGGATGAGGTTGGGTTTGATGTGAGAGCTGTAGAGGACTAGACCATAAGGGTTCCCCTAAATGTCCAACTGAAGTTCAAGACGAACTCTTCTGGCTTATCTTTTCACCGTTAATCAAGGAAGTGATGTGGAGAAATGGAAGTTAATGATGTCTGGATACTTTGGGACTGATCTCTGTCTCTCTTCTTCCTTCTCTCTGTCAGGATTTAAAAGCTTAACTCTCAACTCTTGCCAACAGTCTGATGATTGGGGGATTTATGCCTGTAATTAGGAGTATCTTTATTGAATTACCAGCTTGGTAATTAAGGCTCATCCACATAAACATTAATTAAGGAAAACTATGTGACCATGTGCTTTTGAGGTCAAAGTAAGGCTACGGTGAATGGACTTCAGAATAACAGAAGGTCTAAGGAAGTGGGTGGCGTATTACAAGCTGATGGTCTCTATGACTGGCAGAGACAATTGCATTTGTCTGGAAGTAAGTCTTATTGAACAAAATAGGGCTTACATTTGAGAAGAAATGTCTATGACTGTGTTTATTTATTTATTTATTTTATTTATTCATTCGATTTCTACCCCCCCCCCGACAGCATGTACTGTCTATATATCTGTATAGGATTATATGACTCCCCCAGCCTCCCCATAACAAAACTGTTCATAAAGATGAGTGCATAGGCCTTTTGAAAACTGAAAAATGGTAAAAATACAGCTATACCTGCATCAGGTTGTAGGTAGCAAGGTTTCCTATTAAGGTGCCCCAGCCTTGCAAAATTCTGGAGTGTCGTACTGTGGTGTTTAGTATATCAACAAGAAATACAAAACAGAACAAAAGAAAAAAAGAAAAAAAGAGGAAGACTAAGGCATTGTTTTGTTTTGTGTTTCTTGTTGTTATGCTTGCACAGACTAATATGGTGCGGAGTGTAAGAGACCAAGTGTGTGACCTGCTGGATGCATGATTGGCTCTGGCAGTCTATGTTAGCAAGCAAACAGTGACAAAGTCTGACAAAAGAAATGATTATATAGAACTTACATAATCATGGTTGAACAGAACTTATACAGTAAAGTGGCACACCTGCATTATGTTAATGCATCTGCTATGCCCAGCCAGAAAAATACTGGTGATTGTTTGAGATGCTAAAGTGCACATAAAAAGGTATAAGCAGAATTCTCTGCTAAAAAGCAAAAGAGACAACCATGGGTGACTGTGAAGATGAGAAGCCAATAGATATAAATACTTCACAATTTGTCGCAGGCAGCTCTCTGTTTTCCCTTTTAGATGGAGAGAGGTTTCTTCATGATGGACATGAATTAGCTTGCAGCTCCATGGTCAAGTACTGCAGGATTTGCTCTGCTTTTAAAACGGGTGAATTCAAAGTATTTTTTTTACTGATTGCATGATGCAAAAGCTGATTCAAATCAGGCCAACCCTTTTTGCTCCCAAACCAGCATTTTTCTCTGCTGCCAGGGGGCATCTACTTTTTCAAGCTAGAATAATTTGAACGGGCTTCTTCCTATGTAGTTAATTGAATATGGTCTTGTAAAGATTGGGGGGGGGAGGAGAGTGTCTGTAGGTGGTATTTCGGAGATGTAGGCAGTTCAGGACCAGAGAACATGTCCTTGCATTCTTTTCTCTCCCCCAATCACCCTGCAAATTTGTAATTGTTTTTTAAAAAATTCTTACATGTATGAGATTAGCACTAGATCATCTTATCACTGGGTCATCATTGTTATTTCCCATATTTACATCTGGTAAAAGGATTGGCAGAGGTGAGATCAAAGGAAGGAAGCAGGCCTGTGGGCTGGAATGCATATTGCATTGCGTCCAATATGAATGGGGAATTCCTAAATCAATCCACAGCTGCCATGTGAGCACTGATTACAATTTTACACATAAATCAAATTGCAGCAAAGTGTTTTCAGTGTTTTAGCACCCTTACTTGGTTTTCTGGGGCTAATAACTTTCATAGATTGGGTGTTATATAGGGTGCCTGTTTTCTCTCTTTGCCTGGGCAACCCTACACCAAAGAAAGATTTTGTAGGAAACGAGACATTACCTGGATGCCTATTGTGCATCTGTACTTCTGTTTCTGTAATGTTGGCCCTATGACTGCAACTGTTTTTCTGTGGACTGTTGGTTCATTTGTCCTTGTAGCCTTTCTCTCATTAGCAGTCTGTGTAATGCTACAGAAAAACTGAACACCTGGGGACGGTAGCATTCCTTGCACAAGAGGGCTGTCTCCATGGTCTTGAAGAACACTTGGTGTGGGCAGTCTTTAAAAATCACTCCCTGGATCTTGACGTGCTTGAGAAGTTCAGTGAAATGAGTCACCTTTCTCTTCTAGGGAGACTTTGTGAGGTAGTTCAGGTGAAGACACTTCAGCCTCACCCATTCCTGTCTGGATTTGGAATGGAATGTGATGTATGGTCCTCTCTAGGAGAAGAAAGCTGAAGAAGGCTTGTCCACTCACTTAGCATGCATTGCGGTCCCCATTTACCTGAGGAAAGAAGGTTGGGGTGCCTTTCTTGAGTTTAGTCCCCTCTTAGTTTGCTCTTCAGTTCCTCTCTCAATCTTTCTTTAAGCAAGTAAGGGAAAAGCCTCTTGCTCCTCATGACAATGCTAATGAATTACACTAGGAAGGCTTGATTACAAGCTTCCTCATCATGTTAGGTAGTTGCCTTGTAACTCCGCCACCTGCTGGTCTGTTGAAAAAAGCCCTCCTTTCTCTCTCCCTCTGTGGCCAGATAATGGGGAGAAATCTGGGAAACCCTGAATTCCTGGGTGTGACTTCACAGGGGCTGAATGTGAATGAGATCACATTTCCCTCACTGATGTCTAGTTGCTGCCTCGGTCTCTTATTAGCTTTTGATACCACTGAACATGGCATCCTCTTGCACTGAGTCGGGAGTCAGAGGAATTATTTTACAATGGTTGTGCTTGTATCTGTGAGAGAATTGCCATGTAGAATAATAGCACCAGGCAATGATGTATCGGTGCCTTAGCAATTATTTTGTGACACCCCTTAGGATGCCGTTTTGTCCCTAATGCTATTTAGCTGCTACATCAAATCATTTTAGCAACCATTCAGAGAAGTGGGACCCGGCGTTCTCAGTGTGCCTATGATGTTCCATTGTGTCCCCTGCAACACATCTGTGTTAAAAGGGGCAATAAAGGTATTGAATGGATGTCTTGATGCAAACATGGACTGCATGAGTTGTAATGAACCAAATCCTGGAAAAATGGATGTTGAAGAGTGAATGGTTCCAGGGATTGGATTTCATGATTTTACCTCTTAAGGATAGGGATTCACGTCCTTTGAAATAATGAATATTAACTTTGGAGGTCTTCCGGATCCATCATTGCCTGCAGAGGCTCAAGTCAATTCTGTGACAAACAGTGCCTGTTATCAGCTTTAGTTGGTGCAAGAAGGAGCACCCTTTCTGAGACAGAGGGTAGCTTAGTTTCTCCGGCTCAGGTGTGGCTAATCTCATGTGTGGACTACTGTGGCTTGCTTTGCATGGGACTTCCACTGAATATGGCAAGCTTTAGCTACTGCAGAATGCAGCTTCTAGGGTTACCATATCAGGTTTATATCATGCCCAGACCATGAAAAAGTTATTATTATTTTCACTATAATTCTCAGAATTTCCCTATCCATGGAATTTGGGGAGTTCTAATCCTTTCACCAAAGTAAATGTGCCAAATTGTGATTATGCTGGCACGTCATGAATTGTTCTGGGCGCCTATTAGCTATCTTTAAGGTTATATTATAAAGATGCATATCCCTGAAGAACTCTAGACCAGATTTCCTGAAAGACCTTTGTAGGTCTGCAAAGGCATTGAGCTTGCTCATGGTGCTTCATCCATTTGGTTATCATGTGGCAGTGATCTAGAATCATTTCCCCCCTCCTCTTCTAATACCTGTACTGTGGAATTGCCCTCCTTGTTCTTATCCAGAAGGGAGATGTGTTTTAGATGCCTCCCGAGCATATATTTCTTTGCTCAGAATTTTCTGACGTTCTTTTGAATTTCATACTTTTTAGATGTTGAATGCTGTTTTATCATTTTAAGTCAACTTGTTATTCTCTTGTGGTGCACTGCTGAGACACTGCTTTATGATCAGCAGTCTAGAAATTATGCTAAACAAAATGAATGAGTTAATAAATTTTAAAAGTGTCATATTGTTAATGTGTGTGACCGTATGTGTGCAGGAAGTTGTGGATGCTGATGTGTGACTAGTGCTAGAGTCTTTTTTTAAATTATTTCTCCTTCATCCGGTATGTTATTTCATAGAATAATTCATTGCATGTCAGCACTGGGGGGGGGGGGGGACACACAACTGTTTTAGATACAGTCTCAACACTTCATTTCCTGGTCTTCCTCAATATTGACCATCTAAAAAACCTGCCCAATCTCCTCCACTCTTGCCTGAAAATTAGTCTTGTCTTTGTTCATATTAAGAAGTATTTTTTTTAAAAAAAGGATATACATGCCTCATGTACCTTATATTTATGTGAGTCAGAATTCTGTCTATACTGCATGTACAATGGCCTGTCTTGCAGACCGTTCCCTCTTCCTACTTTGCATAGCAAGGTTTTCACTTGTGCACAAGAAAGCCCCACAGATTTAAACAGAGCTTATACAACTGCAAGCGAGGGAGCTTGTGGACTGTTCCCTCCTTGGAGCATGATGCTGCTGTAGAGATGCATGAGAGTTGTGCCACTGATCTTGTGCTGGTGGAGCAAATCAACGTTTTATAAAAATTGTAAATGTGGGAACAACCCCCCCCCCAAAAAAAAAATTATAACTGTAAACAATTTTTTATAACTTCCAATGAATTCTCTAGGTATCTGTTGCTTGGAAAATATGGATGACTACCAAATGCTGTGATGAAACCTTTGCTTTGGGTGGACAAGGGATAAGAGCTTATTCATCCAGATGACCAGTCACACTCACTAGTGAACTAGCCCTTGAATTGACATGAATTTAAGTTTGCACATTTAATCAGAAATACACATTTTTCCTAGGTGTTTTGATTACTCCCCCCTGCCCACACAATACATACCTAGAAAACTTGTTGAAAAACAGCTCTGCTTTGTGTTTATGTGAGAAGTGGTTAACCAATGGAAAAAGGAGTCAGCTTCTGGGATTTTCCTTTGCTTGTGTCACTTTGTGAATGGTAGTGAGCAAACAGGGTATCCTGTAGACCAGTGGGTCCCAACCTTTTTGACACCAGGAAACGGTTTAGATGAGGACCATTCTCCCAAGGACCGGGTGGTAGTGGTGGTGGTGGGCATCCATCTCTGCATGCGTGCAAGGGCATGCGTGCATGCATCTCTGTCTGTGTGGGGGGGCAGGTGTGTGTGTGCGTGTGCAGGGACGTGTGGGAGTCTGTGTACATGCGGCGGTTGGGCAGGGGTTGGGTGTGCATGCAGGAGGCAGGTGGGCATCCGTACATGTGTGTGGGTTCGGGCGGGTTTGCGTTCATGCGGGAGTGTGTGTGTGTGTGTGTGTGTGTGTGTGTGTGTGTGAGAGAGAGAGAGAGAGAGAGAGAGAGCAGGAGTGTGCACAAGTATGTTCCACTGGGGTCTCTGCAGTCCCGTCCTTCCAAAGCCACAGACTGGGACCAGTCTGTGGCCTGGGGGTTGGGAACCCCTGCTGTAGACCATCTTGACTGCTGGCATAGATGTCATCAACATCCAGGCTGTCTTTTGCTAGGTAAAGATTGGCAGCCTTTTTCTTGCTGACAATATGGGAACAATATTATGCAGCAATATTGGGCTATTTCTTGGTATATAAAATCGTGGATACAGAAGCCCTATATCCAACATTCAGAAACTGGATTTTTTTTTTTTTTTTGAAAAATTGAATGTTTACTTTACAGAACTCTGCCTTGTTCTCTGGGGCGACATGCACAAAATAGAAAGGCCTGTGTTACGGCTGAGCAATGGGTAGACTGCATATTCTGCTTAAATACAGATGATTCCCATGGTCCATCTAGCCCTTACTTGTCTACCTGATGAACATAATTGTGGGATAATCATGGTCTGCTCATCCTGTGCAACTGACTTGTTCCATCCAGTCTGGTGACAGCATCCTAGAGGAAAATTCCAGGGCAGTAGCTGTGCTCGCCTGCAGTCTTCTTGCTGCATGGACAAGAGTCTTGTGGCATCATTAGATCAAAAACTTTAATGGACTACAGCCAACTTCTCAGATGCCCCTGAAGATGAATATTGCTGGTTTTTACTGTTTCATAAAATTGTCCTTACAGACCATATAGCCGAGTTTCTTTTGTATTTGCTGGAAAAAGCTTGCTAGTTTTTCATATGCCACAAGGCTTTGCTGTTTTTGCTGGAGGAAGATATTTTCCATGCTCAGAGAATACGACCAAACATAAAGAAGCCAGATTCATGGGTGTCTTTTATGCAGAGTGATGGCCGTAGTTTGCCTGGGGTACTATTGTCAACTGTGACATGGTAAGTTCTCCCTGAACTGTGGTCTTTTTCAATTGTTCCATCCAACATAATTTATCGTGCTGTGCTAGGGGTCAAATTGGGGGACTCATTCATGCAAAGTAAGTTTTGGTTCCTTCCCAAAGAGCTCCTACATGCTGAAATTGGTGAGGTGGGGGACACTATTTTATGAGCTGGGACATTCAGCAAATCATGACTCTCCCACTGAACACTTTTCAGGGGTTGGCGTGTTTTATACATTGTCTTGCTGGGCCAATGCTGTCAGTTGGAAAGAGAATACCAGTTTTAGCCTTGATGCAGTGCAAAACAGCTTGATGGCATACTCTTCACTGTCTGATCATAGCTGTCAAGTACAATTCCAGCTGCAAAACAATATTTCTAAACATTGTTATTCTGGAGCTAGAGTTATGGTGAACTTCCAGGTTGCCATGAGAATTTAACTCAGTTAAAAATAATTAACTTATTTTGCCAGTCCTGTTGACCTCAGAGTGGAACCGGTGTCCTTCCCATGGCATCTTCTCTTAATGTGTATGCATGTTGTGGACCGAGAAGAGTTATAAATGAACATAGTTTGTCTTGCTGATAATTAAAACCTTTGATATTGATGTTATTCATGCTCAAGACAGAGATTTGCATATGTATCATACATAGAATATTGCTCCATTTATTGAACTTGTAGATGGCTGTATTCAGGTACACAGCTAGTATACAAAATGGACTAGCCCTGTTCTTGCCAGCCAACCTGCAGTGCTCCATATGTAAAGCATCAGATTATCCAGATAGTTACAGTTTAGTTTGCCGGTACAGGATCAAAGCAAATCTATTAGCAGTGTTTTGGACAGAAGCAGTTTCTTCTCGATGTATTCTCAAAGGCTTTCATGGCCGGGATCCAATGGTTATTGTAGGTTTTTTGGACTGTTTGGCCGTGTTCTTAAGATTTTTTTCTTCCTAATGTTTTGCCAGTCTCTGTGGCCGACATCTTCAGAGGAGAGGAGTCAGAACTCTGTCTGTGCTCTGAGACGGGCGAAATGTTAGGAAGAAAAAACTTAAGAACACAGTCAAACAGCCCGAAAAACCCATAACAACCACTTTCTTCTCAGCTTACATCCCCCTTTTTCATGCTGTTATTAATAATAATTAACTTACTTGTGACAACCCTCTCATGTGCAAAGTACTTGGAAATGGTATTCTACGGCCTCCTTCTGGTGGTGTTCTGGGATTGTGCGGTTTCCCCAAGGCTGCACCGGTGACAGGGCATGTCACTCCACCAGCCACAAATGCTCGAAGTGATCTCAGCAGGTTCCTCCCCAGGAGGTGTGGTAGGAATTTGAACCTTCAGTGCCTTGACTCGGGACACTCTGGTAGCCTTCTCGGCTGCACCACCTCTCTCCCCCCCTCCCTCCTTGCTTAGATTAGTAAGCGATTAATGAGGCATTGTTTTTTTCATCTGGTTGTTCTGCAGTCTGTTCTTTGAGCCTGTGACTACACCCTGTGGCCACACTTTCTGCAAAGAGTGTGTGGAGCGCTGCCTAGACCATCGGCCCAACTGCCCGCTTTGCAAGCAGAGCCTCAGAGAAGTAAGAGGAATCCCTGCCGAATGTTTAGAGGGTGGATAAAGAGAATGGTCGGAATTATTTGCTCCATGTATCTCTGCTGCCTGGAGTTGTTTCTTTTCATTTCGAGAGGGATGGGGTGCCGAGGGGGATGGTGGGAGAAGGAGCTACTTTACTGGATTGTATCTCTGCACATTGAGAATACTACTCTTTCCCTCTAATTTACTGGGATAGTTATGAGGGCTTGCGGTATATAGCTCAAGTGTCCTTTGTGAGAACAGGCCTTCTGGGCCTCTCCTATCTGTGTGAAAGGGGAACTTCTCGAAGGTGCGATGCTATAGCAGCAACAGTGACTCTCAAAATGTCTATATTACAATGTTGTTTTTAAGTGCTACTGTTTCTGATTTAGAGCAGTCCTAATAGGCTCTTAAAGGTATGTGAGATTATCAATTATTATTGCTGCTACTCTGTGTGTTCCCCAAGCAGGGATTTGAGCACAGGTCTCCTGAGTACTTGTCTGATGGTCCATTTGCCATACCATACTGGATCTGTTGGACCAAATTAAGTATCTTTAGCTTCCAGGATTATCTGATAAAAGTTTTTGATTCCTCTTCAAGTGCTAGGTTGGAATAGATTAATGAAGTGTTATTAGAAATGACTTCACATGGAGAGTCAGTCAGAAAATGTTAAATGTTGAAGGGGACAATTAGTGGGCACATAACATTTTTTATTCAGTAGGAAAACATTAAATAATACTTTTAAGGTAAGAAGATCACCTGACACATAGTGTTATTGCTCAGAAATAGGAATCACATACACCATACCAGGAGTGAGAAGGCTAGATAGTGGATACAAGACCATAGTTCTCCTCTGAATAGGTGGCATTTCTTTCTTGAAACAAAATTAGAAGAAATGTATGCAATCCACGTACAGTATTTATTTCCTCCTTACACTATTTCTCCTTTGTATGAGATGATGTGGGGAAACATCAGTATAATTTGAATATATCCAGACTTCCTGAGCCCTTCATAGAACAGAGCTGAGATTGAAAATAAGCAACCAAGGGCCTGGTTACATTAAAGATACGTTACACAATATTCCTCGGTGTTATTTGATTTATAATCATGTGATGGACAACATCTGGAGGCAATATTTGCACCAGATTGCTAGAAAGAATTATGGGTTTGATGCTAAGAGCATCATTTCTCACTCTTCTTCAGTTGCTTGGAAATTATAGATAATACAGCATTGGCAACTTTTCAGATCAGCAATAGAGAGGTCTGTGAAACCTTGAAGACTGACAAATTATATTTGACATAAACTTTCATGAACTACAGAACACCATCAAATGTGGAAAAAATTGTTAGTCTATAGTGCACAACAAGACTTGTTGCTGGTTTTGCTGCAGCAGGCAAACATCCCCCCCCCCGCTCAACATTCCCTCATGACAAGAAGGTCTCAACTAATGACTTATAGCACATAACATTAAAAGAAGAAAAGCAAGTACTTTACTCCTCTGTATGTTACTATTGAAAAACTGGTGAAGGTTAAAATAAAACATGAAATGTATTTCTTAAAAAAGCAAAGGGCACTGCTTATATACCACCCCATAGTGCTTCAAGCACTCTCTGGGCGGTTTACAAATTAATTATGCAGGCTACACATTGCCCCCTCCCCCCCAGCAAGCTGGGTACTCATTTTAGCGACCTCAGAAGGATAGAAGGCTGAGTCAACCTTGAGCCGGCTACCTGGGATTTGAACCCCAGGTCGTGAGCACAGTTTTGGCTGCAGTACAACAGGTTAACCACTGTGCCATGAGGCTCCTACAGCTGGGTCTCTCATACCAGGATGTATTCTGGTTTGTGTTTTTTGGCTCAAAGCATATGAACTACATTTTGTAAATAAAACTTCTAAAGTTTTATTTTTACATCATTTATTTTTCAGTTCAGTATGGACAAGAGCTTAGCATAGCCTGAAAAGTTTAAATGAAACACCAGCAACTGACTTAGTATGCTTAAAGTCAAGGAAGCAAAAGTCTTCAAGCTGAAATTATTCCTTAGTAGGTCAGGAAACTCTCATAGGGATTGGGAGGGGTTTGGAT